>NC_056631.2:220423148-221140648 GCF_002870075.4 Lactuca sativa | reverse complement strand
TTTTGACATTAATGACAAATTTTATGAGTTTCCATAAAAATGAGTTATAAGTATAAATAACAATTAATATACATATAATTAATACAAAATTCCTATTGGTGGATACTAACACACAATAGATGTGAGAGACATTTGAACCTCTCTCTTTATATATATATATATATATATATATATATATATATATATATATATATATATATATATATATATATATATATATATATATATATATATATATATAGTTTAGTAAATAACTTTGTTGATATGTCAATTTTTTCGATGAAATTATTTATGTTGCATTTTAATTATGATATGACATTACTAAGGTTATTACTATTATTTGTTTATTGTTTTATCGTGGGGCTTTGCTTTTAATGGGTTTTGCTACAAGATAAGTTACTACGAATCAACTACTCGGCGGTTGACGGACTTCTCAACCAACATTCCTCGGTCAAAATCAAAATATAAAGTATATATTCAACTGTATTATTTTTGTAAGACCGTGAGACATAATCATAATCACTTATTTTGTATATAAAAAAATATTTTTAAAATGCAAAATAATTGAAAATTTTCTAATTTTTTTTTCAAATATTATTTTCGAAATTTATATTTTCCAAAAAAGAAAACAAAAAAAAATATTTCTTTTACATATTTTAGTAGAATATTAAAATATTCTACATATCTGACAAATATATACTAGAAAATTCTAACATTCTAAAAATCACATTAGAATATTTACAATGTAATATTAGAATATTTCACGTATTTTAAAAAAAAAACGATATTTTTTAGGTAATTAAAGCGACGAAAATAATAATTAAAAAAAGAATTTTCAGATTTTTCCTTTTATTTTGCATTTTAAAATTATTTTTAGATTTGGTCTCACGGTCTCACAAAATTAACATGGTCTCAAATGAACCTGAATATATATATATATATATATATATATATATATATATATATATATATATATATATATATATATACTAATTATCTGTTTCTGCGTTTTATTTTTTTATATGAACACACAAATACAAAATCATAAAAGAAAACAACTTGTGAAATCAACGAATTATCACGAAAAACTTATTTGGATATTAGGGAGAAGAATGTTCTCGAGTTTCTCATTTTTTTTAGTACTTCTCGATCGA
Source organism: Lactuca sativa (assembly GCF_002870075.4). Taxonomy (NCBI): domain Eukaryota; kingdom Viridiplantae; phylum Streptophyta; class Magnoliopsida; order Asterales; family Asteraceae; genus Lactuca; species Lactuca sativa. The sequence continues at coordinate 221,139,494 of NC_056631.2, read as the reverse complement.
CAGAAGTGGATTATGATATCTTTGTCTTTGAGCAAAGTATTGATAATATGTTATATGACGAACAAATTGTGAAATCAACTAAATGAATTATTTCAACATTCTTATTATCATATATATATATATATATATATATATATATAGGGGCGTATCTAACTAGTAAGAAGGTAGGTCGTAAGATCTACCTAAAATTTGAATTTCATTTATAATATATATACCACAAAAATTAGGAAGTTAGGAACTATCTTAGAAAAAATATATAACATATTTTTAGTTTGTTTTTTTTAAAATGTCTTAAAAAACTATTTTAAAAGGAGAAAAAAATAAGTTATATGGGGCATTTGTGCTGTTAAATATATAGGGTTAAATATAATATATAATTTTTATCAAACAATAAGGTATCAATGCACTAATAATCAACTAGTTTTTTATTAAATCGTTCGTTTTTTCAATCATATTTTAGTCGGTTTTTAAAAATTTTAATTGGTGGTGCCTGATCGGTTTTTTCAGTTATATTTATTAAAGCGTACACGACCCGACCCCTCGCAAGTGTTGTTGATTTTTTTTAATCGACTTCACTTAATTTGGGAACAACGTGAAATTTTGTTCTAGATTCGCCACTGTATGTGTGTGTGTGTGTATATATATATATATATATATATATATATATATATATATATATATATATATATATATATAGAGAGAGAGAGAGAGAGAGAGAGAGAGAGAGAAAGAAAGAGAGAGAGAGAGAGAGAGTTTAGCAAGTAACTTTGTTGACATGTCATTTTTTGGACTAAATGATTTATGTTGCATTTTAATTATGATATGACATTAGTATGGTTATTAATATTATTTGCTTATTGTTTTATCGTGGGGCTTTGCTTTTAATGGGTTTTGCTACGACATAAGTTATTTCGAATCAACTATATGGTGGTTGGTGGAGTTTTTACTCTCAACCAACATTCCTTCGGTCAAAATCAAAACACAAAGTATATATTCCTACATTCGTATGTATTATTACGAGCATATATAATATTAGAGAAGGCAATACATATAAAAAAATAAAAATAATAATTGTTATAACTTATAAATATAAGATAATGATATGTATATACGTTTTTTAATAATACACAACAAATTATACTTCACATAGTTGTACAGTACAATTGTATAAATCATAAATTATTTTCATAAATAGAAGTCATGTACATATATTCTTTAAACTTTGATTTACAAAATATTTATATACTTGTAAACTTTCTTGAAACACGTATATATACGTATCTGATCAAAAGAATGTTGGAATAAATTATTTAGTTGAGCTAGTTTGTCATATAACATGTTATCAATATAACATGTTTGTCATATAACATGTTTGTCATATAACATGTTATCAATACTTTGCTCAAAGACGAAGACATGTTAATTCACTTTTGTCGAATGAGGAGTAATAAAAAAAACAAGAAACTCGAGATCATTCTTATCCCTAATCCGTAATAATTTTTTTTTAGTAATTCGTTGATTCCACATTTTTTTCTTTGATGATATTGTATTTGTGTGTTCATATAAAAAAACAACAAGAAATCAATGCCGAAACAAACAATTAGTGTGTGTATATATATATATATATATATATATATATATATATATATATATATATATATATATATATATATATATATATATACTAACCGCGCAAAGCGGCGGACGGCGAATACCTTAATCTCTTTAGAGTTAAAACCATTTTGCGTTCACTATTTCTAAAAATAGATTGAATATATATATATATATATATATATATATATATATATATATATATATATATATATATATATATATATATATATATATATATATACTAACCGCGCAAAGCGGCGGACGGCGAATAACTTGATCTCTTTAGAGTTAAAACCATTTTGCGTTCACTATTTCTAAAAATAGATTGAATATAATAATATAATTTTTTTAAGACGTTCAAATCATTAAGCTAATAGTACAAGTAGTCATCAATAAAATAATATTAAATTTTAACTTGTGTTTTGAATCCTTATATTTCTCAACAAATTCTATCTCATTCCCTAAATTTCAGATAATTTAAAATTTGAAACCATCAGAAAATACATGTTGATTCAAATATCCCTCCTGCAGATGGCTCTTTCTTAACAGGTTTTTATTTTAATCCTTACTTGAAATTGATTTCATCATTTTTAACTTTTTGTATTTTTATCTTATAAATATATTGGGTGAAGGCTTTATTATATCAGGTTTGTTCCTAAAAAGGTTTTTACTATGTTTCTTTAATGTGTTGGCTTTGCAGGTTCGAAGAACTCAACCAAGATGGCAGTTAGAGCATTGTATTATCATTAGTTTGGATATTTTGGCATCTTACTTTTGCAATAAAGAACGATTAAACACGAAATTTGACATGATTAAGGTAGTTTGTATATTTTTCATCTTGTTTAGTCTAAAAATGAAACATTTTTCATCATTGGTCCTTATAATATCAAGTTTCATCACATGGACTTCCTGATTACGGTGATTATTGTCCTTATTATAAGGTTTTATATTAATTTTGTTCAATATTTTAAGGTTTCGAGACCCTAAATCAATATGAATCCTTGAATTACATACCATCGTTGAAAATGTTTTAATCTGTGACCAAACTTGGTTTAAAATCACAATGAACAAGTTGACACCTGAGTATTTTGGCCTTCTCGAAGGCCTATTTATCGATTTTTGAATCACAACACCTGATATTCTAAAGGTTTATTTTTATAAACTATTGTTTATATATTTTAGCATTTTACTTAGTAGGACATTAAATTAATAAAGGAATTAAGGAAAACGAAAAAAAAGAGGACGATAAACAGTACAAGTGGTTTGGGTATGTATAAATGGAAGTAATAACCATTTAGGGGGTATTTGGCAAAAAAAGTTTATTGCTTATTAGTTTATTAGTTTATAAGTTAATAAGTAAGTGTAGGGTAACTTATGAAAAAATCTCGTGTTAGAGGTTCCTCACCGGAATAAGTTATTTTAATCCGAACATTTTTTTAACTTATAGTGATGTGGAACCTAATAAGTTGTTTTAAAAAAGCTTAGTCAAACATCCCCTTAATATGGTATGATAATGCTCTTGAAAAATAGGTGTCATTTAATATTCATTTCTCGAAGTGAACGCAAAATGATTTTAACTCTAAAGAGATCAAGTTATTCGCCGTCCACCGCTTTGCGCGGGTAGTATATATATATATATATATATATATATATATATATATATATATATATATATATATATATATATATATATATATATATATATAAACGAGAAAGTTGAGATCATTTTTCTTCCTAATCCGCAACTAAGTTTTTTCTAATAATTCGTTGAATTCACATCTTTTTTTTTTTTCTTTTATGATCTTGTATTTGTGTGTTCATAAAAAAACAATGGGAAATCACCGCCGAAACAGATATTAATTTCTTTGGATATTATTTTTTGTCGTCTACAGAAAAATAAAATAATTTTCTTTTAGTGTTTAATAATTTTTTTAAACTTCAAAATTGAAACGCGTTTTTGAAATTCCGAATAAAATTACATGTTTAATAGGGTTGTGTATGGGGCGGTTTGGTTCGGTTATTGGTTATGATTGGTTAATGCATTTTGGTAACCATTGAGTAAGATTAATATTGGTTATGGTTAATAGTTTTTATCGGTTAACGGTTTTGGTTAATGGTTAATATTGGTTAACTATAATGTTCAAAATAATATAAATGGCGAAAGTATATTGACATAAAAACTGAAAATAGAATACCAAAAAATCATCGACGTCAATGTTTGTAACCTAACTTATAGTAATAGAATAAAATATGTACATTTAATACTTAAAGTGAGATAACACATAATCATATTCAAAATAAAAAATATAGAACATTAAAAAATATTGACATTAATAATTGCATATATTGATAATTGATATTAATATTAAAATAAAGTCAAACAATCATACATGTTCAATACGATTAAATAAAAAACTATCAAGTAAAAGAGCCAAACATCCATATTATGTGTTATCTGGATAAGAAAAAGTCAATCACTCATACATTCAATGTGATTAAGTTAGCGTTTCGGTTAATAATGGTTCGGTTAAACTATAAAACCAAAACCGAACCGTTAATTATCGGTTAACAAAAATTAGAAACCGAACCAACGGTTTTTAAAATGGTTCGGTTATTATGCTTCGGTTATATCGGTTAATTTGGTTTTGATTCGTTTTTTTGGTTATTATGCTCACCCATTGTTTATCTATATTAAGAAAAGATAGAGTTCATTTCCATTATTTTCTTTTGGTAAACCATTTTAAGGAATTAAGAAAACATGTCACTTGTCAAGTTTTGAAATGAGTTTACGAGAAATTTCTCTTAACCTAGTCACAAACTTGCTTTAAAAGAAAATTGGCAATAATAATTATTTTCCAATGACAAAAACTTTAGTTTTATATGAGATAATAGTTATTTATTTATGTGACATAAATGATTTTTTGCTTCTAGGATGCTTAATGTTGGAGGATTTATGATTAGGGTGATGGTGGAGAACCAGATTTATTTTGGGTCTTGTAAGTTCTGTTAGAAAATCGGTAAAGACCCAAATTTTCAAAAGAAAATTTTTCATTTTTAATTAATCAAACACATTTCCATAAACCATGAAATCACAAAACAATTGTTTTCAAATCCACATCCATTACAACTTTATTTAAAAACATCATAATGTCCCATAAAATGTCGGTGAGAGAGTGCACGTCGCGCCATCAAGCCTTGCCCTTGCCCTTGGGCTCAGATGTACCTGAAATAAATCCACAAACTGTAAGCTAATGCTTAGTGAGTCGCCCAGAGCATACCCCACACACAAGTTACATAACACATATCATATTAGCTATAAAAGCTATCTATACCACATAACATATCATATTCGCCATAAAACTATCTTTACCATATATCCCTGCATAAGGATGTCATGGGCTCCCCCACATGGTCTTAGACCTATTTGCCATGGGCTCCCCCATGGTCTTTCCCTGCCGGACAGCTATGGGCTTCCCCACATGGTCTTACATCCAAGTGTCATGGGCTCCCCCATGGTCATTCTTGCAAATATCACAAAATCACTAACATACAACTTAGCACAAAGCTAACTATCATACCACATATCTCTACTACAGCTAGTGTACCACATATCATAAAATGGGTCGGCCTTGGTGCCTTAGACCCATTGGTATGGTGAGAAAACTCACCTCTGTCTGTAGAACCTGAAGGCTGCTCTCCTAACAGTCCGTAGACACTCGTGCTGAACATTAATAATATCACTCAATATTAGGGCTAAGCACAACCTAAATGAAAAACCTGAACTCCAAGTCCTTTCACAAAGGCCCAAAAGGTCTTCCTTAGTTAATAGGCCCAAAGTCCATATCCAAAAATCATTAATGGGCCTTATGGCCCAATAAGGCCCAATCATAACACCCATGGTCCAAAACAGATAAACTGGCCCACTAACCCCAAAACATGACTAGGCCCAATGACTAATTGAGGCCCAAAAGCTCAAAGGCCCAAAACAAGTCCAAGTCCATCTGTTGTGTGTACGCTTAGCGTACCACCCTGGTACGCGCAACATACTGAGCCCCTGGGTCATACGCGCTACGTACACTAAGTTACGCCAGCGTACTAACATATTAAGCACTTTCTTCCATTAAGGGCTTAATGCTCGATTTTCTCATGTCCAATAGTCAGATCTAAGCTCATCAAGACTACCTAGGGCATAAAGTTGGCAACTTTATGCCTTTGCATATCTCATATGTTCCCAACACCCCCATTAAGACCTTTCCAAGGGTCTTAATCCATGCATAAGCGCAAAACACCCATCAAGACTTCATTTTTATTTTTTGAATGGACCAAAGGACCTCATATCTAACATTTCCAGCCTCTGGAGTTGCTCAACTCACAGAAGGAGGTCTAAAACCAACAAAAGGGACAAAACTAGAAAATCCTAGCTAGATCTAATGAATAAGATGGAAAGATTAAAGCTTTATACCTCTAGAAGCCCCTCAAGGTGAACTAGATGTAGATCCTTGCAGCGTAATACCACTCCAAGCTTGCTTGACAACTTTTGCTTCTTGAATGGACACTAAAATGGCCATAAATGCACTCCTTAAGCTCAAAACACACTCTCAAATGGTATCAGGGTTTTTAGAGACGTTTGAAGGTGAAAGAGGCTGATTAGGGTGAGGCTCAAATAAGATAAGGGTGCTTATATAGGTCTTAAGTCCGGAAATTAAGGTTTAGACATCCGTCACGTACGCCCAACGTACATGTTGTCTCTCCGTGATCAATCATACATAGTACGCTAATCGTGCCCTTGAGTACACCCAACGTACTTAAGGGACTTATTATGCAATTTTTAAAATCTTCAAGGACTTTAAAGTAATACCTGGTTTGGAGTGTTACAACTCTCCCCCACTTGAACTAGACTTCGTCCTCGAAGTTCGCAGATGTGATTAGACTGGGGTAATGCTCCCACATCTCCTCCTTCGGCTACCATATCCATTCGGAGCCCCTTTGGTGCTGCCATTGCACCTTTACCAACTTCACTTCCTTGTTCCGAAGACCCTTGGTCTTGTAACGACATAAATTCTCAAACCAAAATTTTCATTTTTGAACACAATAAAACTTGTGTCATAATTCTCAAAACACATATGTCTCAATGTCAACAAATAAAAAACAATCCCAGAATCATAAAAACAATCTCCCGCCAGTGTGTACAATCATGTCGGTGCCTTGTCGCGATCCTCAGAACTACCTGAAACACATAACACATAACACGGTAAGCATAAAAGCTTAGTGAGTTCCCCAAAATACCACACACAACACATTAGCCACTCGAGGCTATAACTCAATTAGACCCTCTGGTCGATGTGTCTCAGTGGGACCCTCCAGTCCCACAACTCAAATGGACCCTCCGGTCCATTAACTCAGCATCACGATATAATACACAAAATGCATAACATAAATAAACAACACGGTATCTCATTGCACAGTTCATGCACATAAGACCCTTTGGTCACACATAAGGTTTACCACTCAAGGTAACTATAATGAGAAGACTCACCTCGGATAATATCGGAAAGTCTCGAACTCAAAATACCAATCTAGCCTCCGCCTAATCACATAAAGTAATTTACCTCTAATTAACAACGATTCTCAAAGGCTAGACTAATCCCTTCCTATAATCTCTCAGAAGGGGAAAATACCATTTTACCCCTCCAATGGTCCAAATGTCCAATTGTTGACCAAACCCTAAAAGTCAACAAAAGTCAACAGAGGGCAGTACGCGGGGCGTACCAACTCTGTACGCGGGGCGTACCCCGGCTATCCAAAATCGGGGATCTCAAACCCTACGCGGCGTGTTCTGGGATTTACGCCCAACGTAAGTCCCAATTTCATGCTCTTAATGGTTTTTGGTCTGAAACGGTTAAGACAAAAGCTCATATTCCAAATCTAGTCCTTCTAATGCCTCTTAACCCATAAAGTCGAAGCCTTTAAGCCTTTGCATGGCTGTAAAGGTCACCAATCACTCCAAACTCTTATCCTCTTTCCTCATTAAGCCCTTATCTCATGCATGACTCAATATTAACGATCAAGATTGGATTTTCCTAGATCTATAACACATTTTATACTGAAATGGGGTAGATCAAGGCTTATGGAGACCATTTACTCATAACGTCTCCATCTTTGGGACAAAAACCCTAAAAATGGTCCATAATGCACCAATCCAAAAAGGTTAAGAAAGCTTTGAGCTTTTTACCTCCAATGATGCTCCAACCTCTAAAGCTCAGATCCAAGGCTTGCACTTCAACTCTAGCTTCTACAATGGACCTTCTTATCTTCAAAATCTCACAAGAACACTTTATCAAGCTCAAACACACACATACAAGCTCTAAAATGAAGGCTTAGCTCTTTTAGGGTTTCACTCACTGGAAATGGTGGCTGGGATGGAGGCCATAACATTCCTTTTATAGTGCTCAAGTCTCATTTAGGGTTTCAAGTTTGAGCCCAGTACACCCAACGTACACTATGGTACGCCAGCTTACTAGGTAGCATCTACGTCAAGAGCACGCTCATGAGTACGCGCAATGTACTCCTCAGTATGCCCAACGTACTCTTTTGCTACAAATTCCTTCCATGGGCTAGATTTGACAACCTTGGAAAAGAAGAGGGATTAAATAGATATACCTGATTTATGGATGTTACAGTCTTCCTATCTAAAATCGCAATGGGTCTTTCAGTGTAGTTTAGGTTCTCATCTATCTGAATGTCGTCCATAGAAACGACCGCAGACTCGTCAGTGACACACTTCCGAAGCTGTGACACATGGAAAGTGTATTGAATCTGGCTAAGCTCATCCGGCAGCTCCAAGCGATATGCCACCTTGCCCACCCGCGACGTAATATTGAACTGGCCTATATATCGAGGCCCTAGCTTGACCCTTTTCTGAAACCTAATGATTCCCTTCCAGGGCGACACTTTTAGTAACATGAAGTCCCCCACCTGAAACTCAAGATCTGATCACTGCTGGTCAGCATAACTTTTCTGACGGCTCTGCGCGACCCGCAGCCGGTCATGCACCTGCTGAATCAACCCAGTAGTCTTGAGCAATACCTCAGTGCTCCCCATGACCCAGTGTCCAATCTATCCCCAACAAACTGGTGTCCTGCATCTCCTACCATACAACATCTCGAATGGAGGTCAGTCGATACTGGCATGGTAGATGTTGTTGTACGAAAACTCTGCCAGTGGGAGGTACGTATCCCAACTCCCTCCAAAATCCAACACACAAGCTCGCAACATATCCTCAAGTGTCTGGATTGTTCTCTCACTCTGGCCATCTGTTTGGGGTGGTACGCTGTACTAAAATGCAACTGTGTGCCCAGTTCCTCGTGGAACTTCTTCCAGAACCTGGATGCGAACCGAACATCCCTGTCAGAGACTACCGATACTTGTGCCCCGTGCCTCGCCACCACCTCCAGTACATAAATATCCACCAACTTCTTAGCGAATATACTCTCATAAATCAAAATGAAGTGGGAACTATTCGCCAACCTGTCCACGATAACCCATATGACGTCTACACCCCTCGCCATCCTTAGTAGCTTCATGATGAAGTCCATAGTGATCTCTTCCCATTTTTACATAGGAATGGGTAGCGGCTGAATCTTGCCATGAGGTTGTTGATGCTCGGCCTTAACCTTCCTCCAGGTCAAGCACCTCTCCACAAACCAGGCTATCTCCCGCTTCATTCAGGGCCACCAATAACTCAATCTCAAGTCCCTATAAATTTTCATAGCCCCAGGATGCATAAAAAACTTGGACTTGTGTGCCTCCTCTAATATCTTCTGTCTCACTCCTCCAGTCACTGGTACCTACACTCGGCCACACTATGTCAATGGACCGCGACTATCCTTAACAAACAAAGGATATTGTCCCTGAATCCGCTCTATCTTCCTGTTCTCCTTCTTCACCCCCTTGAGCTAAGCCTCCTTGATCATATCCAACAATAGAGAGATCACGGTCATCCTCAAACAAACATTCATAATCAAGGAACCTGTCGCCTTGCGAATCAAAGCATCGGCCACCACGTTGGCCTTCCCGGGATGGTATAAAATCTCACAATCATAGTCCTTCAGTACATCCAACAACCTCATCTGTCACATGTTGAGGTTCTGCTGATCCATGAAATACTTCAGGCTCTTGTGATCAGTATAGATGGTGCACCTCAGTCCATACAAGTAATACCTCAAAATCTTGAGGGCGAACACTATTTCCCCCAATTCCAGGTCGTGAGTGGGGGTAATTCGCCTCATGAGGCTTCAACTGCCTCGAGGCGTAAGCTATTACATGCCCCCTCTGAATCAGTACCGCAACTAACTCGAAAATCGATGCGTCACAGTATACCACCAAATCATCTAATCCCCCAGGTAGTACTAAAACCAGAGCCTCGCATAACCTCTGTCTCAGGGTCTCAAAAGCCAACTGCTGATCCGTGCCCCACCGAAATGTCACATTCTTCGTGGTAAAGCAAGTCAATGACACAACAATCTTGGAGAAATCCTGGATAAATCTCTGATAGTAGCCCGCTAAACCCAAGAAGCTACGGATCTCAGACGCATTCTTCGGTACTTCTCACCGCATCATTGCCTCAACCTTGGTTGGATCAACCGAAATGCCCTCCTGATATATGATGTGCCCCAAAAATTGTACCTCTCGCAGCCAAAAATCACACTTGGGAGCACTTGGCATACAACCTCTCCGCCCTCAGGGTCTCCAATACCTCTCTCAGATACTGCTCATGTTGCTCCCTAGTCTTAGAATAGACCAGGATATCCCATGATTATTGTCCTTCTTCTCGACGATCTTCACATCTTTCAGTTTCCCAGGAATACATGGGTTTTGAAAATGGTCAAGATAATGTTGGAGAGTTCACAAGTTTTGAAGCTTTAAAAGTATTCTTTGATGTAAGATCTTGTAACACCCAAAATTTTCATTTAAAATAGCTTATCTCTTTAACACTTTTCATAAAAATCCCATTTTGTTTAAGTTACAATACATGACTCTTTTGTTCAATCAGTTAATAAACCAGGATCCTCAAAACAAACACTTCCTCTGGTGTGTACAATCGAGCCAGTGCCGTCCGTGATCCCGAGAAAACTGAAACACATAACACAAAACATTGTAAGCACGAAGCTTAGTGAGTTCCCCAAAATACCACTCTAACACGTACTAGCCACTCGAGGCTATAACTCTGTGGGCCCTCTGGTCCTAACTCTGTGGACCCAAAGGTCCTAACTCTGATAACTCTGAATCAAACATATCACATATCATAACAAGTCTCATAATATAAATAGCATACAAATACACTGGCACATAACTCTAATCTTAATTCTGGGGACCCTCTTGTCCTAGCTCTGTGGACCTTCCGGTCATAACTCTGATATACACACAACATAAATCACATAGAAATAATGCAGTGCAACACATAGAATATAAGATACTTTGTCTCATAACTCAGGTTACCTACTCAAGGTAAAGTATAGTCAGAAGACTCACCTCGGATGTTGTCCCGCTCGCGTATACACTGATCTAGCCTCTGCCTAAACACATAACATAATCATCTCAATCAATAACGACTCTCTAGGCTAGACTAGACTCTCACATGTCCTCTAAGAAGGCTAAAAGACTATTTTACCCTTCAAACAGTCCACAAGTCCCATTGTTGATCAAACCCTAAAAGTCAACAAAGTCAACGGTCAAACTTTGACCCGACTCGGTGAGTGCACTAAGGCGACTCATCGAATCTAAACGTGTCTACTAACTCATTTAGTCCCGCTTGGCACGTCGAGTTCCTCCCCCTTACTCGACGAGTCACACCTGGCATGAATCGCGGGGCCACCTCGACTCAACTCGCTGAGTATCAAGAACAACTCGGCGAGTTCCGCCTTGAACTTCAGTCTCCTAACTCTCTCTGACTCATTGAGTTATTTCCCAACTCGGCAAGTCTACTCACTGAATGGTTTACGGGAAACCCTCACCCTACTCGCCGAGTCTGTTCTTTGGACTCGGCGAGTTCATGCCATGCACAAACTCCATAGACCTCCTGAGGTCAGATTTGTTTCATCAATCCATAGATCTGACCTTCCCAAGCATGATAATCATGTAAAGTTCAGACCTTGACACTCCTATGACATCCAAATGGTCTAACTTGGTGATTTCGCCCCAAAAATAGCATCCTAAGCTAATGGCTCCCAAAATAACCCATAAAGCTCCAAGGGTTAAGGTCCCTGGACCTCTTTGGGTCCAGATCCAAAGCATAACTCGAGAAGCGACCAATTTCTCCACATAACCATCCTCTAAAGGGGTTAGAAAACCCTAACTCTAATAATCAAAACCAAATCTGAAGAAGGTCCGAATAAATACCTCAATATGAAGTCTATGAACTCTAAAATCACCAGAATAGCACCTCCTTCAGCCTCCTCTTGCCTTTGTCACCTCTTACTTGCAAATACATCAACAAAAATATCAATAATGGCCTCTCCTTCCTCACAAACGATCTAGATCTCTTAGGGTTTCTCTCTGGGGTTTAGTAGCCACAAATGACGGCCCTAAGGGCCTTTAAATAGGTCACAAACCCAGGAAATTAGGGTTTTATTAAACAGCGTGGACTCGCCGAGTCCACTCATGGACTCGTCGAGTCCAACTGTGAACCCAGACAAGAATCCGCGACCATACTCGGCGAGTCTAAGAACCAACTCGCCGAGTCCTTCTCTTCCAACTTACACTTTTACCCCTTCAACTATACTTCTGAATTTCCGGGATGTTACAATTTTTTTACGAATATAAGCCATTCGAATCTTTTCCAACACTATAAGTTCTTGGGGAGTATTCCCTTTGTCTATCTTTAATTCTTAACTTACTATATCTTCTTTTAATGTTTGGTTTGCTTCTTCTATCTTTCTGAAAGATATTTGGTTTATACACTTGATTAATTTCGAGGAGTTAATAGATAGGATACTTAAGAAAGTATCTATGTGATCATATACTTTATATCTTATTTTTCCTTGGATAAATTACTTCTTTCGTACTTACCTTATAACCATTCCATTCATAGATACATGTTTCTTTATCCTATCTTTTCATACTTTAATTACTTCGTAGGCATTCTCCTCTAGCTAGTTTAATTTATTAAGGTTTGCAAGCAATGTTACAATGAGTCCCTATTACCCAGCTATATGACTTGAGATTTCCCTGCCACGATGCTTCATCGTACATCATGAAAACACTATAAAGTTATGCATGTCGGGGTTGTAGCTAGAAACCGCAGGTGGGAGTGTCAATCCCATATAGATCTATACTTACATTTAACGTTCAGTTGAGATTAACTATTATAGGTCCGGCGTAGCCGAATATCAATCATATATGGATGAATAGCACATTCCATTTAGCACTTACTTTGATAAAGTGTTTTAAGTATGATTATTTGTCTTTGTTATTATTTCTTTAGTTTTTTCATTTATATACTTTCCCTACATAATTATTCATATATATATATATATATATATATATATATATATATATATAGGGACCGGTTCCGGTGAGGACTAAAAAAATGGTTAGGACTGCTAGCACAATTCTCCACCACCCATTTCGTCAAGGGCACAAACATCAAACCCAAATATTTGGCCATGGTTGTAACGTCCTGTTCCGAATCCTTAACCATTTGGGTGTGGGTGATGAAATGTGGATGATTCGGGCATTCAGATTTGGTTTTGGTGCCAAGGGGTATTTTGGTAATTTGGCAACGACCTTTTATTAAAATTGGATTTTGATTTCAGGGAAATTTATGAAGAGTATGAGTTGATAAAAGTGTAGAGCTTCTCGATACCTTTTTATGGATGTAAGGATGGTCAGAATCGGAGTTGTATCAAAGAAGATATGGCCTTCGAAATGAATTAGGGTTTGGGGGAAAAACCTAGTACGCGGGGCGTACCAAGGGAGTACATGGGGGGTAGTGATGCGAAGGGTTCTATGCCGTGCATAAGGAGGTGTATGCTTAGCGTAGTGTGAAGCTTGGATCGGGGTGTGAGACCTCGTACGCTGGGCGTACGAGGGAAAGTATGAAACCCTAATTTCTAATGATGTACCCTATATAAGCTTTATGTTAGTCCATTTGGTTCATTTCTAAACTAGCCACAATACCCTAAAAACCCTAAAACGGCCCTTGTATCCTCTTGGTGGTGTTCTTGAGCTATTAGAAGGAGTTGGTGCTCATTCTTGCCCTTGGGAAGGAAAGAATGGAGGCTTGAAGTTGTTTTTCTTGGTGGAAAGGTCTTGGATCCAGAATTATCATCTTGTGGGAAAACTTTCTGAGGTATCAAGTTTGCATCATGGCTTGTACATGATTAGATCTCTTCATTTCATAGTTTTTATGATTTTGGTCTCCTTTTTGGGGTTTTTTTGGATGAGTAAGGACGTTTAAGGTAAAGACCCAGCCTGACTGAGAGCGGAAATTATCCCTATCAGACTGAAAGCTAGCATCACTGTACCCTACAACTCTCAAGTCATCACTCCTATTGAGGGTAAGGACCCGGTCCTTAGTCCTCCGTAGGTACTTGGGGATATTCTTTACCGCAGTCCAGTGAGCCTTGCTAGGGTTCCCCTGATATCTGCTAACCATGCTCATAGCAAAGGCTACATCAGGTTGAGTGCAGGTCATAGCATACATGATCGAACCTACCTACTGCAGAAGCATAAGGTACTCAACTCATTTCTGCTATCTCAACCTCAGTACTCGGGCTTTGAGTTTTACTCAGTCTGGCGTTACTCTGGATGGGTAATTCTCATTTCTTGGAATCCTACACGTTGAACCTTTTTAGCACCTTATCCAAGTAGGTACTCTGACTAAGTCCAATTAGTCTTTTACTTTGGTCTCTCAGAATCCTTATCCTTAGAATATAGGCAGCTTCTCCTAGGTCTTTCATAGAGAAACACTTCCCATGCTAGGACTTCACTTCCTGAAGGGTTGGGATGTCATTTCCTATGAGTAGTATGTCATCCACATACAGTACCAAAAAGCTGACTATACTCCCACTAGCCTTGACATAGACACAAGATTCATCTTCACTCCTTGAAAAGCCAAATTCTTTGACTTTCTCATCAAAGTAAAGATTCAATCTGCGAGGTGCCTGTTTCAATCCATAAATGGATTTCTCGAACTTACACACTCTATTAGGGTATTATGTACTGAAAAAACCCTCTAGCTGACTCATGTAAACATCTTCAACCAAACTTCCATTAAGGAAGGCGGTTTTGACATCCATTTGCCATATTTCGTAATCATGAAATGCTACAATGGCTAACAGAACCCTAATGGGCTTAATCTTTGCAACTGGTGAAAAGGTCTCATCATAATCAACTCCCATAGTTTGAGAAACGTCCTTTGCAACCAGTCGCGCCTTATATGTGTGTACATTACCATCCATGTCGGTCTTCTCCTTGAAGATCCATTTGCACCCAACTGTCTTACAACCTGGTACATTATCAACCAAGTTCCAAAATTGATTTTCATACATGGACTGTATCTCGCTGTCCATTTCCTCTTTCCATTTAGCAGAATTGGGGCTTGCTATGGCTTCCACATAGCTATTAGATTCATGCAGACTTACTAATGTCTCATCACTGATAAGTGTCTCACCTTCCACACTAATATGGAACCCATAATAGTGCTCAGGTGCATTCCTAACCCTTGTGGAATGCCTCAGAGGTACAGACTTGTTAATTGGCTCAACAGGAGTTTCCTCCTCAGGTTGAGTGCTAGGGTTTGAAGTTCCTTCACTACTTGACTCTTAAATTTCTTCAAGGTCAATTTGCCTCCCACTATTTCCTTGGCTTATGAACTTTCTCTCTCGAAAGACACCCCTCCTTCCTACAAAGACCACATTTCCACTAGGTTTGTAGAAGAGGTAACCAAAGGATTTCTGTGGGTAGCCGATGAAAATACACCTCTCACTTCGAGGTTCGAGCTTATCATGAGTCTCGCGCCTCAAGAAAGCCTCGCAACCCCAAATCTTGATATGGTCTAGTTTGGGAACTTTACCAGTCCACATCTCATGAGGAGTTTTGGCAACTTTCTTAGTAGGGACCAAATTAAGGATATAGGCGGCAGTCTCTAAGGCATAACCCCAAAATGAGATTGGTAGTGAAGCTTGAATCATCATGGAATGAATCATATCCAACAAGGTTTGATTGCACCTCTCAGCCACACCATTCAACTGTGGTGTTCTGGGAGGTGTCAATTGTGAGATAATCCCACATTCCTTAAGATAGTCGAGGAACTCTGTACTAAGATACTCACCACCACGATCAGATCGAAGCATCTTAATGTTCCTGCCCAATTGATTCTAGAATTCCAGTTTAAAATCTTTAAACCTTTCAAAATTCTCTGACTTATGCTTGATTAAATAGACATATCCATATCTACTATAATCATCATTAAAAGTCAAATAATAACGATTAGCATCCCTTGTGGCAGATTTGAAGGGTCCACACACATCTGTGTGCACTAGATTCAACAAACCTTCACCCCTAGCACAAGAACCAGTGAAGGGTGACTTTGTCATTTTTCCAAGTAACCATGATTCACAACTATCATCTGACTTTAGGTCAAATGACTCCAAAACTCCATCCTTTTGGAGTTAACCTATGCATTTCTTGCTCACATGTCCAAGACGACAATGCCATAATGATGCTTTATCCAAGTTATTATTACTATAAGAATCAATACACAACACATTATTTCCTAGATTATCTACAACAGATACAACTTCATACACACCATGACAAGGTAATGCTTTAAAATAAAGAACATTATTAAAGAAAGCATTTATTCCACCAATTTCATTATCAAAAGAAAAGGTAAACCCTTGTTTGTACAAAGCATGAAAGGAAATAATATTTTTTGCCATTTCAGGCGAATAACAACATTTATTTAAATCTAAAGTAAACCCACTACTTAGCAACAAAGAATAAACTCCAATCTAGGTGACAGGTGAAGCTTTCCTATTCCCCATGATCAAGTTTATCTTTCCATGCTCCACATTCTCACTTCTTTTTAGTCCTTGCAAATCATAACAGATATGAATACCACAACCGGTATCAAGGACCCAAGAGTTAGAATAGGGTGAGTTATTAGATAGAATAGTGTAAATACCTGTATGGTTGGGTTTGACTTTCCCATCCTTCACATCTTGCTGGTACTTAGGGCAGTTCCACTTCCAATGCGACTTTTCATGGCAATAGAAGCATTCGGCCTCTTTTGGGTCAGAAGAAGGAGTGACGAAACATTTCTTGGTTCCACTTGAAGAAGAGCCATCAAGGTTCTTACCTTTGGTACCCTTCGAAGGGATATTCCTCTTCTTCCCTCTACCTTTCCCGATTGCCAAGACAGGAGTGGAGTTTGGAGTAGGAGTAGGAGCGTTAACAACCGACTTACCCTTAAGACCTGTTTCTGCAGTTTTTTTTGGAGTCCTTGAAGTTTGCTGAGTGTGACTTCTTCCTTATTCATGTGGTATGTCATGCGGAATTGATCATAAACCGAGGGTAAGGAGTGCAAAATGATATCTATTGCAAGCTCCTAGGGGAAGTTCACATTAAGCTTCAGCAAACGATCCACATACCTCTGCATTTTCTGCATGTGGCTCGTGATGGATTCTCCATCCTTCATCCTGGTTGTTATCATGTTGGAGATTATTTCATACCGATCTTGACGAGCACTCTGATGGTATCTTTCCATCATATCTTGGTGCATCTCAAAAGGGTAGTAGTCCTCATAAGACTTCTAGAGTTCAGCTGTCATGGTGGCCATCATGATCCATGCCACTTTGGTGGCATCTCTTTCATGAGTCCGAAAGTCAGCGATCTCCTGGGGAGTAGTAGTGGACTCATCGATCTCCTTTAGCTCCTTATCGAGGACATATTCCTTGTCCTCGTAGCGAGTCACCATCCTGATATTCCGGATCCAATCCATAAAGTTGGAACCATCGAAGATGACCCTCCCACATAGGTTCATGAGGGAAAAGGAGCCAATAGGGTTTAAGCCAGAAGCAATATTGTTGGAAGACATCTGAAAAAGAAGAGAACAAGTTTAGTTTAGATATAAAGATAGTACTTAATAAAACACCCAAATGTAATATTAAGGCTAGGATCCAATCACAATATATCATAACTTATAAGAGGTATGCCATAATCTAAGTTATAACATATTTGAAAGATAGGTGAATGACGATTCACCAATTTCCACCAAAAATCGAAATCTAAATTATTAGGTTTTAATTGGTTCTTAGAAATTCCTATATTCATTTGAGATTCAATGAACTTTTCAAAGGCATGTTTAAATCTCGAGTGTGCCCTCCAAGTTTTGTGACTGAGATACCGAGGATCACAAAATAAGGTGTGAAGTAACCATGCAAATCACTTGGTATCCTTAAAGTTTATCACTCAATCGATGTGCCGGTTAACCACACGCGCTCCATCGACCTATAATAAAGTTTAAGTCACCCTTTACCTACCTTGTTAAGTCCAAGTTAGTGTGCCGGTTAACCACACACGCTCCACTAACGACTTGATCAAACTGTAAAGTGTAATTTCATGGATTAGCCCCTTATTCACATTTTCCTAAAGTAACTAAGATTGGGATTTTAATAACACATTTAGTTACTTTATAATATTCATCATACTTTTAATGAGAATTTATAAGTCCTTGTCCTACCCGTTCGGCTAACGACCCTCCACCGATCAAGAAAGCGGTGGGTGAGAGTGGACACCCATTAAGCTGCCATTTTATAGGCAACAACCTTATACTCTCCTTATAAACCGGCTTCGTGAATGAGTCCTACTAATGGTAAGACGACTTGCTCTTATACATACATATATATATATATATATATAATATATATATATATATATATATATTAACTTATAAAATTATAAAGTATAAGGGTTGATTTTTAACTTTTAAAAATCTAGGGGCTGGAACTAAAGTTTATTAGATGACTTTACTTGTTCCAAAACTTGAGGGAAAGTTTTGTAACTTAACAAAACTCTTCAATTCATAACTTATGAGTTATTAAAATGAAGACTCTTCATTTTTGTAACTCATGTGTTCTTTTAATGGTTTTAACACAAAGAGACTTTTGGTTATCCATAACTTGAGGACAAGTTACGGACTCCACTAAAACACATAAAGATCATGAATTAAACATTAAACATGTAATTCCTATGATCTATCAAAAACTCATAAGAACATGAATATTTATATCAAAATTTTAAGAACATATGAATACATATAATCATGTAATTTTGATATTAACCATTGTAAATGGATTAGAACAGCCATTACACCATCTAAAACAAGTTTTACAATACCAAAACAGTTTAGGGTAATGTTTCTAGTCCATTTCTGTCACACCCCCAAACCGGACGGCGGAAACGTTCGGGGGCTTGTGCGTGACTTCATCTTGAAATATCATTACAGTGAATATAAATGAATCATAACATCATCATCATCACATATCTAATATAACAACATTCATTTTTTACATCGAGTATTGTATTTGTATATTACATGCCAAAATAGTAAGAGTATGATGAAACAAAATATAACACAATATCCATTAGTTTGTTTCATTCATCCTGCTTCAACGGTTTCCTGAGAATACAAGTTATTTTGAAAACGATCAAAATAAAAATGTTGGTGAGTTCATAAGCATGTTTGTGAAAATGATTTGTATAACTTTGAAAACCACCAGAAAATCCTATATTTTCTGCAAACTGTTTAGTGTGTTTGTGTCAGATCTTGTATTAATGCATGTATGTTATTGTTTATTTGACTAAAAGGGTAAAGAGAATGTAGAGAGAATGTAAAGAGCATGTAAAGAGAATGTTCCCAGACAACCCGATGTTGTCTGTAAAAGAGAGAGCTGCCATGCCAACCCCCGAGGTTGAGTACCAGTACGAGAATGTTTCCGAGCAATCCAAGAGAAAAGAGAATGGTCTTTCGTAAACTTCATAACGTTAATTCCTCTAAGTGAGTCGTCATAACCATACTAAATAATGACAATTTCGCCTTTCTTGGCATTGTTGGATGCCGGTTTTGATTTTTCATTATAAGGTTTTCGTCACCCTAGACTGAGTTAGTCTAACTGTAGCGAACAGCTCAGGTGTGGGGTGTCATCCCCGTATAAATCTATACACAAATCCCCGCTCTCCCTCCAAGAGACTCTGGTTATAACTACAGGCTACGATCGTACACTTAATAGGTGGCAACCGACAAAACTCAGTAGATCCTTAATCGAATTTACGCGAAGAAAGGTATAATCTCATTCCAGGCCCAATAAACTATGTAAGTGAACCACTAAGGCATCGCTAAACATGTAAATCATTTAAAGGCCCAAATTGGAATGAAATTATATAACATGGGCCCGAAATATATATATGACAGGACAACTAAGGCCCATTTCACATGTAAGGTATTTACAAGCCCAAATAGCACACAAATAGTATCCAAGGTCCGTCGCACATGTTAATGGGTCAATGAGGCCCAATACACATATAAATAGTATACAAGACCTATCACACATAAAAATGGGCCACTAAGGCCCAATAACCTAGAAAATGATCAAATTAATCCGTTTGTTAGTTTATCGTTGGTTTTGGCTCAAGTATTCACTAAAATAGCATAAAAGCCCACTTTTTGTAAAAATGACGTTCTTGGCCCAATAAGCCAAAAATTTACAATTAAGGCCCAATTTTTTTAAGAATAACACTTTAGTCTCCATTTTGTTCAAAACTTGTGTTCATGACTAGTTTGTGGTAAAAATAACATTTTAAACCCATTTTTGTCAAAAATATCATTTTTGGCTTGATTTTTGTGAAAATACACATTTTTCTAGTTTTGGGCTTTTCCGACCTAGTTTTTGGAAAATTTATAGAAAAATCATCGTAAGTCGAAATTTGGACCCGTAAATTATGGAAGTTTGGAAAAATTTTCTACTTTGTTCACAAATTTTCTCATAATTTTTTATGGGCATAAACTAGTTTGAAATTACTCAGCTTCACAGGTTGGTCCGAAATTATTTCAAATATGATAGGCAGTTTTGTAAAATTCGCCAAAAATTGTAGAAAACTCGTATGAAAACGTGAGAGTAGTCATTTTAAAGGTATAAATCTGAAATCTATCCATGTAAGACAGTTTTGAAAAATATTTCCATTAATAGGGTCAAAACAGTTCGAGATTGGGCTAAAACCTTCCTGTCAAAAGCTGATTTTTTAGTATAAGTTATAGATCTTTGAGAATAACACTCATTTATGCTATTTTAAGTGTATAATTCCCAGATCTACAAGTTTATATGTAATCTATCTGATAAAACATACTTTTCTCAAGGTTCTTATGAAGATCCAAGTGATAAACTTCAAGTTCTTAACATATTTTTAGATTAATGAAGAAATCAACACATAATCACCAAATAATTTATGGAAAACACAGATAGTCATGCATATACACATAGATCTACACAAAAAACTTGTATTCTCCCCAAAATCATTTGAAAACCGAAAACAAGGGGTATGAACTCACCTTGGGGTTTGGATTTCAGTTTTGATGAAGATAGGAAGAAGGTGGTGTAAGTTATAACTCTAGCTAGCTTCTTGAAGTGATCTTCGAATCTTGGTGAGTTATAGGGAGCATGGTCACGAATTTGAGGTTGTAAGAGGAGTGATTTGAGTTTAAAGATGTAGCAAATCAATTTAGGTTGTGAGATCTTACCAAGGATGATGATCTTTGATGAAAACTCCTCTTGAAACACACCTAAAATATCGAAACTTTTAGAGTAAGATAAGGAAGTTCTTTGAGAGTGTTTGGAAGTAGTTTGAAATGAGAAAATGGAGGTGGTATGTTGGGGGGTTGTAGCCGAGATTAATAAGAGAAGAGAGAGAGAGAGTTATGTGAGGTGACGTTGCATGGAAATCCACCACGCAACAATGATGTGTCAAGGTAGGATAATTCATCTCTTTTCTCTTTTTTTTGTATAAATGTGAGTTGGGCCGAGATTTGGGCTAGAGTAATAAGAATGAAATGATTTGGGCCTAACCTTGGCCTTGTTCGAAATTTTGTGAAGTTCCAAGCATTTTTCGGCCCATTGGGCCCTTATGAAGGTTCACAACCCACTAGGGAAAATGGAACCATTATGGCCCAACAAGACCTATTAGAGATAAAAATGGATTATTTTAGGCCTACATGGCCCAAGATGCTAAAGTTTTATGAATTTGTTCCATTTGGAATCCAATTAGGGTTCCTAGTACCAAAATAGTCAAATTATAATTTATTGGTCCATTAGGCCCAATAAGGGGATCCTAGTCCATAACAACTTGAACCAAAATTTTTAGAGTTTACAATCCATATGAGATGTATTGTATTAGGTTTTAACTTTAAATCTAGAGTTTTGAATTCAAACGAATGGTTTTGATTAAGCATAGAGTATGATATTCTCTTAGAGTACAAGCCTTACAATAGATGATGTTTTCATGAGAATAGAATTTTCTAGCAAAAATGACAGTTGTGACAATTTCCAGCAGCAAAAATCAAAATTTTGCACTCTGCCTAGCCAACTCGTCGAGTGCACGAACTGACTCGCCGAGTTGGATGCATTTTCAGTTAGACTCGTCGAGTCCCCTATGCAGACAGCTCAAAAAATCGATTTTTTAACACTATTTTGCATCAAGTATTAACAAACAAGGCTAAGCTCTGATACCACTGATGGGTTTTGAGCATTCTAACACTCCTAAGTATACATGCAACCCTAGAAAACCTTGGATCTATGTTTGTCTAAAATACATGAAAATATGATTTTCAAGGTTCATAATCCTATCTAGCATACTTGGGGAACTTTTAACATAAAAGTTGGCTAGAATTACATACCTTGTAGTTGATTTGATTCCTTGAAAAACCTTGAGAGCCTAGCACCCCAAGTGTGATGCCTCAAATGCTTCACACAACACCAAATGCTTTGGAATAACTTTAGAGAATGTATAACACTTGTAAAAATCGGCTTTCCCTCTCTTGTTCTTAGTGTAGCCGATTTTGGTGAGTATCATGTTCTTTATATAGTGTGTCACATCTAGGGTTACACCATGTAAACCCTAATGTGACATGACTCTTCATTTCCATGACCCATGGGTTTGTAACTCCCATGGAGCATCCATGGAGCATCCTATGGGTTTAACCCAACTTGATAATCCATGGAGCCTTTTAGCCCACTATACAAGTTATGGATGATTTGCATAATCAACCCATATATCTAATTAGTTATCTTTTGATCACTTTCCAAATTAATTCTTGATAAATACTAATTAAATAATACTATTAATATATTAGAACTTATAATATATTAATAAACCACAAGTGTTACTTCTCTCATTTAGTCTATCCAAATGCATGATGCCATGCAACCCAAATGGACAATGTCGGGTCGGGTCAAGTACATACCAAATATAGTTATGGACTTAAACACTTTATCCAACAACAAGTTAGTATTAGAGCCTTCGTTTGAGTGAATTGGAGGAACACTCGTGCGAATCCAGTCTCAAATCAAGGAAAGATTTTCAAAATGATTTTTAATGGTTTTCAAAATAAGAAAAGAGGATGCGAAGTGTATGATCAGCCGGTGCCAGTAAGTAGACCCCAAAATACCAGCAGTTATCTGATTATGTGATATGTTAGAATATCATGCTAGTACTAGGCTAGGGAACTTCAGGAATTGCATGATAGAAATGCCTGATTACATGATGCCTGATAGCCTAGAGTTTCCTTATATGAAATTGACAACATTACTGTAGTTGCTTAGTGTATGCATCATGACTATACATAATTAAGATCTTATAGCCTGAGAATGTTTGGTTTGGCCTTATCTCCTGTTCTTGTATGATGAAGGGCTTAGGGTAGGATCAAGTATTTGAAAGTCTATAGGGTCCAACGTTATGTATGGCTAACATACACTAGTGTTGCAGGGTTGGTGGAAGTTTCATGAATGGGTGGGTAGTGAGAGGCCGGGAGGCCATTTACGAGATATTTATCATTCCACTAGGAGTGAGGATCGAGATCTCGCTATAATTATGTATATTGTTAGGGCATTGAGGTGATACTTGAGACAAATATGGGTAGGTGTGGAAGGTAGTATGGGCCATACTACTGAAAGCACAGGGCCCGTACACATAGCAAGGAAGTCACAACCCCTAGGGTTTAGTTAGAAGTTGGTCCCCTGTTATCATGCAGATTATTTATCTTCTTGGTATGTTTTAAAAATGGTGTTTAGGAGATACTTGGTGACTGGATCCGGGTTAGGATCAGGATCAGGAGATGGAGGCCAGGAGGGGCCAGCAACACCCGAGACTATGGTACAGATGGGGACAGAGGAGCTAGATGTCAGGATTCGATAAATCCTGCATGATGAGGTTGTCGCTATGTTTCGGGCACAACTACCATATATGTTTAGGCTATCAAGACCGCCCTGGTCGAGTACTTTGACGAGCACTATGCAGCCCTTGCGGAGGCGACTGCCGCGGCAGCTGTTGCAGCTGTAACGACGGCAGGGGTAGGAGCCAGTTGGGCTTTTCAGTATCGGGACTTCGATAACACGAAGCCACCAACTTTCGATGGGATTCATGACCCTATCATAGCCATGAGGTGGTTGTCGGACATCGAGGGATGTTTTTTCACATGTTCCTGCCCGGCTAACCAAAGGGTCAGGTGTGCCCTGAACATGTTGAGGTCCGGGGCGAAAGACTGGTGGAGGTTGATGACAGGGTCTTATTCGGATGAGCAGAGATCTGCAGCTTCTTGGGATAGGTTTAGGGAGATGTTCTGCTCCCGTTACATTCCGCGAGTCGAGTGTGGGCGGCTAGCTCAAGAGTTCTTAGAGTTGAGACAGGGTACAAAGTCGGTGACGGAGATCCCCGTATGTTCACTAAGAGGGCAATTTTCTACCTAGAGTTTGCTTCCGAGCAGGCTCAGATGACGCATCATCTGAGCATGCTAAAGACTGACATTAGACAGTTTGTTGCTACCCAACGATGTAATACATTGCTGGACTTACAGTAGGCCGCTAGGCGGCATGAGTTGGAGATTAAGTTACAGTTGCGATAGCAGAGGCAGGGCCCGGTGCAGTCATAGCCGGTGCCAAAGCACTCCAAGACCGCTAATTCTAGGTTTGGAGGTTAGAGCGGCCACACGTGTGAGAAGTGTGGGAAGGGTCGCTCGGTGGTATGTGCCGCAAGTGCGGAAAAGAGGAGCATTATGCGAGGGATTATCGCCAGTTGGCCCCCGTTCAGGACATGAGGATTTGTTATCACTACCATCAGGTTGTTCACGTGAAGACCAACTGTCCATAGTTGGTTGCTATACCGATGCAGGCTCCAGCGTCGGCTACATTGAGGATTACTGATGGGGGTCAGGGTAGAGTAGAGCCCTCAAGGACTCAGGGACGTGCTTTCCAGCTTACAACAGAGGAGGCCAAGAAAGCGCCAGATGCAACAACTGGTATGTTTTCTACCTCTTATCTTACTGTTTGTAATTATATTGTGAATTTTTCCATCTCCTTTAGCATATGACATTAGG
The DNA here is from genome assembly GCF_002870075.4 of Lactuca sativa. NCBI lineage: Eukaryota > Viridiplantae > Streptophyta > Magnoliopsida > Asterales > Asteraceae > Lactuca > Lactuca sativa. The sequence continues at coordinate 221,114,236 of NC_056631.2, read as the reverse complement.
ACATAGGAGGGTTTGGGGAATTTAGTAGCGAGGGGTTGTAGACGGTTAGGATTCAGGGATGTTTGAGAACGGGAAGTTAGGATATAGGATCTTCATTCTAGGGCCAGAAACTGTGAATTGGAGAAGAAGAAGTGTCAACTAAGATTCAGGTTTCTTCTGAAGTTCGTTTGCTCAATGCGAGAAGGGTTGTTTTGCGAAGATTATTCATTTCAGGATTCATCGTTCTATGGTGAAGTGTGGAAATGCTTGGTTTGGACGGTTAAGTGGTGTTTTAATTTCACCACTAGTAGGTAGTGGTTAATGTCCCAAGTGAGGGAGAATTAGGAATTCTCAGAGGGAGCATCAGCCGTTGAGAGCTTTGTTAGCTGCCAGGGTACGGTAGTACATACGACACGAGTATGCAGGTTACTTAGTGTGTGTGGTAGATTCGCAGGTCCGGGAACAGACCACGGATTTGCGAGAAGGTGGACAATCGACATGAGGCCTAGGGTTAGGCTGAGGTTAGAATCCATAGAGTGGATCAGGAGTTCGGAACCCTAAGTGGGTGAGAACAGTCTGCATGGGAGATATCAGCAGGATGGGTGGTCTAGGGAGATGCTCAATGGTTTAGAGTTGTCCAGATAGACTGAAGGCCGGTAGGGTGTACCATTCAGGCCAAAGGCTCGGAGAACGGTCCAGACAGGCTGAAGGCCCAGAGAGGCGTTCCAAACATGCTGAAGGTTCTGAGAGTGGTCCAAATAGACTAAATTCCTGGTGAGGCGGTCTAGTCATGCTGAAGAATCTATATGTGTTTGTAGATCTATGTGTGGGAATTGAGCATGTTGTTATGCTATAGCAATCAATAGGTCTGTTCCAAATATTGAACCTGCTGTTGGAGTAGGCTGAAGACTCCAGTGTATTTTGTTTGATCAAAAGTTGTTATTAGAGATCGGATGGAGTACAAAGGATCTTGGTGATCTCATCAGTTCAAATTGTCTCCGAGGTTTCGTCTTCTTGAATCGGTTAATACTTCAGTTGGGAACTGAGAGTAGATCCGAACGGGTATTCATCAGCTTTAGGAAGGTTTGGGATTATAAGGTCCTGTCAGTCAAGTTCTGAGAATCGGGTTAGATCTTTATACTGATTGTCTATGGACAAATTGCTTATGGGTAGGGTTGAGGCGGTTCTGCTCTATGCGGTAGGCCAAGATACCCGGTGTGGGCCGAATGAAGTCGTAGGCACGGAGGTTCAAAGGGAGCGGTAGGGTTGAGGCGGTAGGCCAACAAACCCTGAGAATTTCAACTTGATGGTTGAATTGACTTGACATATTGGTATTCCAACTTGAACGGGTGATATGGACTAGTTATGAGTGTCGTACTGGTTGACCAGTAGAGGTAGGTATATTGTTGGTGATAACCGCTTGCAAGATTGTATTCTATGGAAGTGGCGGGCAAACGGTAAATTGTGGGCGCAGGGTTTCAGCAGGATATGACCCATGGTTCTATTTATGGGTAGAAGCCTCAGGTTCCCAGGGGTGAGTAGTTCGTTAGTAGTAATGGGAAGGGAACTAGCGGGGGTTTGTATGTGTGGTCTGTTAGGGAGACGGACCGAATCCAAGTTTCCAGATCATGGGTTTTAGGTGGTGAAGGATTGTGTGCCGCATGGGATTGTGGAATTGTCTTCTATGGAATGAAAAGATTCCCATTGGATTTAGTCTCATTCGAAAGTCATCGGATGTCATGGTTGTGGAGGTGCCCCTTAGGATGTCGGGTTGCGGGGGATGGTAAGGAATGATTTCGAGGACGAAATCGAATTTAAGTAGGGGAGAGTTGTAACATCCCATTTTTCAAGTAGCTTCAAGTTCATCCCTCAGATTTGAATTAGGTCACTTTTGGCCCTTGGTTTGGAAGGAAGTGGAAAAAGGAGGGCCTAGTGGCAAAAAGGAAGTTTTGGGGTTGAAGTAGTATGTCGGGCGTACATGTGGTACGCTAGGCGTACTAGGGCGCGTCCTAGCACGCTGGGCGTATGCATGTGTACGCTGGGCGTATGTGTGCCAGGAAGGAACCCTAACTTTTAGGGTTTGTGGAGTATTTAAACACTTTATGGATCATTACCTTTCATCCCATTCAGCCTCCACACCTCCCTTAGCTGTCTTGAGAGAACCCTAGCCTTCTAGTGATCATTCTTGAGTTTTTAAGAGTGTTCTTGTGACTTTAAGAAGAAGTTTATGCATCAAGGAGCCAAGGAGGGAAGAGTTAGCTTGTATATCTTGGTTTATCATCTGTTTTGGGAACTCTAGAAGGTATAAAGTTGTTACCTTTGAGCTTATTCCTTCTAGATCTATTCTTGGTAGTTTATTTTCCCTCTTTTGTCCCATAAATTCCCATTATTATGCATGATTCGTTTTGGATGATTTCAGCTGTCTTTCAGACTCTAGAATGGGTCCTAATGCATAAAAATGAAGTTCCTTGGGCTAGTTGGGTCCCTAGTTCTTGGTAGGAGGTCTTAATGGATTAAGACCATGTATTGAGCCCTTTTCAGTCGACCAAAGTCTTAAAGTTTGAGTCTTTATGGTCCTAGAGCACATTTGAGCAGTAGATCTGAAGTTTAAGCTTAAGAGCTTAACCCATTAAGCACGTATAAAGTTTTAAGATCTGTGAGGTTACGCCCCGCGTAAATCCAGTACGCCCAACATACTAGGTCAACCACCCTGATGGTGGTCAACCTCAGGAGAGTACGCCCAGCGTACCAGAGGAGTACATCCCGTGTACTTTCTCTGTTGGGCTTATGTTATTTGGGCTTTGGGTTTGGGTTGTTTATGGACTAGTTGGACTTGGGCCTTTGATTGGACTTTATGGATGTGGTGTTTTGGGCCAAGTCTTGATAATGGATCTCAGAATTAGGCCCAATTAGGGAGTTAGGCCCAATTTAGTAAATTGGGCCAATAATGGGCCTTACATATGTGGACTTGTGGATCATGGATTCGGTATTGGGCCTTGACCCAAATTAGAGAAAAGACAAAACAGACTATATGGACCCCGTAGTCGGAATTGATAGCCTATATGTTGACTCAGTATTCGTTATTCTGGATAGTTCGGGATTTTCGATGAAATAGCATTTCGGGAGTTGATACTTCAGTTTAGACCGACACTGCGAGGTGAGTTATCCTCACTATATCAACAGGGTTTAAGGCACCAAGGCAGACCCTTTCTTGGATTGTATACTGGTTTGTTTATTTAGGACGACATTATGTTTAGTGACCCGGTTTAGGTTGGTATCATGGTATGTAGGATGATGTTATGTTTAGTGACCTGGTTTAGGTCGGTATCCTAGTATATATGATGACGCCATGTTAGTGACCGGTAGGTCGGTATCCTGGTTATAGGATGTTTCTATGCCATATTATCTATTAGATCATTTTGTTTGTCTATAAACTGTTATGTGATTATCTGTTATATGTGTACATGGTTGTTTGATTGGGGGTTGGGTTGAGGTGGGTTCTGCTTTGTGTTGTACGCCAACATACCCAGGGCAGACCGGATAGACTGCAGACTCGGGAGGGCACATAGTCAGGACGAGGGCCCAGCGAGTGGTCTGGATAAGCTGAAGGCCCCAAGAGGGCGGTCCAGATGTGCCGAGGCTCGTAGAGTGGGTCAGATAGACTGAAGGCCCGGTATAGGCGGTCCAGTCATACTGCAGACTCGAGATGCATGACTGTTCTATTTGTTTATATGATATGATTATGATTGTATGACGTTGGTATTTTGGGGGAAACTCACTAAGCTTTGGGCTTATAGTTGGTGATTTTGTTTCAGGTACTTCTGATGATCATGGGAAGGCGAAGGCGTGACCGTACACTTCCTCATATTTTGATTTAGATTTCTGGGATACTCTGATATAAATTGTTTTGGAAACTTTTTTTTGTAATAACTTTGAGTATTTGAAAGGTTTTAAAAGTTTAAATTTGGCACGAATTTTATGGATGTTACACATAAATATTTTGAATCATCACATTTTGGATCATATTATGTTCAACGTTTTCTTTTTTAAATTAATATTTCTTAAAATTAAAAATAAATACTTCAATAACTTATTTTTGAAAAATTCTTTTATAAGGTCACTAGTATATTGAGTAGAAGAATCTCTTAAATTTTTATGATTTTTGGAGAAATTTTTTCTAGGTTTTTTTATTATATATATATATATATATATATATATATATATATATATATATATATATATATATATATATATATATATATATATATATATATATATATATATATATATATATATATATATATATATATGCAAATTTTCATGATTGCGCTAATTTTGTAGAGAATTAAATTTTAAGAACTTTTGTTTTTTTCAGATTTTTTTTTCAAGGAAAAAAAAGTTACGGAAAATAAAAGTGGGTGGAAAAAAACCCACCAAATGAGGGTTTGACATGTGACAGAGAGAGAAAAGTGGAAATGGGGGAGGGGGAGTTTTTTTTACACCCTTTTAACATCTTAACAATTAACCTTTGTTGGAAAATATCAAGATTTCACACATAATTACAAAAACGTCATACCATCTCATGAAATATTGATGTTAAATAAAATCAAATCTCCACCTTTTAATTTTTTAATCCTGCGGAAAATATTTGTCTTCCCAGTTCTCACTTATTTTTGAGTCCTCACTCGATCCAACTTTTCACTCTCTCACACTCTCTCTCTCTCTCTCTCTCTCTCTATATATATATATATATATATATATATATATATATATATATATATATATATATATATATATATATATATATATATATATATATAGACACACACACACACACATATACACACTTAACCTTATATATAATAATTATCGTTGCTTTGATATCTTTGATAGGATATTAGGACGTACAGTTAAGTACATTGCCTATCCATAAGTTTACTTTTAATATAGTTTTATTCCATAATTATTTTGAGATGTGTGTGTGTGTGTGTGTGTGTGTGTATATATATATATATATATATACATATAATTATTAGGTCTTTAATATTTATAGGATATTATGGCAGAGTAACAACTAAGTATCCTAAAATTTTAGTCATCATAATGACTAGGTACTAGGCAATTCTAGGGAATATGCCATCATAACAACTATGTATAATCCTCGAGTATAATATTAGGCATTATAATGACTAGGAGTAATATCATTCTTAAAGTTTAGACAAGGTAATTACCAGACATAACATTATAATATTACAATAAATAATCTTTTTGTAAAATCATTGAAATATTTTTATAGCATGTATTCCCCCCCCCCCCCCCCCCCCATAAAACATTTGAAAATGGTAAATGTGGGGCCGTGAAACTCACCTTAACAACATGATTTATAAGACTCAGGTTTTCGCATCGGGAACTTCCAGCCATCTCGGGAGGAGAGGATTCCAGATCGATACAGAGAGAAAGAGAAAGTGTTTCAGGTGTGAAGATTTGGAAAAATGAATGCCTCTATTTATATGGTCGATTTTGGGATGCGCACGACACAAATATCAATGTGTGCCATGCATGGGCTTCGTGGCTCCGTTTAAAACTTGCCACATGTCACTTTCCTGGTGGCCCACGTCTGTAACATCCAAAGTTTGGAAAGCCAAGAAAAGAAAGAAAACCCCAATTTTGAGGGGAGACTCGGCGAGTCCAAGGAGGGACTCGGCGAGTCCGAGCGGGATCCGGGTTGAGATGTAAGCGACCAACTCGGCGAGTCGGCCAAGGTGACTCGGCGAGTCTGGTCTGAGCAAGGAAAACCCTAAATCCGGGACTTGGAGCTTATTTAAACGTCTCATTCTCTCCCCTAGGGTTTCTTTACTGCCTTTCTAGCACATATCACTAAACCCTAGCCGCCATAATCGTTTTGGAGCAAGATTTACCCTTAGTGAAGCTTTTGAAGCTTGGAGAAGGAAGAAAGGCCTTGGAGGTGCAAGAAGGGACTGAAGATCCGGGATTGAGAAGACATTTCAGACCAATTAGAGGTAATAAGCTGTTGCTTGGACTCCTTTGCACCTAGATCTATTCTTATGTGTGAGTTTTGGACATTTTTGGTATGATATGTAACCATTTCGAGTTGGAGGTCCAGATCTGAGGTTGCTATCTCAGATCCATGCTTGTTTTGGTCTTGAATCCCCTAAAGTATCAGCCCTTGGTATGTTGAAGAAGTATGTTTGCCATAAACCCTAGTTTAGTGTGTTTTGAGCCTAGATCTCTTAATCTACACGTAAAGTTTGCCACTTTACGTAGGGGATAGGCCTTAGAAGTATGGATCTATAAGTTGGAAGCCCTGTTTGGCTCGAAAGGTCACTGCATGGATTAAGGACTGAATAGACTCGGAGAGTCCTTTGAGTGGACTCGGTGAGTAGCTTGAAGATGAGAAGGAACTCGACGAGTGGGATGAACAGCTCGTCGAGTCGGATGAAGTTAGGCATGGACTCGGCGAGTTGGAAGAACAACTCGACGAGTTGGTTGAAGATTGCCTTGGGCTCGGCGAGTCTATTACTGGACTCGGTGAGTCAGGTCGCGAAACACCAAACCCTTCGAGTTGAGACTCGAATCAGTGAGTCGGCTGGTGACTCAGCGGGTTGGACATGACAGGACTCGGAAATAGTTGGACTCGGCGAGTCATGGCCTGACTCGGCGAGTCGAGTCGCGAATAGAAAGACCCTGAGCGTATGAACTCGGCGAGTCATTAGGAGGACTCGGCGAGTAGGGTTGACCTGGAAGGTTGACTGTGACCAGGATTTTGACCTTGACTAGAGTTGACCTAGTTGACCTTTGGAGGTCAGTTGGACTAAGTGTTATGTGGTCATTGGTAGCCCGAGGAGCTAGTAGAGCAGCAGTTCGGAGTCAGAGGTCAAGTAGCAGTCAGAAGGATCAGCAACATCAATTCAGCAGACTCAGGTGAGTTTCCTTCCAGTAGGAACGGGTCTAAGGCCACAATGCCGGCCCGTTTAGCTAGTAGTAGTTTCCGGATTTCGATCTGATGCAGTAGTTAGTATGTTTGATGCCTTCGTGGCTCATACATGATTTATGTGTTATGTGTTCCGGGCTACGGCCCGATGTAGTATGCAGTATATGTGAGTTTATGCCAGTTGATATGTTATGATATGCTGTGTTCAGTTAGCTTCGGACTTCGGTCCGATGGAGGGGACAAGGTCCCAGTCAGTTAGCTTCGGACTTCGGTCCGATGGAGGGGACAAGGTCCCAGTCAGTTAGCTTCGGACTTCGGTCCGATGGAGGGGACAAGGTCCCAGTCAGTAGCTTCAGACTTCGGTCCGATGTAGGGGACAAGGTCCCAGTCAGTAGCTTCGGACTTCGGTCCGATGTAGGGGATAAGGTCCCAGTCAGTTAGCTTCGGACTTCGGTCCGATGGAGGGGACAAGGTCCCAGACAGTCAGCTTCGGACTTCGGTCCGATGTAGGGGACAAGGTCCCAGTCAGTCAGCTTCGGACTTCGGTCTGATGGAGGGGGCAAGGCCCCAGTATGTGCTTTATATGTTATTTCATGGTATGTGGTAGTTTGGGGGAGCTCACTAAGCTTTGTGCTTACGGTTTTCAGTTTTGGTTTCAGGTACTCAATTTTTCAAAGGAGGAGCTCGGGAAGATTACAGTGCATACACCATAGTCAGTTAGCCTGTGAATGTTTGACTCTGATAATGATATTATGTTTGAATTAATACTCGATAAATTTTGTTATGACTTATGATACAGTTTTTATAAATATGATTTTAGTAATGTTTTTAAAGAAATTTTTGGGTCGTATTTTTGGGTCGTTTCAACGTCTCTTGTAAAAATTCATATATGTCTTATATGAATCTTGTTTCTAACATTCTTCATATATTTCTGTAGCTATTAATGAGCACTATAACTTTCCTTTAGGTCGTTTGTCTAATTTCAACTTTCATATTTACCGTATTTTATGTTTTTCTAAAAATCATATATTCTTTGTATGCACACTATTTTTGGCCTTTGTTGCCTATAAGTGTTTATTCTGAGGAGTAATATGACTTTAGCCAAAACTCAACCAATCTCTTAGTACTATTTTGGCGTTGTAAAATTCATTTACGAGGGTAATATTACTTTTACAAAAATCATAACTCTTTCAACCGAAGTCAGATTCTTACGATGTTTATATCATTGAAATCACCTCGCAACATACTTTCTTAATATGTTACCCATTTATACTAGTTAACACAACTTTTTGCACACTTAATCATCTGATTTGCGTATATTTTGGAGTATTTTCTCTTATATATCAAAGTTCTAATCCTTGTGTTTAGATACTTATTATTTTCTGAGCCCTTTTATAATTGATGACTAGTGACAATTATCGCAATTGACAAAGATACCATGATGAATGATGTGGAAACTCATTAATTAATATTGTGTATATTTAATTAATATACATGATACTTATTACACAAGGGGTCCCTATACTATAAAAATATATAAACAACCCAAAGTATAAATTATATCTATGTAATAAAACTACTTGATGATGGTCTCAATTCTCAAAATTTTACATTAGGAATACACAAACTTATTGGGAATCTTCAACATATAAAGAAGAATAAAACTAGTGATATGGCTCAGAAGTTAAAATTGAAGTGGAATGTTGAAGGTGATGGAAACTCGAAGTTTTATCATTGTATTCTGAAGAAAAAAAGACATAATCTATTAAAGGTGTCTGAGTGGAGAATAAATGGATCACCCAACCAGATAGGGTGGAATATGAGTTTATATATTTCTATAAGAACAAGTACATGACTTTTAATGGGATTAGTTGGTAAACTATAGCCCTAGGTTTTGTGTTTTAGATTTGGATCAACCCCAAATTGTTGACACCACTCCTTCCCTTTGAAGAGGTTCAGGACACTATTTCGTCTTGTGGAAGTGATATTTTTGATTTTTTTTCCTTTTCCTTCATTAAAGGATTTTGGGATGCATTGTAGAAAGATATTTTTGATTTTCTTCATTTTTCCAGTCGAATTACATCCTTCCAAGATGTAATTCGTCTTTCATTACCTTAATCCCTAATGTTATGAATCTTGTATACACCAAAGATTATTGTCCTATCTCTTTAGTTGGTATTCAATGCAATACTATAATTAAATTGCTAGCTATTCAAATGACAAAATATATTGGGTTGGTAATGAGCTCAGAGAATTTGTTTACATTAAAGGTAGACAAATTCTAGATGACCACCTCATAGTTAATGATGTGGTGGAGTGGTGTAAATTGAAGAATAAAAAAGATTACGATTTTCAAGGTGGTGTTTAAGAAGGTGTTCAACTCGCTCTCATGGGATTATCTTCACACTATTATGACTTTTATGGATTTTCTACAAAAACAGAGGGGTTTGATATAAGATTTTATCGTTAATTTTCCTTCTTCTAGTTTGTTAAATGACTGTCCTTATAATAAATTTCATGTCAAAAAGGATATGAGACAAGGTGACCCTCTCTCCATGTTTTTGGTTTTTGGATATTGAAGGGTTACACATTACCATTAAGGATGCAGACGTTGCAAGCTTGTTATGTAGTGTTTATATTAGATATGAAAAAGTTAAAATTATGACATCTTTTTTCTGTTGATGATGCACTTTTTTAAGGGAAATGGAGTTGTGAAAATATCATTAATCTTATTGGTATTCTCATTGCTTCTACATGGTCTCGGGTATTAAAATTAATTTTCAAAATTCCAATTTCTTTGGCATTAGTGTGTCGTAGATAGAGGTGGTTAAGTTTGCTTCTTTTTACAGGTTGTAAAGCTGCTAAACTCCTATTTTTTTTTTATCTTGGTCTTCCTGTTGGGGCTCAAATATTGTAGTTTTTGAGGTGGAATATATTATCAAAAAAATTCACAAGAGACGCTCTTCTTAGATGACCATATTACTTTCTATTGGTCACCCGTTGATAGTTTTGAAATTGGTTTTAAGTACCCTCGACACTTATTATATGTCTTTGCTTCATATGCATATTATTGCCAATAAACACCTTAAGAAGATGAGAAGAATAAGATCGAATGCTTCGTTGGGTTAAATGGAAAAGTATTTTGGCTAATAAAGAAAAAGGAGGTATAGATATTAGTTTATTGTATGCGACGAATAAGGTGCTATTGATTAAATAGAAATGGTGATTTTTAAATGATTATGGTGATTTATGGTGTAGGCTCATAAGATTTTTGCATGGTAAAGATGTTGATTTCGCTTGGACTAGGTGAAAGGTACAAGATTATTGGCACGATTAATCAAATGCATGACTCTGAACTAGTTCATCGTAATTTTAGTCAAAGGAGGGTTAGTGATGGGACTTTTACTTATTTCTAGAATGAACACTGGAATGGAGAAAGAACTTTGATATTATACTATAATATCAAACTAGAAAGGTTACCCCCGCTACGCGGGGGCCAGAAGATTTCAATATTGTTTCTGAATCGATAAATATGACAGACGTAGAAAGTGCAAGGATGAAAAGCCCGGGCTTTGCCCCGAACCATTTTTTTCATGTTTTTATAAAAAAATGTAAGAGTTTTGACTGCAAAGACCAGAAGTGTCAAAATGGCTAAAGAATTAAAAGGGTAGGAATTAGCAAGTTTTTAGAAAAGGGGTCAAAGCTGTCAAACCGTTAAAGTTTTGTGGCCAAACTTTAAATATCAAAATGTTCCTAAAAGGTGTGAAAATATTGATTGCAAGGACAAAAAGTATCAAAATGGCTAAAGAATGAGGAGCAAAGTTGACAAAAAAAAACATCTAAATTTACTATTCCTAACTTTGAAGCCCAACAATAGTACATGGACCAATTCTGCCAAAAAAATGGTAACTTCACTATTCCTAAGATTCATATCCTTTAATATATATATATATATATATATATATATATATATATATATATATATATATATATATATATATATATATATATTAATGTAGATGGAATCAAATCTCGTAGATTTGGTCATGGAACCGACAATTTTAGGAGTTACGGTCCTAGTGCACTTACAACAAATGATGGATATGATCATTGGCTTCACATTCTTGATGTCTAAGGATTGATGTGCCTAGGATTTAGGAGAAGGTGATCAGTTCATGGTGTGTAAGTTAGAAGGTGTATTGACGATTCCTTTCTTCCGAATGGTAACATTCCTACCAGAAGAAGTAAGTATCTTCCATCAAAAGTAAATGTTTTCAATTGGCATGCTAGATTAAGCAGGCTTCCTACATGCACCAATTTGTGCTAATTACGTTGATATCCCTACCTTAGAGTGCATTGTTTGTACCTTGGATGTGGAATATTTTGTTCAATATCTTGTTTTTTCAACGTGGCGGTTGATTTGGTGTTTTATTGGAAGATTATGTGATATTTATCATCCTAACTTCTTGGAGATAGAAGACGTGGTCCACTAGACAAACTGTTTTCTTATGTTTATCGTTATGCGTATGACATTGGAGTCTATAGTCATGATTATGTGGTGGCTTCTTTGGAACTTCGGAATGAAACGATTTTGGTTGTCGGAATAGGAAGATTAGTGTTAGTTGGGGCCTTGTGGTTACGAAACCCTATTTTGGATACTCCAGTGTAATTTTTTGTTAGTTTTTTGCTAACTTTTCCCATAAAAGTTAAAATGGCCGAAAACAAAAGTTAAAGAAACATAGAAAAGGTTAAATATATTATGATACAACGGATAAAATGTGTCTTTTATATGAAAAAAATGATGATAATAAATATTTTAGATTTAGTTGGATAATATATATATATATATATATATATATATATATATATATATATATATATATATCCCTTATTGTAATAAAAAAATAGCATATTGACACATGTCATCTCCTTCGCCCCATTCTCTTAAAGTGGATTTTCTAAAATGACTGTTGTGCTACTCTTTACTCATTGTCAAACAATACGTCCTACTACTTCCTGATTTAATTTCTTGAAATCCGATGTATCTCCATAAATCTGTCAAATTCTAATGGTATAGATCCATAAATCTTGCTAAATGCATCTGTTTTCTTTATTTTCTCTCTTAAAACCATCTTCTTTTTCCATCAATCATTGTGTTGTAGATTCCATCTCCTTAAAATCTTCGTTGACCGAATCATTATCGATTTTAAGAGTATTCGATGAGCAAACCATTATCGATTGGGTAGGTCTCCGATCATCGATGCACTACCAGTAAAAGATTAGAAAATCAAATAATTTCTCATACATTGATCCTCTTGAACATGATGTTAAACACCATACAAAATTGAGAGAATCAAGAAATCAAATATATGGTGGTTAATATCAGAGTTGATGGTGTTGGTTAGGGTTCAATCCAAAGATTTCAAGATTTTCAGGTAAACTGAGTTCAGTTTGCATCCATCTACGGATGATAGCTATGCTACAGGGTTTGTTGTTGAGAAGATTTGGGGAATTATACTAACTAATCGCCATGTAGTTAAACCATATAATTTGAATTACTTCTTTTCATCATTACCCACCAATTTTCAAATTTAGGGAAAATGTTAATGAAATACATGATCTCTGTTAGGGTGTAAAGTTCTCTTTGGATGTGGCTTGCCCTCTTGTGATGTGTAATGGGTTGAGTCTTTCATATAAATAGGAAGTGAGTGACTCCTATTTATGTATGGAACCCATTTTGAGAGATTAAAGTAGTGAGAGAATTATTACATACCCACTTTGTAATAGCTTACTGGATCTAATGGAGCTTAAACAAATTTATTTACTCTTTGTGTTCCTCATGGTTGTTTGATTCACCTTAATCTTTACATTTTCACATTCGTCCTCATAACCGGGTCATTATAATTGGTATCAGAGCGGTTGTTCTTGAAGTGTAATTGAAGTTTTCAAGAATTTGATCCATGATGACAACATGACTTGGTGAATCACAAATTGTTGTAAGTTCGTCATTTTTAGAGTGTTTTTGATTCTAGAAATTGAATTATTCTTTGATCTTCATTAAAATTCGATTTTCCCTCTCTAAAATTCATATCGAAATCACCTTCTCTCTCTAGATTTTTGATCAATTTTGCTTTCTCTCTCTAGAAGCTCATTCAAATTTTGCTCTCTCTCTCTCTAGAGATTTCATTCAAAATCACTTTCTCTCTCTAGAAATATCCAAGCTCTTGTGATCTTTTATATAATTGATCAAAGATGATGTATTTGGCTTATGATTCTTGGATTGTGATAATTGAAGATGTCAAATAAAAAGTCAATGAGATGTAACTTTATGGATTGTTGTTGAAAGGCGGGTTTATTACATGGGATTCTTTAATCTATTATGGAAATAAGAAAGTTGATTTTGGAAAATTGATTATTCAACCTCTTTGTAAGAATGAAAGTTTGGTTGAAATGTCCATGAATATGTTATGTTGGTGTGGTAATAGAAAGGAAGGAAAAGAAAGAGAATTATTCAAAAAAGAATATGTTTCTCTTATTGAAGACCTAAATGATCTTCATGCTCTTGAGTTTGTTAAAGATGTTTATGAAGAAGTTCATCATGTTCATGATGTTCTTGAAGTTCAAGATAAAGGAATTCAATGTGATTCTCAAGAAGTTGTAAAAGTCTTTTGTTTAATTAGAGTTCAAACCGATGATTGTTTGTATTTTTCTGATTTGTTTGAAGGAATGGTGTCGTATAGAAAGCCTTCAATCCAAGAAGTTCAAATATATCAAACTAAAAAATATTTGATTCAAAGTTGCCAAGTGAAAGTTGTGAAGAATGAAGTTGTTCTTGAATTCAAATCTTCAGGGTCCAAAAATATGAAGAAGAAAAAAAAGAAGAAGATCAAAAACAAGAAAATGTGGGTTTCTAAATAAAATTCTTCAAATGTCGTCTTAAAACCGAAATTAATGAAGTAAATTTGGGCTCCTACGCAACAATCATCAAATGTTGCAATGATTTCGAATTCCAATCCCAAAAGTGTTAAAGATTCTAAAGTTCGTTGTGAAGATGAAGTTAGATCTTGGAGAAATGAGAAGAAGCTCTATGGATTGTACAACATGCATCGTGGGTGGTACAATGTGCAGTTTGGAGATTTCTTAGTTCCAACTAAGGAACCGAGGTCTTCCATGATCGATTCATGTATTGCAAATGGAAAAAGAATTTTCAAGGAGCTTTCACAAATTCTTAAATGGATTCCGAAAAATTCATGTTGAAATAAATACCTTGTTTTTGAAGATTTGATGATAAACGATTAAGATGTGTATCAAAATTGAAAGAAAAAAGTCAACATACCAGGATTTGTTGAAGAATCACAATTGGAATGTTATTGATTTGTTTTCTTATGAGTTTTAATGACAACGGGTTTTGATGTTCTAATTGTTGATTTTCGATTGAGTAGTCTGAAAACAAACTTTCGAATTTGATATCGAATGATTGAAGGGATGATTTAGAACAATTGAGAAGTTACGAAACAAATAGGATGGTTGAAAATTCCAATTCGATGGGAAGAGGCTTATGATTGAGGCTCAGAATAGCGAATTCGAAGACTAAGGCAAAAACAAAATTTCTGAATTGAAATTGAAGAATTCGTATCGAAAGTGTTTTGGGTATGATAGTCGGACGCTAATTGTTTACTTCGGATGTCAAGCAGTAGGAATTGAAAGAGACTTGAATTATTAGTTGAAAGCGTATTTTGGGGTTCATGGTCAAAAGCTCTTGATTGGAATCAAAAGTATGTTCGGTTGATATTGTTTTGAGTCGTTCGAATCGAGAGGCTTACTTTCGACGGTATTGATGGTTGATTGGAGTCGAATTCGACTGATGTCTGATGTTGATATTCTTTAGGTTCGCATCTGCAACCAATTGGGCGAGATGAAGATTCAATGTTTTAGTTCAGTCCTTACAGTTTAACAGTTTTGGCAGAATATACCCACTTTCGATATTGGGGTGTATATTCGCAATTTCAGTGAAGTGAGAAGAAGTTTCGACTAGTCCTTGAAGCTTATGCGAAATGACACTTTATGCCCACTTTCGCATCTGGGGTAAAGTTTTGCATTTGAAGCTGATTTTTCGCAACGGGTCCCTACAATATTTACAAAATTGACAGTTTTTACCCAATGTTCGAATTTCTTGAAACTCTCACCCAAAAGTTGAAATCTTTTTAACTTTTGAAGATTTTTCCTCTAGTTTTCGTTATAGTTTTTCATGGAAGATTTTTGTGGTTTCATTTTTGTCACACATCGAGAGGGAGTTTCGTCGTGTTTATTCCTCGAGCCTTTCTCATACTCTTATGGGTTTTATAATCACTTGTTGATTATAAAAAGGGGGAGAATGTTGAAATGAGTATTCGAAAGTGTAACGTCCCAAAATTTAAGGCCAAAATTTTCATTTTAATTAAATTATTACATAAAACCGATCAATATAAAAATTTTCATAATAATATCTCATGTCAAAACCAAAGTGTCAATATTCAAAACATAGTATCATAAAACCATATCAGAGTGTAATCCCAAGGATCCTGTGTGTGGAAAACATAGTGTGATGCACTGCGACCAAGCCGACTGCTCTCCTTTGAAACAAAGCACCTGAAACACATAACACGGTAAGCACGCATGCTTAGTGAGCTCCCCAAAATACTGCGCACATATAATTAGCCACTCGAGGCTATAACTCTACTAGACCTTCCAGTCAATGTGTCTCAGTGGACCTTCCGACTCCACAACTCTGGTAGACCTTCCGGCCCTACCCTGATGACCTTTCGGTCCTGCTCTATTGACCTTCCGACCCAACTCTGTTAACCTTCCGGTCCAAACCTTGTCGACCTTCCGGTCCAAACCAGGCAACTTATAACATAGCATATCACATAAAACATATATCACATATCACATATAAGCACATACGACCTTCCGGTCACACATAATTACCACTCTTGGTATGGTATAGTGAGAAGACTCACTTGGCACTGCTGATGTCCCGCAGACTCAATCCCACACTGCTGAAGTCCCGCTGACTCAACCCCAACTACTGAATGACAGATTATCGAACTGTCAACACCAAATTAATAATTGAGTCTCACTACATGACCATAAGTACATACTTGGGATAATTACTGCATTACCCTAAGCTTGGCTTATTCAATCCCAAGGCCCATTCTTTAGGCCCAAACTCAACTAGGAATCAAAGCCCAACATCCAGCCCAACCTTCCAAACTGGGACCAAGCCTGTACATGGTCTTATTCTAAGGCCCAACATCATGTAATCATTAAGGCCCAAACCGTGGCCCATCTGTGGCCCAATTTTCCAAATTGGGCCCAAACCCCTTACATGGGCCTTACCCAAGGCCCATTTCTAGTTCAATTGCTTGCTCTTGGATGGCCCATTATTATCCTAATCATCTAGGCCCAATAGAAAGGCTCAACTTAAGGCCTAAGTGAAATTAGGCTTTCACATAAAATGATGATTAGGGTTAAGTTTCCTACTTAACCCATGAAGAACTTAATCCAATAAGGACTTAATCCATTAAGTCCAATATTGCTTAGATTAATCTTTGCCAATGATTATTATTTAATATTTCAGCTATTAAATAATTCTCGTGTGTGTGTCCCTAGCCCCATGATAGTCTGGTGCTCCGCAAGATCTAAACTCTCGGAACGTCAAAGTATGGGCTCCCACCAAAGCCATCATCTTTGCTCGGAAGGCTCCCACCCTCTCATCCAAAATCTCTAGTATACCCTCCTTGACCGTGCCAAAGATCACATGAGTCTGGTCTAAGATATTGTGCATGATCTCAGCTGATACAAACTCTCTCATCCGCTCCTCGAGCTGCTCGGTCCCTGAACCCAAGCCTGATCCCTCTCCGGCGCCTGATCCACCTACTGGTCTCTCACACAAAATCACCATGCTGAAATCATGATACAATAACTATCAAAACACACATCACTGCTGAGGGATCACTCATACACACACTACAAGTTTCTCGGTCTCATCTCGTCCCTTCTTGAATCGAGTACGGATCCTATGCTTTCAGTAGTACGGGCCCATACTACCTTCCACATCTATCCGTACTTTCCTCAAGAATTTCCTCAACTCCACCCAGTCCCTTGTACTACTACTATCACTGCTCCTAATATTAACCTCATCCTAGGCTTACCCTAGGGAAACCTCTGACCCAACTAGTCCTTAGCTGCTGAGGGTTTCCTCGTAATGCCAATCAACCATTACCTGAATACCATCACATGTGACGAGGCTCAGATAATCCTTCAAGTAAAGGACTCGTCCCTACAACGGTTAGACTCAAACGAGAGCTGTGCAGTAGGGTCAAATCCAGAACTCTGAGATTATCCAACCCTGATTACATGTGACTTAACGTATTCATCTAATGACTAACTCCCATCACTCAGAATCCCACAAGGCACAGAGCAAGCAACATTCAGACAAGGGAAAAAATCTAACCATAACATAATCTAATCAAACTGTTCTATCCTCTACACAGGAATTTGTACTAGCATGCAATCCATAAAGCTCATACACATATAACAGGCACATAAGGCATCCTTCCTAGATCCTTAGCCCTAATCTAGCATGTTGTTCTACTAACTGATAAACATAACATAAACTTGTATGTGTATTTTGGAGTACTTACTTGAACTCGGCTGATTGCATGCACCACACCCTTTTCTTATTTCAAAGTTTTTTTCTTTCAAATTTCTTGCTTTTTTCTAAAACTCTTTTCTCTACTCAAAGCTCCTTTTATTAAAATGATTTTCCCTTTTGAAAATTTCTATACCAATTCCTTAGTTTGAGTTCAGACATACCCGAAAGTATGTCCGAATCCCTCAAACCAAGGCTCTTATACCAACTTGTAACGACCCAAAAATCACGACTAAAAATTTCCTTTAAAACATTACTAAAACCATATTTATAAAACCATATTATAAGTCATAACATAAGTTCAGAGTATCTATTCAAAACATGTTCTTATTATCAGAGTAAAACATCCCAGGCTGACTAATTATGGTGTGTGCCATGCGATCATCCCGAGCTCTTCCCTCCGCTACCGGAAGTACCTGAAACCAAAACTGAAAATTGTAAGCACGAAGCTTAGTGAGTTCCCCAACCTACCACATACCCTGCACAATCACGTACTGTAAATACTGGGCCACACCCACTGCTTCGGGCCTCGCTCGCTACCTCGGGCCTCGCCCGCTACAACGGCACCGCCGCTCCAGGCCTCGCCTGGCTTCGAGCCCCGCTCGGATACATATTTGTTTCTTTTAGGCCCCGCCTGTCACTGGGCCCCGCCAGCTAATCATATACAAACATATAACATATCGCATAACACATAAACCATCACTACTCTACTGCATTCCTATGCTAAGGCCTCGCCTGTCTTGGGCCCCGCCCCTGCCCTGCTACTGATGAGTCATGGAACCCCGTCCACACTCCTGCTGATAGTGAGATACGGGCCCGGCCCACACACACCCCATTCCTAACTTGGGCCTTGCCCCTGCTCGGCTACTGATGAGATATGGAACCCCATCGATACTCTGCTAATAGTGAGATACGGGACCTCGCCCACGCTCAACTCCCTACCAGGCACATACAAGTATCACACAGAAAACAAGTATACTCTATCATGCAAACCATTCCTTGGGTACCCGCCCGACATTGGACCTTGGTCCTGAATATCATACTGGAAAACAGTGCCTAGGGCTAACCCCCGGGTCTTCCTACTCATAACTACATGGGCTGGCATTGTGGCCGTAGACCCATTCACACAAAGGGAAACTCACATGTATTGCTGAACTTGCTGATAACCCTCTGGCTGTATCTGACAACTCTCTGAACAACTGCTCCACTTGCTCCCCGAGCTACTAATATCAACATAACACTTAGTCCCAAACTGAACTCTAGAAGTCAAACTAAGTCAGCTCTGGCCAAGGTCAAAGTCCTGGTCAAAGTCAACCTTCCAATTGACTCGACTCGTCGAGTTGTTCTACCAATTCGCCGAGTCCATGCTCCTCAAATCTCAAACAATCCCGAATCCACTCGTTGAGCCTAGCGAGAGCTCGACGAGTTCCCCTTTCTCTAACACTTCAGGACTATCTTCAACCGACTCGTTGAGTTGTTCTGCAACTCGCCAAGTCCATCTTCATCAACTAAGGTGATTTCCTTGGACTCGCCGAGTTCATCCTTGAACTTGTTGAGTACCATGATCTTCATGTCCATCACGGACACAGACTGGCTGAGTCCTTCTTTAACCCCACTCACTAATCCGACTCATAAATGGAAGGGTTTGGGTTTTACGACCCGAATCGCCGAGTCCATGAACTGACTCGCCAAGTCCTCCTTGTGACAACTCTATTCTGTCTCTTTCAGTCTATTCCAACACTTCCAACTCATAGATATGGACTCCTTATGCTAGCATTTCACGTAAAGTTGCTAACTTTACGTGCATGCAAGGGGTTATGAAGCTAAAACACCAAATCCAAGCTACAATGGAGGTCTAAGCCATGGAAGGAAACCATAGTTGAGAAAAGCTTCTTCCTCAGAGCTCCTAAGGCTCAAAGATGCTCCGATCTAGTCTCCATTCGTCCTCAAAGGCTAAATACTCGGGTTGGCATTGGAAATGGTCCCAAAAGTCTCATAAAAGGGACATGAAGAGATCTAAGAATCCATAGATTAAGGTAAGAGCTTGATTACCATAAAGTGATGAGGAAGAGGGACTCCTTCTGGATCTACAATCACTCCTTAGCTCTTACAACTCCTTCTTCTTCTTCTTGTCTTCAAATCACTCAAGAAAACACAATAATAGCTCACACTTTCGTGGAGGACCCTAGGGTTTTGCTCTGGATAGTGGAGGCTGTAAATGAAGCCCTAGAAATGAGAATGAGATGCTTAAATAGGGTGCCAAGTCCCGAAATTAGGGTTTTCCCAACCCAGACCAGACTCGCCGAGTACACTAGCCGACTCGCCGAGTCGGTCACTAAACCTTGCACATGGATCCCGCTCCGACTCGCCGTGTCATTCCTTGGACTCGATGAGTTGGCTCCTTTGACTTAGGGCTTTTCTTTCCTTTCTTGGTCTTCCTGATTCTGGGTGTTACACAACCGAAAAAAATGGTGACTCGGAACGGGTACCCTCACCATACACCGTAAGCACTCCCCCACTAAGGTCTCGTATGGTCACCAGCTGTCGCTCGCAGTCGATGACCACTCCAAATCTACTCAACCAGTCCATGCCCACGATGACACAAACGTCCCTCATCGTAATCGGGACCAGATCTATCGGAAACTCAACACCGAAGATCTCGAGTACACATCCTCGAATCACCTCAGTGGCATATATCGCTCGCTCGTCAGCTATGGAAACTCGAAGAGGTCAACTCAACGCCTCTCGACATATACCGATGTGCTTACTAAAGGCTAACGACATAAAAGATCGACTTGCACCCGAGTCAAATAACACCAAAGCAGGTACAGAACTCACAAGAAAAGTACCTACGCATATCATAATATAAGCACAATATCTCAAACTCAAAATAAATAGATGAAGGAATACATACCAGCCACAATATTGGGCACTGCGCGGACCTCCTCCGTTGTCAACTGGAAGGCTCTCCCACGAGCCTTTTGTGCCTCGGCCTTCACTGGCCGACTCTCAGTAGCTCGTACGGCAGCAGGGGCAGATCCCTGCGGTACTCCCTGTTCCGACCCCCGCAATTGTGGATATTCGGCCTTCTGATGGCCAGTCTGGTTGCAGTGGAAGCACACCGCAAATCCATTGGGGCAATCCTTAGCCATATGCCCCTCCTTGCCACACTTGTAGGAAGACCCTGCTTGACAAATCCCCTTGTGGCTCTTGCCGCACTTGCCACAAGTGCGGCCCTTCTGGTTCCCTGATCTCGAATTGGCGGGCTTTGCCCACTTGGCTGCTGGCTGGGACTGTGTCGGACGCCGATCCCTCCCTTGAGAATTTGCCTCCTCCCTGGCCTGAGTCTCGAGCTCAATCTCCCTCTTCCGAGCATTTTCTTGAAGCTCGAAAAATGTCCGGTACGGCGAGTTCGCCACGAACTCGCAAATGTCTCCCTCTTCCGAGCATTTTCCTCATGCGTGCCTGCTCCGTAGACACATGCTCAGGGCAAAACATCGCCCTCTTGTGAAACATCCGGGTGATCGTAGTAACAGACTTAGTACCGTGCTTGAGGGTCATGAACTCTTGGGCCAACCGTTCCCTTTCCACTAGGGGGAACGTACTCATCTCGGAACATAGCGATGAACCTCTCCCAGGTCACCGAGACAAGCTCTGCAGAAGTGAAATGCGCTATCATGATCTTCCACCAGTCCTTCGTTCCCAAGCGAAGCTGGTTCAGTGTGAACCGTACTATCAGATGCTCCGGACACGAACATGTGTAGAAGCACCCCTTAATGTTAGAGATCCATCTCATCGCAACCATGGGATCTTGAGTCCCATCAAACTCTGGTGGCTTCGTGTTGTTGAACTCTCGGAACAGCAACGAGTCACTCCCCTACGGCCTAGCAGCATCAACGGCTGTGGTGGCCGCAACAACAGCAACATCAGTAAGAGCGGTGTACCGCTCATCAAAAGTCTTGATTAGCGTGGTCTTGATAGATCCAAACATCTTCGGAATCTCAGCCTGGATCGCCACCTCCTCATGAATCAACCTGCGGATCTCCTCATCACTAACACTGCTGCTCTCAGTTGTGTGGTGTGTCCCAACCATGATGCCTTTCTGAAATACAACATAAAAATATTAGAGACCCGCTCGAGCGTACTCGCACTCGATAACTCAACTCTACTTGCTCTTCAGTACCCTAAGGATTCTTACTTGGACTGTGCACTGATCCGGTGTTTTCAGTAGTACGGGCCCTTATACTACCGTCCACACCGCATCAGTATTCACCCTAAGTCCTCCTCCTAGGATCCCAGATCACAAGTACTCTTACATTACTACGCATAGGCTACTCTCTAGCAGACCTCTCATACGATCCTCGCTGCAACCTATTCACTCTGAAGCATCTCATAGCAGCATAAATCTCCTAGGCCAAGGCATTACAAATTAGACCACTCTAGTCCTAATATGAGTACCTAGCCTACTCTAGCATGCATAACATAACATAACGTATCTCATAACACATAATGTAAGGGTATTTTGGGAAATCACTGTTTGGGCGCTGGTTGACCATACACACCGCTCTGTTCTGCTTGTCTCAAAACCTTTTACTCTTTTTTAGAAAAAATGTTCTATTGCGAAAACTCCCTCAAATCCTCAGTTTGAGTTTAGTTACGCCCGAAGGTGCGTCCGAATCTCTCAAACCAAGGCTCTGATACCAACTTGTAACAACGTAAATTTTTAAAACAATTTTTCATTTTTCGAACAACATAATTATCCTTTAAACATTCTCAACAATTGTGATCAAATAAAACATATCCAAAGATCACAAATAAAATCCGCGGTCTGTGTGTACGAATCATGCCGACGCCTTCCCGCGATCATCACTAGTACCTAAAACACATAACGCATAACACTGTAAGCATAAATGCTTAGTGAGTTCCCCAAAATACCACATACAACACATATTAGCCACTCGAGACTATAACTCTGTATTACCCTCTGGTCAAAGTGTCTCAATGGGACACTCCAGTCCCATAACTCTGTGGACCCCCTAGCCCTAACTCTGTAAACTCTGAATCACACATAGCACAGAATCATATAGATATCACATCATATAATAGCATACAACATACTCCGTCACATACTCTAATTACCACTCTAGGTAAAGTATAGTGAGAAGACTCACCTCGGGTAACTCGGTAAATTTCGAACTCGGAAATATGGATCTAGCCTCCGCCTAATCACATAAAATAATAACTCTAGTCAATACGACTCTCAAAGGCTAGGCTATTCCCTCTCTAAGTTCTCTTAGGAGGGTAAAAGACCATTTTACCCCTCCAATGGCTCAAAAGTCCAAACATTGACTAAACCCTAAAAGTCAACGATCAACTTTGACCAGACTCGTCGAGTGCACATAAGTGACTCGGCGAGTCCAAGCGTGTCCTCTGGGTCTATCTAAACCTCACTCAACTCGCCGGGCAAACATTCTACTCGACGGGTCACCACTGGTCATGAATCGCGGGGCAACCCAACTCGACTCGTCGAGTCCCCTTACGGACTCGGCGAGTACCTTCCATGGCAACCCTCAAACGACATTCTGAGGTCAGATCTGCTTCACCAACTAGTAGATCTAACCTTCTAGCACTCAAAAGTCACGTAAAGGTTCGAAATTTAGGCCCATGCATCACACTATCAACTCTATATGCCAAAATAACCCTTAATATGATAACCTAGGCCCCAAAACTCATAAAGGATTGCATAAAGCTGAAGAATAGGGACTCTCTGGACCTCTCAAGGTCCAGATCTGATAATATTGCCACAAGGGGACATCACACACACTAGGTCTCTTACCAAAAGTGAAGAGAAGAAACCCTAGATCCATGAAATCTATTACTCAAATGAAGATAGACATGAATCCTTACCTCCCACAACAGCTCTGAACGGAATGATGGAAGATTTGAGTCCCACAAGTCAGCCTAGCGCGGAATCCTTCCTTCCCTTTGCTAAAACACACCAAAGAATGATGAATTAGCCTTCCTCTTTCTCTACAAGCTTACTCTCTGCTCTCTAGGGTTTCTCAGGGGTGTAGTGGCCGCAAATGAAGGCCATAAAGGCCTTTAAATAGGGCACATGCCCCAAGATTTAGGGTTTCTGCCGCCAGCACAGACTCGTCGAGTCACCTAGCCGACTCGTCGAGTCCATTCGTTAATCCAGTCAGCGAATCACGATCCTACTCGACGAGTCTAGGTGTCAACTCGTCGAGTCCCTCTTTTTAACTCAAAATAAAAGGTTAAAAAATTAAATACTTGCGAATCCGGATGTTACAGAGACTACAGTCTATTAAATCAGATCCTTTTAAATACTGTATAATTTCTTATAGGAAATATCAATGTATATTGATTTGCCTATTTCTTGCATTTATGCTTTAAGTAGGCTCAATGCTCTTCCAACCGTCCTATTATTGCAATTGAAGTTGCTTTGTATTTCATTGGATCCTTTAAACATATCCATGCTTAGTATGTTATTTTTGAAACAGGTTAAAGTCAATATGACTGAATCTACATGGTATATGATTAAGATCTAATAAAATGTGGTGTTGATTAATGACGTGCCTCAAGTAGAAGATTAGATTATTTATAACATTTTATTAGAAGGTTCTCTGTTTTCATTCTTACAGATTAGTACAGAAAGCTATTGAATTTATACTCACTTATTTCAAGGACTTACCACATAGGATTTAGCCATGGTAATTGTTTTGCATAATTTTATAGTTAATGGAACTTGTATTCTTTATTGTCCTTGAAAACGGAGAGTAAATCTAGCTTAAAGAACCAAAAACAGTCAAACCAAGTCCTTTGAGTTTGAATTTGGAGATTAAAAATTATAATGATTTCCGGTCCTGAGGATTCAAATATCCTGAAATGCCCAAGACGAACCTGAAAAAAAGGGACATTATCATTATTATAAATTTTTTATTTTTAATAAGTATATGTATAATATATAATAATCACCTAGAACCGGAACCACTCTTATTGGTTACAATTTTGCAACTACTGGTGATAACCATTTCAGTTGTAGAATCACATTCCCGACCGTGATGTTTACCCATGAATGATAACCACAAAACGTTGAATATAATCGAGTAATTTGTTGTTTCATCGACATTAAAGTAAAATTTCGAGTAAATTACACGAATGGTCCCTATGGTTTGGGGTAATTTGCACGTTTAGTCCCTAACTTATTTTTTTAACTCGGAAGGTCCCTACTGTTGTTTTTGTTACGCGTTTGGTCCTTAATGTTTGTTTTTGTTACACGTTTGGTCTCTATCTTACCTAAAAAGACTATTATTTAAATAGGAAAAAATGGTGGGGTAGGTAAGGTAAGTGAAAGAGGTGAGATTGGGGGTGTGTTAATTTAAATAAATCAAAAAATCAAGGGCAAAATAGTATTTTTAGGTAAGTCAGGGACTAAGCGAGTAACAAAAACAAATAGTAGGGACCTTCCGAGTTAACAAAATAAGTTAGGGACCAAACGCGCAAATTACCCTAAACCATAGGGACTATTTGTGTAATTTACTCTAAAATTTCATATATATTTTAAAATTTCGTATTGATTTTAAATTTAAATTGACTATAACGTTAAACTTTTATTTTGATGTTATTATAGTGTTTTAGTTTCATCTTTTCTCATTTATACCAGCACTAATAGATTGAATTTAATATTGATTGGATTTTATATTCTAACAATTTTGTATGTCATATAAAGTTCCTGTTTGACTTCTAATTAAATAAACATATAACTTTTTCTAAATTATCCGGAATGATAAAATACATGATCCGATTTATTTAACATCATTAAAATTTGATTTTATAGAAAACGATATCGGAACAAGATAATTTTTATAAAAGGAAAATAAAAGAAAACATGACATCAACATTCTTTGTCAACTATCGTGTGATAAATATGGCAAAAATATTCGGTTTAACTTTTTGAGTATTATAGTTTATTAAAGTTTGAGGTTTGTAATTTTTCTTTTTTAATTTTTTTTGATTTATTCGTTAAAATCGAACATTTCTGTCAAACTTTAAGAGTTTTAATTAACTAAAAAAAAAGATAAAACCGAACATTTATGTCAAACTTACAGACTCTAATGGACAAGAAATATGTAAAAAAGTAAAAATTGATTTTCTTTCTTTTTTGCAAACTTCCAACTATAATAAACCAGAAATAAATAAAAAGATAAAATCAAACGATTCTGTCAAACTTAAAACTTTTATGGTTGTAAGTCTTTAAATAAATCAACCAGGTTGAACCCTTTCTGGAGTTGATGCTCTGATCAACGTATGATGTGTTGGTGCTGATGTCCGAATCTGGAGCTAGTCAGATTTACTTGGTGAAGATATATTCTGAAGGTTTGATCAGATCCATTACTTATATACCACATTAGTTTATTTGTAGATTAGATACAATCCCTTGATTGAAGGGATTCACTAGATTAGATTAGTATATATTCATGTATTAGGATAAAACACTTTAGTGTGTCTTTGTGATGGCTTGGTGCCATTCATCTTTGTGACAACCCGTTTTCTTGGTGAAAACAACCCCTTTCTTGGTGAAAGATATCCTTGTGATACTTTTGTGTTCTTCATTGTTCTTTCTTGTTTATATTTGATCTACGAATCTACAAAGGGTTTGTGACCAATATCATTGTTAGGATGAGGCAGCATATGGGGCTGGACCATCCACATTTTCCTCAGGCAGGTCCTGCTGTTCTACAACCTATTTAGCCTGGTCATGATGGTGCTGGTCCTTCATGCACACATCAGGGGGATATTGATGATGACAACGAGGAGGGTACAAAGGACAAGGAGGGTAAGTATGAAAGAAATGACAAGTAGGTGGGAGGGTTGATGCTTTTGGGTTGTATTTTGATACTTATTTCTACTTATTTTGTGGGATATTTTTTATACACTTATATATGCTTTTAACTTTTGCTTATATATATATATATATATATATATATATATATATATATATATATATATGGTTTTTGTTTTATCAATTATTGAGCCCATATTCAGTCGATGTATTGGTTCAGTCAAGACTAAACATAGGTGATTAGGTTACGTTTAGGAGTGACTCAACCTTTACATACAAAACCAGCTTAGATAAGTGACTTACATAGTTTACGTTTTTTTATTTGTATATTTAATTGTTTTGGGTTGGCGATTATTATCGGTACATACTTCTAGACTATAAAATAAGAATTGGCTAGATGAGAAGTGCTGAAGGGCAAGACCATTTTAGCATATAGCCATTCTGAAATCCAGCAACACAAGTGACAATTCAAACTAGTCACCTCTCTCGTAAGTAGTCTATCAGTAGGTTAATTAATATTAATACTTTTATTTATAGGTTTTAGGGAAAAAATAATCGGAGTATATGTCCTAAGTTATAGTCGTAGTTCCTAAGGAAATACTAATTCGCTATAGCAACTTGCTCTGATACCATTCTATCACACCTTCCCTGGCCGTTAGCGGAACTGCCGAGTGGTGACAGTATTTACATAGATTACCAAATCACAGATCCCAAACCATAACTATCTATTAAATGAAACACATCTACCTTCCAGCTTATAGTTTTTCATTGCCTTGATCCTTACTCCATCCTAGGAACACATGCGATCAATTTTTGGAAATGTCAACTTGATGTTGGTGAGTTCACCGATTTTGTGATACACATATGATAAACTTTCTTTGAAAACTTTCTAGAAATCTTTACAATGATTATATTCATTTTTCTTAAATTCCTGGTTTCCTATGCTTTATTATATTATCTCTTAACTTATTATCTTTATATTTTAGGACATTCCATTATTCTTATTTTATTATCTTTACAAAATGCTTTACCAATCTTAACTTACTATCTTTTTAAAATATTTACCGATCGTATCTTTATATCTTTTAGGATATTTTATTAATCTTAACATATTTTATCTACCACTTTAAGGCTCCTTTCTTGGTAGTCGGATCTCTAAGGTGGTTTTAATGAATTACCATGAGTCCCGCTTAATCGGCGTTGTTTGACAAGTGATTTCCCCACACCAAGTGTAACACCCCGGATTCCCAAGTATTATTTTATTCTTTTATTTTTGGGTGAGTGTGAGGAGACTCGGTGAGTTGGAGTCCAAACTCGCCGAGTAGGATCGCGGTTTTGTGCGTGGGTTCGCGTCTGGATTCGGCGAGTCCATGCTGTTTAATGAAACCCTAATTTCCAGGGTTTGAGACCTATTTAAAGGGGCTTATGGCCGTCATTTGCGGCCACCAACCCCAGAGAGAAACCCTAAAGAGATTTTGAGCATTTTGGGAGAGATAAGAGGCCATTGTTGACCTCTAAAGCTTTGTTTGGCAAGCCAAAGGAGATTCTAGCTAAGAGGAGGCAAGGGAGGTGGACATCCTTCGATTTTGGAGCTCAGAGCATCATCTTGGAGGTATATTTTGGCTTCCTTTTCTGTTGTCATGATAAACATGGGGGTTAGGGTTTCTTGACCCCTTTGTTGGTTAGATTTGATGTCCATTTAATCCCTATTTGTGATGAGGCTTGGGATAAGATCCATAGAGGTCCAGAGAAGCTTTATTCCTTAAGCTTTATGAAGATTCATGGGAGTTTTGACCTAGAGCTATGAGATATGGGGCTAAAACGTCATCTAGGAGCAAATAGTTGTTGTTTGAGCACCAAGGTTTGGACTTTACGTGATTATCATGCCTAGGGAGGCCAGATCTATGATTGTATGGAACAGATCTGACCTCAGAAGTGAGTTTGAGTTATGCATGGCATGGACTCGCCGAGTCTGAAGAACAGACTCGGCGAGTAGCATGAAGTTTGCCCGTAACCACTCAGCGAGTGGTCTTGTCGAGTTGAGGGGTCGACTCAGTGAGTCAGGGAGAGTCAGGGGGACTGAGTCAAGCCGGAACTCGCCGAGTTGTTTTTGAGACTCGGCGAGTTGAGTCGTGGTGGCCCCGCGATTTATGCCAGGTGAAACTCGTCGAGTCAGAGAAATACTCTACGTGTCAAGAGAGGATCCAAGGGAGTCAGTAGACACGTGTAGAGTCGCCGAGTCGCCCTAGTGCGCTTGCTGAGTCCGGTCAAAGTTGACCGTTGACTTTTGTTGACTTTTGTTGACTTTTAGGGTTTGGTCAGTGATGTGGCCTCTTGGCCAAGAGAGGGGTAAAATGGTCTTTTACCCTTAAGAGGGTGCCAAGAGAGGGTTGATTCTAGTCTCGAGAGTTATATTCATGAGAGTATTTGCCTTATGTGTTAGGCGGTGGCGAGTTCGAGATTCAAGTGTGGGGATATCTGCTTTCTGCTTGCCAGGTGAGTCTTCTCACTATACTTTACCTTGAGTAGGTAACCAGAGTTATGTGACAGAGTATTTGTATGCTATGTATGTTATGTGTTGTACAGCATTATTTCTATGTGATTTATGCTGTGCATGTTTACAGAGTTAGAACCGGAAGGTTCCTAGAGTTAGAACCGGAAGGTTCACAGAGTTAGAACCAGAGGGTTCATAGAGTAGGGTCCACGAACCCACAGAGTTATAGCCTCGAGTGGCTAATATGTGTTATGTGTGGTATTTTGGGGGACTCACTAAGCTTCGTGCTTATAGTGTTTTGTGTTATGTGTTTCAGGTTTCTCTCAGGATCACGGGACGACACCGGCTCAATTGTACACACCAGAGAAAGAGTCATGTTTTGAGGATCCTGGTTTATTAAGCAAGTGAAAATGGAGTTATGTTTTTGTAATTCGATTATGACTGGAATTTTTAAGAAAAGTGTTTTTAAGAATTAACGATTATTTTTAAATGAAAAATTGTTTTGAAATTTACGGTGTTACAAGTTGGTATCAGAGCCTTGGTTTGAGGGATTCGGATGCACCTTAGGGTAAATCTGGACTCAAACTGAGGATTTAAGAAAATTTTTCAAAAAGAAATGTGTTTTTATAAAGAGAATAAGAGTTTCAAAGAGAAAGCAAAAAGAGCAGTGTGTACAATCAGCCAGAGCCCGAACGGTGATTTCCCCAAAACACCCTTATTTTGTGTTATGAGATATTTGTGATATATTTTATGAGATATTGTGCATGATAGAGGCAGGCTAGGCAATTCATATTTTAGGACTAGAGTGGCCTGATTTGTGATGCCTTAGCCTAGGGTTGTTGATATATGTGATGTGCTTTTGAGTATGTGCTGAGCGAGAGTGTCCAGCAGGAAATTTTTAGGGGATTTGTGCAGGGAAGTAATATGGACGAGGTATCTATATGAGCATATGAGGAGCTTGCCGAAAGGGTAGCCAGATGCCCACGTGGGGCGGAGTTGTTAGAGTTCAGTGATATCCATCACGAATGAGGAAGGTGAGTGGAAAATAACCTAAGAAGGTTTTTCGTGCTGAAGGGGACGCTTCAATGCCCGAATGCTGCTTGCTTCGTGCTTTGTGGAACTCTCGATGATGGGAGTCAGCTACTAAGTGAATATGACGATATTCAGGAGGTAGATAGTTGGCATCATTAGGAGCTCTTCAGCAGCTGATGGCAGAGAAGTTTGGGAATCTAGGAAGAGCCTAGGGAGTAACCTTAGCCAGATGAGTGCGCTGGCAGGGTAGAGAATTTCGCTGGGGAGAAAGCACGCGTGATGGGATTGGTGAAAGAGCAGGTCGAGCAACTACTTAGGAGCTCCGGGATAGTCCGTGTGGAAAGTATGGGTAGATGTGGCAGGTAGTATGGGCCCGTACTACTGAAAGCAGAGGACCCATACTTGATACAAGGAGTATTCTGGAGGTTCTAAGGAGCGGATTGAGGAGTGATGTTATGGTTCGGGTACCATATATCGGAGCGGATTGAGGAGTGATGTCATGGTTCGGTACCATACATCGGAGCGGATTGAGGAGTGATGTTATGGTTCGGGTACCACACATCGGAGCGGATTGAGGAGTGATGTTATGGTTCGAGTACCATACATCGGAGCGGATTGGGGAGTGATGTTATGGTTCGGGTACCATACATCAGAGTGGATTGTAGAGTGATGTTATGGTTCGGGTACCATACATCGGAGCGGATTGCGGAGTGATGTTATGGTTCGAGTACCATACATCGGAGCGGATTAAGGAGTGATGTTATGGTTCGGGTACCATACATCGGAGCGGACTGAGGAGTGATGTAAGGTTCGAGTACCATACATCGGAGCGGATTGAGGAGTGATGTTATGGTTCGGGTACCATACACCGGAGCATATTGAGAAGAGATGTCATGGAATGAGTACCATGGTTCGTAGTGAATGATGCTTGTGGTTCTCCTGTTATCCGGTCATGATTGAGTTCGAAGAGGCATCCCTTGACAGGGAGATCGAGAGCCTCTCAGAGTATTTTAGTAAGGAGTCAGAGAGAGGGGAGAATTTCGGTCTGAGTTGAGCGATCATTCGATAGAGGAGATGTCGCCTTCTATGATCTGGGTGCTACTAATTATGTTCGTGTGCAAAACATGAGAAACATGATGTTTAAGTTTTGGGTTTGGGGGTAAACCCTGCAGGTTGTCATTGATGATGATTTTCCACCAGAGTATCAGGTAGCATGTGTGCCGCGAGGCAATGATTTATCATGAACAGATAGTCAGTTGGGACTGAGATAGTCGAGGACCACATTACACCTATTTGAGTATAGTAGGGTGTATTGTAGTGGTATCAGTGGGGAGTTCAATTGAGTTTAGCAGTGCAGTGGGTTTTCTATCTATGTTGGGTACTGAATATGGGAGTGGGTCCCTATTCTTGGGATGATCCATGTGTTGGAACATTGGTTGATGAGTTGAGGTGGGGTACGATGATTTTGTGGTTCAGTCTATGAGCCAGTGATGTTATTGGGCAGTTGAGTTGTTTGGTATTGGATTGGTACGAGACTTGGAGCGACTAGAGGCAGTCGTGACGAGAAGTTCTTGAGGATTTCATCTGAGGTCGATTGATTTCCTTAAAGGGGATTATCGAGCGTTGTGTAGCACTTTCCAGGGGCAAGTGCGATTTTGCTGGTGAAAATAGTTTGTGGGATGGTTGTGTGCCAATTGGTGATGGTTCGAACCCTGAGTGGGGGAGAACCGGGTACCGTATGGAAGAAAGCAGAGATTTGTCAAGAGCAGTTATAAGTGGAGTATAGAGATTTGCGGTAAGAATTCATGAGACCAGAGATGTTGGTGATTGAGGAAAGGGGTCATAGTGAGTTAATGCGGGAAGTACTTGTTTGAGAAGGATGAATGTCTCCACGGCAGGTGGTTAATGGTCAGGAACCTGGTAGTGGTCAGTGTTGTTGCAAGTAGGTAGAGAATGATTGGGCAGCCAACTCCCGGGTCGGTATGCGTATTCTTGCTTGGATTTTGAGTGGTAGGAAAAAGGGTTTCGGAGAATTATCAGCGTATTCCATAGCTTAGCATTTTCTCGTATTCCAATTGAGTAATTGGATACACCGAAGTTGCAATTTGGGAAAAATGAAGATCTAATTATGGGGTTCAGAGGAAATGTATTATTGTATCTATATGATGCTTGGGGCAGGAGATCAGTGGTTGTGGCAGGATCTTGTGATGTTTTGTTGGGGTGTTCCAAGGTATCCAGGTATGATATCTTGATTTCGGAGTTATTCGTGAATCTTGAGTTGAGACGGCTTGTGGTATATCAAGTATCTATGGATCTAGTGGGAGCCCTTCGAGTATTGGCATCTAGAGGGATTGTTTAAGAGAGTAGATCTCCGCAAGGGTAGGCATTTTGTTATGTCGATTGCCTCCAGAGTCTGTGATACATATTCGAGTCGAGTATGGGTAGCTACCTATGATAGTCTGCGGAGCATGAGTTAGTGGAGGTAGAGGGTGTTATGATACTGCGGGGAGCCGTAGTACTCACTAGTCAGAGGGTGTTGTGATACTGCGGGGAGCCGTAGTACTCACTAGTCAGAGGGTGTTGTGATACTGCGGGGAGCCGTAGTACTCACTAGTCAGAGGGTGTTGTGATACTGCGGGGAGCCGTAGTACTCACTAGTCAGAGGGTGTTGTGATACTGCGGGGAGCCGTAGTACTCACTAGTCAGAGGGTGTTGTGATACTGCGGGGAGCCATAGTACTCGCTAGTCATTGAGAGGTCATCATGATGTTGCGTGGAGCCATAGTACTCACTAGATGACAAGAGAATGTGATGATGGAGTGTTCTCCGATCAATGTATGATGTGGAAGAGTTTTGGGCTTGAGTAGCCCTAGTATTGAGTTTTTGGAGCCTGGGTGTTGAACCGGGGGCGAGACTGGGGTCTCCGTCTCTGTCAGGAGATGCGGCGAGATGCGCAAGGGATATGTGCAGCAGACACCAGAGATCAGAGTTGAGACGATCCTCGGTGGGATTGTATTTTTCTCGCATAAGGAAAAGAGAATTTCGTGACTTGCGTGTCACTGGGCTGGGATAGTGGTCACAGGGAGGAAGTTAGTGGGATATTTGGATCATGATATGGGTGACCTTTAGAGGCTCAGCTGTGGAGTCAAAAGCTGGCCTGGTGCTCAGTCTCGAAGAGGGATATGAGAAATGAGCTAGAGCTTATCATGGTGATGTCTGAGGACACTTCAGAGCGAGCGAACGATTCAGACGATCGAAGACATGCTTCGGGCATGTGTATTAGATTTCGGAGGGAGTTGCGGCACGTATTTACCCTTGGTTGAGTTTTCCCATATCGACAGCCATCATTCGAGCATTGGTATGCCACCCTTTGAGCTGTTGTATGGGAGGAGGTGTCGGACCCCCATTTGCTGAGGAGAGGTCGGGCAGCGTGTTATGGGTAGTACGGAGATTGGGCTGCAGACGACTGCGCAGATTCAGCAGGTTAGGTGGAGGTTATTGACCGCTCAGAGTCGTCAGAAGAGTTATGCGGACAGGCGCCGGTCCGAGCTCGAGTTCCAGATCGGCGACCTTGTGCTCATGAAGGTCTCTCCTTGGGAAGGAGTGATTCGATTCAGGAAGATGGGCAAGTTAGGGCCCCGATATATTGGTCTATTCATGGTGGTCGCAAGGGTAGGCAGGGTAGCCTATCGTTTGGAGTTGCCAGCAGAGTTGGGTCAGATTCACGACACTTTCCACGTGTCGCAGTTGCGAAAGTGTGTAGCCGACGAGTCAGCAGTAGTGCCACTAGAGGATATTCAGGTGGATGCGAGCCTAAATTATGCTGAGAGACCAGCGGTGGTCAGAGATCGAAGGACTAAGGTTCTGAGGAATAAAGAGGTGCCACTGGTGCAGATCCAGTGGCAGCATCGAAAAGGGTCAGAGTTAACTTGGGAGCCGGAGCGTGAGATGCGTGAGTAGCATCCAGAGTTATTTGCAGAGCGAGACTTCGAGGGCGAAGTATAATTCTAGTGGGGGAGGATTGTAACACCCCGGATTCCCAAGTATTATTTTATTTTTTTATTTTTGGGTGAGTGTGAGGAGACTCTGCGAGTTGGAGTCCAAACTCGCCGAGTAGGATCGCGGTTTTGTGCGCGGGTTCGCGTTTGGAATCGGCGAGTCCAAAAGTGGACTCGGCGAGTCCACACTGTTTAATGAAACCCTAATTTCCAGGGTTTGAGACCTATTTAAAGGGGCTTATGGCTGTCATTTGCGGCCACCAACCCTAGAGAGAAACCCTAAAGAGATTTTGAGCGTTTTGAGTGAGAGAAGAAGCCATTGTTGACCTATGAAGCTTTGTTTGGCAAGGCAAAGGAGATTCTAGCTAAGAGGAGGCAAGGGAGGTCGACATCCTTCGATTTTGGAGCTCAGAGCATCATCTTGGAGGTATATTTTGGCTTCCTTTTTCTATTGTCATGATAACAATGGGGGTTAGGGTTTCTTGACCCCTTTGTTGGTTAGATTTGATGTCCATTTCGTCCCTATTTGTGATGAGGCTTGGGATGAGATCCATAGAGGTCCAGAGAAGCTTTATTCCTTAAGCTTTATGAAGATTCATGGGAGTTTTTACCTAGAGTTATGAGATATGGGGCTAAAACATCATCTAGGAGCAAATAGTTGTTGTTTGAGCACCAAGGTTTGGACTTTACGTGATTATCATGCTTGGGGAGGCCAGATCTATGATTGTATGGAACAGATCTTACCTCAGAATTGAGTTTGAGTTATGCATGGCATGGACTCGCCGAGTCTGAAGAACAGACTCGGCGAGTAGCATGAAGTTTGCCCGTAACCACTCAGCGAGTGGTTTTGTCGAGTTGAGGGGTCGACTCAGTGAGTCAGGGAGAGTCAGGGGGGACTGAGTCAAGCCGGAACTCGGCGAGTTGAGTCGTGGTGGCCCCGCGATTTATGCCAGGTGAAACTCGTCGAGTCAGAGAAATACTCGACGTGTCAAGAGAGGATCCAAGGGAGTTAGTGGACACGTGTAGACTCGCCGAGTCGCCCTAGTGCACTCGCTGAGTCCGGTCAAAGTTGACCGTTGACTTTTGTTGACTTTTAGGGTTTGGTCAGCGATGTGGCCTTTTGGCCAAGAGAGGGGTAAAATGGTCTTTTACCCTTAAGAGGGTGCCAAGAGAGGGTTGATTCTAGTCTCGAGAGTTATATTCATGAGAGTATTTGCCTTATGTGTTAGGCGGTGGCGAGTTCGAGATTCAAGTGTGGGGATATCTGCTTTCTGCTTGCCAGGTGAGTCTTCTCACTATACTTTACCTTGAGTAGGTAACCAGAGTTACGTGACAGAGTATTTGTATGCTATGTATGTTATGTGTTGTACAACATTATTTCTATGTGATTTATGCTGTGCATGTTTACAGAGTTAGAACCGGAAGGTTCCCAGAGTTAGAACCGGAAGGTTCACAGAGTTAGAACCAGAGGGTTCATAGAGTAGGGTCCACGGACCCACAGAGTTATAGCCTCGAGTGGCTAATATGTGTTATGTGTGGTATTTTGGGGGACTCACTAAGCTTCGTGCTTATAGTGTTTTGTGTTATGTGTTTCAGGTTTCTCTCAGGATCACGGGATGGCACCGGCTCGATTGTACACACCAGAGAAAGAGTCATGTTTTGAGGATCCTGGTTTATTAAGCAAGTGAAAATGGAGTTATGTTTTTGTAATTCGATTATGACTGGAATTTTTAAGAAAAGTGTTTTTAAGAATTAACGATTATTTTTAAATGAAAAATTGTTTTGAAATTTACGGTGTTACACCAAGCTTCATCGGACGTCAAATAGTGAGTGATAAGAAAGTTATCATGTTGCCATTGTAGCTAGCAATCGCAGGTGGGGGTGTCAAACCCCATATAGATCTATACATATCTTTTTGGCTCTCGCAAAATTAACGATTACAAGTTCAAGGTCGCCAAATTTAATCAGGCTAAGGATGAATAATAACAGCTCACTAATGCATTAACCTTAGGTATTTTATCTTTTATCTTTTTTTCTTAGTGATTTCCTATAACTATCACAATATAAACCCTTTTACTTTTATATTTGATAATTATACCTTTTAGATCTCATAATTATCTTGTGTGTGTGTGTGTGTATATATATATATATATATATATATATATATATATATATATATATCATACATATATACCCTAATTATGGTTAATTTGAAAACTGGATATTTGGGAGGAGTAACAATTAGGTACAGTGCATAGGAAACATATGAACGATGTAGGCAATTTCTAATAATGTGACCGGGAAGCCCATAGTTGAAACAAGTGTCTTTTCAAATAAATAAGATTGTGACTTGGTGCTTGTCTAAATGAAGTTTGTTTCAAATACCTTCCACAAGCACAAGCACATTTATTAGACCGTCTAAGAAATTTTTGTGGCTTGAATTTTTCAACAGTCGGATTATTATCATCACGAGTTTTTGAAGCAGTTTCAGCAGAACTAGAATTATTTTTTTTCTGCTTGAACCCATCTTGCATAGTTACTTTATCCACACATGAAGTAGAAGCATTAGAATCATTCATATTAATACTCTCAGTTGGGTTGGATTGTTCAGTCTTGATTGGGGAAATTACAGGGGGTTGGCCATGTTGTGCAGGAGTCTCTATCTCTTTGGTTTCAAGGGGTTGAGTATAGTTATCATTGAAAGGAGGTGGAACATTATGATACCCTAGACCCGTACCCTGTTTGTCTTTCCACTATAATTGTTTTTCTATCATAGACTCAACTTTCTCACTTGACACATCAAATTTCTTAAAAGTAAAGTCGACATCCTCAAATTCAGCCTTCAATGCATCAAGTTCAACAGTTAAGTTTGTAATTTTCTCCTTGGCAAACCGATAGTGAACACATTTGGTGTTGTACTCTTCTTTAATCTTGCTTAAATCTTTTGTTTGAGCTTCTAGTTTTTCTTTAAGCGGTTTATTTATTTTCTTAATTTCATATATTTCGTTTTTAAAGTCAAAAACCTCTCTAACCAACAATTCATTATGTTCATGGTATTTATTTATTTTGTCTTCACTGGATTGAGAACATGAGGTTTCTTTTACCTTCTTGGTGATTGAAGAACTCATTATTCACCAAAAAAACAAAAATAAATACTTTTTGACCGAAAACACCAATAGTCAACACCCTGTTCACCGAGAACCTTGAAGGTCAAATTTTTGACCGAAATCCCTGAAGTCAAAAGATTGACCGAAAACAGTTAGCCGAGAACTATGTTTTTGGCCGAAAACTCTTCCAAACCGAAAACCCAAGTCTTTTCACCGAGAATGTTACTCAGCTGCCGAAAACGCTGAGATCAAGTCAAAATTGTGGTTTTGATTGAGTCCTTATCCAATGAATCCCAAATTTGGTAAATTACGAACAAAAAAACGATTTCCAATGCAATATCCTCCAAAATTAATAAAGAATCACCACTAAGAAAAACAACATGATGAACAATTAAAAATTTTAATACAACTCAAAAACACCTCAAACTGATTAATGTTTCGAAAATTGATACCAAACAGACTTAAGTTGATTTTAAGTCCGTGATACCACTTGTAAGTCCCAAAACTCGAATCTTCTCAAGGTATCAATGTAATTGTTTGAGTTAATGCGGAATCTTAATCAAACGACTATGCGAAACAACCAAACAATTAGATGAATCGATGAACATGTTTCAATGAATGCACACAATTCTATTAATCAATTGTTAGGTACATTCAACTACTCTTCAACCGTGGATAGACTTTCAAACTCTCAAAAACGCATTCTAACCTAGAATAGCTATACATAGACCATATTTATACTACACCAATTAACCTAAAACCCAAACATAACAACCCTACCAAAAACACTAAGCCCACATCCGAGAACCATATAAAACATATAAAACAAAGCATAAACCACAAAATATAGACCGACATTAATTATCAACAAAAAATGTGTCGATTTACAGATAAGACATGTCGGGGAATTCTTCCATATCTCCTATGTATACCAACAATAATGTGGAATAGATTTCATCCTAGGAAATAACTTCTGTCTTTTGTATAGACCATTTTTACAAAATCTCAAAACAATTACTTTCCACAACAATGGTGTTCAAATCATTGTTGATAAAATCACAAACGATTATAGAAATGGAAAACCTAGATTTTTAGAATCAATGAAAAATAATTCAAAATTAAAAAAACCAGAACTTGTCAACATCTCTCAAAGCAAAATTGAAGAAACTTTGCCTTCTAAAATGGGGGAGAATGAGAAAGAGTTTAAATTTGGAAATTTTTTCAAAAATTGGAAGTTTACCTGAAAATGTTTGCTTAGAAAATCCTATAGACCCAATAAAATCTAAACAATGGATGAAAGCAAACATCAAATTAATCGACACGACCACTATCACCACAATTAAACCTATGAGATATAGTCCTCAATATGTCGAAGAATTTAGTAAACAAATCAAAGACTTACTTGAAATAGATTTCATCATTCCAAGTAAATCTCCTCACATATCTCCCCACTCTCCTTGTCGAAAATGAAGCAGAAATAAGAAGAGGAAGTAAAAGAATGATAGTTAACTACAAAGCTATTAATAAAGCAACTATAAGCGACAACCATAATCTCCCTAAAAAAGATGGACTTCTCATCCTTATTAGAGGAAAAACAATATTCAACTCTTTTGACTGTTACTTGACATTGAATCACAACTCTTAACACCCTTCAAATGTTCCTAAGGACATTACCAATGGACTGTCGTACCTTTCGGTCTAAAACAAGCTCCATCTATATTTCAAAGACATATGCCAAATGTATTCAGATTTTTTGAAAATTTTTGTTGCGTTTATGTAGATGATATCCTCATATTCAGCAACAATGAAAATAAACATTTGTTACACATATCAGTTGTTCTAAAAAATATGATCTTCTTGGAATCATTCTTTCCAAAAATAAAGCACAACTATTTAAAAGTAAAATAAATTTCTTGGGTTAGAAATAGAACAAGGAGGTCGTTGTTTTCAAAAATCATATTTTGGAAAATATTCATAAATTTCTAATAAAATTGAAGATAAAAAACAATTACAAATTTTTTTAGGAATCTTAACATATACTTCAAACTACATTCCTAAACTTGAAAAAATAAGAAGCTCCTTACAATGCAAACTTAAGAAAGATGTATTTTGGTCATGGTTTGAAAATGATTCTAGATATATGGCAAAAACAGAAAAGAACCTAAAGAGTTTCCACATCTATATCATCCTAATATAGATGATAAATTAATTATCGAAACTGCTCCTTAAGATAATTATTGGGGATGAATGCTTAAAGCAATAAATTTGGAGGATCAATCCAAAGAATTAATTTGCAGATACACGTCAGGATCTATTAAGGATGCTGAAAGAAATTACCATTCTAACGAAAAATAATATCTTGTCGTTAAAAGGGTAATTGAAACTTTTCAGTCATACACTTGTAAATTTTACGGTAAGAACAAATAACAAAAATTTGCTTATCTTTTAAGAAATAACATTTCTGGATATAACAAACAAGGTCGACTAGTTTGATGGCAAATGTGGTTTTGCAGATATAGCTTCGAGGTAGAGAACATTAAAGGAGAAAAGAATACCTTCACAGACTTCTTAACTCGATAATTCCAATAGAAAAACTAATTAGGTTTGATATTCTTTTCATTTAGGAATCAAAGCCATTCGACTTTATACTTTGGTGGTCTAACGACCCAAGAGGTTTTAACCTCAGTCCATAATTTAAACTATAGGTACATAGCCTTTCTCAAATGGTGAAAGAACAAGAGCTTATGCTCAAACAAGATCTTATTGAACAAGAATTGGAACTCGTCAGAAACCAATTAAAAGTTGTAAGATTATTTATGTCTGAACATCAAAAGGAACTTTCTTCTCCTTCCTCTCCTACGAGTCAAGAAGAAAATGTAAGTGTTCAAAAGAACATAAAACAATAAGAGGTAAATGTTTCACTTCCTTTAAAAAGAAAAGAAATGTCTAGTCCTGAGCAAATGACTGCATGTAAAGATTCAACAAATCCGATGAAGGTTGTGGACTTACAAAAAAATCCAAACACGAGTACAAACTCCAATAACGTTGGGTACACCCTTAAACTTTAATCTAGGACCCAATGGGGGAATTCCAATCCCAAAAACTGAAGGTTCATCTTCAGTATCAGGATCACTTGATAACGGAGTTCAAATCCCAGAGGAATTGTTTTTGTAACTGTTTCTTATAAATTCAAATCCTAAAAACTCTAGGTTCACATGAACTGGGTAGAAAAACCACTTGCAATTTAGATTCGTGTGTGTTTTAAGAGATATACCATAAGCCATTATAAGGGCATGT
The DNA here is from genome assembly GCF_002870075.4 of Lactuca sativa. Classification (NCBI taxonomy): domain Eukaryota; kingdom Viridiplantae; phylum Streptophyta; class Magnoliopsida; order Asterales; family Asteraceae; genus Lactuca; species Lactuca sativa. The sequence continues at coordinate 221,073,822 of NC_056631.2, read as the reverse complement.
TTTGGAAGGTGAATTCCGTTGACTTGTCATATAAAGATTTCCCCTAGTTACTCGCTTCTTAACAATTCTGTAGTGTTCCTAGTCAAATGAACAAATCGGCATTTCACGTATGAAGGTGATCGTCCGTTGTAGAGTATAAATTATAGAAGTCCAGACCAATGAATTCCCGGTTTTGGAAGATTTCGCAAGAAATTCAGGAGTACGTCTAAGATAGAAAACAAAGTTCTATGGCTAAATAAGTATAGATAGACGATTTTGATGCGAGAACGCTAGCTAGATCTTAGGTTGATCTCGTAAAACCCTAGTAGGATAGTGTGTATGCATTATTCTAATGTGCGTTAGCAGTATGATTTCGGGGACAAAATTTTTGTAAGTTGGGGAGAGTTGTAACACTCATTTTTGCCTTACAATATAAATGACCAGTTACGTAAATAGTCCTTTTTGATATAAGACTATTTAGGGTAAATAGTCTTGATGAAATTCGTAGTAATCGTAAAAGCAAGAGTGTGAATATAAAAAACGCATAAATCTGAATTCGTAAGAGGAAGTTATGGTTTTTAGAAGTTGAAGTATAGCAATGTACGACACAAAAATCAAAATTTTGATCCGTTGATTGTTAGGTAAATGTAACGCCCGGGTTTCAGGGCTAAGCATTTTTGTCAATGTAATAGTCTAGGTCAACTCTTGTAACTCTTTTTGAAGTAATAAAGATGAAATATTTGAGTATTATGTGAATTATATGTGTTTATTATTTAATTATAAATGTATAATTAATAAAGAATAAAAATGAGCGTCAAAATTAAAGTGTGAGATAATCCCGATATCTCTACATAAAGTTGTAGAATATGTCTCAAGGTTTCCGTGCATATAAGGAACGCCGAAATCCGAGTTATAACGAAGAAGTTATGACCCGTCGAAGTTTCACGACAGAACCGGCACGATACCGGGAAGCGTGAATAGTGAATTTACGATAGAGCGAGATTTAGCCTTAGTGATCTAAACGAAAGTCATAGAATATGTTAAACTAAGAACATCGATAAAAAGAACGCCCAAATCTGACTTCGTATGAAGAAGTTATGAGATTTTAAACAGACCAATCCTGACCCGGCTTGTTAAAAATATAACTTTAAAAATAAAGTCAAAATTAGCCGACGGAGTCTAAACGAAAGTTGTAGAGTACGTCTTCACCTACGCGTGGATATAAAGAACGTCAAAAACGGAGTTCGTATGAACGAGTTACAAATTATAATAGTATATTTATGTATTAAAATAAAGTATAAATCATGTATACGTACACATATATATACATATGTATATATCATTAGAAAGGTATCGACGATGCGGTCATTATAAGACTAATGTTGAGTTCTTTCGACATTAGTTTAGTACAAATATCATTAAATCCATTTATAATAGTATTATAGAGGGGTGTTTAATTGTTTATATAACTAAAAGGTCATTAAGTAATTATGGAGGGTAGTTTTTGAAAATTCAATTAGTATAAATAAGAGCCTTGGGCTCTCATATTTCTTGCACCATTCTCTTGATTCAAGAGTCTTTCTCTCCTTATCCCCCGAGCATTTCGGTCCCTCGTGATTCGACTTCTCTTTCTGTAGCTTAGTATAGTAAGGTGAGCGCTGAAGCGCTGCACGAATCTTTCTTAGAAAGATTCAGCGATGAAGTTCTGCCCCTGCAGAGCCCGACTCCTAGCTAAAACCCCCTTGTAAGTAAGTTATGCTTACCTTATTTTAATATAGCTTATATTTAAAATTAGTATTGTTATTATGAACTTATAATAAATACTTGGGTTATTATTATGGGTTATATAAGTATTTTTTTAACGCTTATATAATAATAATAATAGCTAGACTATTAATTAGTCTCGGCGAATAATATACTAAACTCTAGTGGTAATAATACTAGGTTTCGTCGAAGAAAATTCTATTTAAGAAGCGAAGCGCTGTCTGAGTTCGGAATCACCACCTTTTCAAGTGAGTGCATAGTTACTTTCATCTTACACATAGATATGAAGTATTTTATATATTACGTGCTATGTGTGCATATTATCTGTATACTTGTTATCTATGCTAGATGAATGTTTTTATACAAGTTTTAAATGATTTAAACTGTATATGTATTTTATATCTACAAAAATGTTGGGGTAAAACATGGGTAGATGTAATAAGACGATGTGTGATAAAATGATGAGAGGCCTCAATGTTGTTGTTGTTGATCCAGTCATCTAGTGGAGTATAGATGACGACCACGGGCTCTTCTAGACAGTCCAGTGGAACGCTGGCAGGCTCGCAACCTGTAGGTGTTGTGAACGATGTGTTCACCGGTGTACTCCATCCCCCACATGGTTGCCTTTAGGACATTTATTGCTGAGGAATCCCCTTAGCAGTAGTGTCCGTCCCGATGATGATCCTTAGGCTAGGTCCCTTATGATAGGTGTTTAGGGACGTAAAGTGAGGATAACGGGAACGGGTAATCGGGTTATTGTTGATCGATGAAATTAATAAACTTATTTATTGTGGGTTGAAAACCCTATGTGCTCACCAGGCTCCCAAGCCTGACCCACTCAGTTTCTTGTATTACAGGTAGTGGCGCATGAGCATAGGTGTGATGTTTTGGACGAGGGATTACAGATATAGGCCTGTAGATATGAAATAATGTAGTAAGGCTTATATTGTATTGTTTATGCTTTTGATCTGTACGAACATGACATCCCAAGTCTTTTAATGAAATACATTTCTATGGAAATGCTTTTGATAAATCTTTATCATATTTTTGTTTTGGGACAAATTCCGCAACACTTTCATTTAAAATGTAACTCTGATTTTTAAACAAAGCATAAACAAACCGGTCTTTTCTGGCCGTGATTTTGGGGATGTCACAGTAAAACAATCCAAACGATAGCTAAAGATCTCATCAATACCTATCCGTCGATATATATACAGTCGAGAACGGATATTGTATGAGAGTGTTATGATTTTTATACGGACTTTAACAGTCCAAACCTATAAAAATATAACTTTGTGCTTACAGTTGTGGATTATATGTTTTTTAGGTACTTCATCAAATCGTGAAAATGCAAAAATGTGACTATACACACATTAGCAATTTTATGATTTGAGATTCTGCGATATTTTTCTTATAATTCTACTTTTGGTGTATGGTTATTAAAGACAAGGTGTTTATCACTTATTGAAAATGAGCATTTACCATAATTTAAAAATGAAAAAATTATTCTGAAATGGGACATTAAATGGTAATATGTTTGTAGATATTTGTATTATTTTTTATAAAACTTTTATAATGTTTGTTTTTTATTAGATTTTTCAGAGTTTCATCTTCAATTATCATATTTCTCATCTTAGACTTGATAAGGTATTATTGAATTAGAATTGTTGGTTAACAAATTTTGATTTGATTTGATTTTACAGATTTATGACTTTTTACCAAGGTTGTAAAAATCGTTCGAAGTTAGCTAGTCGGTGGTCTAAGGTTAAGGGATTAATCGGCTAGGCGGAGATTAATTGGAGGATTAATCAGGGACCATTAAGTGCTAATTTGTTAGATTTTACAAAATTAAATAGGACTAATATCATATAAAAGTTCATAAATACCACTAATATCATAACAAAATAGGTTAATATGATAAATACAACACTAATCATACCTCAAACAGTTTCTATTGAGATATAACTTCTTCAAAGTGTTAAAATTTCATCGGGTTTTACTGTCTCAGTCATTTTGTATGCATGGATTAATCGCTAGGCGCTCTCTTATCGGTCGAGTAGCGCCTAGGGATTAATCGAGACCTAATCGGGATTTTTACAACATTCTTTTTACTGATTTTATTTTGCAGCTTTCTTTGATAATAGGCAACCATAAAGGCACGAATTTGAGTCATTAGTGTTACAAGAAAAGTTGAATGATTTGACATCGTTATATATAAAATTAATTTTTTTAAATTAGTTATTTTACAAATGTTGTGGCTATATGTTTATGATAATATTTATAATGATTTTTGTAAATTTGTGTGCTTTTTTTCAAATATTATAAGTATATACAAATACCCATTTCTTGCATGTGAGTGCTACTGTAGCTAAAAGTATAAATTTGTAAACACAATGTATAAGTATGCTAGCTAATGCATGATGTTTATCTTCAAGCCTTTAATTATGCATGATCATTCACTTTTGACCCTTGTAATTTGTAAAATGATATATTTCATCCTCTACTTGTTAAAACATTATCCCCCCTCCCCTCTCAACCTTCGACTTTATAAAATATCATTTTTACCCATTCGTTTTCTAGATATTTGTGTTTATCCTCCGCCCCTATAGTATACATATAATATGATATTTTTTCTCATCTACTTTGTAAAATTTATTTTCTACCCCTTTATTTTTTTTAAATGTAAGTACATGTATATGTCCCCCCCCCCTCATTTTCAACATTCAACTTTTTAAAATATCATTTTTATCCATTTGTTTTCTAGATATTTGTGTCTATCCTCCGTCCTTATGGTATATATACAATATGATTTTTTTCTCATCTACTTTGTAAAGTTTAGTTTTTTTTTCTACCTCTTTATTTTTTTTAAATGTTAGTACAAGTATATGATACGAACCCATCCCATACTAGGCCCGTATCATGTCATAAGCCCAAGTGTAGAACTCACTCCCAAAAGCCAGCTTGTAGGAGGAGGGGACACTTAGACTTATAAGCCACCAACTTGTAGTACTTTCGGCCGATGTGGGATCATAACAATACCCCATGCGTTGAAGAGCCAACGTCTTCGTTAGTCACAGTTGGCAACCACTCCGAGTCATTGTTGGTCACGGCTACGTTGGTCACGGTTGGCAACCCTCTTTTCAGGTCCAAGCCAACACTCCATAGGCATGTATCATGTCATAAGCCCAAGTGTAGAACTCACTCCCAAAAGCCAACTTGTAGGAGGAGGGGACACTTAGACTTATAAGCCACCAACTTATAGTACTTTCGGCCGATGTGGGATCATAAAAATATATGTCAATGCGTAAAGTGTAACTTTAATCCTTCCATTTTGTATAACCCATCATTTGCAACCTCTTTATTTTGAAAAATGAATTTTTTTCACCTCTTTGCTTTTTAAAATGTCACTTTCATCATTTCTATCTTCAACTTTGTAAAATATCACTTTTCCCCTTTCGTTTTCTAGATTTTCACTTTCACCGCCTCCGTCTTCAACTTTGTTAAATATCACTTTTACCCTTTCGTTTTTTAGACTTTTGCGTTTATCCCCCATCCCTGTAATAATATATAATATGATTTTTAATCATCTACTTTGTAAAATGTATATTTCATCTCTATTTTTTTAAATGTTACTTTGATCTCTTCAACTTTAAACTTTGTAAAATGTCATTGGTTTAATAATTGTCACGCCTAATACGTAACAAAAGAACATAAAAACCCGCAGCAAAACACGGACTCAATTACTAGTTTATTACATTTGTGACTTTGATGGGGATTTTTTTTCTTCTTACCTTGCCCAAAACTGATATGAACATTTCCCCATTGATACTTCCCCTAAAAACCTATTCTTTACATTTTTGTTGATATCTCTACGTTTCATTTTAGGCATGCAACTCAATTCTTTAATCTACTGCTTTACAATCCAATTATGATTCACCAATGTACCAATAACATGTCTAAAATATGGAAGTATGATATCATCAAGTTCTTTAATATGGAAAGACAAATATTAGGTCATCAATGATTCCCCAAAGTTTAGAGGAACGCCTAACTCCTTGTTAGTATCACAATTAAACCAAGTAATGAACGATTAACATATTTTTATCTTTCACCCATGGACCAACCAATATTGCGGAGTCCATTAAGCGATGTTGAGTGTTTCAATTTCACGCGTGCTGGACGAACCCTAATTAATTACCGTATTGAATGATTATGTGGATTGTATTTGTAGATAAAAGTTCTTTGGATGTTTGATCCATGTAAATGTGACCATTCCCTGTATGAGATGGTTAAATAAGCAAATTTTTTTTTGAAAAAGGCAAATGGAATATATATATATATATATATATATATATATATATATATATATATATATATATATATATATATATATATATATATATATAATAAAAACCAAAGGAAGCAAGTTGCTAAGTTTGGAATAAAGAGTACATAAAATGCAATGAAGTTACAGAAGGAAAAAATCAAAAGAAGTTTTTTTATTTATATATATATATATATATATATATATATATATATATATATATATATATATATATATATATATATATTTTAAATGGAGTAATGTTCCAATCCACTCGGCTTTTACAGCTCTTCCCCCGATGTTTGCACCAATCGAAACTTTGAGACATGATAATTTCCACCAGTGTTGTAGGAGAGGTCACCTTATGTTTGAAGATTTTGTCATTTCTTGCTAGCCATATATTCCCAAGTGTGGGTAGGTTATCATAGTGAATATTTCTTTTTTCTTTGGACAATTCCCCCATGTAATTGCATAATCTAAAAGATCGCACACCGAGTAAATACCTGAACTTTGTGTATGACACCATTTGAATATCCAGCCTAATACCAATTTTGAGAATTCTCATTCCACCAACTAATCCGATACCTTGAGTGGAATAAGCAAAGTGTACATGTCATGGGGCTTACTAGGAGAAAACCGAATAATCGGTTATACGATCAACATTGAAAAGGATTAAAAATATAATATTTGATTTTAAAAAATAATTAATAAATTAATGTCAAAAATAGTTTTTGTACCGTTTACCATTAAAAAATGTTTATTTCATAATATTCTCCACTCATTTAGGTCACGTTAGCGAAAACCTCATTTTAATACTTGGCCTTTAAAAATCCATTAATTGCCAATGCCAACCAACCCAGTTAATGAGATACATGTGGCAAAGCCTCTTAATATATCTGACGTTTTTATTTGACTTTCTATACTTCTAATGCAAAAGTGGATCACACATCCACACCGACCACACCTCAAAAACATGACATCTATTTTCTAATGTTAAAATCTATAATTTTAGATTTTTTTTTATATATTTAAACATTACTCATAGGTTAATGTAAGATAATAAAGCTGTTTATATATAAAATTAGCTTCCAATCTTCGTGCCAATTATCATTGTCCCATCAAAGAGCTTGTCACCTAATAGTATCCGGTGTAGGTGAAAATATATCTCTCAGCCATATGTTAAAACAAGTCTCATTTGACATAAAATGGATGGTTTAAGACTTAAGAGTAGGATAAAAAATATATATTTGTCGTTACAAAAAATTATCACCGTCAAAAGAAATTTATAATTGTCTTCTTTAATGATCAACATCTTTCAAAGTTTTTTTTTTCTTATTATTTGTTTAAAATATTCTATAAAACTCAACTAATTAATATTCATTACCTAAATACACATTATATTTTAATACAAAATATTTTAATAAATGATTTATAGAAAGAAAAAAAATGTTATACACTACAATGGTCATAACCTTTGTATTGGTTATTTCAAAATTTTATAAACTCTAAAATAAACAGGTATATATATTTATTCTAGTGTTATCACAAATAGGAGACAACATCGACCCCACAATGTGATGCAAAAATCGAACACTGAATGCAAACGGATTTTTATATGGAAGCATCCCTTCATTACACCTATGGTCACCCATGAGTTATTAAACAAGATGACAATCTATAAAAATCGTATAGATATTGTCGTGGATAATGATTTAGAGATTGCATTCTTCATTCTTGATATGGATAACGAATAAAACCTAACAACACCAAACCCATATATAAGTATAATCTCAAAAGGAAAACATGACCACAAAGAAGATGAGTTAGATACAATTAGGTTTTTAATACCAAACAAATGTAAATATATTCCTAGATGAAAAGAAAATTTTATGTAATGGACTTTTGAAAATGGTTAAATGTTTGTTTATATAATAATGTTTTACAGTTTTTCTATTTTGTTGCACAAAATAGTTTTTGGATGAAACATGCACATTTGTTTTATTTGAAGACCAAAATATGTCAGTTTTTATGTAACATGTTTGATCAGTTGAAGTGTGACTTAATAATTTGCATTTTTTTTCTTGGACTACAAAAATTTATTACACAGCTGGCAAATAGATAGAAAGAAATATATATAATTCCGTAGAGGAAATAGTTAAAATCGAGTTTTCTAACTAACCAACGCAATTCACTTTTATCTTAGAGCTTCTATTAGATAACCAAAAGTAAGATTGAGTCATACTCTTATCAAAAAGTAATGTTTCCATGGTTTACTAGAACCAAAATCTACGAGTTACTTAGCCTTCCAGAGCTTTTTTCTGATTGTCTTGTAACTCCAAGTGATCCGATCAACTCAACTGAACAAATCGGTAAAAAGATTAATACCTACTGAAAAAAATTGGTAAAAGGTAAGATATTATTGATTTAATAACGGTATGAAACATGGATTGGTAAGATATTAGACATTCTTTGCGTAAATAATATTTAATTACAGTTTTATACGCTTTCACCTTAAGATAAAACATGAATTTGTCTAAAGATTACTTTTTTGCATAATTCATGAAATAAAAACATCATTTCACAATGAAATCAAATAACTAATTTTAAATTTTACAATGATACGCACACACGGGGATGGAAAGAATATGGTCTTTTTTATATAACCAAATCCATTATCTCGACCCAATTATCAATTAATATTTTTTTGTCATCTAATACGGCCTTATGTGTTGCAACTTGAGGTGGAGCCCAATAATGAATTGGCCCATGAAAGCCCTTCTTTCGTCGTATATGTACCACATGGTTATTAAAAAGGAGGAAAATAGTAGATATGATGTATTGATGTGTTTTTTCATTTTGGGTCATGATTCACGGACTTTGGAAGCATATTGTTAAAAGAGGATTTAAATCTCCATTTATATGATGAGTCAAAAATAAAAATCTTTATCGTTATATATATATATATATATATATATATATATATATATATATATATATATATATATATATATATATACATATATATATATATATATATATATATATATATATATATATATATATATATATATATATATATATATATATATATATATATATATATATATATATATATATATGGAAGAGTTATATGGAAAATGAATGATTAGGGCAATACATATTTGAACCAATGAAAACATGACAACACATCACTTCCACAATACATTACTTGTGAAGAAAGAAATGGACACGTGTCATTTGATTATTGGTTCCGGTAGATGTTGCCCTAGTTATTTGTTTTCCATAGAACTCATTCCTATATATATATATATATATATATATATATATATATATATATATATATATATATATATATATATATATATATATATATATATATATACACCCCTGGTTTTTTTTGTTATATATAGCCCTTCTACTTTAATTTTGTACATATTAGACCCAAAAATATACAAATTTTGGCCATGCCCCCCTCCCCCCCCCCCCCCCCCCCCCCCCATCATTTTTTATACATATTATACTTTCGGCCCCCCAAATCAAATGTTGAAGCTCAGCCCATATATATATATATATATATATATATATATATATATATATATATATATATATATATATATATATATATATATATATATATATATATATATATATATATATATATATCAACGGCCAAGAAAATAGATGTACATTTGTACATTGGACACATACACACTAGATTATACAAAAAAAAATCCATCTTCTTACCAAAAAAACCCAACTCTTTTTTCGTTTAAGATTTTTTTAGACACATTTTTTATCAAAAAAAAAACCGAATATACCGTTATTCTCGATTTTTCGTCATTTTTCCATAGAGATTTATATTGATATATAAAAAACGAACTTTTTTTTAAAAAAAAAACTCACTTCATTTTTTTAGTTTTTTCAATATTTAAGTTTATTTTTATCAAAAAAAAAAAAAACTAATTATACCAAAAATATTAATTTTTTGTATTCTATTAATAAATATCAACACCAACTAAAAAAACCTCGATCCGTGTAGATTCACACTGTGAATCTAAACTGTAAATATTTTAATTTTTAACATTCACAATATGAAAAACCTTGATCAATTCAAATTCACATTGTGAATTTGACTTAATATTATGCACACTGTGAATCTGAGAATGTTCATAATATGAATCCAAACAGGTTCACAATGTGAATCTGAACTGAAATATCATTTTTTTTAACATAAATATAAATCTATGTTTAAGAAAGTATCAAAAAGTATGAATTTTGATATATTTATTATTTTTTTTCTATAAAAAAATAAACCTTAACTTTTCAACAAAGAAAATAAAGTTGGTTTTTTTCGAAAGAAAAAATTGTTTTTTATATATCATCATAGATCTCTATGGAAAGAGGACGGAAAATCGTGAACAACGGTATTTGGTTTTTTTTGATAAAAAACATGGCCTAAAAAAATTTTAAACGAAAAAAAGGAAGTGAGTTTGGTTATAATCCGGTGCATTTGCATCCATTGTAAAAGGCTACAACCCTTTCTTTTGTCGTTGATCGCTTTAAACTTCGACGCTTTGGATTGGTTTCTTTGTTCCTAGATTAATAATGATTATCTATTGAACTTTTCCATATATATATATATATATATATATATATATATATATATATATATATATATATATATATATATATATATATATATATATATATAAAGAGAGAGAGAGAGAGAGAGAGGTAAGTTCAATTGAAAAAATAAAAACGGTTGAGAATGAGGAAATCATTCTCAATCAATCATTAATCTAACATGTAAACCTTAAAAACGTACAAATCATTTTTTTTTTCATTAAGGGTATCTATGTAAATTAGCCACTTTTTAGGTATACTTCTTTCTTGTTTGTATTCAGTTTCCGATTTCATTAGATATTGAATATCAATCCGATTATTTTTTCTTCCTTTTTAATCGGAATTTGTTAATCTTTATCTCGTTTGAATCGGATATATAAGAATTCATTATCAAGATTATTTCTTTATATAATCGGTTAGCAATTACACGTATTCGTTCAATTTGCGTCGTTTTATGCATTTATCGAGAAGTTTCACATCTGTATTGCAATTGTTTCATCGGATATTTGTTGTGAAGTTTGAGATCTTTATTGCAATTGCATCATCTGATAGGAGCTGATTTAATTTTCAACCAGATTGTTTTTATGCTCTGAAGTGAGTCAGATTCGAAATTAATCAGGTTTTCATATGATGTTTAATGCAATTGCATCATCTGATCAAAGCTGAATAAAATTTCAAGCAGATCGTTTGTACATTTTGAAGTGAGACAGATTCGAAATTGTTCAGGTTTTCGTATTAACGATTTTTTGTGTTTTTGTTTTAATTTTGTTGTCGTTCGGTTTCTTTTTTATTTTATCATGATTTCCATCGATATAAGATTGTTTTTGTTGTTTATTACAGCTTAAGTGGTTTATTATGTCAAATTCAAGTGTTATTGATGGTGATTTGTATTCTTCGATGTTTGAGAGTAAAGAAAAAGATGTTGTGAACTCATTTATTGAAGGTATCACTAATTGAATTCTTATATTGTTTTTAATTTTGGTGATGATCATGTATTTACATATGAATCTGTAAATTTGAATAATTATTGTCTTATTCATATATGAATAAACGTGTGATAATTGTAATTTTAAATTTTTTATTATTTTTATTTTATTCATATATGAATTAGTACTGTTTTTATTTTATATTTTTTGAATCAAATGAATTTCATGTATTCATATATGATTGTTTTATTCATGCATTAATAAACATTGTTTTTTGGTTTATTCATACGTGAATAAAGAGTGCCTTTGTGTTTATTATTGATTATAATAAAGTGTCACTAGATTGATTTAGATTTAATAATTATTTTATCAGGTGAATCTTCGAGTTTAGTAGATGATTGTAGTAATGTAATTGGAGAACATGTCTATAAGTCACATGTACCTATTCAGTTTATTCCATTTGAAGGTTTAATCTTTAAATCATTAAAGTTGACCATCAAAATGTATTATGAGTATGCTAAAATTGGTGGTTTTGATATGAGACTGAGCGCACAGACAAGGTTTGATAACAAGATTATAAAGAAGAAACATGTTATATGTAATCGTGGTGGAAAATAGAAAAATAAATCTTGTGACACATTGGGTACAAGTGGTGTTAGGAGGAAAAAAAATGCAAATTCAAGAGTTATTGGTTGTCAAGCAAAGATTATATTTGAATATGTGTATGGAACTCCAGATTATAAAGTTTTTCACTTTGATGAACTTCACAACCATCCACTTGAGAAGAAAAGTGATTTAAAAAAGCGAGGCAAATGTCATATTCAGAAAAAGAGTTTATAGTACATGCTTCCACATCAAAAATAGACCCAACTATGGCTCATAAGTTAAGGGCAAGTATGAGAGGTGGGTATTTATATATGATTTTAAATGTGTATTCATATATGAATATGAGTATTTATATATGATTATAAACGTGTACATTCTATGTAAATTCTTTTTTAATTTTTTATTAGGTTTTTATATCAGGTTGGAATAAAAGTTGAAGAGAAAGAAATAAATTGCAGTTATGAACATTTCAACCGTTTGGGTGTGTTATGCAAACATGCTTTCACAATAATGATGAGATGTGGTGTTAAAGAAATTCTTAAATGGTACATTCTAAAAAGATGGAGAAATGATGTGATATCAAGAAATTATCATTTTACATCTCATTAACCCGATTAAGGGGATCTTGAGAATGTGAAGCTAGTCAATGAGTCATATTATAGTTTTGAATCATGTTGGGATATTGTAAGAGATGACAAAAAGAAATTGGCTTTATTTGTTGAGAAACAACTGATGTTGTTGAAGGAATTCGAGAGTGATTATACATCTGGTGGATTAAAAAGCAAGACGGATGGTGAAGTCATATGCAAGCTTATGGGTGTTTCTATTCCTATTCCAGAAGAGATAAATATTCATGTTCCGCAAATTCAAAGCAATGAAGGTTCTGGAATCAGAAAAAGAATTTCAAGTGCAGGTGAAACAATATATGTTAATTATAAAAATGAACATAAAATGTGCTCAGGATGAGGAGAACGAGTTCCTCACAATTTACGTACATGTCTAGTAAGAATTGCAGCTGGTCAATCAACAAAAGACATGTAGTCCTTTTGTTTTTCTTATGTTATTTCGTTCTATTCATTTATGAATATATGCAAATAATAAGAGAAAATGATAAAATTAGCCAAATACACTAATTACTTTACAAATTTAGCCAAAAAAAATAGGAATTACAAAATTAACCACGAAAATCGCAGATGGAAAAGACCCATCTGCGGTTTGGCACCTTCCATCTACGAATGTACAAGCGCCTAAAGCACAGCTGTGCTTTAGACACTTGTACATTCGCAGATGGAATAGTCCATCTGCGATTTTTCATGGAAAAACCTATAAAAACGTTTTTTTTTTTTTTTTTTTTTTTTTTTTTTTCATTTTTCACTCTACAAGATAGATAAACCCTCTCTCTGGGCGATTCCCTGTGATGTTTTTTTGAAGAAAATGGACGATTTTTTCAACAATCCTGAAAATATGGTTAGATTTTAACACTTTTTATGTTTTAATTAACATTTATTTCGTATATGTCTTTATTATTTTATTATTTATTGTATTAGTTAGTGTAAAAAAAATGAAACTATATTTATTGTTGTGATTGGGTATTTTTGTTGCTTATAGTTTTAATATTATTTATTAGTAAATTTGAAGTTTAAATAGTATTTTGTTAGTGGTTGTATGAATGTACAAGTATAGACTGCGTATAATATGCATTTGGTGGTTGTACATTTAGTAAAATGGTTAGAATATGTTAACAAAATGTATGGTTAGTTGTTGTATAAATTGATATAGTTGTTGTATAACTTGAAAATAAATTGTTACCATAATTTTTACAAAATGTATGGTTAATTGGTTAAGTTGATAAAATGATATAGTTGTTGTATGTATAACTTGAAAAATTATATATACTTATCTTATAAGTGGTTATTTAAGTTGTTAGTTAGAATATGTTATTTAACTTGTTAGTTAGAATATGTTATTTGTTATTTGTATATTTGTTGTATGTATAACTTGAAAAATTGTATATAGTTATCGTATAAGTTGTTTTATAAGTTGAAAAATGGTTAAAATTATGTTTACAATATGTTTCCAATAGCCGTTTGTATATTTGTCGTATAAATTTAAAATTTGTATATATTTATTGTTTAAGTTGAGAAATTGTTATAATATGGTTAGAATATGTTATTTTATATAGTTGTCGTTTGTATACTTGTCGTATAACTTGGAAAGTTGTTTATATAGTAGTTGTTTATATAGTAGGTTCTTGTTTTCATCGTAAATATATAATATACTAGGCGAATCCCCGCGCGTTGCGCGAGAATAGAATTATATAGTTAAAATAATAAATTTTACCAAATTATTATTTAATATTTCTACTTTGAAACAAAATGTTAGTAGTAAAGCAAACACATTGTGATATATACAATTATTTGATAATTTTATAGACCGTTTAAAATTATGTAAATTATATATCAAATGAATGATAATATAATAGGTAACAAAACGTATGAACAAAAAATATGAACTGCAACTTTTACTAACATAAAAATAGAAAAACATCTATTATAACATTTGTATTAAAAAAGATATATATACAACGAATAATAAAAAATATGAAAAATAAATACTATAACTTTTAATAACATAAAAACACTAAAACATCTATTATAACATTTATATTAACTCTTCATATTTAAATCACAAATATCTTCAAATACATTAATACTTTTAATGAACAAAACTTTACAAACTTATAAAAAAAAAGAAAAATAAAAAGTTATTAGTGATTACTAATTAATAATCATAAGTTAAAAACTCTTGAGTTGTAACTAATAAATATACATAAATTAGAAAACTCTTGAGTTGTAGTGTGAGTTCCAAATGAATGCGGTACTTGGAAATGAATTATTATTATTATTATTATTATTATTATTATTATTATTATTATTATTATTATTATTCGTCTAAATAATTGGTTTTGATGCATCATTTTAATCCCTTCAATTTAGACATAAAGATATTCAATTATAAATTTATAACATACATAGGTGCATATACATGTTAAACAAATTACATATAATATATATATATATATTTTCGTAAATGTCATATGTAATTCTTGTCGTAGTAATATGGATAAATTACTTTTATATGAAGAACATATCATGATAAGTCTATTATAATTACATATCAAATGTTCAAACTTATTTTATCTTTTAAATATTGTATTTTAAATATGTTGTGTAGGATAACCCAACAAAAAAATAATAGAAAATAAACATAATCAAAATAGAAAAACTACAATCAAATAAATAAGAGCATTGAGTGGTTGAATATATAAATAAAGATGTTACATAAACATACCTTTAAATCAAAAGAAAAAACTAACATTTGTCAACTTTGCTCAAACAAAAAAACCTATATCCATTTTATGAATATTCTTTCTTCATTTAACACCATTCAACCATAGAAACTTGATGACAATTCTTCACTAACCTACAATCAAAATATTTTTCATGAAAAAGAATAATCATAAATATTCCAAGCAAAACATTGATGTTTGGAGAGTCACATTCAAGATTGAGTAATACACACAAATCACATATACATATTAAATGAGAAACTAAATATAAAGTAAGAACAGAAAAGCTTCATTTGTTTTGGTTGAAAGAAAAAATCATATTACAATTACTATCGATGCAACATAACCCGTTTCTTCAAATCATCATATTTGGATCGTGAATGCTTCAACTATATGAAAACTTTTGAATCACAATATCTTCAAATCCTTCTTACATGTAAGATTTTATATAACACAAAAGACAAAAAAAATTGGTCTTTTTATAGTAAACTTTTCACTAAATGTTAATTAAACATAATATAAGTTATAAAGCTTTTGAGTGTTAAATCATAATTAAGAAAACTTTTGAGTTACATTAGTTAAAAAAGGGGTTTCAAATGAATGTGGCTTGAGAAAGTTAAAAAAGGGGGTTTCAAATGCATGAGATTCAAGAAAAAATGCTAGCTTTATAAGTATGTATGAAATTATTGATTAAATGTTGGTATTTGCATATTTATTATTGTTTATCTTTGTAATTTGAATATTGGATTATTATTGCATTTAACAATCTGATATTTTAAAAATGAAATAGTTTAGTTTTCTAATATGTTATTGTTTTTTGTGCAACATGATTATAATAATTTCAATGTTAAAGCTATTATCAACTTAAAAGGATCAGGGTGTAATATATGAGAAGTATTTGACGTCTTAGATGGTGGCATACGTAATATTTTTAGAGATACGGTATTTGGTTTCTTGTTGGACGTCCCTCGTTTACAAGGGGACAGGTTGTTGTTCCACAAGATGTTTCTTCATCAGATACGGTCGGACGCTGTTTTATCTCCAGATGGGATAAAATGGTTATATTTTAGAGTTGGTGATACGAAAATGATATATGGCCCGGAAGAGTTTTGTTTGATAACCGGGTTGAATTTTGGGGAGTATCCAAAAAATATCGGGAAAAAAGTGTCAGAAAAAATACTTAATAGTAAAAAAAGATGTTTATTGCGTGAACGACTATTTCCGAACTATACAAATAGTTCGGTGAAAATCGGTGACCTGAAAAGTTTTATTTTAAATCAACAATTCTTAGAAGTTGGCGACGCTGATGCAGTTAGAGTATGTTTGATATATATTTTGTGTGAAGGTTTTTTGGGAAAAGAAATAAATGATCGGGTGCTGCAAGATTGGTTTTTTTTTTTTGCTGAGAATTTGGATGTTTGGAAAAGGTATTTTTTGTTTACTTTGAAAGTTTTTTATTATTAATGTTAATTTATATTATAACTAATATTTATTTCTTTTGTTAGTTTTGCTTGGGGTAGCTACTTATGGGATTTTACCTATGAGGACCTTGAGGATACGTGGAACAAAATAAATATTTACCACTGCCTTAGCGTCATCAAACTTTAAAATACTCTGTATCATGATTTATGGCTCCATTTAGGGTATAAAAATTATTTATATTTAAATGATTTTATTGTTATGTTAGTTATTTTAATTTTAACTTTTATTACTATAATTGTAAAAATTGTAGATATGAATATATAAGATGCTTCCAGCTGTTCGTGCATGTGGATTTGTATTGAGAAAAAACAGAGACATGCCTCGGATGAAACGATGGAGTGGCACAAAAAAATTGAAATGGGTTGATGTGAACAAGATTTTTTCAAAGACACAGGTTTAAATTTTTTTTTTTAAATTTTTAATAAAATTCATTATTATAGTTTTATATGCATTTTTAATATGTTCAATTTTTTAGGAGGGACAACCACCAAGAAATAGAACGTCACTGAGTGATGATGAGATGACATCTTGTTATTATATGTCATTTAAAGAGTATGTATATGGTGAACAGAAATCAGTTTCATCCCCAATGCGAGACCATTTTAGGACACAAGACGAATCTTCGTCTAGTGGTCGGTCTCACGGTAGAGGTGGACGTAGTGGGAAACCCAGCTTAAAGGAGGTGTTGAAACGACTACATGCACTGGAGCAATAGTTGTTTATGAACCGAGAACCTACAGAGGTGTTTGTTGAAGAAGTAAATAATGAAGATCTATGGAATAACATCAGTTTTGAGGAGCCAAAAGTATTCCAAACAAATTTTGATGAACCGGTTAGTTACATGCTACTTTTTTTTAAAACTTTATTAAAGTATTTGTAAATTTGTTTTCATATTTTATATTTGAAAATGTAGGTTGTAGATAAAGAAGGGATGATAAAAATAATACAAATGAAAATGTTTTTGGTGATATTGAAGACGACAAGGTTATTATATATATTACAGTTATGATTTTAATAATTAAATTTTAAGGTGTCTGGAGTTATTAACTATAATGTGTTATTTTTAATGTAGGAGTTGGAGGAGAGGAATGACAATGCGCGTTGTAGTAGGAACAAATTTGATAGTGATGTGTTTGATGCAAATGATTATAATGAAGCTAAAGAGGTTGTTATGCTTATAATGATTTTAATTTTGTTTTTAGTAGATTGAAACATTTTTTTAATTAGAGATTATTGCTTATTAAATTAGGTGTCGAAGGAAGATGAAGTAATAATTACTAAAAATGTAGATTATTATGATGCTTATGATTTTGATGGCAAAGAAGTTACATCCAATAAACCGAGGACTCGAAAACCATCACAGTATTTGTGTCCTCCTTACACCGAGGTATTCGTTTAATTTATAAACTTATATCGTAATAATAGAATTTTATGTTTATGTGAATTATTTGAAAGATAGATATTTAAACATTTGAATATTGTTTTTAGTTGCACACGGCACCGAAGCAAAAAAAAGACAAAAAAAGAAGGTTGATATCAAATCAACAAACCTCGTTCCTCCTCCAGCTTTTGCTGTTGTTCACGACTTCTCCGTGTTGCGCCTGCAACCTTACGTAGCAGGCTGTGAGGTTGTCATCCATAATTATTTATTTCATTCATATGATGTCCAGCATCGTTTGATTAATTTCGTGTTACATAGAGATTTTTGGAGCGCCTTGTTTGGGCATACACACGACGGGTGGTTGGAGTCATCGGTAAAATAATTGTTAATTTATTATTTTAAAAGTATTTTGTTTTTTAGTCAATAACAAAAGTATCATAATTTTGTGCAGCATATAACCATTTGGTATAGACTACTGATGGAGAGACGTTTTGATGGCGACCGACATACAATAATGCCTCCAAATTTTTTTGTTTGCCATGCTGTGGAGGAAGGGCAGGATTGGAGGGCGTTTATGGCTGGTATTGCTACGTACCCCAACTTCATGGTTGCTTGGTGGGATGTCGATACGGTAAACTGAATTGTTTATATTGAAAATATTATCGTTATTGTCGTTATGTTTTTGTATTCTGATATAAAAAAACATAATTTTATTTTTTGATCCTCATATAGGTCATATTGTCGATTCATTCATCCCCCAATCACTGGTTATTTGGGGAACTACGATTAGCGTCAATGGAAGTCCATATTTATGATAGTCTCGGTAGAGGGGCTTATAAAAAATTCAACTCTGATGGAACCTTTACCAAATTTGAATCTCGGGTGGAAAATTATTTAGAAAAGATTAACTATTGGGTCCGAAGGAACATCCCAAGGATTCCATTAAATATGCAATTCATTTTGGAAAAAAATGTTTCCCAACAAAGTAGTCATTTGGGAGATTGCGGTGTTTTTGTTTGTATGTTTATGGAACAATTAGTTTCAGGCCAACCAATACGTGAACTTATTGACCCAAGGAACGCAACTTTAGAGTTTCGCCAACGGATGGCAAAAATTTATTGGGGGTCGAGTCTTGGTCCTATGTAGTTGGATTATATATTTGTATATGTAATTGAATGTTGGATTTGATTATTAACTGTTTAATGTTACAACTACAGACGAGTACACCATTAGTCTATTTTTAGTTTTAACGTTACAAATACAAAAGTTTAAACATAACAACAATTACAACAATTTAATGACCTACTAATAACTTCAATACTTAAAACATAACAACCACACCAACATTTGTTTTAACGTTACAAGTACACTGTTCTAAACGTAACAACAAATACAAGAAGTTATTGACCTAAAAAGCTTACAACTTGTAAACAAGAACTGCCAAAAACAACACCCAACTACAAGACAACGCTATCTTTAACTTCTTATTTTCTGATTGAAAGAGCTTATTAGAGTTAGCTACTTTAGCTATTACCATAGATGATTGGTCCTTCTCTTCATCAACCCAACTGATAAACCCATATTTTGGTCCCTGTAAATTTAAACATTGACAGTAAGAATTATTGCCATGTAAACATGATGGTGTAAATATGAATGACGTTAAGAACATGATACCAAATATGGGCAAGCGTAAAATAATCTTCATGGGTTTTTAGTTGTACCCGAAATCCTAACGATACGTTCACCTTCGCAATTACAGTATACCATTCGCCTTATTTTTCTATTAAATAGGAGTTACTTTCTCAGATAAATTTCATGGAATGATTTTACACCCATTTATAGAAGAAATTTTATTACAGACAATTATGTTTGACTATGAATTCAAAAGGTTGAACTATGAACTGCAGACAAGTACATTGTCTTGTCTTGTCTTGTCGATCAATGATGTTTGACTATGAAAAGAATTGGTTTTACTATGAATTCAAAAAGTTAAACTATGATGTTGGACTCGTTTAACCAATATCTTCAATGCTGAAAACTGAATGACTACAGCAAACAATCGTGACGAACTGTACATCTTAGCAAGATGGTATGAAATGAAAACTGAAGTTCTATTATTCAACGATCTTTATACCAAAATTGACGACGCCCGTTTAAATGCTACTGAGGATGTCATCTTGGAAGCTGCTAAGGAGGAGTACAAGTCATTAAGTGACGGATCCGAATTCCAGTTTGAAGCCCCTTGGAATATTTTGAAATATGTCCCATTTATTTAATATCTATTTCTATTTAATAGGTGTCCTACTAGGTTATTTTCGTGTATTATGTCTGTATTGGATGCACCTCCTCTGTTTAATTTTAATAAATAAATGTTGGTTGCATTAGTGTTAATGACACTATAGAATACATTAATAACAACATTTCCATGAACCATTAAACTTACAACATTACAAATATTCCTACTCTACGCCTTAAACTTAAAACATTAAACTAACAACCATTAGATGAAACATTAAACTTAAAACATTACTATAAACAAAACATTTAAATAAAAAACAGGTCCATGGGTTATTTGTAACGGAAAATAGAGCGGACTACATGAAATACTAATTATTTTTAACAACCTTCCAAACGTCTTCATATTCAAAGTCTCTGCCTTCACGCTCCAAGATGTAAAAATCATTAACAACTTCCAAGAACTATTCCTCGTCTCGACAACGAACTCTGGTATTTTTCGCATAATTACACGCTCGATTGAACCATGTGACTTCTTCCTTTACATCCATCCATTTACTAACAACATATGATTGTTGTCATTGCTGTCCTTCTCCCATCTCATGGTTGAACAAAGCTGTTATGCGGGTCTATTCATCACCAACACCTCGTTTTTCGTTCATGGTCGTTCAGAGTTGGAACTAGGTACTTCATTCGAAGAATTTGCTGCATTCGATGACATTTCTAAATATGGGAGTTGATTTCGTTTAGATGATATGGGTGTTTGGTTAGTAGAGCTTAAACATCTATTTATAATAATAAATACAGGACTATGATTTGCAGGTTACTGCAGTGACTTATCATGTCAAACAGTCATTTATGTCTTATCACTTAAGAGTTTGACTACAATTTGCAGGTTACTACAATGACTTGTCATTAACGTGTAGTCATTTCAAAGTTTGACTATGAATTACAACTCTGACTACGAAATAGTTGCATTTAGACTATGATTTGCTGATAGAGTAGTATGTATAAATACCACTTATAGCACCAGTTTATTATAATTGCGACTTTATTATGAGTTCCTCAAAAAATTTTGAAATTTGCTCATGCAACGAAGTAGATTGTTACTACTGTGATTCAGTCGACCCTTTTTTTGCACCCTCTTCAGCAGGCCCATATATGTCTGATGAAAATTTTGAAGAATTGAAAAAGGTTGAAGAACAACAAGAACAGGACAAAGAGTCATCCCGGCTTCTCACTCAACGTGGCAATGAAATTGCATCGGAATGCAAACAAGCTCAAGAATGGATATACCTAAAAAACAAAATCACTGAGCATGAAGAATGAATAAAAAAACTAAGAAGACAATCAAAACAACCGAAAAATGGGTTGCTGAGAAGGACGAGCAGATGATACACCTTAGGGTGCAAAAGGATCGTTTGGAAGATAAAATTAGAATTGACTATATAACAATCGAGAAAGAGAAGTATCCATTACAGTTCCCTGAGTTTAGTAATTAGTTACAAAAATGTTGTAACATTATCATGAGTTCAGTTCAGTTTGTTGTTTTTTTAAATAACTTTTTTTTACCGTTAAGCCTCATTTCTTGTTATAATCCGCAAACTAAATATTATAATATAAATGCTTAATTAATTGTTATTATCTGCAAATTAAACTAAAATATGAAAGCATAACAATGTCTTGTAAGATTTAATAAAAAAACTAAAATACATAAAAAGTTAACAAATCTTCATTTCAAGGTTGTTTTATATCAAAATCAGCGTCATAGGTTTGTGAGCAACTCGCTGAACCTCCAATATTAAATGTCATTTCTGTAGTAGAAATTGTCGTGTGACGTGCTCCACTACCGGACACCCTTCCAGTACAATAGTTTCTCGTGTATCCTACTTGAGCACATGTACAACACTATTTTCTAATTGGACCCTTGCCTTGGGATAGAATGCGGTCTGTGTTTCTTGGCCTGTTTGGCTGACGTTTATCCATTATAGGTGGCTTAACAATCATCAAATCATCGGGGATCTCCCATTCGGATAGCTTTGGCAGAGGGTTTATTGATTCCTCACATGTTTTCCTCAGTGTTTCGGTAAAGTAAGCATTTAATGTATACCTCGAGCAGTCTTGGTAATTGATGACTGTTAAACATCTTATGACATGACCACAAGATATCCCACCAAGTTGCCAATGCCTACATGTACATGTCATTTGTTGGAAATCAACTATCAAGTTTTGTGCCCCCTTTTTGACCTCGCATTTCATATTTGAGATCATGCGAACATCCCACTTACTAAATGTTTTTTTTTTTGTTTTCTTTAACAATTTCATCGGCCCAAGGGGCAAGTGTTGTTGTTGCTTCCGCTTAAAAAAGACACAAAATAAAGAAGTTAAGATCAATAAGATTTATTAAAACTTTAATATTAAAAATTAAAAATTAACTTAATACCTGCAAAGTTACGTCTTTGAAACCACCACTGTTGCATTGTTGGACGAAAAAAATCAATCAACATAAGTATCGACACCTTACGTGCGTGTCTAGATAATGCATTTATAGACTCCGCACTGTTGGACGACATAAGATTGTATCGGTTCCCTCTAAAATGTGCCCTAGACCAAGTTTCTAGATTTATACTTCTTAAGTACTCCCATACTGGTTGTTTTGTCTTTCTCATAACTTCCATGGCAGCGTCAAAAGCATCAACTGTGTACGCCCTACAAGCCTCCAAAAAAATTCCTTTAACTGTCTTACTCTTCCGAAATCTAGATACTATGTTGAAATACAAATGGACACCACATATTCTGTGATGAGCGTGAGAAAAAATGTTGGCAACGGATGTTGCTATAGATGGAGACCTATCAAATATAATTGTAAGCTCCTGCATATTGCCTATCCAATCACATAGTTTTTGAAAAAACCATGCCCAAGAATCTATACACTCATTTTTGCAGATACCATATGCAACTGGTAATATTTGGTTTTGTCTGTCCTTAGTAACTGCAAGAAAAATGGTTCCTTCGAACTCGCCCTTTAGGTGAGCTCCATCTACTACAAGGGTCGGTTTATAGAAATTGACAAAAGCGCGTACCTACATGTAAGTCCCCAAAATGTTTGTGTATCAATCAGATCTGTTTGATAGTGCAGAATCCCAACCAAACGGATGATGTCTGATCAAATAGAAGAGAAGGAGGAGAAGAATAATATGAATCTCAATGTATTGATGAATAAAATGATGATCCGGATACAAGAGATTCACACACACTAACACACAATCTCTTTTTTCTCTATCTATAACACCTTCAAATACACACATAAGCTCCTCTAAATTGTACACTCTATTCTATTCATCAATCTACTCCTCTCCCCTTACACCTATATTTATACATAAGAAACATGGGCTTGATGAACATGGGCCGTGAATGGGTTTACGGCCATAAACACAACCGTAAACATGTATACGACCGTAAACACCAAGCAATTTACGGTCCAAGACACAAAAATACATTTTCCTAGAAAAGTAAAGTATACACTATATTTTTGACCCAACAATCTCCCCCTTGGTTTATAACTTTCTTTTATTAATTGACCCAACAAGCTCCCCCTAAAAAGTAGCAGGCTTTTCTTGTTAATCTTCATTGGGAGATTGGCTTCAACATTTATCTTCAAATTCTTCACAACTTCAAGATGAACTTGATGAATCTTCAATGAATGACTTCATCTTGAGCACTTGAGCTTTTCTGCAGAATTTGACATTAAACGCCCATTGGGTGAGGAGGCTTGACGTACTGATTCTTGAAAGATAGCACTTTCAGCTTTAGAATCTTCAGAGAGAACATCAGAGAGAACAAATCTTCTGGATCACTTCAGCAGGTTTAAGATAGCAGCAGACTGATTGAGGAGGCTTTAATGCAATCCATCACATAATCTTTAATTTCAGCTTCACCTTGCTTCTAGGGTAGAAAAATTGAATGTTGAAAGAATAATCTTCGTTTCTTGCTCCTTCGAAAGAGAATTCTTCGATGATCACAGATGAAGCCTTGGCTAAAAAAATCTTCGATTCAGTCTCCATGAGTCTTATCTATACTTGAAATCACTTTTCAAGACAAAACAAAACTAAAAGAAAACTTAAAACAAAAACAAAATAGAAATAACACTATTTTTGGATTTTTAATTTTCTGATTTTTGTTTGATTTTTGAAATTTTTTGATTTTTCTTTGATTTTTTTAATTCTCCCCCTAAATTTATGCTTAGAGGAAAACTATGAACAAATTTAACAAAAAGAAAAATATTTGGGATCAAAGTTGTGAGACAGCCTAAACTTGTTTATCAGTACCTTCACTTTCATGAATAGATCTGGTCAATTGCCGGTACTGTGGTCCACTTAAACACGAAGAGTATCGACAAACTTTTCTAAATAAACCATTTAGCTACCGACGACCATGGGTATTGTTGTCCACTTAAATTAAGCAGCGAGATCTACAGACAACCTCTAAATGGTTCAATTTTAGTTGGACTAGAATGTGTTCCCCACTTCCCGATATACCCTGGTTATCAAGAACTTCCTAAGGACTCCTTACTTTAGGTGAGTAAACAATTATTAAGGAGGAAGACAAATTTAGAGATATATGCATATGTTGTGTCCCAGGTCAGATCTATTTCAATCACGTAGAAGGGACAACATATGACTAACAGAGATAGAGGGATATAGAGAGAGTAGGGTGCATATGCTGTGTTCCAGGTCGGATCTTCCGATCACGCAGATGAGACAACATATGGCTAACGGATAGGAAGAATTTCATAGATAAAGAAGATGCATAGAAATAGAGTTGCATATATTGCATTCCAGGTTGGATCTCTTCCAATCACGCAGAGGAAGCAACATATGACTGACAGATAGAAAGCAAGAAAATAATTTCCTATAGACCTACTTTATCAGAACTCCAAGTCGCCCTATCAGAACCAGAATTAAGGACATAAGTCCGTACATCAAGGAAAATTCGAACCACTATTCTAGATACGTATTAATTTAGTGTATCCTGTAGGTTCCCGTGTTTATCTCATTGCTTAATCTACCCGAGCGTCGTATGGTAAGTCCAAACAATCCTAACTAAATCCACACTATCAAATCCTTCATGCCTACCAGCACATTGATCACAGAGTCTAAACAATTCAGATTCAGTCCTTTACACATGTTTTAGACTGCCCGTTATCACATTCTTGATATCACTTCCCAATAATAACTACTAACGAAAAACTATTAAGAAAATGAAAAATTGTTTTTAAAACGAATCAGAGTAAGATAAAATCAGGAGTATAGAGAAGAAAACGCAAACCGTAATTCACTGATTGAATTTGCATCCAGAAGGTCTGAGAATAGCATGCATAATCTCAGAACAGATCCGAAAATTCTTCATGTCGTTAAGCACAAACCCCATGTGATCCCTTCCTTTCTTCCCTTTTTTCCTTTCCCGCAAAAGACACATACTCTCGAACAAAGTTCTGAATGTTGTACAGTTGAGAGATGCCTCCTATCATGTGCCTGGAACAGCCGCTACCAACAAACCGAAGTTTGATGATATGCCTCCATAGCTGCTCCGACACAGAGCGGGATCAGTTGGTCTTTGGAACCCAGTCCATTTTGAAACTGGGTCGACCTTTTTCATCCTTGCACGGTACTCTCTCCCACGACATATCCTGTTTATCATAAACAGAAGATGTAGAAATATTAGAATCGTTAGAAGACTTGGGAGATTGAGCCTTCGGAACCCATTTGTAGTTGGGTTTAACCCATTTCTTTTTTGATCTGATGGGTGGCTTAGTACTTTCTTTTGATCTTGATGTCGGCCGTTGAAATGACTTTGACCTAACCAGTCTTTGTTTCACTATAGCATCTCTTGGAATGGGCTTCTTGGCCGACAATCCCTTGTTTCCCTTGGGATTCGGATTCTTGGCCTTGTGGGTTTGATTATTGGCCTTCTGCCCATTCCAGTCACCATTGTCTGAACATGACCTTGAGGAGTTTCGTTTGGAGTATCTCTCACTTGGTGCGTTCTGCCAGCCTTGTGCATAGTAAGGAACGTATGCGCAATTAGGAAAATTTATGGCAATGAGTCTAGGTGTTCCACAGTAAAAGCATGTCTTTTTCTTCACTGTGAAGTTGTTTCTTCCTGCCCCTAGTGGCGTATCCTTGCCTCGTTTCTTGTTAATTCCACATGCACACTTGCAACAAGCACTCTGTTGCGCTAGAATTAGTGGCCTGTAATTCTCAACGGCAGGTTTGTTAGGAGTAACAGAATTCGAAGCAACAAATTCTGAGTTCAAGGAGTCATTGGTTTGTTTAGTGGTCGTCTCCTTGTTCTCATCCTCTGCTACTTTACCTACACATGAAGTAGAAGGACTAGTATTTTCAATCTGAATACCTCCTGACACAAATCCAGCTGGTCCGCCATATTGAAGATATGCCCCCTGTCAATTTCTTCCTGTGTCATAGGGATGGATGCGTAGTTATGATTGAAAGGTGGAGGAGCACTATCGTACCCTAGACCTTTTTGCTGGTTATTTTTAAATTCCAGTCAATGGTCTATCATGTTTGCAACTACTTCGCTTGACACATCAAGTTTTTTAAAATCAAAATCTGCAGTTTCAATTTTCCTTTTTAATGTGTCAAGCTCAGCAGTGAACTCAACAAGTTGTCTCTTAACATAGTCATAATTTTCACATTTGTTGCTATAATCTTCTTGAAGCTTCCTAAAGTCTTTGGTTTTTGCTTATAATTCAGCCTTTAGGGGTTTATGTCCTTTCCTATGTTGATATCCTTCGTATTTTAGGTCCTCGACTTCCCTTTTTAGCAACTCATTATGTTCACGAAGAATTTTAATCATATCTTCACATGATTGAGAGCATGAAACTTCATTGACCGGGATGTTTGCAGAACTCATTGTTTTTCCATACTTCAAGGCATCAAGTTCTTCAATTACACCAGCAAGACTAAGATGATTGTTGTCTTCTTGATGACAGCCACGTTCATATCTCACGACTTCGAAAGTGAATTCAATAGCTTTTTGTTTATCTCAGATTTAGTCAAGAAGATCCCAGCTATATCCATCTCAGTAGTAAGTGTAGTAAATCGCTGCAACTAAGCTTCCAGGGTTTCTTCAGGGATATAATTGAACATGTTGAAATTTTGTCTTAACATATCCTGACGATTCTCTTTCATGTCTTTATTTCCCTCGTTGACCTTAAAAGTCATTAAAATCACAACTAGAAGCCAAAATAAAACTTAAACGTCAAACTAAAATCTAAAAATGCCCTTTGACTATAAACATCAAAAGTCAACCTTAAAAGTCAAATTTAAAAAGTCAAACTTAAAAGTCAAACCGAGAAGCTAAATTTGAAAATTTAAAAATTAAACGAAAAAGTCAAAGTTTAAAGTTAAGGGTCAAACTTGAAAGTCAAAGTCAAAATTTTTGAAGACAAAAGTCAAAAATTAAAAACTATTATTTTTTTGTTTTTATTTTTATTTAATATTATTATTATTATTATTTATTATTTTCATTTATTTATTATTTTTAAATGTTTTTTTTATATATTTTGGATGAAAAAGGAATTTAAAAATAAAAGAAATTTAATTTTGGGGTTAAAAGTGACAAATTTGCGAAACTGGGTTCGAAAATGAGAGTTTTTGAATTAAAAACGGAAGTAAAGTAGCATGTACCAAGGTAGATCAAGTGGTAAAGCACGTTGTTATGTTGGTAGGAGACCCGGGTTCGATCCCCGGCACCCCCGAAATTTATTCGTATTTTTTAGATGCGATGCGAGGCGAGGAAGCTGCGAGGTGCGAGGTGCTGGCAGCAAACCGAGGACCGCAAACTCCGGTCGTAAACCGCAGGGCCCTCATCTCGGACCACAAGCTCCGAGGACCGCAAGCTCGCGGCGTAAACTCCGGAAACCCTAGCTGCTGGCCGTAAACGCCGCCACCCCCTCGCTGGTTACGACCAAAAACAACGATTTTGCCCATTTTTGCTCCAAAACTCGATCAAAAACCCTTTTTTATGAAAAACGCGAAGAACAAACCCCCCTTATTTTGCCACGATCTATCCAAAAACGCAAAAATCTTTTGAAAATAAGATCAAATAAGCTCCATATCTGACAAAATTGACTGATACAATCCAAACTCTGATACCAATTGTAAGTCCCCAAAATGCTTGTGTATCAATCAGATCCGTTTGATGGTGCGGAATCCCAATCAAACGGATGTTGTTAGATCAAATAGAAGAGAAGGAGGAGAAGAATAATATGAATCTCAATGTATTGATGGATAGAATGATGATCCGGATACAAGAGATTCACACACACTAACACACACTCTCTTTTTTCTCTCTTTAGAACACCTTCAAATACACACACATAAACTCCTCTAAACCGTACACTCTCATCTGTTCATCAATCTACTCCTCACCCCTTATACCTATATTTATACATAAGAAACATGGGCTTGATGAATATGGGCCGTGAATGGGTTTACGGCCGTAAACACAACCGTAAACACAACCGTAAACACACATACGACCGTAAACACCAAGCTGTTTACGGTCCAAGACAGAAAAATACATTTTCCTAGAAAAGTAAAGTATAAACCATATTTTTGGCCCAACACTACAATACATAGTATATCTATTCAAATACACAAAAAAAAATGGAAAAAATAATAAAATATTAAAATACTAACCAAACAACCAAGTGCGACGTACAAAAACTCAAAGCGATCATCACCATCTGTTTTAATATGTGTCACCGTATCCGGATTATGTTTGACCAAGTTGTAGAAATAAGTCAGAAGTTTGGTAAAGAATCTTCTTTCATACCCCTTAACGACAACAATGCATATTGCTTCACACACCATGCCTGATGGTATGAGATATTGATATTCAATTGAGCATTCATAGCATTAACAATATCTTTTCCCCAATAAACTCTATTATAATCTTCAACCAAAACATTAGCAAGATATTCACCCAAAACATATTTGTTTGCTTGTCGATGATTAGGTTGCAAAATTGTTGAAGAACATGTGTGTACATCAACAAATTTATTCACTTGGAAAAGTCCATCAGAATTATTAATTGCTTTTGCTCTTAGTAACCAAGAACAATTTTTCGAAACACACACAACCTCATACCTTGATTTGGTGGATCTACTTGTCCTCGTCTGAAAACCTTCTTAAAGACATTTTTTTACCAATACACCGCTTTAAAAGTTCTTTGTTCTTAAATATACTCTCACATTCAATCTTTTGAAGATTGATGTCTACCATCTGTGTTGGGATATCTTCATTAATATCAACCGGACATTCTGTGTAACACCGTAAATTTCAAAACAATTTTTCGCATTTTATACAAAACACAATTCATTCAATATTCATAAAACATCATTGTTTGAATCTCGAATTAGTAGCATATAAAAATCCCAAGATCTCATAACATAAAAATCCCGTGTGTGTACTGATCAGGCCGGCGCCTTCCCGCGATCCTCACTAGTACCTGAAACAAATAACACCAAACACTGTAAGCACATAGCTTAGTGAGTTCCCCAAAATACCACACACAACACATATTAGCCACTCGAGGCTATAACTCTGTGGGTCCGTGGACCCTACTCTGTGAACCCTCTGGTTCTAACTCTGTGAACCTTCCGGTTCCAACTCTATAAACATGCACATCATAAATCACATAGAAATAATGCAGTACAACACATAACATACATATAGCATACAAATACTCTGTCACATAACTCTGATTACCTACTCAAGGTAAAGTATAGTGAGAAGACTCACCTTGCGTATCTCGATAACTTGTAAATCCCTGAAATCACTAGTGCTCGATCTTCCGAGCTATAGTCCTCCTATAACACAATGCATCTCTAATTAACACTTTCCCAACTAAGGTTGACTAACCCTATCAAGTCAACACAGGTCAACTCTGGTCAATGGTCAACAGTCAACTCAACTCGCCGAGTCTGGCGTGGACTCGCCGAGTCAATGGTCAACAGTCAACTCAACTCCCTTCCGACTCACCGAGTCACTCACCCGACTCGGTTACTCAACCCCTGGTTCGAAATCACTGAACATCCCGCACCAACTCGTCGAGTCTGGAAATGGACTCGGCGAGTGCATTCCATGCACAACCCCAAACGACCTTCTAAGGTCAGATCTGATCCAATCCTTCCAAGCTTATTTATCATGTAAAGTTCATGTCTTGGCGCTCATAACACACCTAATGACTCATAAATGGTGTTTTGACCTTAAGCACAAAGATCCCAAACCAAAACCTCCATGGATTCATAAAAAGCTTGGACAAAGGGACACTCTGGACCTCCAAGGGTCCAGATCCAGAACCTAACTCGCTTAAGGGACCAAGGAAGCACTAGATCTAGCCACAAAAGGGCTCAATAAGCCCTAAATCAACATGAACATCACCTTAACAGAAAATGGTTCGAAAATAGTACCTCAAACGTGATGTTCTGGACCTCAGATCTTCACGAAGTTGATCCTCTTGCTTCCCCTTGGCTATAGCTTCCTTTCCCTTGCTAGATAACACCTCCAAGGTCAACAATGGCTCCTTCTCTCACTCCAAACGCTCAAGCTCACTAGGGTTTCGCTCTGGGTACTGGTGAGCACAAATGACGGCCATAAGGCCCTTTAAATAGGCCCCAAACCTGAGAAATTAGGGTTTCATTAAATAGCGCAGACTCGCCGAGTCCACCAATGCGACTCATCGAGTCCGGTCATTAATCCGGGTGAGAAATCGCGTCTCTACTCGGCGAGTCTACGCACCAACTCGCCGAGTTCTTCCACAAAACTCAAAATAAAATAAAATAATATAATACCTGAAATTTCGGATGTTACATTCTGGCAGAGGGGGCATACCGTAAAAAAGGTTATCGTGAAACTTATCTTTGACCTCATCACCCAACTCATCTCCATCTGAATTGCTTTTTAAGTCGGTTATATCTAAACATACATCAACAACATCAACATAATCCCTGTAGACATGCTTTTTTTCATATTTTTGACGCATAAATTTTTTCTTTTTACTTTTATCTACTACACGCTTATTCATAAGTTTAACTTCTTGTTCGGGAACATCAACATGACGACCACCCACGTCATTAAGATATGTACCAACATCATCATCACCAAAATACTTGTAATTCTCAGGATCCACATAGTTAATAGGTGAATAACTAACATTAACATTTTCAGCAACACTATGAAATTGAGGTACACTGGGAGTATTGAAAGTACCTATCGGACCGTTGCTCCCTTTATAGCTGCATACATTACCAATTGGCTTATTTCCACTATCAGCAGCCTCATTAACCTCATCTCCTTCATCAACCAACACAAAAACTTTCAAAACCCTTCCTCCGCTACATTTGATTACATTTATCAACATTCTAACATCCATATCTTCAACTATGGCTATATAATATTTCAATTCATGATGATGGAAACGAAGACTAATTCTATATTTGTCAAACAAACCAATTTTGCTTCTTACCAAACATACAATTTCACTATAACTAATATACTCAGAAAATATCAACGCAAATTCAGAAATACCTCCCTATGGACATACGTATTCCAGGTTTGTTTCAATAACTTGCCATCTCCCACCGGTTACAAGACAAACTAGATATTCAATCATTTTTTAGAGAGATTTTAAAGAAATTTCCTAAAGAAATAACAACTAAACTGATAATTTTCTACAAAAGTTTATATATAGTAAGGTTATTTCGTAGTCAAACCAATTGATTTCATAGTCAAAATTTAAAAAAAATTAAAAAAACAACAACAATTTCGCAGATGAAATGGAGAGGAAATTGCAGATGGACAGTGTCCATCTGCGATTTAAGCCTGGTAAAACCCTATATATAAACAAAAAAATGAAAAAAAAACCCACCTTCGAATGTACAAGTGGATAAAGCACAACTGTGCTTTAGCTACTTGTACATTCATAGATGGGATGTCAAAATAGCAAATGGA
Organism: Lactuca sativa; assembly: GCF_002870075.4. Lineage (NCBI taxonomy): Eukaryota > Viridiplantae > Streptophyta > Magnoliopsida > Asterales > Asteraceae > Lactuca > Lactuca sativa. The sequence goes on along the minus strand of NC_056631.2, from coordinate 221,041,115 downwards.
CAATTCCCATCTGTGATTTTTGTGGCCAAATTTGTAATTCCTATTGTTTTGGCTAAATTTGTAAAGTAATTAGTGTATTTGGCTAATTTTGTCATTTTCTCAAATAATAATCATAAACAATAATATTCATAAATAAATAATACAATATTCTTGTGTCATTATGGATTTATCAGAAGCTACTACATAACGCATTTATATTGATATGGAAAATTCATATGTGAGATACATGTTAATTATAAAGGAATATATCATATTTGTTTTTTACTAACTTGATCATAAATGAATATATCATATTTGATTCATTTATAATTAAAGACATTATTTATATATTAAACGTAAATAGATATATTGTATTGGTATTCATTTATGAATAAACATAAATAAAATTGAAAACTATCAGAAATGAATACATTATAAATGAATACAAATATGATGTATTCATGATATTTGACCATTAATTTACTAATAAATAAGTTATATTCATATGTTAACTTTGTTAAATTTACACATTATTACTAACTTAATCATAAATGAATAGATCATATTTGTATTCATTTATGATCGAAGACGTTATTATTTACATATTAAACGTAAATGAATATATAATATTGGTATTCATTTATAAATAAACATAAATAAATTTGAAAACTATCAAAAAACAATCACACTTGTTTATAAATCATTACTATAAACTTTGAAAATATTTGAATATAAAAAACTAACAAAAATAAGCAAACTTGTTTGTAGTACATAATTATTCAACACAAAATAAAAAACTTTTTCACAAGCATTTAATAAAATATTTAAATGATGTTCAAAAACACTTAACAAACCATTTAAAACTTGTTTCACAAAACCATCTTACATTTTCTCTAAAATCATTCAACTTCATCACAAACTGTTCTCCCATACCATCACACTTCATCACAAACAATCATCAATACTCTTTTAACCTTTTTGAATTGTTTGTATAACATTGTTTTTATGAGCGATACGCACTGTGAATTCCACATTTTGATATTTTTCAGCAAGATCCAACACCTTAGCCTCCAACATGTTAATTTCAGAAGTTAACATTTGGTGCACATACCTTTGCCTAAGCTTCTCTAAAGCAGTTTGTTGAATTGCAGTTTCTTTATAAAGACATGGTTTCCACTTTGAGATTGGTTGTCCAATATAAGTCTCCATATGTGTCATTGCAAAGACCCCATAATCAGATTTATTTTTAACTGTTCTCCATAGCATTTCAAGTCGTTGTGGTATGACAGTTTCTTTTGAGATGACATTGGCTCTTGGATGGGTTATTTCTTTAAAGTATCTCACAAACAATTTTTTTGATCATTAAATAAAATAATAGTTAGATATGTAACAAAGTGGTTGTGATATTTTTTTGTGAATTGGGTACCTACCAAAGGTTTCAATAATACTCCATATTTCCCTTTATAATTCCCCTCAACTGCACGGTTGTCCATAATTTCAATTGATGATTTCTTTTATTGAAGACAATCACAAAAAATGTGAGCACTTCTTACAACTAGAAGGAATACCTATTTTTTATGTATATAATGGTAAGTATTTTGCTGATAAAATATATATAAAGAAACAACATGTCAATATCTTTTATGTTCAAGATTTTATTGTACCCATCAATGCTATCATGAAAGTTCTCCTAGTATTTTTCATACTTTCTTTCATCATATAGTGTTGAAGATACATAAGCATTCTATAACCAAAATAATTTTAAAGTATTAGTAAGTTGTTAATCATAAATGAAGACATCATATTGGTATATTAATCATAAGCGAATACTAAAGATATTTAATTTTTATTTTTATATTCATAAATGAATACATCATTTTCTTATACTCATATGTGGATTTCAGTTGCATATATGTAACATTAAAGTTTTGTGGTATGTTCCTTTTTAACCCTTTATACAAAAACCTTCTCATTTTAGTCCCTAGATCAGTGCGTGGAGCGTACTCTATGGGTACGCTGAGCGTACTTGCTCATTGATGGATCACAGATGCACCCACATACGTTGGGCGTACGTGGGAGTACGCAGGGCGTACTCCAGCCAGCTAGAAACCTTAATCTTTAGGGTTTTACCCCTATATAAGTTCATTATGACCCTTGAGCCTTGCCTCTTATCATCCTCCATACCTCCTAAACCCTAATCTCGACCCTTAGCCACCATTTTAGTGTTCTTGAGCTCTTGTGAAGAACATTAGTGTTTTCTTGTGCATTTTTAAGAGAAAGAAGGTTATTGAAGATTCATTGCTTGGAGTGAAGCTTAGAGATCCAAATTTTGTCACCTTTTTTGCAATCTATGTTGGGTTTTAGTTCCAAAATAGTTTCAAAAACTACAAAATATGGCAAACAGAAGACTTAAAATTTTTGAAATAACATAAACATTTTATACCCACCAAGGATCTTCTTTCAAGTTATAGAAAGATTAAAACAACAACCATAGAAAGGATAAAGAAATAACAACCTTTGTTGTTCTTTGGATCTACTTATGAGGCTTGGAATTTGATGAAGAATGTGGAACCTTTGAGACACCAACAATGACTCAAGTTGATGTAGATGCTAGTTCATAAACTCTTAAACCCTTAAGCTTTAAGTTCATAACCAATATGAACTTAAAGAGGGCATGAAAAAATGCAAGTATTCTCTTCATGCAAAAGCAAGAGTAGAGAGAGTGAGAGAGAGGGTCATAGTTTCAGCCATTCTTCAAAAGAATGACTAGCAAAAATGCAAGCCTCAAACCTTGTATTTATAGTAGTAACAATACCCTACCTTTTAAATAAACTACTCAAAAGACCATAATCTTATTTGAATAATGAAAGGGTCATTCTCTCATTTAAATAATCAAAAAATCCATACTCTTATTTAAATATTCAAAGAGCCATTCTCTTATTTAAATAATCAAAAAGCCATACTCTTCCTTTTTTTACTCTTATTTTTATAAATAATAAAAGGAAGAAGGAAAAATCTTTCTATTTTATAAAACAAGTCTATAAAATATAAATTTTAACTTTTGGGTAAAAGACAAAAGAATTTTTTTAGTCCAAAATGTTGTGCATGACTTATTAATTCATACCATATGAGTTATATATAATGTTACTTGCTAATGAAAATTATTCTTTCCTAGAAATGTATAATTTCCAATTTAATTATAAGAGCTTTATTCAATATTTATTAAAATCAATTTCTAATAAATAATCAATTATATCAAGTTGTTGTTAGTGTGACCCATTAGTATCATATGTTAATTAGCAATATCACTTTAATATGATTCTTGAACATACTAGACCTTTCAATCTATTGAAGGTAAAAAGTTCTTAGCTTGACATCTCATTGTGTAGATCTACTTTTGGGGTGATTCATGGCTTATTTTAGTCCCTTTTGGTTTGTCCTTGTGAGTAAAAGTTACTCCAGGAAGTTAGTCTTTATATATGGACGTTTTAGAGGTCCCAAATACATAAAAATGTCATCTTGATGGTTGTTACCCTCCCATGCATGTGTATTAGCTACTTTGATGAAGTTGTAGAACTAGGGATTAGATTTGGTACCCATTGAGCCATGCAAAAGCTTAAAGTTATCGAATTTACTGATTAAGACACGTTTTGGAACTGGATCTATGTAATAGATATTTGGGCTTAAAGGTTTAAGACCTTTTCTGGATGGATTAAGAACTGAGAGCGTACACAGGGTGTACCTCAGTGTACGCAGCGTGTACTAGGTCAACACCCCATAGGTTGGTCAAGAATTGGAGTACGCTGGACGTGCTCAGCTTGTACGCATCACGTACTATGTGATTCTAGAAAACGCAAGGCATAAGCCTGAGTATGTTGGGCGTCCTCAGCTGGCGTTGACTGTAATTAAATTTCTCGGTTTGGGCCGCTTTTTGGACTATAAGAGCTTTGGTCCCTTTTGGCCCATTAGCCTTCTGATTTTGGGCCATGGCTAGGCCTTGGGTCTTATTAGAATTAGGCCATGATGGGTTTTGGGACTAGTTAGGAAGTTGGGCCTTATTGGTCTTTCTAGGCTAATCAGATTGGCCTTAGGTTTTGGGCCAAGTGATGAAAGGATAAAATGGACTTTTACCCTAAGGGTTAGACTTTGGACTAGGACTCCGGTTTTGATTTGTGGACCAATTATTAATTAGATATTATTTGATGGTGTTAGAGCAGGGATTTTTCCGGATCAGCAGTATGTGATTTTATCTGAGAGATTCAACAGATTAAGGTGATTTTCCTCACCGTGTTTGGCGGGTAGAAGGCACCAATGCTGGCTCATGGGTTATTATGATTAGGATGTTGGTTGTATGTGTGACTCTTACATGTATGATATATGATATCTGTTTGTATGTGTACCGGGCAGAGCCCGATGCCGGGCGGGGCCGGATGATTATATTGTATGCTATTTATCATTGTGATACTCACATGTGTTTATGTGTTTGTACGTATACCGGGCGGGGCCCGATGCCTGGCGGGGCCTGATGACTGACAGAAATGTACCGAGTGGGGCCCGATGACGGGAGGGGCCCATTATATGTTTGATATGTATGGTATGTGGTATTTTGGGGAACACACTAAGCTTTGTGCTTACGGTTTTCAGTTTATGTTTTAGTTACTTCTGGTTTGAGGGGGAAGAGCTCCGAATGACTGCATTGCAGACACCACATTGTTCCATATACTCTAATGTATTTGGATAGTTATTGACATACTCTGATTTCACTATGGTTTTATTATATTTCTTTGGATATTGGTTTTATAAAAATTTGAAATTTTGGTCTTAATTATAGGGACATTACAAGTTGGTATCAAAGCCTTGGTTTGAGGGATCTGGGCACATTCTCGGGTGTGACTGAACTCAAACTAAGGATTTGGTAGGTTTTTATAAAAGGAATATTTTATAAAAAGAATTTTCTAAGAAAATAAAGAAAGGGGTGTGGTGCATGAAATCGATCGAGCTCAAGTAAGTTTTCCCAAAATACCCATACATGTTTTATGATATGCTTGATCTATGAATATGTGAATCACATGCTATATTAGGGCTAAGGATCTAAGAGAGATGCATTTGTATGCCTGCTACATGAGCTTGTAGACTTGCATGCTAGTACTGATCAGTCGGTGATAGGATGGCATGTTTAGGTTATGCTTGGTTCCGATTACTCAATGCTTGAATGTTGCTTGCTTTATGCTTTTTAGGAGTTCTCATTAACTTCAGCTAACTAGTAAGCGAATATGCTAAGTTACATATTATTGAGACTAAATAATTTTAGAAGGCTAGGTTTTAACTATATTGCACAACTCTTGTTTGAGTCCAACCGTTGTGGTGTGAGACCTTTCATTTGAAGAATTATCTAGTTTCGGCGATATGTAATTGTATTTGTGAGATAGTTATAAGGTGTTCGTGGGAGTTCCTTCTGCAGCTGACAGCGAGAGTGCCATGGTGATTGCCCTAGGAAATGCATAAGAAGAGATTTAGTGTTGGGAACCTTGTCTTGTTGAGGGTTGTATGTATGGATAAGGAAGTGACTTAGAGGATTCAGAGTGGTCCTTGAGGAAAGTATGGATAGATGTGGAAGGTATTTTGGGCCCGTACTAGTGGAAGCAGAGGAACCTCCTTGGGTTGTAAAGTTTATTGAAGGGTCCAAATGAGCCCTAATCCCTTCCAAAGCCTTGGAATCAAGTCTAGAACACTTCTAACATGAAATAAGGACCTTAAACATTGATTTGGTACATAATACCATGAGTTTACGGCCGTAAACTCATGGAGATATGGTCCTTAGGCCGTAAACACTAGTTAGTAGTGCAATGGTGCCACCATTCCTTCCTAGGGCTTAGACTTGAACATAGAACACCTCATATTGACTTATAAGACCTTAAATCACAACTTGATACTTAGTACCATGAGTTTACGGCTGTAAACTCATGGGGAAATGGTTCTTGGGCTGTAAACTCATGTGGTTCATACCATATGGGCCATAAACTCCCATGTGAGGCCCTACACGCCTTATATGCAACCCTAAGTGGTTTAACACTTCAGTACAAGTGTTTCCTAGTCCCTAAGGTTGTTCCATTACCTAATTGGTTGTTATAAACACTAATTGTAAGCATATATGTGTCATTATATGTTAAATAGGATCCGTGTGTGCTCAAGTCCTCACTTGACACTTAGCATCCTTTACCGATCTTACATTCGCATCACTCACCTTAGGTGAGTTCATACCCCCTTAACCAACCTTTTAAATGCTTTTACACGCTTTTAAATGCTTTTATGGGGGGGATACAAGTTGAGTATCATAGTTATTATATCAATCACATGTGACTAGTAACTATCAAACATATGGAACTGCTATACTTTCAAACTGTCTTATCAAACTAACTACTTTTAAATCGTTTTATAAACTGACATCAAATCATGATTATTTATTGTTTCAAACCCTTTAAATGTATTACAAAACCTCTTTTCAACTCATGTATTGTTAAAAACCATATCTGTACATTTATGTAGTAAGTATATATATATATATATATATATATATATATATATATATATATATATATATGTATGTATTGATAGGAAAGCTGTGACTTCAGTTCCAACTCTTTCGTGTAGCAAAGGTGTATAAACATACTTGTACATTTCAAACTACATTACTATTAAACTATAATAGGTATAGTTTAGGAGATACTACTTGTTATTCCTAGTACAAAGGGAACATATAAGAGTTAATTCATTCATGAGTATATAGAAATATACTACATACTATATGAAGAGATACTGCTACATACTATATGAAGAGATACTATTACATACTATATGAAGAGATACTATTACATACTATATGAAAAGATACTATTACATACTATATGAAGGGATACGATTACATACTATATGAAGAGATACTACTACATACTATACGGGACTGACCATTCTACACCCGACTGTTAGCTACAGTGGGAAACTGCACATCGACAGATGTCCTCGGTTGTACTGTTCGACGAGTTTCCACGTCGTGTTTATCATAAGACAAAAGGATACGATTTCAATGATTATATAATTTTCCCTATTACTTTTATCTTGTGACACATTCACATAATCGATGAGGTAGACTATCTTTTGATAATAATAGTTATACATGGGAAAAACCTTTATTCATACAGAGAAGCAAACCTTCAAAACGGTCAGGTCTTGGTAGAAGACTACATTTTATACTAGTAGGAAATATGAGATTTTCTAGGGTTTTCATACTTATACAAACTTTTTCATCAAACATTTACAAGTCTTTTCTTTACAGTTTTACCAATCAAAGACACTAAAATACTTATGAATTCACCAGCTTAAATGCTGATCTACTCTTTCAAAATAACTTGTATTCTCAGGTCCTCAGTAGACAGGTACCTGTGACATGTTTTGAGAAGACAGAACACAGAAAAGACTCGTATTTTATTTTGATCATTCATTTTTGGTGTCTATTACATTACAAAGAACACACATGTATTAAAAACTCTACTATTAATGCAATGGATGATGTTGTTTCTTGTCTACTACTTTGCATTGTTATGATACTTTACATGACGTCCTCCCCCCAAAATGTTTACGTCGTTCTTGGTTTTGGGGTGTGACAAATTGGTATCAGAGCATTGTTTATAGTGAATTGAGTATATCAACCCGTAAAATATATACTAACTATAAACACAATGGGATTAATGTACTCCGACCAAGAGTTTATACTTTTAAATAATAAAATACCTAAATAAGTATACATACTTGCATTCATACTAAAATCAGTGTCACTAGGATAGAACAAAAGTATTATGATTGTTGAAAATCACAAATAGGCTTGGGGATGTATGATCAGTTCATGGAGTGGCATAATCTGATCAACTATGCTGGTCCGAGAAGTGATTAGCATATGCCCAGGAATGGTTGTGGTATGTCAACAAGTCTAAAAACTTACCAATACTACTACAGGGAGAACATTAGAACAAAACATAAACTTAAAATACTATAGGAGTATTTCGTGTCACTATAATTATCTTAGTTAGTACGTCTCTTAAACTGATTCTTTTACCCCTACTTCTCGCGTAGATAACATGGGTGGATTTCATATCCCCGGAGACCCGTACTTCCCAAATCAGGGCAATGTTGGATGGCTGGATGACGAGCCAGAAGATGACCATCCAATCCCTTTGGATGATCACCTCGCAAAAGGCTTTTCGGATGGTTCCGACTCCGAACCAAAAGTCAACAACCTACCTTAAGTAGTTCAGAACCCAAATCTCAACCCTCGACCTGCATTTCAAGGTCCCACACCCTTGTGGGCGACAAACTTGAATCGCTGGAGTGATGAGCAGGGTCAACCCTTACCCTTCAATGGAGACCGTAGCTTTTACAACCTCAACAAAGGAGGCTCGATTGACCGAGTCCTGCCCATTATTGTCCGCAGAATTGCTCGGAATGTCGAGCAAGGTCGGGCAACTAATTGATGCCAACTCTGGTGACAACACGGTCCACATTCGCTAACTCGAAGAAGCCATGGAAAGGACTGCTAATGAGACTCTGCAGCAACAACTAGCTGCTTCCCAAGCTGAAGTCATAGAACTTCGAGTTCGCCAGAGGGCTCATGAGCGACACCTTCAAGAAGTGGTTCATCAACTGGCAGATCTGAGGGTTCGCCCGAGGAATTCCCATCGCCAGTAGAAGATGTCTAGCTCATCTTTCCTTTTGATTTATGGAATAGCTTATCTTACCTATGCTCTAAGTAGCACTTGTCTGTAAATTATTCCTGCCTTTCAAGTACTTTATTAGACTTCTAAACTGTCAACATTTTCCCCTATGGTATGATGTAAGACCTTTAGTTAGGTCATTTTCCCGAACTTATTTACATCTTATATACCAGTAATTTTGGTAGTTATCTAATCTATTCAGAAATCCATGCTCTCATTTGATATCGAACTATGGTGACTAAGTTCACAAGACACTTTCAGTTTCTATGCTATTGGATTCTTGTCATTGTTTCCATATTTTAAACTTGAAGTTAAAAGATGCCTCATCGCAGAAATCCAAGACGTAACAATAATAATGAAACACCGATACCACCGCCACCACCTCCTCAGTTCGACGATGCTATGTTCCAAGCGACTGTCACGGCGGCCGTAGCGGCTGCCATATCACACATCAATACTCCTGTCCCTAGTGGATCGGGAATTGGTGCACCTTTTTCCAACCATGGCGTGAGTCATGGGCACTCCCGAGAGTGCACCTACAAGGATTTTACGAACGCCAAACCCAGGAATTTCAATGGAACGGGAAGGGTGATGATTTTGAGGCAGTGGATAGAAAAGACAGAAGCAGTCTTTGAAACCTGCGCCTGCCCAGAGAACAACAAGGTCAAGTTTGCTACTTGTACCTTTTCTGACAGGGCTTTAACTTGGTGGAATGGCCATGTTAAGTCACTGACTCTAATAGTGGCAAATTCGATAAGCTAGGAGAACTTGAAAGCCATGTTGATGAGAAAGTACTATCCACGAGGGGAAATTCAAAAACTCGAGCAATAACTCTGGAATCTTAAGATAGTTGATTCTGACGTATCAACCTATACTAGTAGATTCTGTGATCTGGCAATTCTTTTCCTGGAAATGGTTGCTCTTGAGAGCAAGAAAATAGAGAGATATATTTGGGGACTGTCCCCCCCCCCCCCCCCCCCGATTTAGTCCAGTGTGTTAGCTTCAAGGCATGTTACTTTTGACAGCGCTAAAGAACTGGCACAATCTATTATCGATCACGAAAACTACCAGAATGCAAAAATTGCTACACCCGATCAACAAAATGGAAACAACAACAAGAAGAAGAAAGGTTGGAACAAGAGGAAATGAGGGTCTTCACAAGAATCCTCAAAGAAACAACAGCTAGTTACAGTAAATGTTGCTATTGTACCTACTGTTGTTCCTACTAACCCCTTCCCAGCGAAGCCTTATGTGGGTAACCTTTCGAAGTGCAACAAATGCAACTTCCACCACAACGGACCTTGCTGAGAAATGCAGTGCTCTAACTGCAACAGAAAGGGGCATACTGTGTGTTTCTGCAAGACTCCCGCAAAGCCGAGCACCAGCAGAGATGCAGGAGTTTTCCTGTCAACTTAACGAACTTCTCAAGAAGGGATTCATTAGGCCAAGCTTCTCACCATGGGGAGCACCAGTCTTGTTCTTCAAGAAAAAAGACGGAACGTTTCTTATATGCATCGACTATAGGGAACTCAACAAGCTTACCATTAAAAATCATTATCCTTTACCCCGCATTGATGGCTTATTTGATCAACTTCAAGGAGCAAACTACTTCTCGAAGATAGATCTACGATCAAGGTATCACCAGTTACGAGTGCTAGAGGAAGATGTCCCCAAGACAGCCTTCCGAACTCGTTATGGACACTACAAGTTTGTAATGATGCCGTTTGGATTAATCAACGCACCAACTGTATTCATGGACCTGATGAATAGGGTGTGACGTCCTTACTTGGATCAGTTCGTTATCGTCTTCATCGATGACATACTTATCTACTCCCGAAGTAAGGAGGAGCATAGTCAACAGCTACGCAAAGTCTTAGAAACATTACGATCGGAAAAGCTCTATGCGAAGTTCTCCAAATGCGAGTTTTGGATTCGAAGAGTCGAATTCTTGGGCCACGTCGTTAGCAAAAAGGGAATACACGTGGACCCTTCCAAAATCAAGGCTATTGAGAACTGGTCAGCACCAAATACACCTACTGAAACTCGTCAATTTCTAGGTCTCGCTGGCTATTATCGCCGGCTCATACAGAACTTCTCTAGCATCGCTAAGCCGCTTACTACACTGACCCAGAAAGGCGTGGCCTTTGATTGGGAAGAGAAACAAGAGAAGGTGTTCCAAACGCTGAAGCGAGCCTTATGCATTGCGCCAATACTATCCCTCCCAGAAGGAATAGAATACTTCGTAGTCTATTGCGATGCATCCAACCAAGGGCTCGAATGTGTTCTGATGCAACGAGGTAAGGCCATCGCCTATGCCTCGAGACAGCTGAAGACACACGAGGTCAATTACACCACACATAATCTTGAGTTAGGAGCAGTTGTGTTTGCTCTGAAGATCTGGAGACACTATCTGTATGGTAAAAAAAGCACTATCTTTACAGATCACAAAAGCCTTCAACACATCTTCGATCAGAAGGAGCTCAACATGAGACAACGACGGTGGGTTGATCTACTCAATGACTATGAATGCAAAATTCATTATCATCCCGACAAGGCCTACGTAGCAGCTGACGCCCTATGTCGGAAAGAATACTCTGGTCGTAGAGTCAAATCATTGACTATGACAATCCATTTACACTTGTCCACACAAATTAAGGAGGCTCAGCTCGACGCTTTGAAACCTGAAAATGTGGCAAGTGAATCCCTGAGAGGGATGGATAAGAACTTGGAAGTCAAGGGTGGCGGAGCCTTATATCTCATGGACCGAATCTGGACACCGAAACACGGTGGCTTCAGAGACGTGCTCATGACCGAGGCACACAACACTCGGTATGCTGTTCACCCGGGTTCAGATAAGATGTATTTAGATCTTAAAAAGTTATACCGGTGGCCTAACATGAAAACAGAAATTGCTACCTTCGTGAGTAAATGCCTTACTTTCGCAAAGGTTAAGGTCGAATACCAGAAACCATCATGTTTACTTCAGCAACCGAGGATACCAGAATGGAAATGGGAGCGGATTACTATGGACTTCATAACAAAGTTACCCAAGACAACGGGCGGACATGATACCATTTGGGTCATTGTCGATGGATAGACCAAATCCCCGAATTTCCTACCAATCAAGGAGACCGACAAGATGGAGAAACTAACAATAAAATATATTAGGGATATCGTACGACTGCATGGTGTTACCTTATCCATTATCTCTGATAGAGATAGTAGATTCACTTCGAGGTTTTGGCAGTCTCTACAAAGTCCCTAGGAACGAGGCTGGACATGAGTATAGCCTACCATCCACAGACCGACGGACAAAGTGAGAGGACTATCCAAACCTTGGAAGATATGCTGAGAGCCTGTGTGATCGAATTTGGGAAGGCATGGGATACTCATTTACCCCTTGTCGAATTTTCCTAAAACAACAGTTACAACACGAGCATAAAGGCTACTCCATTTGAAGTCCTCTATGGCCGAATGTGCAGATCCCTCTATGCTGGGCTGAAGTGGGTGACACCTAGTTAGCTGGAGGACGAGTTCCTGACAGCACTCTCACGGGTCCGGAAATCATACGGGAAACGACAGAGAAAATCGTTTAGATTCGTGATCGATTGAAAGCCTCTAGAGACTGTCAGAAAAGCTACACAGACAAACGAAGGAAACCTTTGGAATTCCAGGTGAGAGACCGAGTCCTTTTGAAAGTCTTACCCTGGAAGGGCTTGATACGCTTCGAAAAGCGTGGAAATCTAAATCCAAGATACGTAGGGCCTTTTGAGATTATTGCTAGAATCGACCCTGTAGCTTATAAACTCAATCTACCGCATGAACTTAGTAACATACATCCTACTTTCCACGTCTCAAACTTGAAAAAGTGTCGGTCTGACGAGACTCTTGTAATCCCACTCGACGAGATCGAGATCAACGAGAGCCTCCACTTCGTGGAAGAACCTGTAGAGATCATGGACCGATAGGTCAAGCAAACGAAACAAAGTCATATCCCATTGTAGGGGCGGGGTTGGCCTTGTTCGTGACTCCACCTATCCAGGATTCTGACCCACATAGGTGTTGGGCCTTCGAGTTCAAGCTGAGGGTTGGGATTTGGTATTGTGGCCACTGGGGGTAAGTTCTCGACTTCTGGTTCCGAGTCAGTCTCTTCAGGAAATGGTTCGGCAATGCCATCGTCAAAAGGGACTTCATGGTTTCCTCCTGGCTCTGGTTCGATCCATCCACTATCTCCTTGGTTGGGAAAGTACGGGTCGCCAGGAAGATGGAATCCATCCATGCTATCTACGCGAGGCGAGGGTAAAGGAATAGTTAATAGGCATCGAATCTATAATACTTTTAATGTATTATGGTTACATGATTGATTCTCTTGGGTAAAAGTCCGGTTCGGTCGTTATAGCACCCTAAAATACTCCTACAGTATTTTAATCCTTATGTTCGGTTCTAGAACTCTTCTGGTATCTAGGTAAGTTTTAGGCTTGTTGCAACACCATAGTTACTCCCAAGCACATGTTGGTGATGTCTCGAATGAATATAGTTGATCAGGCTATATTGATCCAAGAAATGATTACATAACTGACCAGGTTTAACCGCAGTGTCCAACATCCAAATACTTTTGTTTTGTTCTACTTACGACTCGGATTCTGATACTTGGGTATACTTATATAAAAATACATGTATTTTTGAAAGTATATTTTTAGTTTAGAGCACTTAGGCCCCTTAATATTTATAGTTGTATATCATGTAAGGTTCGGTATACTTAGTTCGCTATAAACAAGGGCTCTGATACCAATCTGTCACACCCCCAAACCGGAACGGCGGAAACGTTTGGGGGTGGCTGACGTCATGCGTAGTATCACAACAATTGTATCATAGCAAGCATAGTAAACACAACCAGACATTGAAAAAAAGGTTTACATTGTTTAATACATAGTTTTATTCATATTAAAAGTAAAATAGAAAGACGCGACTCTAACACTTCGACTTCTCCGAGCTCCTGGAAGTACCTGTCTGCTAATTCCCTGAGAATGCAAGCAGTTTTGAAAGAATATCAGCATAAAGCTGGTGAGTTCATAAGCATTTAGTTTTGGTGGAAAAATGCTCTTTGAATCCTTTTGAAAAGTGTTCCTCAAGAAAATCCTATATTTTCTTATGAAAAGCGTGTTTGAAAACCCATTCATTCCATGACTTCCAGGTTCGTACAGAACATGTACAATACAATGTGTCGTGGAATGAATATGAATATCCGTTGGTTGTAAAACAATCCGTTTTGAATAGCCGGTTTATCCCGAGAAAATCCTATATTTTCCCTATAGGTTGATGGTTGATTATCCGTTTTAAACTGAGGCTTGCAAGTATCTACCATACTCGTGTTGATAAAAGCAGTTTTCTTTTAAAAACCCTGGTTACACCCAGAGAGGTATATTAGCCTTATTATATAGATAAAACTAAACAAAAGAAAACCGTGATGAACTAAGTCCTGAAGGTATTATTATTAATACCCTCCAGTAATTAAATCAATTATTACTTTGAGGTTAGTTCACTTGATTCATTATTACAAAAGTAAATTCCTGTTATCTAGGTTGTGAGCTTCATAACCATAACTGATTGGATATGGCCCGCAACGGCCGATATCCTTAATGACTTTGTCACCCGCAGACCTTCCGGTCCAACTGTAGCTAGTAGTGAGGTGCGGGATTGTCATATAGATCTATACACAACAATCACACTCTCCCTACAAGAGACTCTGGTCACGAGTACTAGTCCTCCACTCTGTTTCTTATGGTGAGTGTTTCCAAGGACGTGTCTCAAACATAGCCTAACAAATTTACAAGTAATAATACTAAAAATCCTGTTTACGATTTGCATGAATCCTTTATAAAATGATACATTTTTCTATATAATGCACAAGTTCATTGTTCTAGTTTTGAAAGCCGTTTCTACGTGTTGATTTCTTAATCCGTTGGTTAAACTGTTTTCCATGTTAAAAGCATACTGAAAATATGATTATGTTAAACAAAATAATATATTTTGAGCACAAGTTTCCTTGTACTTTTGCTTGTATTCCCCCCTGAAAACATTAAAAACTCGGAAAAAGCGTAGGGGTATGAACTCACCTCGGGTGATTTGAATGAAGGATCGATACGGAATGCGGAATGTTCAAGTGAAGCCTTGAACACGATTTGATCCTAATCAACAAGTAATGACACATTAAGGAGTCAAATGATGGTATTTCACCACTAGATGCGAAGAAGAACCATTCTAAGAACTTGGGACTACTTGCACTAAGTGTTAGGACTTCAAAGGATTGCATGAGTGAGGTGTATGGCCACCTTAAAGGTGTTTTCAAAGTCCATACTTGCATCCATGAAGTGTCCTAGGCCCATACTTGGTTGTAATACAAGTTTAGGGTCTTAGAAATGGGTTTGTGGTCCTATGGTGTGTGTGTGTGTATGGTCGCACAAATGAGTGTGCTGCCGCACACACGGGTGTGTGGTCGCACTCCTTCAACGAGATGAAGAACATGATGGGACTTTCAAGATTCAAGGCCTAGATCAAGAGGTTCTTCAAGTATAACAAGCTAAGGGATGGATTACTCGCGTTTTTGAAGCCTTGGGAGGGTTTGTGGTTGAAGAATCTTGAGAGAAAAGGTGTTGTGTGCTGCCAGGAGTTTAAAGAAATGAAAGGAAAGGGGTCTAACCTTTATATAGGGTGGGTGTGCTGCCTAGAAAGGAGTGTGCTGCCAGGAGGTGTGTGTGCGGCCTCACACCCATGTGTACGGCCGTACACTCCCTCTAAAGGTGTGTGTGCGGCCGCACACCCATGTGTACGGCCGTACACTCCCTCTAAAGGTGTGTATGGCCTTGTTTTGACAGTATATAACTTCTTTACTCATTCCTAGACTCAACCTTGATCATGTTCAAGCTTAGGATCACTTAAACGAACCCTCAAACAGTGCCAGAAGTCAACGAAACATGTTTAACTTTGATTGAAATGGCTAAGTGTGCGAGACAGAAGTTTCAGGTTGTCACATCATCCCCCCTTTAGAGGGAATTTTGTCCCGAAATTCAAGAATAAGAATATAACTCATGGTCTTGGAAAAAGATGTAGGTACTTAAGGTTCATGGGACTCTCGTGCCCCCAAGTGAATTCAAGTTCCTGTTTGACATTCTAGTGGACCTTCACTATCGGGATGTGATGTTATTTCGTTCGCTCAACTTATCGATCCGTGAGCTCGGATGATTCTTTCACAAAGTGTAGACTCTCGTCTAACTCGAGACTGTCGAGGGGAAATCGTAAGTGTCTCATCTGCTGGACACTCATTTTGGTTTGGAACGAGGGAGACGAGATGAGTGTTGCTAAGCGCTCGAGGTAACTGGAGTTTTTGCATTATGGTACCGATCCTAGTGAGGATCTCGGATGGTCTAACGTCTCTTGGATTTAGCTTTCTACACTTTCCGAAGCGTATCAGGCTTTTCCAGGGTGAAACCTGTAAGAAAGACACGTTCACCAACCTGGGACTCCAATGCTTTTTGTCTATTATCGACATAGCCTCTTTCGTACGATCTTTTCTGCCATCCCTCGGGTGATTTCAGGACTCGTGGGAGTGCTGTCGGGGATTTGAATCTTGTTTATTTGTGTGTCACCCGCCTCAGCCCAGTACAGATGGGGTCTGTACTTATGGCTGTAGAGGGCTTCGAAGGGCGCAACCTTGCTACCGTAAAGGTCGCCGTTGTTGCAAGAAGGTTCAATTAAGGATAGATGTGGGTCCCATGACACATCTTCAATTGTCTGTATGGTTCTCTTACTTTCTCCTTCTCTTTGCAGATGATACCCTTCGTATGAATACTCTCGAATTTCGAAGAGAGATGAATTCTTTAAAGTTCGCATCTGGTTGTCGTCACCTGCGACTGAAGTTTCGCGATCGAACGATTTAAGACAAAAGGGTTTGGTATAACATAGACCCAGTTGAGCTAAATAGGATGGTGTCGTAGAATCGTGCGTCAGGTTAGTCTGGGAGGATCGTTTTGCTAACACATTAGTATCCCTAAATGAACGCCTCTAGTATTTTCTGCGCTTAATTTGGACTTGGTGGGTACTACTAATGCGAGGGTCCAGATGTTTTGAAACTATGGGCTCTCGATGGGATGGTTCTTACTAGATTTTCCTATGATTGTTTGGCGTATACGGGTCATGTATAGCTACAAATGACTCTAACGTATACACTAGGATACCCTAATTTACCTCTTAGGGCATCAACTTTTAAGAGTACGTCGTGATTAAATTTGGACGGGAATGAAATCACGATTATGAATAATTATTGAGGTTTTGAAAACGTACTCAAAGCACTATAAGGTTCTTTGATGCTTCCTCATTCTCTGAGGTCAGACTCCTCCTGCTCCCCCGTTGTTCTTCTTTGTTGGGCAGTCTCTTTTGAAATTTCCAACACCGCCACAGAGGTGACATGTTGGAATAGCCCCAAATTTGGTAGTCGGGGTGATGAACTTGATTAGGGTCCTACAATTGCGGGCGGTGTGTCCCTTCCTGTTGCATCTGGTGCAATGCAGCACTCGGCAGACTCCATGATGATGGTAGTTGCATTTGTTGCAGTGCGGGAGATTTCCACAGTAGGGTATGGTTGGTGTTGGAACAGCAGGGCTGACTGGGGTACTGACTGTCCCTATTCTTTGCCTCTCAGTAGGTCTTTGGGTTGAACAACTCCCTTTGAACTTTCATTTTAGGATGTTAGGTTGGAGATTAGGTGTGTCCTTTCTAGTAGGCACTTGTTGTTGAGATTGTTTAACACCAAGATTCGGATTACCGCTAACACTTCCACCCACATTTGTGTTGTTAGCGTTAAGAACAGCTAGGGCAGCTGCTACAGCTGCTGTGACAGTAGCTTGGAACGTAACTGAGTCCATCTGGAGGATTGGTGTCTTACTGGTGGGTTGGTTACGTTTCTTTGGAGGCATGATCTGCTACATGTAAAGAATAGAAGATTGTGAGCAACAATGATTGCCTCTGGATGTACCCTAAATGTTTATCTATGCATTGGGATTTCCCGTTTTGCTATCGGACTCTCAGTGATTCGACCAACATCCCCATGTTGTGGTTTTAGCAAGGATAGAAAAGATTTGAACACAATAGAATTCACTTATAATAAATTTACGAACTCCTGGTTGCTCAGCTCATTGGGCTGGATGAGTAATTCTCATATTTTCGTCGGCTCTTGACGGTATAGAGATTTGGTTATAAGGGTAGTTCCGAGGATCAAGTCGATACGGGATTCAACTTGGCACTCGGAAGAAATCCCTAGAATATCTTTGGAGAAGACATTGGGAAAGTTGCAGGCTTCGAAGATGCTCTCGAGGTCCTTAACTTCTTGTGTCTTATTGTCAACATGAGCCAGGAATGCATAGCATTCCTTCCGCGGATGCTCCTACGCTTGACGCAGGAATTGATACGAAGGTTCGAAAAATCTTATCACTGAGATCAGTGAGGATTTCGTTGAAGGGAAGATTGAGACAACTCGCTTTCTCAAAGCAAAGGATATTAGCACGATTTGAGGCTTAACCATTTCATGCCGATTAGGATATCGAAGCTGATATGAAATTTATGGGGGAAAGGAATAATCATCAAAATACATCTTATGATTCACGTTTCGAGGACAAAACAGTGATGGGACCTTGATAAAGTTGCTTAATTTTCATGCTATCGATCTAAGGTATACTTTTGACAATGAAAATCTTTAACTGAAATATGATAATTGCCACCATTGTCGATGTCGAGATTACACCAGGTTTGGAAAACTTGACCTAGGAGTAGGTCTACCACATACCAACAGAGGAACAATTGACAACATAAAGAACTAGTGAATCGGTACTTGCAAGACAAGAATGTCTACATAGAAAGGAGCTACTTAGAACATAAATTGGAAAGGTATTCTTTAAACCAAAAGGAAGGACAAGTAGAATATTTCCTACTGGTGACGGGAACTCCTCGGGCGGAACCTTAGGTTAGTTAACCGGCGCTCCATGTCAAGCAGGCGGCTCTTGTATACTGATTGGCGTGCTCGGAGCTCTATAACCTCAGCTCGAGTTGCAGCTAGCTCTTGCTGCTGGGCTTTGTTGTCTCTCAAAATCCTCTCATAAGCAACCTCGAGACTGCGAATACGGTTTGTGTTGGCATCCGAGTCTGCCTCGAGTTCCATAGTTCGTTGAATGGCCGCCACGTTTATTTCGACATTGCGGGCCACTCGGCGAACTATGATTGGAAGGGCTCTATCTGCGGAGCCTCCACCATCCACATTATAGAAGCGGCGGTCCCCGTTGTAGGGGCGGGGTTGGTCTTGTTCGTGACTCCACCTATCCAAGCTTCCGACCCACATAGGCGTTGGGCCTTCGAGTTCAAGCTAAGGGTTGGGATTTGGTATTGTGGCCACTGGGGGTTAGTTCTCGACTTCTGGTTCCGAGTCAGTCTCTTCAGGAAATGTTTCGGCAATGCCATCATCAAAATGGATTTCATGGTTACCTTCTGGCTCTGGTTCGATCCATCCACCATCTCCTTGGTCGGGAAAGTACGGGTCGCCAGGAAGATGGAATCCAGCCATGCTATCTACGCGAGGCGAGGGTAAAGGAATAGTTAATAGGCATCGAATCTATAATACTTCTAATGTATTATAGTTACATGATTGATTCTCCTGGGTAAAACTCTGGTTCGGTCGTTATAGCACCCTAAAATACTCCTACAGTATTTTAATCCTTATGTTCGGTTCTAGAACTCTTCTGGTATCTAGGTAAGTTTTAGGCTTGTTTCAACACCATAGTTACTCCCAAGCACATGTTGGTCATGTCTCGAATGAATATAGCTGATCAGGCTATATTGATCCTAGACATGATTGCATAACTGCCCAGGTTTAACCGCAATGCCCAACATCCAAATACTTTTGTTTTGTTCTACTTACGACACGGATTCTGATACTCGGGTATACTTATATAAAAATACTTGTATTTTTGAAAGTATATTTTAGTTTAAAGCACTTAGTCCCCTTAATATTTATATTTGTATACCATGTAAGGTTCGGTATACTTAGTTCGCTATAAACAAGGGCTCTGATACCAATCTGTCTTATCCCCAAACCGGAACGGCGGAAACGTTTGGGGGGTGGCTGATGTAATGCGTAGTATCACAACAATTGTATAATAGCAAGCATAGTAAACACAACTAGACATTGAAGAAAAGGTTTATATTGTTTAATACATAGTTTTATTCATATTAAAAGTAAAATAGAAAGACGCGACTCTAACACTTCGACTTCTCCGAGCTCCTGGAAGTACCTGTCTGCTAATTCCCTGAGAATGCAAGCAGTTTTGAAAGAGTATCAGCATAAAGGTGGTGAGTTCATAAGCATTTAGTTTTGGTGGAAAAATGCTCTTTGAATCCTTTTGAAAAGTGTTCCTCTATAAAATCCTATTTTTTCTTATGAAAAGCGTGTTTCCTAGTCCCTAAGGTTGTTCCATTACCTAATTGGTTGTTATAAACACTAATTGTAAGCATATATGTGTCATTATATGTTAAATAGGATCCGTGTGTGCTCAAGTCCTCACTTGACACTTAGCATCCTTTACTGATCTTACATTCGCATCACTCACCTCGAGTGAGTTCATACCCCCTTAACCAACCTTTTAAATGCTTTTATGGGGGGGGGGGGATACAAGTTGAGTATCATAGTTATTATATCAATCACATGTGATTAATAACTATCAAACATATGGAATTGCTATACTTTCAAACCGTCTTATCAAACAAACTACTTTTAAATCGTTTTATAAACTGACATCAAGTCATGATTATTTATTGTTTCAAACCCTTTAAATGTATTACAAAACCTCTTTTCAATTCAAGTATTGTTAAAAACCACATCTATACACTTATGTAGTATGTATGTATATATATATATATATATATATATATATATATATATATATATATATATATATATGTATTGATAGGAAAGCTGTGACTTCAGTTCCAACACTTTTGTGTAGCAAAGGTGTATAAACATACTTGGACATTTCAATCTACATTACTAGTAAAATATATTAGATATAGTTTAGGAGATACTACTTGTTATTCCTAGTACAAAGGGAACATACAAGAGTCAGTTCATTCATGAGTCTATAAAAATATATTACATACTATATGAAGACATACTGCTACAAAATATATGAAGAGATACTATTATATACTATATGAAGAGATATAATATTACATACTATATGCAGAGATACTATTACATACTATATGAAGAGATACTATTACATACTATATGAAGAGATACTACTACATACTATACGGAACTGACCATTCTACACCCGACTGTTAGCTACAATGGGAAACTGCACATCGACGGATGTCCTCGGTTGTACTGTTCGACGAGTTTCCACGTCGTATTTATCCTAAGACAAAAAGGATACGATTTCAATGATTATATAATCTTCCTTATTACTTTTATCTTGTGACACATTCACATAATCGATGAGGTACTCTATATTTTGATAATAATTTATATACATGGGAAAAACTTTCATTCATACAGAGAAGCAAACCTTCAAAACAGTCGGGTCTTGGTAGAAGACTACATTTTATACTAGTAGGAAATATGGGATTTTATAGGGTTTTCATACTTATACGAACTTTTTCATCAAACATTTACAAGTCTTTTCTTTACAGTTTTACCAATCAAAGACACTAAAATACTTATGAATTCACCAGCTTAAATGCTGATCTACGCTTTCAAAATAACTTGCATTCTTAGGTCCTCAGTAGACAAGTACCAGTGATAGGTTTTGAGAAGACGGAGCACAGACAAGACTTGTCTTTTATTTTTATCATTCATTTTTGGTGTCTATTACATTACAAAGAACACACATGTATTAAAAACTCTACTATTAATGCAATGGATGATGTTGTTGCTTGTTTACTACTTTGCATTGTTATGATACTTTACAGGACGTCCTCCGCCCCAGAACGTTTCCGTCGTTCTTGGTTTTGGGGTGTGACAAAAGTTCAGGGGTTCAGGCAAGAGGCTCAAGGTATTTGATTAGAGACCGATAGGCCAGTAGGGTTGGAGTCGTTGTAGCAAGTGCGACAAGACGCATGATAGGTTGTGCAAGGTGGGAGGTTTTAGATGCTTCAAGTGCGACCGAGCGGGTCATATTAGCAGGGATTGCACTGTTACTACCACCACCACCCGAGTATTTGATCTAATTTTCTTCCATCTAAGCAGTTAATATCGGCGATTTCCAGGTGATTTCCAAGTGGGATATCAGTTATCGGTACTTTTCAAAATAGCGGTGTCAAATATCGGTCCAAAATATCGGATCGCAAAAATCGATGATATTTACTGACATTTAACCAATATTTCCAGGCGATTTCCAGGTGAGATATTGGTTAAGTAGTTTTACTTGCAGTTTTTTTAGTGTTAAGTCATGGCCTTAAGTCTTATGGACTTAACTTAACTAAACCTGCTATTATGTTAAGTACTTAATTGTTAGTTTTAGGTCATAGACTCATGTTTTAAGTATTAATAGCTCTTATTGTTATGTTAATTCTTACATACTTAAGTGTTAACTTGATAGTTTCTTTAGGTTTGATCATGTTTATGTGTTAAGTACATAATTCTTAAATGATGATGATGATATTAGAGTTGATGTGGATGATCTAGATAAAATAATTGGATGCCTTGGTTGACGTGGACTTGGAGGAAGATTCCATGGCTTACGTAAGATTATGTTTCAAACATTGATAGTTTTGAATTTTGACTTTTTATATTACTTTTATATATGTATTCTGTATATATATATATATATATATATGTATATATATATATATATATATATATATATATCATATTTCTTCTTCTGATCTTTCGTTAATGGAGGTATTTTTTTCTTCATCATTATCTTTTTCATATATTATTTCTTTATTTATTTTCATTTCATAGATGTTGTTGATGAAATTCATTGTTTTAATTATATTTGTTTTGATTTTTAGAACAAAGATAATGCTGATAACAATAACAAGGACTTTTCTGATAACAATGTTCGGAATGTCAAGGAATCCAAAGTGAATCAAGATTTGAAGAAAGAAAGATGTGGGATTTGTTTTAATGTTGGTCATCATAGGAGGAACTGTCCTCATACATTTTCAAGAGAGAGTAGAAGTTCAATTCGTCGAGAGAGATTAGAAGTTCAATAATTTTTTCAATTTAGGCGTATTAGCTTTTATGGAGTTTTATTTCAGTAAAATAATGATATGGATTCATCAATTTTTATGGTTTTTCCTTGTAAGTTTATGTTTTCATTCAATAAATATTAATAATATATCATGTTTTGATATATGTTATTGTTTGTTCATTAGCATATTCATTAGTTATTTTTATAATCATTTGAGTAACTATCATGTAGTTTATGTATGCGTTTATCGTTTATAGTTGTCTTATTGGATGATCATATGCAAGTGAACCAATTTTGATGTTGATTTATTTTGATACAACTTGTTATTTGTCATCCGCTGACATAATTTTTGTTTTAAATGTATTTTTTTTCTATTCTTATAGCATAGTTGTGTTATACGTATTGTTTATGCAAAGATTCTTTTAGAATTGTTCTTATGAAAAATTGCAGAATGCTAGTGTGTATTACAATATGCAGAACAAAAAAATATACAATTTAATAAAACATTAAACTAAACAAACTTTTATGTTTCTATGCAAACCTGTCCTTGAAAGATATTATTTAATGTTATTCTTGTTTCACTTATTCTGACAGAATAAGAGAGTTATATCTTCATTGTCTTCTTAATATCTGCGTTTATGCCATAATTAATCAGTAATCATATGTAAATTCATACGGAATAATTTTGTTTATTAAAAATTGTTGAATAAATCATCGGAAAGTCTTATCTATGGAAGATGATCTATTGTAAAGTCTTATCTATGGAAAGTATTATCTTTGGAATATGAATTTCTCAAATAATAACAATATCATGATCAATAATATGATTTGGAGATGATTCTTATCTTTATAATCTTTCTAAAAATTAAAAAAAATTAAATCATTATTAACAATGACTACAAATATCATGCCTTTTTAGTTACATATCAATCATACGGTTTCCCCCTTTTTAATATATACTTAATTGGCTCAAAGTTTAGAAGATTCAATTTACACTACTTTCTCCAATCCTTTGGTGTAAAATCATGTTGTAAATTATCTTATGGATGATACAATTTCAGCTGGTGATGATCATATTCATGATCAACATGAATATCCGATTGATTATGCAGACGATGATGAAGATTTCGGGTTAGCTTATCATGATTCTCTACATAAATCGATTTTCAAATAGGTGAGAATAGCAATCTAAATCTAGGTGATCTATCTTTATAGGTTTATTTACTTGTTAATTTTTATAACAATGATGTTGAACTTGTATATTGTTATTTGTATTATAGTGAAACTTTAACTTACAAATTTGAGGATCCATTAGAACACATTCAAAATCATATTGATGTCAATTCTAACTATCATTTAGGTGAAAGTAGTAATCATAACCAAGGTGATGCATTGTAATTATTTATTTGTTTTTTATATATGTAATTATTCATTACACTGATTCTATTTAAAAGATGCAGAAAACGAAAACGAGTTTATTGATGATGAGGCAGATGATGCTATAGTCGATGATAGTATTGATTTATAGAAATGTTAGTACACCAATAGCAAAATATTTTAGAAAACTAGATTAATTTGTTGCGATTGTTTGCAATTTTCACAATGACGACATTCATTTGTTTTACTCTGTATGTATTCTGTGGTATATAATTTAATGTCTTTTTTGATGTGGAACAATCACATGTTACACATGATTATGTTTCTCCTGGTGGCTCACCTTATTAGATTCCTGTTGTTTCAGACTACATCAAACCTAAAATCAACTCAACAGTTGACTCATATGGTGCAGCATTATCAATGTATAAAAATTATGCATCTGAAGCAGGTTTTGATGTCAGGCTTGGAACTATTAGAACAACGAAATCTGACATTATCACACAACAACATTTGTTATGCAATCGGGAAGGTAAACCAAGAACCGCTAAAGTGGATACTCTAGACCCTCAACATAATAAGATTCAAAGAAGGAAAGACTCATTTAGGTGCGAATGCAAAAGAAAAAATTGTTTTTATTCTACTACATGGTACTAATAAATATATTGTTGATGATTTTGTCGAACAACATACTTATGAGTTTTTTGGTAAGGACAAAATGTTTTTGACTCGTACAAAGAGGAAACTTGATTATTCTCAGGAGATGTTTATTCACAACTTGTCAACGCAAAATATTGGTGCCTCAAGAGCACATAGATTGTATACCGGACTTCAAGGTGGGTCTCATGTTCGAGGTGGTTTGGTTTTCGATTTCAAGAACAGTACAAGAAATCTTAATTCTTACATAGGTTCTAGGGATGCAAAATTCCTTGTAGTCAAGATGCTGGAAAGGAAAAAAAACATCCCAACTTTTTCTTTCGAGTTTAAAGTCGTGTAGAAAAAATTGAATGCGCTTTTTTGGGCTAACGAAACCTTAAAGAATAACTGTCACACCCCCGAACCAGACGGCGGAAACGTCCGGGGGCTGTCGTGACTCAATTGAATACCATAACATTGAATATATATGAAACATAACAACATTCGTCACCATTCATCAACATAGTACAACCAGTAGTGTTTACATATCATACATTGTTTAAACATTACATTCCCCAAAAATTAATTTGTTCAATTCATACAAAAATAAACTGCAACCGTCACTGAGTATGATTTCCCGTGATTCACTGGTTCCCTGAGAATACAAGTATTTTGAAAAACGTCAACATATGAAATGTTGGTGAGTTCATAAGTAGTGTTGGAAATCGAATGTTTGTATTGCTTGAAAAACCACCAGAAAATCCGATATTTTCTGAAAAGAAAAGCTTTGGAAAACGTTTGTGAAGATCCATAGGTATGCTTGTTTGTTTCTATACTTGTAAAAAAAATGTTCATTGAAGATGTATGCATTTCAAATCTGTATGTATTGAAAACCCTAGGAAAACCCGATGTTCTCCTAGTTCCTTGAATTACATGAAGTTACATTGAAACCATTGCATAGCGTATAGTGTCAGTCACAGGCGACGTTGGAAGGTTCTCGAGCAGGATTATTTACTACAAACCCGCGTTACACAAACGCCCAGTTTATAGTTATACTAACGAACCCGAAGGCGTCGTCAGTACTAATCGCGTTATCCAATCGCCCTGACTAGGTGTAGTCCCACATCCGAAGAGAAAGAGGTCACGAAGACCCCGGTGACTCCATTAACCGGTTGGGGATATAGTGTACGAGGGGTCCCAGACCCGCCTCGCAAAAAGGCAGACTCCACTGGCGACACTACAGGACCCTTGGGGACCAGTAGTCTACAGCCATTGAAAGTCCGGTTACGTCGTGTCGGATTGGTAAACCCAACACTTCGTAAGATAGAGGTCTTCGGGCCTTAAGATCAGGTCATTGGGCTAGCTAGGCTCAACGAACAAGATTTTACACTTTTGGGGCCCAAAGATGGTGCGTAGACGTCTGTGCACACTCATATGTATAGTGAATTCCAAATCGTTAGTTGTATGAATCGTAGTGTCGTAGTGTCATAGCGTCGTAGTGTTAGTAGTTTTCGGATTTTATTGGTTCGAGACCGAACCAATTCGTTTAACAACGACTTTTGGTATTGTAGTGTATTGAATTTCGTCGATAGCCGCGATGCCATTATTTAATCAAATTGTGTATAATGAATCAGCCTTGAAATATTTCTGTTTTCAGCCCCTCATTATTTGTAAAATTTACATTTTCAACCCTTCTTATGAAATATTTCCCGGTTTGGTCCTTAAATTATTTTTCTTGACATTTTAACACCAAAAAGTATTGAAATTAATATTTTCCAGCATATTTTTCAAAGAAACAGTTTAAGTCCCTGAAAATGCAGTTTTTCTCGGTTTTAGCCCATCTTTTCGCAATTTTGACAATTTTTGCCCAAAATGGAAAATTTTTGCAACTTTGGTCCTTTTTAAATTTAAAAAGCATTTTAAACCTTTGAAAAGGGTTTGGGACACTTATAGTCCACTGTTTTACAGAATTTCACAGTTTTGGCCCTTCAAAACAGAAAAATTCGCATAATGGGCCTTATTGGGCCGAAATTTGCATATTTAGCCCAATAGGCTTGAAATTTATGTTTTTAATCCACCAATTGAATAGAATTCCAGAAATAGCTTTATTGAAACTGTTTTGACACATTTCAAACATCAGAATCTGTAAAATGTCATTTTGGGCCCTTAATTTTGTATTTTTCACATTTTTGGCCCAAAATATGTGTTTTTAGCTTAAAGAAAATTGTTGCTAACCACTTGGCTATTTATCTAGTACCACTTATTATGTAGGAACATATTTGAAGCTAATATCATAAAACATGAGTTATATCTCGGTTTTGAGGGGTTTAATGGCTAGATCCAACATTAAAACACATATAAGCATACATATAAGCATGGAAATCATACAAGGCATACAAACACATATAGATCTACACTTTCACTTGTATTCCCCCCCACAAAAACTCTTAAAAACAGAAAATAGGGGTATGAATCTCACCTTGAGTGGGTAGTTTCGGTTCTTGAAGAAAAATTGGAAGAAATGAAGTGATTTTTGGCCCTTGCACTCCTTGATGAACTTTTCGAGATTAGGAGGGTTTCTAGGGTGCAAGATCACGGGTTTTACATGGATTAGGAAGAGATTTTGATAACAAAAGAATTTAAACCATAGATCTATGAATAATCTTACCTTAGATGATGATTTGCTTGCAAAATCCTCTTGGAAAGTCCCTAAATTTCGAGATCTTTGGAGAGGGGAGGGAAGGAGAGTTCTTTGAGTGTTCTAGAGAGAAAGTTGAGATATTTTGGTGTGTGTGATGATGCTTGGCCGAGAGTGAGAGAGGAGAGGAGAAGAAATGACTCTTGAAGTGATACATGCATGGGTGTATGTGATTTGTGCCTAGAAATCCATTAGGTAATAGTGAGGTGGCAACCAAAGTCAACCTCCCCTTGGATTTGGGCCTTGGGCCGAGAATATGAAGGGGAAAGAGGAAAAATTTGGGCTTTTGCCCCCAAGCCCAACATTAGAGGTAATTAGGGTGTGTTTTGAGTCTAAGGAGTGTGGTAGGATTTTTATGTTTTTCTTGAACTAGTTTTAGGTTATTCATGTATCAAGGCTTTTAATTTATTTAATTCTAGGCCCAACATGACCTATAATGTTAAAATAAATAAGTGTGGGTCCAATTAGAGTCCAATTAGGGTTCTAAGCCCATGATAGTCTAATTGGAAGCTCATTGGTCCATTTGGATCCAATAAGGAAGTCTTAGTCCAAAATGGACTTAACCAAAACTTCTAGGGTCTCCAATTGTTTGATGACTATCTATAGTACTTGTATCTTGTATTTGGTTAAAGTTTTTGACTCACATTAACTTGAATGTGTAGATTACATAGCTTAAAATTCACAGTTGTGACATCATCCCCCCGTTAGAGGGAATTTCGTCCCGAAATTCTGTTTGAAAGCTAGATTTGAGAATTGCTAGAATAGGTGAGGGTACTTCTGCTTCATTTGATCTTCGCGTTCCCATGTGAATTCTGGCCCACGCTTTGCGTTCCATCGAACCTTCACGATCGGGATGCGACTTTGTTTAGTACGCTTCACCTCCCTGTCCATGATTTCGATTGGTTCTTCGACGAACAGGAGATTCTCGTTGATTTCGATTTCGTCAAGAGGAATGACGAGAGTTTCATCTGATAGGCACTTTTTCAGATTAGAAACATGAAACACGGGGTGTACACCGTTTAGCTCCGGGGGTAGTTGTAGTCTGTAGGCTACCGGACCTATTCGGGCGACGATTTCGAAAGGTCCAATGTACCGTGGGTTTAGCTTTCCTCGTTTTCCGAAACGTATAACTCCTTTCCAGGGTGAGACCTTCAACAATACTCGATCACCGACCTGGAACTCTAAGGGCTTTCGCCGTTTATCAGCATAGCTCTTTTGCCGGTCGCGCGATGCCTGTAATCGAGCTTTGATCTGGACAATCTTTTCTGTGGTCTCGCGAATGATTTCCGGTCCTGTCATTGCCCTATCCGACGTATGTGTTCCAGCTAGCTGGGTGTCACCTACTTCAGCCCAACATAACGGTGATCTACATTTACGCCCGTACAGTGCTTCGAAAGGGGCCACCTTAATGCTCGAATGATAACTATTGTTATATGAAAACTCGATCAACGGTAGGTGGGTATCCCAAGACTTTCCGAAGTCTATCACACAAGCACGAAGCATGTCTTCAAGCGTCTGAATGGTTCGTTCGCTTTGACCGTCCGTTTGTGGGTGATACGCGGTGCTCATATCAAGATGAGTTCCCATTGCCTTGTGGAGCGACTGCCAAAAGCGTGACGTGAACCTACTGTCCCTATCCGAAATGATGGATTTTGGCACTCCATGAAGTCTTACAATCTCTCGTAGGTATAAACGCGTTAGCCTCTCCATCTTGTAGGACTCTTTGATCGGCAGGAAATGGGCAGATTTCGTCAGTCGGTCGATTATCACCCATATGGTGTCTAATCCGTCCGACGTCTTGGGCAGCTTGGTCACGAAATCCATAGAAATCCCTTCCCATTTCCACTCAGGGATTGCCGGTTGCTGTAACAATCCGGAAGGTTTCTGGTATTCCACTTTTACTTTGGCACACGTAAGGCACTTACTAACATAAGTTGCGATTTCCGCCTTCATGTTAGGCCACCAATAGTGCTGCTTAATGTCCAAATACATCTTGTCCGAACCAGGATGAATGGAGTATCGTGTCTTGTGGGCTTCCTTCATGACGGTATCTCTGAATCCTCCGATTTTTGGAACCCAAATGCGGTTCATGAGGTAGTATACCCCATCCTCTTTGACTTCCAGGTTCTTCTCCATTCCGCGTAATGCCTCGCTAGTTCTATTTTCCGCTCTCATAGCCTCTGCCTGGGCTGATGCAATTTGAACGGTCAGATGAGACTGAATGGTTATCGAGTGCGTTTTCGTACGGCGATTTGTGTATTCCTTTCGACTTAATGCGTCAGCTACCACGTTGGCCTTGCCTGGATGGTACTTGATCTCGCATTCGTAGTCGTTTAACAATTCCACCCATCTTCGTTGTCTCATGTTCAGCTCCTTCTGATTCAAGATGTGCTGGAGGCTCTTGTGGTCCGTAAAGATGGTGCACTTTGTACCGTACAGGTAGTGCCTCCAAATTTTTAGGGCGAAGACCACAGCTCCCAGTTCTAGGTCATGGGTTGTGTAATTTACTTCGTGCGCCTTTAGTTGACGGGACGCATATGCTATCACTCTTCCACGTTGCATGAGAACGCAACCTAAGCCTTGATTTGACGCGTCACAGTATACTACAAAATCTTCCGTTCCTTCAGGTAGAGATAGTACAGGAGCGCTGCAAAGAGCTTGCTTCAAGGTTCGAAACGCAATCTCTTGTCTGTCTGTCCACTTGAATGGCACACTCTTTTGCGTAAGCAAGGTAAGTGGCTTGGCGATTTTTGAGAAGTTTTGGATGAATCTCCTATAGTAGCCTGCTAGGCCTAAGAACTGACGAATTTCCGTGGGAGTAGTCGGAGTTGCCCATCCTTCCACAGCTTTGACCTTAGAGGGATCCACATGAATCCCGTCTTGGCTAACTACGTGGCCTAAGAAATTCACATTCCGAAGCCAGAACTCGCACTTGGAGAGTTTGGCGTAAAGCTTTTCCGATCGCAGCGTTTCTAGGACCTGTCGAAGATGTTGGCCATGCTCCTCTTTGCTTCGAGAATAGACGAGGATGTCATCGATAAACACAATGACGAAGTTGTCCAAGAACGGTCGGCAGATTCGATTCATTAGGTCCATAAATGCGGCAGGTGCATTTGTTAGACCGAAGGGCATTACGACGAATTCGTAATGTCCATAGCGGGTTCGGAAAGCGGTTTTAGGAATATCTTCTTCTCGGACCTTGAGTTGATGGTATCCGGACCGTAGATCTATTTTAGAAAAATAGCTAGCTCCTTGGAGCTGGTTGAATAGATCATCGATTCGC
Source organism: Lactuca sativa (assembly GCF_002870075.4). Classification (NCBI taxonomy): domain Eukaryota; kingdom Viridiplantae; phylum Streptophyta; class Magnoliopsida; order Asterales; family Asteraceae; genus Lactuca; species Lactuca sativa. The sequence continues at coordinate 221,010,143 of NC_056631.2, read as the reverse complement.
GGGAGTGGGTAGCGGTTTTTGACAGTGAGTTTATTCAACTCTCTGTAATCGATGCACATTCTGAAAGATCCATCCTTCTTTTTTTTACAAAGAGCACCGGAGCTCCCCATGGCGAGTAGCTAGGTCGGATAAATCCCTTGTCCAGAAGCTCACTGAGTTGGCTGGATAATTCCTGCATTTCAGCAGGTGCCAACCGATATGGTGCTTTAGCGAGGGGAGTTGCTCCTGGAACGAGGTCGATTCGGAATTCAACCTGTCTCTCTGGGGGTACTCCTGGAAGATCTTCGGGAAACACGTCCGGATATTCACACGCTACCGGAATGTCTTGGATGTTAGTTTCTTCTTTGGTCTTGTCCACTATGTGGGCCAAGAACGCTAAATTGTTCTTTCGCAAGTGTTTTTGCGCTTTGATGCACGAGATGAGGCGGAGATTCGTACTGGGTTTGTCTCCGTAAATTACTAGGGTTTCGTGATTTGGGAGACGAAGGCGAACGGCCTTCTCGTGGCACAAAATCTCAGCATGGTGGGGGCTTAACCAATCCATGCCGATAATCACATCAAAACTCCTAATTGATACTGGCATTAGATCTATTCGAAAGACGTGCTGGTTAAGGGTTAAGGTACATCCGATGTAGATTTCCCTAGTGGATTCGGTTTTCCCATTGGCCATTTCCACCGTATAGGTTTCATTTAGCTTTTGGGGTTGTTGTTTTAATAGATGTTTAAACTTCTCGCTTACGAAACTTCGCTCCGCTCCGGTATCAAATAAGATGCATGCATAAGTGTGGTTTAGGAGAAACGTACCGGTCACAACTGCGGGATCTTGAACTGCATCATTCTGACCCATGGTCAGCATTCTTCCTGTTCCTCTGTTTCCGGAGTTGTTGTTGTTGTTAGGGCAATCTCGACGGAAATGTCCCGTCCTTCCACACCCGAAACAGGTGTGGCTAGGCCCTGCGTTGTTGCCGCCGGCATTGGTGTTGTTGATGTTGCGGTGGTTGTTGTTGTTGTTCGGGTTGTTTCCCTGACTCTGGTTCTGAGAAGGATAAGTCCTGCAGAACCTTGCAGTGTGTCCCCTTCGGTTGCAACTGGTGCAATGGAGTTCCCGGCATTCTCCTTGGTGATGGAAACTGCACTTGTTGCATTTGGGAAGACTACCGGAATAGGGTCTTGAAGCATTTGAAGCAGCTGAGGCTGGAGCATGTGGGGTGACTGGAACCGGCGCAGTGACAGCGTGAACTGCCACCGTTTGCTGCCTTTTAGAGGTCTCGGGGCCCTGACGCCCCTTCCTCTTGTTGTTCCATCCTTTCTTACCATCACTCTCCTTCTTCTTCTCGGTCTCTACCGGTTTCTCGCCCTTTTTGTGGTTATGATCATATAGCCTCTTTGCCAATCTCTTTGCACTGTCAAACGTTTCAGGGTTCGCAGCTATCACATTCCCTTGAATGGGGGATGTTAGTCCCCAGATGAATCGTTCGATCTTCTTTCCCTCTGATGTGATCATTCCCGGGCACAATAGAGATAGTTCACTGAATCTCGATATGTAAGCATCGATGTTCCCGTTCTGCACCGTGAGATTCCACAGTTCCTGCTCCATCTTCTGTATTTCACCTCGGGGGCAGTACTCAGCCGTCAACATCTCTTTCATTTCCGTCCAGGGTATAGAGTTGGCAACAGGGAGTGTCATAGCGTCTATGTGACCATTCCACCAAGTGAGTGCTTGGTCCACAAAAGTGCAGGCCGCGAACTTCACCTTCATCTGCTCGGGGCACTCGCATATCTCGAACACCGACTCTACCTTCTCGATCCATCGCTTTAGAGCGATCACTCCCCCAGTGCCGTTGAAAGTTCGGGGTTTAGCGTTCGCAAAATCCTTGTAGGTGCACGTTTTAGTGAGCCCTTGGTTCGTCCCGTTGTTCGAACTTCCGGAGCCTTGACCATTGCCTCCTCCATTGTTTCCTCGGTGAAGTTGTGCCATAGCTGCCGTGACCGCAGCAGACACGGCTGCCTGGAAAGCAGTGGAGTCAACTTCCGGCGGGGTTGGTTCGGGATTTCCGCGAGTAGCTGGGCGAGGCATCTTTCTGTCATGAAACGGAAAGATGTTGAGTGTGCGTGTTTTCCGTGAGGTTGTGGTCCTACTGACTAGGGGTATGGTACGGACTTAAGAACTTCTATCATTTAGCACACAATCCTAGATTCGCAACACATAGCAAACACGTAAAAGTTCACTAATATTATCCTATGTCTCTTTCACTATTGCAGACTAAACATACGTTCTCTTTTTGGTGCTAGAAGGGTATAGTTTTAGGTTCCCTAGCTATCCCGATCTCATCAAGACGTGTGTTAGTTTTACTTTGGAGGGAATGTAGTTGATCAGGCTACATTCACTCCTTGGTATCACTAAGAACAGTCCCGAATTAACCGAGATACCAGTGTTATTGTGTTTGATTCAGCGTTGGGTCTTTATTCCTAATGCAAGCAAGTATGTTTTATTTATTTGTTTTGTTCAGAGTTATGTTAGTCCTTCTTTTTGGTTTATAGTTGCATATCAATGTATGGCTCGACATGCTAGTTCACTATAAACAAAGCTCTGATACCAACCTGTCACACCCCCGAACCAGACGGCGGAAACGTCCGGGGGCTGTCGTGACTCAATTGAATACCATAACATTGAATATATATGAAACATAACAACATTCGTCACCATTCATCAACATAGTACAACCAGTAGTGTTTACATATCATACATTGTTTAAACATTACATTCCCCAAAAATTAATTTGTTCAATTCATACAAAAATAAACTGCAACCGTCACTGAGTATGATTTCCCGTGATTCACTGGTTCCCTGAGAATACAAGTATTTTGAAAAACGTCAACATATGAAATGTTGGTGAGTTCATAAGTAGTGTTGGAAATCGAATGTTTGTATTGCTTGAAAAACCACCAGAAAATCCGATATTTTCTGAAAAGAAAAGCTTTGGAAAACGTTTGTGAAGATCCATAGGTATGCTTGTTTGTTTCTATACTTGTAAAAAAAATGTTCATTGAAGATGTATGCATTTCAAATCTGTATGTATTGAAAACCCTAGGAAAACCCGATGTTCTCCTAGTTCCTTGAATTACATGAAGTTACATTGAAACCATTGCATAGCGTATAGTGTCAGTCACAGGCGACGTTGGAAGGTTCTCGAGCAGGATTATTTACTACAAACCCGCGTTACACAAACGCCCAGTTTATAGTTATACTAACGAACCCGAAGGCGTCGTCAGTACTAATCGCGTTATCCAATCGCCCTGACTAGGTGTAGTCCCACATCCGAAGAGAAAGAGGTCACGAAGACCCCGGTGACTCCATTAACCGGTTGGGGATATAGTGTACGAGGGGTCCCAGACCCGCCTCGCAAAAAGGCAGACTCCACTGGCGACACTACAGGACCCTTGGGGACCAGTAGTCTACAGCCATTGAAAGTCCGGTTACGTCGTGTCGGATTGGTAAACCCAACACTTCGTAAGATAGAGGTCTTCGGGCCTTAAGATCAGGTCATTGGGCTAGCTAGGCTCAACGAACAAGATTTTACACTTTTGGGGCCCAAAGATGGTGCGTAGACGTCTGTGCACACTCATATGTATAGTGAATTCCAAATCGTTAGTTGTATGAATCGTAGTGTCGTAGTGTCATAGCGTCGTAGTGTTAGTAGTTTTCGGATTTTATTGGTTCGAGACCGAACCAATTCGTTTAACAACGACTTTTGGTATTGTAGTGTATTGAATTTCGTCGATAGCCGCGATGCCATTATTTAATCAAATTGTGTATAATGAATCAGCCTTGAAATATTTCTGTTTTCAGCCCCTCATTATTTGTAAAATTTACATTTTCAACCCTTCTTATGAAATATTTCCCGGTTTGGTCCTTAAATTATTTTTCTTGACATTTTAACACCAAAAAGTATTGAAATTAATATTTTCCAGCATATTTTTCAAAGAAACAGTTTAAGTCCCTGAAAATGCAGTTTTTCTCGGTTTTAGCCCATCTTTTCGCAATTTTGACAATTTTTGCCCAAAATGGAAAATTTTTGCAACTTTGGTCCTTTTTAAATTTAAAAAGCATTTTAAACCTTTGAAAAGGGTTTGGGACACTTATAGTCCACTGTTTTACAGAATTTCACAGTTTTGGCCCTTCAAAACAGAAAAATTCGCATAATGGGCCTTATTGGGCCGAAATTTGCATATTTAGCCCAATAGGCTTGAAATTTATGTTTTTAATCCACCAATTGAATAGAATTCCAGAAATAGCTTTATTGAAACTGTTTTGACACATTTCAAACATCAGAATCTGTAAAATGTCATTTTGGGCCCTTAATTTTGTATTTTTCACATTTTTGGCCCAAAATATGTGTTTTTAGCTTAAAGAAAATTGTTGCTAACCACTTGGCTATTTATCTAGTACCACTTATTATGTAGGAACATATTTGAAGCTAATATCATAAAACATGAGTTATATCTCGGTTTTGAGGGGTTTAATGGCTAGATCCAACATTAAAACACATATAAGCATACATATAAGCATGGAAATCATACAAGGCATACAAACACATATAGATCTACACTTTCACTTGTATTCCCCCCCACAAAAACTCTTAAAAACAGAAAATAGGGGTATGAATCTCACCTTGAGTGGGTAGTTTCGGTTCTTGAAGAAAAATTGGAAGAAATGAAGTGATTTTTGGCCCTTGCACTCCTTGATGAACTTTTCGAGATTAGGAGGGTTTCTAGGGTGCAAGATCACGGGTTTTACATGGATTAGGAAGAGATTTTGATAACAAAAGAATTTAAACCATAGATCTATGAATAATCTTACCTTAGATGATGATTTGCTTGCAAAATCCTCTTGGAAAGTCCCTAAATTTCGAGATCTTTGGAGAGGGGAGGGAAGGAGAGTTCTTTGAGTGTTCTAGAGAGAAAGTTGAGATATTTTGGTGTGTGTGATGATGCTTGGCCGAGAGTGAGAGAGGAGAGGAGAAGAAATGACTCTTGAAGTGATACATGCATGGGTGTATGTGATTTGTGCCTAGAAATCCATTAGGTAATAGTGAGGTGGCAACCAAAGTCAACCTCCCCTTGGATTTGGGCCTTGGGCCGAGAATATGAAGGGGAAAGAGGAAAAATTTGGGCTTTTGCCCCCAAGCCCAACATTAGAGGTAATTAGGGTGTGTTTTGAGTCTAAGGAGTGTGGTAGGATTTTTATGTTTTTCTTGAACTAGTTTTAGGTTATTCATGTATCAAGGCTTTTAATTTATTTAATTCTAGGCCCAACATGACCTATAATGTTAAAATAAATAAGTGTGGGTCCAATTAGAGTCCAATTAGGGTTCTAAGCCCATGATAGTCTAATTGGAAGCTCATTGGTCCATTTGGATCCAATAAGGAAGTCTTAGTCCAAAATGGACTTAACCAAAACTTCTAGGGTCTCCAATTGTTTGATGACTATCTATAGTACTTGTATCTTGTATTTGGTTAAAGTTTTTGACTCACATTAACTTGAATGTGTAGATTACATAGCTTAAAATTCACAGTTGTGACAATAACTACAATGCTTTTGTAGACGTTGTATCTCTCGATGTCACATTCAACATGAATAAGTATATTTTACATTTGTAATGTTATCACAATTTTTTTATTACTTCGAATAATTTTGATTAATTTTAATTTTTTAAAACATAAATGATATGGTTTTTGTACCGTTCACTGGGATAGATAACCATAAGAAATGTGTAACTTTTGGTGCTGGACTTTTGAGTAGAGAAGATGGTAGTTCTTATTCTTGGATGCTTAGAGAATTCTTGAAAGTATTCAAAAAACAACCTACGCTTGTTCTTACAGATCAAGATCTAGCATTGAACAAAGTTGTAAATGAAGTTTTTCCAATGTCATCACATAGGTTTTGTGTGTGGCATATTACAAAAAATTGCCAAACAAGGTGAACATTTTTTTTTTACCAAATTACTGTTAATAGGTTTATTTTTTTAATACATATCGTTCTTTCAGAATATAGTTCTGCTAGAATAAGAACTACCAGTATTATGACAAAATTTTTATAATATAATTCTGATAGAATCATTAAACCGTAATTCTAACAGAATACATGTGATCTTATATTTGTTTGCCTTATACGACTTACACCAACATTTTATTTTTTACTATAATGGCTTATATGTATTTTTATTCAGATAACATCACAACGAGCCATAAATTCAGATTTTAGGAAGCGCTTTCACTATATAATTTGGAATTCTAAGCTGGAACCACATGATTTAGATAAAGCATGGCAATCTTGTTTATATGAGTTTAATAAACAAGTGGATGAAAGAGATGTATGGGTTGCGGAGACGTTAGGTACCTGCATTTTTCAAGGACATGCCAATGTCTGGTCTTATGAGAACTACATCATTGTCTGAAGGCCAAAATTGTTCATTTCAGAACAACACCCTTACTGGTTCTTATCTTTTAATTTTTTTGATGACATTTGAGGGTGTAATGGAACATCAAAGACGTAATCAATTTGTCAATGACTTTAACACTGCTACAACAGTTCCTAGATTCATCACATCTAGTCCATATGAACCACATGCTTCAAAGGTCTACACTCGTAAAATATTTTATCAGGTACAAAAAGAGATTTCAGATTTTGAAAATACTTGTTTCCAAATGAGTGTTACTTCTTACAATGGTGTTAACACTATTATTGTTCTGGAGAAGCAAAAGAACTTAAGCACAATGCAACCAACAAGTCCTGTTGTTGATGATAAACTTGAGGAATACCATTACGGATTTCTTACAAAGGATACCTAATACACGGTATGTTCTTAGTGTTGGATTAGTGTCTAAGCCTATAACAATATTTGGTATATACTTGACCCGATTGTGCATGGTCTTTTTGGGTTGCCTTCACCGAAGTAACTTGACAGGGTAATTTGATGAGAGAGAGAGAGGATAATATTATTTATTAATATATTATAAGAATAATATATTAAGGGAGAAATCATATTTATTTAGTTAGTATTAGTCATAAATTAATTAGGAATTAATTTGGTGACTAAAAGAGATTAATTAAATAAAGGGGCATAAACTGTCAAACGTGTGATAGTTGAGTTTTGGGTTGGGAAACCTAATGGACTAAAGGGGAACGAAATTTTGATGAAGGATCATCATATTTTCGTCCAAGGCCTTATTCCAGAAGGTTCTTTGGGCTGCTTGGTGACTAAGCTGTCCATTAGGGTTTAGACTGAAACCCTAGCAGTCTACAGTATAAATAAGACCCCTAGACTTCAATTTTCGGCCACTTGCTTTCCAAGAGAAACCCTAGGACGAAATTAAGTATCCTCTCTCCTCTCTCAAAGTTGCGTTCTTGCCTGTGGTGTTTGTAAGCCATTAGAGGAGTTACACTTGTGACTCTAAGCTTAAGAACAAGAAGATTCAAAGGATTTCAAGCCAATTGAAAGGGGTAATCACTTAGATCTGTTCTTAAAGTGTTAATTTTGAATTATGTATGCTAGATTAGGGTTTGCAATTCTTGAATTAATTGCATGTACAATAGAGAAACCTAGATCTAAGCATTAAGGTTTGTATGAGCACATAGGATTTTTCTTATGCCTAAAACCCATCAGTGGTATCAGAGCCTTGATTGGTTTCTGTTGTATGTGATGCAATTGTCATTTATCTGCTGAAAATCGTTTTTCTTGCCTCTGCCCGACTGAACTCGGCGAGTCAGTATCTGGACTCGGCGAGTTGGCTCAACTCGGCGAGTTCGGGAGTCAGACAGAGTATGTTTCGGGATTTACTTGCTGTTTTGCTATAGGATTGATGCCAAAATCGTTTTTGTAATAAAATCTGAATTTTATTGTATGCAAATGATTATCCTTACCAAAACAAAAGATAATTTCAAATCATTTGAATAATAGTTTCTTTATATGATAAATATGGATTATTTAAATTATTTGGTAATTATCTTATGACTAAAATTGGATTAGGTCAAATATAGATAATCATAAAATTAATTATTTAATTTATATTATTTGTTATTTGATCCCTTGTGTTTTGAAAAGTTTAAAACTTGTCCTCAAGTTTTGAGATTTAAATTTTATGATTAAAAGTTTAATTTTGAATGATTTAAATTTCAAATCCTTAGAATTTTACAAGTTTAAAATTCAACCCTATACTATTATATTATTACAAGATTAATTAATATATATGTATAAGAATAAGCTAGTCTTATCGCTAGTAAGCCTCATTAACGAAGTCAGTCTATAAGGTGGGTATAAGGTTGCTGCCTAAAAAATGGCGCTTAATGGGTGTACACTCACACCCACCGCTTGCTTGACTGGTGGAAGGTCGTTAGCCGAACAGATAGGATAGGGCACTTAATTCCTCATTATAAGTATAATGAATTTACAAAGTAACTATAATGTTTTAAAAATTCTCAATCTTAGTTACTTTAGGATAAAATGTGAAAATGATGCTATTCCATGGAATTACACTTTGCATCCTTGTCAATCGTTAGTGGAGCGTGCGTGGTTAACCGACACATTTATTTGGGATTGACATTGGTGGAAAAGGGTGGCTCGATGTTTGTCATGGATCAATAGAGCTTGTGTGGTATACCGGCACATTGATTAGGTGATAGAGACATTGGGTGCACCATGTTGATTCGCATGGTTATTCACGACTTGTTTGCGATCCTCGGTATCCCAGTCGCAAATTTGAAGTGCATATCGAGATTTAAACATGCCATTGAAAAGTTCAATGAATCTCAAAGATCTACGAGTTTTCAAATACATTTAAGACTTAATTCCATTTCGTTTTTCATGGTGGAAATTAGTGAATCGTCATTCACTTACCTTCAATATTATTTTCATTTAGATTACGACATCCCTTTTCTAAATTGTAAATAATTTTGTTTGATCCTAGCCCTAATTTTTCATTTTGGTGTTTAATTGGGGATTCTTTCTAATGAAACTTGTCCTTTTCTATTTTCAGATGTCGAATGCAAACAACAACACTCCTGCAGCTACTGGTGGATTCTCACTCATGAATTTGTGTGGGAAACTGATCTTTAATGGCAACAACTTCAACGAGTGGTTCTGAAACATCCGAATGATCACTCGATACGAGGACAAAGAGTATGTCCTCGACGAGAAGCTTGAAAAATTCAATCCAGAAACTGCCACTGCTGAAGAAATCACTGCCTTTGAGGCTCATGAGCGTGATGCTATGAAGGTTCATTGCATCATGTTCGCGACTATGAATGCAAAACTCCAGAAGTCCTATGAGGACATGTATCCATTCGAGATGCATCAAGATTTAATGGATAGGTATCACCAAAGCGCAAGGCACGAGCGCTATGAGATCATCACTAACACGATCACCGCTAAGATGGGGAGCGGAGAATCCTTGACCCCACATCTGCAGAAGGTGCAGAGGTATGTTGATCGTCTTCTAAAGTTGAATGTTAACTTTGATGAGGATTTGGCTATTGACATCATTCTCCACTCCTTGCCTCCATGCTACAACCAGTTCAGAATGACCTACCACATGAACAAATAGGAGGTCACCTTGAGCAAGCTTCAAGGGTTGTTGAGAACTGTTGAGTGCAACCTAAAGGATAAATCTATTGCATCAAATCCTACTGATTCGGCCCCTGTGTTGGCAATAGGGAAAGGGAGAGGTAAGAAGAGGAAGGCTCCGTCTAAGAGCCACCAAAAGGGAAAGTCCCAAGATGGTTCCTCTTCTAGTGGAACCAAAGCAAGTCCTGCTAAACCCTCCTCTGACCCTAAGCAAACAGAGTATTTTTATTGTCACGAGAAGGGTCACTGGAAACGAAGTTGCCCCAAATATCTGCAGGACATTAGAGATGGCAAGATAAAGCCCACCTATGCAGGTATGTATTCTATTAAATCTAACAACTCATCACTTGCTACTTCATGGGTTCTTGATACAGGATGTGGTTTCCACATTTGTTCTGATTTGCAGGGCCTAAGAAGAAGTAGGGAGGTGGAACATGGGAAGATAAACTTGATTATGGGAAACAGAAGATCGTCGCCTGTGACCAAAGTCGGAGTTTATTCTTTAGTGTAAAGTAATGGGTTAGGATTAGATTTAAATTATTGTTGCTATTCGCCAGATATGGCAAGAAACATCATTACTTTTCATGGATTATATAGACAAGGTTTTAGATACTCATTTGATAACAGTAATGGTTCTATTAATGTTTATTTGAATGGATTTTTTTTTATTTCAACGCATTTCCTTGTAATGGAATATATGAATCTGTGATGGTTGTAGACAATTTAGGAAATGATGTGTTGAATGTTGATTTGTCTAATAGTTTAGAAAAAGCGTGCTTGTGGCACTGTCGCCTTGGCCATGTGAACAAGAAACGCATAGCCCAACTCCAAAAGGATGGAGTGTTGGAGTCATTCGACCTTAGGGACGATGATGTGTGTGAATCTTGTTTGCTTGGGAAGATGACCAAGTCACCCTTTACTGGCACTTGTGATAGGGGTGAGGGTCTATTGGATCTCATACACATCGATGTGTGTGGGCCCTTTAGATCCACCACATGGGATGATTTCCGCTTCTACGTGACTTTTACGGATGATTGTAGCAGATATGGATATATCTACTTAATCAAGCAAAAGTCAGAAACCTTTGAAAAGTTCAAAGAGTTTAAGAATGAAGTGGAAAATCAGCTGGGCAGGAAAATCAAGATGCTTCGGTCAGACCAAGGAGGAGAGTACCTAACTCTTGAGTTTCACGACTATCTAAAGGAATGCGGAATCGTTTCGCAATTGACACCTCCAAGAACGTCACAACTGAATGGTGTGGCTGAAAGATGTAATCGGACCTTGTTGGACATGGTTAGTTCTATGATGTGTCGGGCTTCGTTACTAATAGATTTCTCAGGGTACGCCTTAGAGAAGGCCGCCCATATCCTTAATTTAGTTCCCACCAAGAAGGTTGCCAAAACACCTCACGAAATGTGGACATAGAAAGCTCCCTTGTTGGCACATATCAAAGTTTGGGGTTGCGAGGCTTTCGTAAGACGAGAATCTCAAGACAAGCTCGAACCTCGTAGTGAGAAGTGTTATTTCATCGGCTATCCACATAAGTCCCTTGATTATCTCTTCTATAGACCGAGCGACAATGTTGTTTCGTTGCGAGGAGAGGGGTTTTCCGAGAAAGAGAACTCATAAGCCAAGAGGACAGTGGGAGGCAAATTGATCTTGAAGAGATTTAAGAACAAAGCGATAAAGGAACTTCTAATGCTGGCACTCAACCTGAGGAGGAAACTCATATTGAACTTGTTGATGAGTCCTTACCTCTTAGACGTTCCAGTAGGGCTAGTGTTCCACCCCAGTTGGATGGATTCCATATTACTACCGAAGGGGATAGATTTATTAGTGATAGTACAATGGTATATTTAGATGAACCTAGCAGCTACAAGGAAGCCATGGCAGGCCCGGAGTCTGCTAAGTGGAAAGAGGCAATGGACAGCGAGATTCAGTCCATGTACGACAACCAAGTTTGGAATTTGGTTGATAATATGTCGGGTCGTAAGACAGTCGGGTGCAAGTGGATCTTCAAGAAGAAGACATACATGGATGGGAATGTGCACACTTATAAAGAGCGATTGGTTGCGAAGGGCTTTACTCAAACTGCTGGAGTTGACTATGATGAGAACTTTTCACCAGTTGCAAAGACAAAGTCTATTAGGGTGATGCTCGCAATAGCTGCTTTTCATGATTATGAAATATGGCGTGAAAACCGATTTTCTTAATGGAAAGTTGGCTGAGGATGTTTACATGAATCAGCCAGATGGTTTTGTCGATGCGAAGCATCCAAATAGAGCGTGTAAGCTTGAGAAATCCATTTATGGATTAAAGCAAGCGACTCGCAGATGGAATCTTTGTTTTGACAAGAAGGTCAAAGAGTTTGGCTTTCTGCGAAGCGAAGATGAGTCATGTGTGTATGTCAAGGCCAGTGGGAGTATAATAAGCTTCCTCGTATTGTATGTCGATGACATACTGCTCATAGGAAATGACGTCCCATCCTTGCAGGAGGTCAAGTCCTGGCTTGGGAAGTGTTTCGCTATGAAGGACCTCGGAGAGGCTGCATATATTCTGGGAATAAGGATAGTAAGACACAGAAGTAAAAGACTGATAAGACTCAGTCAGGATACATACTTGGACAAGGTACTAAAATTTTTTAGTATGGAAAATTCCAAGAAAGGGGAGTTGCCAATCCAAAGCAATACCAAGTTGAGTAAGACTCAATGCCCGAGTACAAAGGCAGAAATAGCTTATATGAGCTGAGTTCCCTACGCTTCCATAGTTGGCTCTATCATGTACGCTATGACTTGTACTCACCCTGATGTAGCCTTTGCTTTGAACATGGTTAGTAGATATCAAGGGAACCCTGGTAGAGCGCATTGGATTGCTGTCAAGAATATTCTTAAGTACCTTCGAAGGACCAAGGAATGGTTTCTAGTCCTCGGTGGGAATGATGACTTGAGGGTACGAGGGTACAATGACGCTAGTTTCTAGACGGATTGGGATAATTACCTTTTGCAGTCAGGTTGGGTCTTTACCCTTAACGGAGGAGCAGTAACTTGGAAAAGTTCCAAGGAGGAGACTGTGGCTAATTCAATGTGTGAATCAGAGTACATTGCAGCAAGTGAAGCATCGAAAGAGGCAGTATGGTTGAAGAAATTCATTGGAGACCTTGGAGTTGTGCCATCCATAAAGGAGCCCATGGAGATTTTCTGTGATAATGAAGGAGCAGTTGCCTTAACCAAGGAACCAAGGGATCACGGCAGATCCAGACATATCGATAGAAAATACCATTTCATTAGACATCGGGTAGAAGAGGGACTCCTCGTAGTGAAGAGGGTATTGTCAGAAGATAACCCAGCAGATCCCCTTACGAAGGGATTGAGTAGGGTTAAGAACTTGCAGCACGCTAGGAGCATTGGGCTGAAGGATGATATAAGTTTAGGTTAGATAAGAAACATGTAATGGATAAATTTGTACTTGACATTTGATGAATAAATAAAGGTGTGTTATTTATAAGTAAAGATACTATCTTATGTTGATTATTTATCTGTTGTTTCAATTTTGCATGTTTTGACTTCCTGAATAATAAGATAATTCAAACAGTCCACAGTCGCCCATATGTTGGAAGTAGATATGAAAGAAGACTGTTATGAATTTGTTTGTAGATTGTCTGAAAGGTTTTAGACATGGCAAAGGTTTGCTACAAAGTTCATGAGTGCTTATGAATTGTGATTTGAGCATTGGAATAAACTCGCGCTTGCTTGTATCACTTCATGGAATTTATCACGAGTGATCGCAAGACGATAATATTATATAATCTTTAAACCTAAAGATATGGTTATTTTTTATTGATTAGTTGTGCATTGACAATGCGTAAACGCATCAGTAACTTGATGTTATAAAACACATTGTTGTGTATGATTTAGCCAACAAATAATAAAAGCATATAAGTCGAAGTTTATCTGTTCCTTTTATTCTAAGAGGATAAAAGCGATGTCTGGCCACTTGATGATTTGGCTTGACCTATGTGTCGGGCCCGGTCAGGACAAAGTTGATGTGTTCAACTATGTTCTATGTCAAACAAATCAGAAATCGAGGAACAATATGTTGAACAATAAGTATGACTATGTTCCATGTGATTGTCAGCATGATATCTAGAACAGAGGACAAGATATTGATCAGAGTTCATAGTAGCGTATAGGAGCTACGATTGTTAAACCGGATTCTGAAGTCATATGTGAGATATAGTTACTAGACTTATCCAAGTGGGAGACTGTTGGATTAGTGTCTACGCCCGTAACTATATTTGGTTTGTACTTGACCCAGTTGTGCATGGTCCTTTTGGGTTGCCTTCACCGAAGTAACTTGATAGGGTAATTTGATAAGAGAGAGAGAGAGAGGATAATATGATTTATTAATATATTATAAGAATAATATATTAAAGGAGAAATCATATTTATTTAGTTAGTATTAGTCATAAATTAATTAGGAATTAATTTGGTGACTAAAAGAGATTAAGTTGTCCATTAGGGTTTAGACCGAAACCCTAGCAGCCTACAGTATAAATAAGACCCCTAGCCTTCAATTTATGGCCACTTGTTTTCCAAGAGAAACCCTAGGCCAAAATTAAGTATCCTCTCTCCTCTCTCAAAGTTTCCTTCTTGCTTGTGGTGTTTGTAAGCCATTAGAGGAATTACACTTGTGACTCTAAGCTCAAGAACAAGAAGATTCAAAGGATTTCAAGCCAATTGAAAGAGGTAATCACTTAGATCTGTTCTTAAAGTGTTAATTTCGAATCATGTATGCTAGATTAGGGTTTTCAAGTCTTGGATTCATTGCATGTACAATAGAGAAATCTAGATCCAAGCATTAGGGTTTGTATGAGCACATAGGATTGTTCTTATGCCTAAAACCCATCACTTACTTCATTATATAATTATTTCTTTTTAATCACATAATAAGACTTTCTAACGTATAGTCATATACTATCACAGATATTCCAGGTTACCCATTCAACAATAGAGGGTTCATTCAAGTGTACCTGCATGTATTTTGAACATGTCGGTCTTTTGTGTAGGCACATATTCTGTGTGTTTAAGTTTTACAATTGAACAGATTCTTGAAGAATAAATTATGAGACGTTGGCATCGGGATGTTATTCCAACAAGATTACTTAAGAGGCGTCTAGTTCTTTGGTTGACTCAAATTCTAACATGACGGCTATTGAAATTTTTTCAAATGTAGACTGTTGCGTTTCATTTTTCAGCCATGATGCTGCTAAGTTATACTCATACCTTAAAGAGCCGAATAAGTTGGAAAAAAATTATAGATGATTGTCCAGCCCCCGAGATGCCATCAAGAGAATCATTCTATAACCAGATTATTGGTGTGGAGTAAACTAATGATGTGGCTGACATTGAGAATCCATCGGATATTCGTAATAAGGGAACTGGTAGTCGTGGTAAGAGATTAAAATAAAAAAAAACGCTGGAAAAAGTAAGTTAGACGCCTAAGCAAAAGTGTGCCTCATGTAAACAGATGACTAACCATGATAAATGAACTTTTCCTCTAAAAAACATGCCGAAGTAGTATAATTTTTATATAGGTTTTTAAAATTATTATATTATAGTAACATTTTTGTTTCACGTGTATTAGTGACATTGATTTCAATTTTGCGAGTGTTTTATAAAATTATTAAATATGGTTATGCACTATTGCACATTTTGTTATCATTCATTATCCAAGCGTGTTACACGAACATTAGAATCATTTATAATCATTAGTTTACACAAGTATTTTGTAAGACCAACAACATACTATTTCCCAAACATTGAGTCAACAACACAATAACATATTCCAACAAAATTTAACTTTATTTCAATTATTTTCATTCTTTCAAACAATGGCATATCAGAATTTAACAATTCATAACAAGATTTTTTACTGTATTCTAATTATTTTCATTCTTTCAGAACAATGGCATATCATAATTAACAATTCATAACCAAAATTTAACTGTATACTAATATTTTTTATAAATTACAACATAAACAATTGATAACCAAAATTTAACTATACTCTAATTATTTTCATTCTTTCATAACAATGGTATATCATTTTGTTTTTTTATTTTTTAAAACCCCTATAAAAACAATATAACAGAACATACAAACATAATCTTAATGTATTTTCATTATAATAATTTGAAATTGTAAACTTTGCTCAAACATGAAAGAGTATGACCTTTAAACATTTAAACTTTTGAAACATTCATTACTTTCATAATTTTCATATCCATTCAAACATTTCAACATCAGTCACTTTCTAATGTTTCCTAAACAAAGGCAACTAGACCAAAATAAAACATGCTACCATAAGTCTTCCAACATAAATCCTAAAAACTTCAAAATAAAACAAAGACAACTAGACCAAACAAAGACAACTATCCTAAAAATGATGCCTTCCACGTCTCTACTTCTCCCTAGCTTCCTTCACTTCATTCATCACAACCATTTTCTCCTATGGATCAAGCATGTCATACGCTTCTACATCTCTCTCCAACATACTTTTATACTGTTGTAGTTAGATTTCATAAGCCCTGCCATGTATTTGATAATTAAATTATTTAAAGCATTACATCACTTCGTTTTTTACTTGTAAAGCCACAATCCCAATGCCCTTCACTTTCCCCCATGTACGATTCTATATGCCGCATAAGATACTCTCCACAGTCTGATCCTTCTTTTGCTATTTTCCATGTGAATTTCTTTACATGAGGTTTAATTTTGTTGAAAGTAGTTGATTTTTTGGTAATTCTCTGTTTTTAAGTAGTTGCCAAGCAATTTTTTCTGTGATACAATACAATACATTTATTATACATCATTTGTAACAATACAAAAAACAAGTCATATAAAAATTCTTATATGTAATTCTTAAGCTTACCAAAAGAATTGGTTTCCTTCCATATATATCCTCAAAAGTGTTTGTTCAGTTGACATGGTCTTTAATATAATAGGTAAGTATCCTTAGATCAAAGCATATTAAATAATATTTGCTTCCCTCAACTACTGGAAAGAAAACCTGGTATATAACAAAATTTATAACAATAAGTTATATTTGTATAATAAATATTATAACAAATAACACAATTATTAATCAAATTACCAATCCAACATCCTTGAGACTTTGTTTAATTGGTAGACTTCTAATGTGGAGTTTCAGCATCGAATCAAATAATGATTGGGTTGTATCGTATGCAACCGATGCATCCAGTATCTCATCTTCCTATATACATAAATCAAACAATCAATTATTCACCATAAAACCAAAATTATTATCTAATAATAAACTTAAATTTACTACGTACCAGAAAGTTTGTATCAAAGAAAACTCTAGCAACCGATCCTACATCCCTTAGTTCCTCCATTTTGTTGAGTAATGTTGTCCAACAGTCAATGACTATATCATGTATAAACATGTTGCTTTTAAAATGATATGCAAATCCTTGATGCAATACGTGGCCACTCCTAATGTTCCATATCTTGTCGCTGCTCAACAATTTTAATCAAATGTATTATACAATTATGTTTTATAAGCAAATCACTATAATATATTTACTCAATTACCCATAATCTCTTTTTGATGCAAAAACTGAACTGTATAATACTATCTCATCCTTCTTCACCTTGTTACCCATTCTAACAATTCTTTCAACAAACGATGAGTTTCCTTATACAGGTAACTTTTGTCCTCTTTCCCCCCTTTTTCCATTGTCATCATCTCCCACACCTACTACCACTGTTTCCAAGATTTCTTTTCCTTTTTTCTTTTCTTTTCTATAACTATTCAACACAGCCTCATCTGTCATTTCTATGGCTTTTGCCAAGACTTTAGGATGCTCCAAGAATTATGAACAAGTTATATGGTCTGTACTATCAACCTTTTCCACATTAGGAGTATTAAAACTTCCCCCATCATCCTTTTTATCCCCATAAACTGTTGGATTAGTGTCTAAGCCCGTAACTATATTTGGTATGTACTTGACCCGGTTGTGCATGGTCCTTTTGGGTTGCCTTCACCAAAGCAACTTGTTAGGATAAGTTAAGGAGAGAGAGAGAGAGATAGAGAGAGAGAGAGAGAGGTTATTATGATTTATTGATATATTATATGAATAATATATTAAAAGATAAATCATATAGTTTAATTAATATTACACAAGAATTAATTATGTGGCTAAAAGACATTAATTAAATAAAGGGGACTAGAGGTGTCAATTGTGTGATAGTTGATATTGGACTGAGAATCCTTATGGATTAGTGCATGGACGAAATTAAGAGGATTCCATCTTAATTTCGGCCATAAAGGCCTTATTCCAGAAGGTTCCTTGGACTGCTTAAGGCCATTGTTGTCCATTAGGGTTTTCACTGAAACCCTAGCAACACAAGGATAAATAGACCTCTAGGGCATCAATTTTCGGCCACTGGAAACCATAGAAGAATTCATAGCCGAAATTATGCCTCCTTCTCTCTCTCCAATATCATCCTCTTGCTTGTGGTGTTTGGAAGCCATTAGAGGAGTGACATTTGTGACTCTAAGCTCCAAGAGAAGAAGATTCAAGCCATTCTTGAAGAGGTATTCATCTAGATATGATCTTATATGATAATTTTGAAATATGTATGCTAGATCTAGGGTTCATAAGTCTTGGATGAATTGCATGTACAATAGAGAAACCTAGATCCAATCTTTAGGGTTTGCATGAGCACATAGGATGTTCTTTTGTATCAAACCCATCAGTGGTATCAAAGCATTGATTGGTTTCTATTGTATTGATGTCTTGTATGTTCATCTTGCTTAAAATTGTTTTTCTGCCCTCTGTCCGACCTGACTCGGCGAGTCCAGTGAGTGACTCGACGAGTTGGGGAGTCGGACGGAGGGAAACTCGGGATTTCTTGTTGTTTTGCTGAAGGATAATTACGAAAACTGTTTTTGAGTAATAAAATCCGAATTGTATTGTTATTATGTGATTATCCTTACCAAAACAAAAGATAATTACCAATTAATTGAATAATAAATTCCTTATATGATAAAATTTCATTATTTGAATTATTTGATGAATTATCTTGTGAATAAAATGGAATAGGTCAAATTTAGATAATCATTAAATTATATATTTAATTTTTAAATTATTTGCTATTTGATCCTATGTGTTTTGAAAAGTTCAAAACTTGCCCTCAAGTTTTGGAATTTAAATTTTTAATTAAAAGTTTAATTTGAAATTATTAAATTCCAAACCCTAGAATTTTATAAGTTTAAAATTCACCCTATACTATTATAATATTATAAGAATAATTATTATGTATGTATGATTTAAATGCTAGTCTTACCGTTAGTAGGCCTCAATCACGAAGCCGATCTATAAGGGGGTATAAGGTTATGGCCTATAAAATGCCCGTTTAATGGGTGTCCACTCTCACCCACCGCTTCCTTGATTGGTGGAGGGTCAATAGTCAAACAGGTAGGATAGGGCAACCCTTTCCTCATTAAAAATATAATGAATTTATAAAGTAACTAAATGTTTTTTAAAAATTCCTAACCTTAGTTACTTTAGGCAAAAGTGAAGTGATGCAATTCCATGAAAGTACACTTTGTACCCTTGCTAAGACGTTAGTGATTGTGTGTGGTTAACCGGCACACTAATTGGGCTCTAAGCAAAGATGGAAAAGGGTGACTCGATGTTTGTCATAGTTCGATGGAGCATGTGTGGTTAACCGGCACGTCGAATATGTGACTATAACATTGAGAGCACCATGTACATTTGCATGGTTATTCACACCCGCTTTGTGATCCTCAGCATCCCAGTCATAAACTTGAGGGACATATCGAGATTTAAACATGCCATTGAAAAGTTCAATGAATCTCAAAATATCTAGGAGTTTTCAATGCATTTAAAACTTAATTTTAATTTGTTTTTATGGTGAAAACTAGTGAATCGTCATTCACTTACCTTCAAATTATCTGTTATTTAGATTACGGTATCCCTTTTCTAAATTGCAAATAATGTTGTTGGATCCTAGCCCTAATTTTTCATTTGGGTGTTTTATTGGGGATCCTTGTCTAATCAAACTTTGTCTCTTTTCCTTTTCAGATGTCAAACTTGAACAACAATGCTCCCGGCTCAAACGCCTCCGGCTCGTTCTCACTCATGAAGTTGTGTGGAAGGGTGATCTTTGACAAAAACAGTTTCAATGATTGGATCCATAATATAAGAATGGTCACCCGCTATGAGGACAAAGAATATGTCCTCGATAAGGAGCTAAAAGAGGTGGACATGAACACTACCACTCCCGAAGAGATCATTGCCTTCGAGGCCCATGAGCATGATGCCACGAAATTCCATTGCATCATGCTAGCAACAATGACTGCTGAACATAAAAAGTCCTACGAGGACTTCTATCCCTACGAAATGCATCGGGACTTGGTGGAAAGGTATCACAAAAGTGTGAGGCAGGAGAGGTATGAGATCCTCACATCGATGAACACGACCAAGATGAGAGACGGAGAGTCTGTCATTGCTCATCTCCAAAAGATGCAGAGGTATGTTGATCGCCTGCTGAAGTTAAATGTTAACTTCGATGAAGAGCTGGCAATTAACATCATTCTACATTCGCTGCCACCCTACTTCAACCAGTTTCTCATGACCTACCACATGAATAAAGAGGAGTTCACATTGAGCAAGTTGCAAGGTCTATTAAGGACTGCCGAGAGTAACCTCAAGGACAAGTCCATTACACAAACTCCTACTCCTACTGCTACCCCAGTCTTGGCAATTGGGCAGGGGAAGGGTAAGAAGACGAAGGCTCCCTCAAAGAGCCACCATAAGGGAAAGTCCCATGATGACACCTCTTCTAGTGGAACCAAGGCTGGTTCTGCTAAATCCAACTCCAACCCCAAGGATGCAGAGTGTCATCACTACCACGAAATAGGGCATTAGAAATGAAGTTGCCCAAAGTATCTGCAAGATATCAAGGATGGAAAGATCAAGTTGTCCTACGCATGTACTTACACTATTAAATCTAATGATTCATCACATGTTATTTCTTGGGTGCTTGATACAAGATGTGGTTTTATATTTGTTCTTATTTGCAGGGCCTAAGAAGAAATAGTTATGTGGAGCATGGGAAGATAAACTTGATCACAGGGAACAGGAGATCGTCGCCTGTCATCGAGACTGGAGTTTACTCTTTAGTGCTTAGTAATGGATTTAGACTAGATTTAAATAATTGTTGCTATTCACTAGATATGGAAAGAAACATCATTTTTTCATGGTTTGTATAAACGAGGTTTTAGATATTCATTTGATAATGAAAAGGGTTCTATTAATGCTTATCTTAATGGTGTTTTCTATTTTGAAGCATTCCCTTGTAATGGAATATATGAAACTGTGATGGTTGTAGACAATTTAGGAAATGATGTGTTATGTATTGATTCTTCCAATGGTTTGGACAAAGCATGCTTGTGGCATTGTCATCTTGGACATGTCAACAAGAAACGCATAGCCCAACTCCAAAAGGATGGAGTGTTGGAGTCATTCGACCTTAGGGACGATGACGTGTGTGAGTCTTGTTTGCTTGGAAAGATGACCAAGTCGCCCTTCACTGGCACTTGTGAAAGAGGTGAGGGTTTATTGGATCTCATACACACCGATGTGTGTGAGCCCTTTAGATCCACCACAAGGGATGCGAGTCGCTTCTATGTGACTTTCACCGATGATTATAGAAGATATGGGTATATCTACTTAATCAAGCACAAGTTAGAAACCTTTGAAAAGTTCAAAGAGTTTAAACTGGAAGTGGAGAATCAATTGGGTAGGAAAATCAAGATGCTTCGATCCGATCGAGGTGGAGAGTACCTAAGTCTTGAATTCCATGACTACCTCAAGGAATGTAGAATCGTTTCGCAGTTGACGCCACCTAGGACACCGTTGTTGAATGGTGTGGCTGAGAGGCGTAATCGAACCTTTATAGACATGGTTCGTTCCATGATGAGTCGTGCATTGCTACCTATCTTATTCTGGGGGTATGCCTTAGAGACTGCCGCCCATATCCTTAATTTAGTCCCTATGAAGAAGGTTGCCAAAACACCTCACGAGATGTGGACAGGGAAAGCTCCCTCGTTGGCACATATCAAGGTTTGGGGTTGCGAGGTTTTCATAAGACAAGAAACTCACGACAAGCTCGAGCCTCGTAGTGAGTTGTGTATTTTCATCGGCTACCCGCAAAAGTCCTTTAGATATCTCTTCTATAGACCGGGTGACAATGTTTTCTTCGTTGCAAGGAGAGGGGTTTTCCGAGAACGAAAACTCATAAGCCAAGGGGACAGTGGGAGGCAAATTGATCTTGAAGAACTTCAAGAATCGAGTGATGAAGGAACCTCTAAGGCGCTCAACCCAAGGAGGAAACTCTGGTTAAACCGATTGACGAATCCTTACCTCTTAGACGTTCCAGTAGAGTTAGTGTTCCACCTATGTTATATGGTTTTCATATAACAAGTGAGGGTGATACGTTTATTAGTGATAGTGCACTAATAAATTTGGATGAACCTAATAGCTACAAGGAAGCCATGGCAGGCCCGGAGTCTACAAAATGGAAAGAGGCTATGGACAGTGAGATTCACCCCATGTATGACAACCAAGTTCAGAATCTGGTTGTCAATGTGCCAGGTCGTAAGATGGTCGGGTGCAAGTGGATCTTCAAGAAGAAGACCAACATGGATGGAAATGTACACACCTATAAGGCGCGATTGGTTGCGAAGGGCTTTACTCAAACTCCCGGAGTTGACTATGATGAGACCTTCTCACCAGTTGCAAAGATAAAGTCTATTAAGGTGATGCTAGCCATTGCTGCATTTCATGACTATGAGATATGGCAAATGGATGTCAAAACCACTTTCCTTAATGGAAATTTGGTTGAGGATGTTTACATGAATCAGCCAGAGGGTTTTGTCGATGCGAAGCACCTCAATAGAGTGTGTAAGCTTGAGAAGTCCATTTATAGATTGAAACAAGCATCTCGCAGATGGAATCTTTGTTTTTATGAGAAAGTCAAAGAGTTTGGTTTTTTGCGAAGCGCGGATGAAACATGCGTATATGTCAAAACCAGTGGGAGTATAGTTAGCTTCCTCGTATTGTATGTCGATGAGATACTACTCATATGAAACGACATTCTGACGTTGTAGGAAGTCAAGTCCTGGCTTGGGAAGTGTTTCGCTATGAAGGACCTCGGAGAGGCTGCCTATATTTTGGGAATAAGGATAGTGAGAAACATAAGTAAAAGGCTAATAGGACTTAGTCAGAATACTAACTTGGACAAGGTACTAAAACGTTTTAGTATGGAGAATTCTAAGAAGGGGGAGTTACCAATCCAAAGTAATGCAAAGTTGAGTAAGACTCAAAGCCCGAGTACCGAAGTAGAGATAGCAGAGATGAGCCGAGTACCATACGCTTCCACAGTTGGCTCGATTATGTATGCTATGACTTGTACTCGCCCTGATGTGGCCTTCGCTTTGAGAATGGTCAGCAGATATCAAGGGAACCCTGGAAAAGCACACCGGACCGTAGTCAAGAATATTCTTAAGTATCTTCGGAGGACCAAGGAATGGTTTCTAGTCCTCGGTGTAAGTGATGACTTAAGGGTGTGAGGGTATAGTGACGTCAGTTTTCAAACAGACAGGGACAACTACCGTTCGTAGTCTGGCTGGGTCTTTACTCTTAATGGAGGAGCAGTGACTTGGAAAAGTTCCAAGCAGGAGATTGTAGCTGATTCAACATGAAAATCAGAGTATATAGCGGCGAGAGAAGCATCAAAGGAGGGGATATGGTTGAATAACTTCATTGGAGACCTTGTAGTTGTGCCAGCCATAAAGGAGCCCATGGAAATCTTCTGTGATAATGAAGGAGCGGTTTCCTTGACCAAGGAACTAAGAGATCATGGCAGATCTCGACATATCGACAAGAAATATCATTTTATTCAACATTGGGTAGAAGAGGGACTCCTCTTAGTGAAGAGGCTATCTTCGGAGGGTAACCCAGTAGATCCCCTTACGAAGGGACTGAGTAGGGTTAAGCACTTAAATCACGCTTGGAGCATCAAGTTGAAGGACGATATTAGTTTAGATTAGATAGCTTTGAAACGTGTAATAAATACATGTAATTGACATTTGATGATTAAATAAAGGAGTAATATATTTATAAGTAAAGTTACTGTATTATGTTGATTATTTACCTATTGTTTCACTTTGCATGTTTTGACTTCCTGAATAATAAGATTGTTCGAATGTTCCATAGTCGCTCATACTTTGGGAGTAGGTATGAAAGAAGATTTTCATGAATTGGTTTGTAGATTGTCTAAAGTGTATTAGACATAGCAAAGGTTTGCTGCAACGTTCATGACTGCTTATGAATATGATTTGAGCATTGGATTAAACCCACGCTTGCTGGTATCACTTCATGGAATTTATCATGAGTGATCGCAAAACGATAATATCATATGGTCTTGAAACCTAGATATATGGTTTATTGTTTGCAAGTTGGTTGTGCATTGATAATGCGTAAACGCATCAGTAGCTTGATGTTATAAAACGCATTATTGTGCATGATTTGATGAGTGAATGGTAAATGTATATAAGTCAAAGTTTATCTGTTCCTTTTATCCTAAGAGGGTAAAATCGATATCTGGGCCCCTCGATGATTTGGTTTGATTTATGTGTCAGGCCCGGTCAGGACTGAATTGATGTGTTCAATTAAATTCTATGTTAGACAAATCAGAGATCGAGAAACAAACTGTTGGACAATAAGTATGAATATGTTCCATGTAATTATACGCACGATATCTAGAACGGAGGACTATATGATCCCTTATCTAAAGGACAGGTTACTGATAAAATCAGAGTTCGACAGTGTCTTTGAGAGCTACCATTGCTAATCGGATTGTACTTACATTTGTAGTTAATAGACTTATCCAAGTGGGAGACTATTGGATTAGTGTCTAAACCCGTAGCTATATCTGGTATGAACTTGACCCGGTTGTGCATGGTCCTTTTGGGTTGCCTTCACCAAAGCAACTTGTTAGGATGATTTAAGGAGAGAGAGAGAGAGAGATAGAGAGAGAGAGAGAGGGGTTATTATGATTTATTGATATATTATATGAATAATATATTAGAAGAGAAATCATATAGTTTAATTAATATTAGACAAGAATTAATTGAGAATTAATTATGTGGCTAAAAGACATTAATTAAATAAAGGGGACTAGAACTGTCAATTGTGTGATAGTTGATATTGGGCTGAGAGTCCTTATGGATTAGGGCATGGACGAAATTAAGAGGATTCCATCTTAATTTTGGCCATAGTGGCCTTATTCCAGAAGGTTCCTTGGACTGCTTAAGGCCTAATCTGTCCATTAGGGTTTTGACTGAAACCCTAGCAGCACAAGTATAAATAAACCCCATTAGTTTTCGGCTACTGGAAACACTAGAAGAGTTCATAGCCAAAATTATGCCTCCTCCCCTCTCTCCAATATCATCCTCTTGCTTGTGGTGTTTGTAAGCCATTAAAGGAGTGACATTTGTGACTCTAAGCTCCAAGAGAAGAAGATTCAAGCCATTCTTGAAGAGGTATTCATCTAGATATGATCTTATATGATAATTTTGAAATGTGTATGCTAGATCTAGGGTTCATAAGTCTTGGATGAATTGCATGTACAATAGAGAAACCAAGATCCAAGCTTTAGGGTTTGCATGAGCACATAGGATGTTCTTTTGTATAAAACCCATCAGAAACTACCAATCCTCTAACCGGAGACATTCCACCTTCATTACCACCATCATCCGCTCCTTTGTTACCATCAACATCAAAACCATGTTCTTTATCTTTCATTCCTCCACTCCCTTCATTCTTTAATTCATTGAACAATTCATTGCTTTTTTGTACCACTCCTTCAACAACATGCTATATGGGAATTTTTCCATTCCAACTTTCATATCCATTTCCATAGTCTTCTTTTCGGACAAAATTATTCCATAACTATGCTCGATAACAGCCACATAAGCTTGAAAATTTAATACCAACTTATGAGTACCAAAATTCAAACATAAGTAGTTGCCAACATAATAATTGGTCCCATTATTTTAAACTTTTACCTCAAAAGTACACATCTACTTTAGAGGACTTTATGAATGTAACATATTTTTTATTATAACTTTATGTCTTACCTCCTCATCCCCATAATCTCTCTTAAGACCATCCAATATTTCATCTTCATCCATCATTTCATCATCAACATAAACATCTTCAAAGCCCTCCTGTAGTTGCCTTCCAAACCCTCCTATACTAATCTCCAACTTCTCTATTTTTTCAAAAACATCACTCGTAACATGCCACACAAACAGTACCCTTTTCATTAACTTCAAGCCTAGAAACTTCATGTTATACACATACACCAGCTACATCACAAAATAATGTACAATTACTATATAATTCAATATACATTAAAGTATAATCTACTCAAGACAACAAGATTACCGTCAAAACGAGTATAGGTTTGTTGTAATAGCATGTCTTATCATCCCTTCTCCACAATTGTTTTTTACTAACTAAACAATCTAAAATATACTTACACCAATCAATCTTTGAGAAGTCTTTTACCAACACCAACTTATTGACAACATTTATTTGATTTGTACCATCAAAGTTGATTCCACAAATGTGTTAATGAAAAGGGTAAGGAAATTCAGCCTAAACATAAGATTGTCTTGCTTTGTGTTTTTGATCCTTTTCAGGTATTCTTCACCATTGAACCCTTTTTTCATATTGATTTTTCCATTCTTGCAGAATTTCATTGTCTTTTTCACAACTATTCATGTTCATGAAGTCTTCCCCATCATTTGGTAACCCCAACATATCATGCACCGTCTCTTTGGTAATTGTAATCACAATATTTTATAGAACTAGATGGCTACTTTGTGGATCATAGTGATCTAAGAGATAGTAGTTAAGTAACCCCGGAGTAGTCTCCATGTCAATATTCAGAAGTGAACCAAAACCCACAGACACAATCCCATTTTTCTGTGCAGGGGACATCACTTTCACAGTTGCACTAACCCTTCCAGGAGTCATTCTAGTTGCAAGTCTTATTAAACCTTTTGGATGCTCCTTACTCACTTTTCTAACCTTGCCCTCCATATTTTTGACATTCAGATTCTCATGTTCTATTTTCCCCATTTTTTCTCTTTGGAGATTTCTTTGACTGTGGATCATTCACTACCTTTTTACCTTTACCAACAACTTCCTTATCTTCCACATTCATACCAATGTCTACCTTTTCATTTTTTTTTCTCTTTGATCCACTCATACTCTCCACAAGTAATTCATTTAAACTACTTGGTTTTTTACTTTCAGCCCTTGCTTCTACTGAATTCTTCTTATCTTTTTTAGTTGTTGTTCTTGCAGAATACTTCCTTTTCACCCTTTTTACACTTGTACTATCAATATTAATCGTCTCCTGTTCACCTTTGTTAGCAACTATTGAATCACATAAACATACTTATTTATGCTCTACTCATTGGGATTACACAATAATTATTTAACAACCCATTAATAGTTATTTAAATATACAATAGAAGTTTTATAAATCAGTTTGTTATAATATTTAATTGTATACTAATTATAATAGACTTATAGTGTATACAACTATGTAACATTCCATTTAAAATATAGTAATTAAATAAAAAATCCGGAACCCCGAGAAGTAATTATTATTATTATTTTATAATATTATAGCCACAATCAAATAATAATTGGCGGGGTGATGGTTTCAAGGAGCCAAATGATATAATTTTGCATTTTGGGGGTTAAAAGTGTAAGTTATGGATTTAATTTGAAAAGGGTTTTAGAAGTCAGAGTGTGCTTGGTAATTACTGGACTTAAATTGAAAGGATTTGAAGGCTTGGGGGGTTTGAATGGGAAATATTGGAGTTATATTGAGAAGTTTTGGTGGAGTAGGGGCCAAACTTGTAAAAAATGGATTGAAGTTTGTAAAGAGCACGGGTTTAGACCCGGTGCTCACTTCCTTTCCCGCTTCAAGACATTTCATTGGGTATCTTCAACCCTAACCCTAATTTTGTTATACCTCCAGCCACCACCACCATGTGTAGAATCTTCAGCCGCCACCATGAGAAGCTCCGAGTCCGCTGCCGTTGCTGACTTGCCATCGGAATGCCACCACGACTGTCAAACGTCATGAGCAATGCTGAGATGTCATGTGAGTCACCGGAAGCCATGAGGCGAGGCTGTTGCTACTGTACTCAGAGGTTTCGCACCACCATCTTCCTTATTCATTTCTTTCCGACGTCACATCGCTACTGCCGTTTCGAACAACTACTTTTATGCGCTCCGGTTTCCCTCCGCCCCTTTTTTCTCCATAGTTGCATTGAATGTGGCCGTCACCGCCATGCGGATGTTCCACCGTGACCGATATTCTTCGACCGCTCCACGCCACCAGGTGGGTGGTTTCGTTCCTATTGTCTTATAAAGGCTTATCTGCTACTGTCGTTGGTTGTGTACCTTGAAAGTGTGAAGGTTTAGCCACAAAGACCCACCACCACCACCGTGAGGTGGTAGCTGTCACCTCCAACCACCGCCTGCCGCTACAAGGGTGGTTGAGTGTGTGTGTATTTTATTATGTGTGTGTATTTTGGATATTACGTTGTATGTATATGGTTATTTTGGTCGGAAATACCTGTCACAACCACTGTGAGGTGGTGGCTGCCACCTCACGCCAACATTCTGCCACCACCAGCCGCCACCTTAGGTGGCGGTGTCCTCTTGTGTGATTGGATTTCTTTTTGGGACGTTTTAATGTGTTTTGATCTATAATCATAACCATCACCACGATGAGGTGGCCGTCGCCGTTGACCACCACTACCCGAGGTGGTAGTGAGTGGTGCCCGACTTAACTAACCCTAATTGACCTAGTGAAACCCTAATTTAACCCAAAGCTTCACAAATGGACTAACTGGAATGCTATTGGGTTGGAAACCCTAATTACGGTTTAGAAAATCCTAATTTTGGATATGTTAGATTTCGATTTGTCGGGACCCGCGTTTGGACCATTGGGTTTGGAATTTTGAATTTCACCTGATCGTATTGTACATTTGGATTACTGTACTGATGGACTTAATCGATTAATTCCTTATTGGATTAATTCCTTAATGGGTTAAGTAGGAACACTTAACCCCAATCATCATTTTATGTGAAAAAACCCGAATTTGGTTTAGGTTCTTGTTGGGCCATTTATTGGACTAAGCTGTTGTGGGCCTTTGTGGGCCCATTAGGAACATATTTATGGACTAAGGAAATTATTGGGCTTTAGGATAATGCCCGTTGGAAAGGCTTTGACCCAATTTGGAAAATTAGGCCATAAGTGGGCCATAATTAGGCCTTTATGATTATGAGATATTGGGCTATCAGAATACCAAGTTGTCACACCCCCAAACCAAGGATGGCGGAAACGTCCAGGGGTGGAGGACTTCATGTATAGTATCATAACAACAATTACAATAGTGATAAAAGTAAACACAACCAAAATAAATATAATTGAAAAAGTTACACCATAGTATGAGTTTACATGTTTCCAAATCAATTACATTATGTTGACAAAAAATGAAATGTTTGATGCCTTACGTCCCATCCTCAAAAGCACTTGGTTACATATTTATGGATTTCCTGAGAATACAAGTAGTTTTGAAAGAGTGTCAACAATTAAGTTGATGAGTTCATATGTTTTTGAAGGTGATGCTAAAATCCTTTTCCTGTAAAAGTGATGTTTGTTCAAGAAAGATCTCATATTTTCTTATGTAATGCATTGTAATCTTAAAAGTCAAGACCGAAGTGTACAAGTATTTTACCATACTTAAAGAAATTTATGCAAGTTTAAATCGACATAAACTCTTAAGTTTAGAAGTAAGACCCGTAAATCTTATGTTTTGCTAATACCACATGTGAGTTATTATAACCATACTATGACTCAGACGGCTCGTAATACGATGTTCTTCAAGCGTCGCAAGTTAAATGACACTTGTCACCTCAGATCTGCCGGTCTAGCTGTTGCATGCAACTTAGGTGGGGGTTTGTCAGACCCAATATAGATCTATACACAACTATCATGTTCTCCTTACAAGAGACTCTGGTTACAATTTACAGGACTTTTGATTTCATTACTAGGATGTAACGCGAAGCGAATGTCTCACAAATTTATTCATTAATAGATTTACGTGAACTAAAAACCTTAGGAAAAGAGTTTGAAATGTAATGAAACATAAACTATACCTGTTATAGTTTATTATAAACGTTTATAATGTAAAAGAAACATAAACTATACTTCCATAGTTTATCAAAGGTTTGTATACAATGGATGTAAACTTTGTTTATAACAACTAATTAATTACCATACTTATGAAGGTAAAAATCCATTTGTTTTCTGATGTATGTCAATACATCAAGATAAAATGACATGTAATGTAAAAACATATATTCACAAAATGATACACACCTTGCTCAACATGTTACAAGGTGCAAATGAAATTGATAGCATTTTTCTAGTGTTAACACTTCTATTACTGTTCTTAGAAAATTTATAGAAAAATCATCAAAGGTCCAAATCAGAATCTGTAAATTCTGAGAGTTTGGAAAATGAGTCTAGTTTGTTCATAAAATTTATTATGATTTTTAGTGACCTCCAACTTGTGTCAAAAAGTCCATAATCACAGACTGGTCCAGATTTGTTCTTGAAATGATAGACAGTTTTGTATAAATCATCATCAATTGTAGAAAAATCGTATGGAGATGTGCAAGTAGTCATTTTAAAGGTATAAACCTGAACTATTTGCACCTAATATATTTTTGAAAACTCAAAATGTTTAAGTTGACCAAAACAGTCTGTGAATGGAGTTAAACTTTTCTGATGAAAGCTGTTGGATGAGTTTAGTTGTGTTCTTGGTGTTTTAACTTGTATTCCCCCCGCCCCCCCTTAAAACTTAAGAAAATCGTGAAAAGATAGGGGTATGAACTCACCTTGTGTGTTCTTAGTGGATGGATGTTGAAGAAAAGAAGTGTTCAACTCAAGAACACTTAGAAGATGCCTTGAATGTTCGAAGATCTAACACAAATGTGATGGAATTTGTGTAATTATTCTATAATTTTGGGTAGAAGGAAGTGAAATAATCATAAGGAGGATAATATCACTTACCAAAAGTGGAAGAAAACTTGATGATCAGCCCTTGAATCTCGAATTTGAGAGAGAGAAGTAAGAGAGAAAGGTGTTTGTTCTTTGGTGGATAATGAGAGAAGAGCGACGAGAGATAAGAGTTTTCTAGTCCTTGACCAAGAGTATTGTAACACCCGTAGATCAGGGCTAGTCAAATTAGAGACGATAGGCGTCAAAAATGACTTTTTGATGGAAGATTATCTAGAAGGATTAATCTTAACTAAGTTGTAGTATATGTTACAAGGATTTTGTACATATAAAGAACGCCGAAATTCGAGTTATAACGAAGAAGTTATGACCCGTCGAAGTTTCACGACAGAATCGGCACGACACAGCGCGACGTAAATAGTGAATTTACGTTAGAGTGATATTTGGCCTTAGCGATCTAAATGAAAGTCGTAGAATACGTTAAACCAAGAGCGTGCGTAAAAAGAACGCCCAAATCTGACTTCGTATAAGGAAGTTATGATTTTTCTAAGTTTCAGCTTAGCAGTATGCAGCCCGAAGTTTGACTTAGAGATCGAGCGATATTTAGCCGAAACAATCTAAACAAGAATTGAAGATCTCATCGTTAGTAGTCCAACGGTAAAAAGATAGACGAAAACGAACGTCAGATGAAGAAGTTATGATTTTATAATGAAGTTTTCCTGTCCCGACCTACTAAAAATAATATAATAAAAATGAAGTCAAAATTAGCCAACGGAGTCTAAATGAAAGTTGTAGAGCATAAACTCATCTACGTGTGGATATAAAGAACGTCAAAAACGGAGCTCGTATGCAAAATGTTATGAATTTTTGAAGATCGTGGCACGCATACCAAAGCTTATCCGAAGCGTACGCCCAGCGTACTCCGAAATTACGCCCAGTGTAATCCCAGTTTCAGCACCCTATAAATAGATGTCGAGGGCTGCCGATTTCTTTTGTTCAAACTTTTCTTTCTCTCTCATTTTTGCATCGTTTTTCGTGCAAGAAATATCCCGAAGCCCCGGTATTATTCCCGAGCCCCGAAGCAAGTCCCGAAACCCCGAAGATCCCGAGGAGTAAAGTTTCCGAGCCGAAGCTCTGCCCGCGAGAAGCTAATTTTTGTGAAGATCTTCCAGAGCTATCAAAGAATACTACTTCTACAAGTCGTAACGTTGTCCGATCATCTTCTAATCAAGTGAGTGTATAGTCACTTTCTTCTTACACATAAATATTAAGTATTTGCTATGAAATACGTGTTATGTGTGTATATATTGTTGTTTATTTGAGATAATTGTGGAATGGATAAATTATATAGGTTTTAATGAGTTAAACTGTATACGTATTTTGTTTCTACGAATATGTTGGGTAGAGCGTGGGTAGATGAGATTATTGGTATGGGATAAAAGATGATTTGGATCATAAGATAAAAGGATAAAGAGATAAACTTGTTATAAATTCAGGAGTATGGATTAGATCAAGAGGTTAGTTTTAGATCCGAGAATATGGATTAGGTAATGAGGTAAATTTTAGATTCGGGAGTACGGATTATGTATTTTTGAACTAAGTGTTCATCCGATAGGGTATCATTTGCATAGTCCCTTTTATGGACATAATTTTAATACAAGTATTGATTAAAGTATTAATTATATATGTATGTGAAGTATTTGTTATTGCCCGAAATACATGTTATATATATAATTGATGATATACAACATACAAACCAGTTATGGCCCAATATGTGTTAAGATGTGTATATATGATATTATTACTTAAAACTTTGTGTTAAGTATACTCATAGTTAGTGTTTCCAAATGGAGATAGTATCGAAAATTGATTATAGGCATCATAGGCTTAGTGATGGGTTAAGACTTAAATAGGGATGTTTAGTTCCATTAAGTTTGGACATTGGGTAGCCTCTTATTAAGAGTACGTGTGTTGCAAGATTGATGATCGGTGGAGTATGTCCTACGTACAGAAGTACATTTTATGTATGAAGTCCTTTTCAAAGCTCTGTCTCGGGTGATGCTTGTGCCAGGGTACTATTATGTTCTCGGGTACGAGTCTTTCGCATACCAAAGTACTATAATGTGCTAGAAGTACTATCATGTACAAAGTCTTTTTGACAATTTTGTGTGTCGGTTATGGGAGCGTATGGGAACACTCTATTAGTATTTCCCATACTTTCATTTTGAGAGAGATTTGGAGTCAGCGATTCTTTTATGAAGTGATCGACCGAGCTTCATATGTCATTGTTTTCTTTCACAAAGTAATTAAGGGAACTTCGTAGACTGCCTAATAAAGTGTGTCGGTAATAGACCACTGCTAGGTATGTCTGGTGTTATATTGCTGGATAGGGTGCATCTGGGGGTGAAACACCTCATGTATTTAGACCACATCCTAGGCATTAGTCAATGTTCCATTTCCGATGCCGAATAGGGTGAGTCTGGTGGTTCAGACCACAGCCGAGGCATTAGTCAGCGTTTCCATTTCCGGATAGGGTGAGTCTGGGGGTTCAGACCACAGCCTAGGCATTAGTCAGCGTTTCCATTGCCGGATAGGGTGCGTCTGGGGGTTATATACCTCACGATATTCAAACCATAGCCTAGGCAAAGTTCGATGCTGGATCGGGTGCGTCTGGGGGCTACATACCTCATGATATTCAGACCACAACCTAGGCATTGATAACTACCCCTGACTTAACTATCTTGTGGTTCTTTCTTTTACGAACAAAGGTTCGTGGTGATACTTATTCCATTCCCCTCAATTGATGTCTTTATTGATCCTCATTTGCTGCCAGGGAGTTTCCGAAGTAGCTTCTTCAGTTTGTGGTTCATATCGATTCCTTAGACTAGATCTCGTAAGATCATTGTATAGGGTCAGTATGTGGGGATCGACGGGATGGGATATATTGTTTTAGAAATATAATTTTCATGTGTTTATAATATTAGTGGTTTTGTAGGATCGAGATATACTTTATCATCACGTTGTTTGAACTAAGAGCTTTCATACTCTATGTCCCTTAGGTGATTGGGTTCACCAGGGATATTCGAACTAAGTGTTCATTAAATATTTGAACTTAGTGTTCATCAGGGATATTTGAACTAAGTGTTCATTTAGTGTTTGTGAAATAGGTGTTCACTGCGTAATATTGGAACTAAGTGTTCATTAGGTGTTTTTTGTTCATTAATTATTGTGAATTGCGTGTTCACCACAGGTAATCTAAGAACCTTGGCAGCACTAGACTTTGTGCCAGTTCCTTAGGGAAACCCTTAGAAATGAATGGGAGAAGGGTAATCGGTTCTTAGGATAAATCTTTAAGAAATAAATGGAGATAATGGGGGTGGGTATTTGAATTGATTGTTTGATAATTGAATATAATATTTATATTATTGTAGGTTGAAAACCCTATATACTCACTAGGCTCCCAAGCCTAGCCCACTCAGTTTTCTTTGCATTACAGGTAATGGCACAAGAGTATAAGTTGGTGGACTTGACGAAAGATTTTGGATTATAGGCCAGTAGTTATGAATAACTGTTGTAAGGTCTATTTTGTTCTGTTTATGCTTTTGGTCTGTATTGAACATGACATCCCAAGATTTTGTTATATAATGAAAATACATTTCTTCAAAGAAATGCTTTGATAATTTTTATCATATTTTGTTTTGGGAACAAATTCCGCAACTGTTTTCTTTAAAAGATTACTCTGAGTTTAAAAAACAAAGCATAAACAAATCGGTTTTTTGCCGTGAAATTGGGGATGTCACAAGTATGACTGGAGTTATGGTAGGAAGAGGACAATTATTGACTAGATATGGTGTAATAGTGACTGGGGATGGTCAAGGAGTGGGTATGGGAGGTTGCTTATGTTACACACTAAGGTAAAGTCAACACTCCACCTCAAATATTCACCCACTAGATTTCATTCTTAAATAAAGATTTCCCCAAAAATATGTTTAAATTATGAATATTTAGGGTCTTATATGTTAAAATATGATTTTTGGTGAAAATCCCGCGTTAAAATCACGAAAAACGGGCTTAACACGTGAAAATGGTCAAAAACCGGGAAAAACATGCGAAAATTCGAAGTCTGGGCCAGAGGTTTGGTTCCTGATGCTTAGAACCGAGAGTAGGTGGGAGCCGAGAGAAAAAGAGAATGAACCGAGAGAAGAGAGAAGAGACCGAAGGTGCGAAGCGGGGGAACCGAAGGTGCGAGGCTCAGCTTCTGTTGTCTGCAAGGCTCGGTCCGAAATGGCTATAGAAGCGAAATAGACCGAGGGCTCGGTCTATTTCGGCTGTAGGACGCTCGGTTCGGCTGCAAACTTTGGTTCGGGAGTTCGGTTCTGACATACTCGCTTCTGACAAGCTCGGTTCTAAAGAGGTTCGGCGCCTAAGAGGGGTTTCAACCCCAATTAGCTGTTTTTCGATATAACTCCCCGTTTCAAGCGGTTTTTGGCCAATTTAAGGGTCGGGATGACCCGAATGATTATAAAAAGTTTGAGAGAGATCTGGGAGAGATTTGGAAAGATTTGAGAGAGATTCACTTTTAGCCATTTTCATCGAATAATCTTGCAATGCAAGGTCCGTGGACCCCATTATACTTCGTTTATGATTATCTTCAGTTCCTAAAAGGGTCCATAGTCGGGTTTTGATGCGTTTAACTCCCTTCTTAGGGTTTCAGATTGATAAACACATAGATTTATTGAGACAATTGAATTCTTGACATACAAATGTACATTTTCATAGAATAACTTTTAATTATACAAGTATTATACAAGATTGACCGATTTGACTTTGACTTGTTGACTTTGACTTTGATTTGTTGACTTTGACTTGACTTGAATTTGACGGTTGTCACACAAGTGTTGGACTAGAATTAATGGTTGGTCCCTGAAATAAGTCCATATAGAGGTTTGGGCCCAATTTGGAAAATTGGACCATATGTTGGGCCTTGGTAGATTATTAGGCTTTTGGGCCTTCAAAGTGTGAGTTTAGGCCTTGGTTTTTAAACCAATCTAGGTTAGGGGTAAAATGGTCCATTTACCCCAAGTGTAGATCTATGGTTATGTATTGGAAACCAATTATTAATTGGGTGTCATTTTGATGATTGACGGTTCGGGAATCTATCAACTAGCAGATAGAGTTTTATCTGCGGGACTTCAGCAATGCCAGGTGAGTCTCCTCACCATACCAATGGGTTTAAGGCACCAAGGCCGGCCTATTTATTTAGTTGAGATGATTATTGTGAATGTACTATCGATACATTATGTATTTATGTGAAGGCCATATTGGGGTTCCCATGGCAATTAGTTATATGTGGCATGCTAGTTGATTGTGTGGCATTTGGTATGCTAGTTGTTTTTGTGATACTTGCATCGAAGACTCCCGAGGGTTCTCGAGGCAGTTGGATATAAGGTCATGTGGTGGTTCCCATGGCATTCCAGGCTAAGACCATGTGGGGGTTCCCATGGCAGTGAGCTAAGACCATGTGGGGGTTCCCATGGCATCCTGTGTAAGACCATGGAGGGTTTCCATACCACCTTTATATGTTTGTTTTTATGGCTTATAGAGTTTTCATATATGTGTACTGTTAATTAATTATGTGTTATGTTGGTATGATATTTGTATGGAAGACCCTGGGGGTTCCGGTGGTAGTAGTTAAGACCATGTGGGGGTTCCCATGGCAGGTGGTTGAGACCATGTGGGGGTTCCCATGGCAGTGGGCTTAGACCACGTGGGGGTTCTAGTGGCACCCGCAGTAAGACCTTGGAGGGTTTCCATGGCTTCCTTATATGTTTATATGCATAGCTTGTGTAGTTTATATAATTTATGTGATTATGTGTATAAGACCTTGGAGGGTTTCCATGGCTCCATTATATGATTGTTATGGCCTATGTGATTGATATGGTTTATGCGGCTATGTGGATTATGTGGATTAAGTGGGGTATGCTTTGGGAACTAACTAAGCTTCGTGCTTACTGTTTTGTTTATGGTTTCAAGTATCACTCTTTTGGAAAGGGTGGGCTTAGCTTGATCGCAGCGCACACACCCATGTTTTCCGGAAAGAATGATTTTGGAATGAACTATGATAAATGTTTTAATTAGCGATGTTTTGTAATAAATTATATCTATGTTTTGGTTATATTAAAAATGAAATTTTTACCCTTGATTTTTGGGTCGTTACAAGTTGGTATCAGAGCCTTGGTTTGAGGGATTCAGACGTACTTTTGGATGTGTCTGAACTCAAACTGAGGATCTGTA
Source organism: Lactuca sativa (assembly GCF_002870075.4). Lineage (NCBI taxonomy): Eukaryota > Viridiplantae > Streptophyta > Magnoliopsida > Asterales > Asteraceae > Lactuca > Lactuca sativa. Next base: position 220,972,993 of record NC_056631.2, on the reverse strand, counting down.
AAGATTTTATAAAGAAAAATGTTTTCAAGGAAAAAGTTTTCTAAGACAAGAAAGGATGTGGTTCATGCAATCGGCCGAGCTCAAGTAAGTTTCCCCAGAATACCCATATATGTTATCTATTATGAATTGGTTTATGAATCTGAGAACCGCATGCTATTTAGGGCTAGGAGAGATGCCTTTATATGTTGTACGAGCTGGTAGACTTGCATGCTAGTGTTGAGTAGTCAGCGATAGATTGGCCTAATATGTGATGCTTGTAGCCTTGGTAATATTGGATGCCATGCTAGAATGAAAATGCTTATTGGTATTAGTAACTACTAAGTGTATGCTTTTAAAATTGTATACGGTTAGGATCTTATAGCCTTAGAATAATTGATTTGGCCTTATTTCCTGTTCCTTTCCTGGTTGTGATCCTAGGGTAGAGTCTATTATTCGACAGTCGGTTAGATCCTGTTTTGTGTATAATTTGCATGCATAAGGTAGCCGGCAATGAGGATGGATGGATGTGGAAAACATGAGTTGTGGTATGAGAGCTGAATATTCTATGATAGTTCTATGGATCAGAGTGCTACTGCACGAATGCTGTTTGCTTTGTACTTTTTGGAACTCTTGAGTGATGGGAGTCAGCTACTAAGTGGATATGACGATATCCAAGAGGTGGATGGTTGGCATCATGGGGAGTTCTTTAGAAGCTGATGGAAGGGTGAGGTTGGGAACCTAGGAAGGCCTAGGATATGCTCCAATGACTTTAGTGGGGCGGTTCGGTGAGGTTGGGAACCTAGGGGAGCCTATGAGCTGCTTTGGTGGGTATTGTGTTGCTGTTTAGCGGATATTTGGTGCACCAGTGGACTAGGTGACTTATAGGATTCAGGAGGATCGCTGAGGAAAGTATGGATAGGTGTGGAAGGTAGTATGGGCCCGTACTATTGAAAGCACAGGATCCATACTTGAGTCGGTGAGAGTCTTGGAGAATCTAAGAAGCCTATGGGAATGAGAATTCTTGGTTATGTTTGGATCATGGGAATAGCTGCTTTGCGGAATGAGGATGAGCACATATGGGAAGGACCAAGGTTTGGTCCCGATTCCGATGGTGAGCTAGTTAGCGGAAAGACTGCCAGGATTTTGAGTTCGCCTTGGATCTCTTATATCTGGCGACAAGGATTGATTGTGCGATCTATTGCGCTTTGGGATTGGAGATTATGTCTTGGGAGTAGTTTGTAGCCGTTTTATAGCAGAGGTTGCTCCAGCTATTGTAGTTTAGCCATTGACGATTGAGCTTGTGAGTGTGTTGGGGTGCAAGACCCTGAATGGTATGGATCCCAGAGCCCGAGGGCAGAAGATTGATTTGGAGTACCTCGAAGAAGAAAGGTTCAGATCAGGTGTATATATTAGAGGGTCCCGGGATGAGACATCCCCAAAATCTCGGCCAGAAAAGACCGATTTTCATTTATGCTTTTAAATAATTTCAGAGTAAATCCTTTTGATTTGAAAGAGTTGCGGAATTTGTTCCCAAAACAAAACATGATAAAATAATATTTATCAAAGCATTTCATCAAGAGATGCATTTCATTATATAATCAAAACTCGGGATGTCATGTTCCGATACAGACCATTAAGCATAAACGATAAACATTACAAGTCATTCAACAAATATATACATATACAGACTTGTAAACAAAACAACAAGATGATCCATCCATCTTACGCCCTTGTGCCACTTCCTGTAATACAAATAAAACTGAGTGGGTCAGGCTTGGGAGCCTGGTGAGCATATAGGGTTTTCAACCCACAATAAATAAGTTATATTTAATTTCACCAACCAATCACTATCCCGATTACCCATTCCCGTTATCCTCACTTTACGTCCCTAAAACAACTATCTCAAGGGACCTAATCTAGGATTTTCATCGGGACGGACATCACTACGAAGGGGTATCCTCAACAATAGATATCCTAAAGGCAACCATGAGGGGGATAAAGTACACCGGTGAACACATCGTTCACAACACCTACAGGTTATGAACCTGCTAGCGTGCCACTGGACTGTCTAGAAAGAGTCCATGGTCGTTATCCATACTCCGCTGAATAACTAGATCAACAACAACAACAACATCGATGCCTCTCATCTGTTTATTACACACCAACTATCTACCCATGTTCTACCCAACATATTAGTAGATAAAAATATATATTTTCATACGTAGTTTAAAGAAAACCTGTATAGCATGCTTTAATCAACACATATATCACATAACAGATGAGGCACGCACACACCTAACACATATCTCATAAAGAAATAAGTAGATCTACAAGATAGAAGAGAGTGAATACTCATTCACACATAACACAGCCAAATATATACACATAGCACGTATTTTTATATATAATACTTCGTATTATTGTATTAGAAGAAATAACTACACACTCACTTGATCAGAAGACGATCCGACAGCACTACGGCTTATAGAAGTAGTATTCCTCAGCAGATCTGGAAGATCTCCTCGAAAATCGAACTTCTCGCGGGCAGAGCTTCGACTCGGGAACCGCGCTTCTCGGGATCTTCGGGGTCTCGGGACTTGCCTCGGGGCTAGAGTATGATACCGGGACTTCGGGGTAGCTTCGGCACGAAAAACGATGCAAAAGACTAGAGAGAAGAGAAGAAAATGGGCAAAATGGTCGGCTGCCTTCGGATCCTTTATATAGAGGCTGGAGCCTCGGAGTACGCGGGGCGTACAGGCTGCGTACGCGTCCGAAATCGTCATTGCATGCGTCATCCGAAGTGTCGACACTATCGGAGTTACGCGATAGCGTAACCTCGTACGCGGGGCGTACTCCGGATTACACCGGTGACTCGGCTTCGGATAATGCCTCCGATTTTGAATTAAATAAAAATACAAAATGATTAATAAACTTCGTAAATTCATAACTTCTTCATACGAACTCCGTTTTCGACGTTCTTTATATCCACGGAAAGGTGAGACCACGCTCTACGACTTTCGTTTAGACTCCGTCGGCTAATTTTGAATTTATTTTTATTAATTATTTTTAATAGGCCGCGACAGAAACTTTCGTTATAAATTCATAACTTCTTCGTTTGACGTCCGTTCTCGCCTAACTTTTTATCGCTTCGATACCAAAAATGAGATCTTCGATTCTCATTTAGATTGCTTCGGCTAACAACCGCTCGATCTCAATTCGAGTATTTCAGGCTGTATACCGCTAAGCCGAAACTTCGATAAATCATAACTTCCTCATACGAAGTCAGATTTGGGCGTTCTATATATATTCGGAAACCTCGTTTCAACTACTACAACATTAACCAAAGATATTAAGTTTATTTTACACTTAAATTTTGACGCTTATTTTTATTCTTAATTAATCAGACCACATAATTAAGCAATTAAGCACAAAACACATAATACTCAAATAATACCTTCTTATTATTTCAAAACGGGTTACAAAGGTTAACCTAGACTATTATATTGCTAAATATGGCAAGCCCGGAAACACAGGTGTTACACGGGATGAGACCTAAGATTTCGGGTCAGCTTTTGAGAGGCTAGAATGGCCAGATTCTGTGCAGTACTTGTGGGAAACTGCACGAGGGAGTTTTCGTTTCAAGGGTTTTAGTAAGTGTATATCTGGGTTTATTTCCTTTCTTGTGTTTGGGTTATACCTTCAAACATTATCATAGCTACTTGCATACCGTGAGTTACGAGGTGGCTAGTGAAAGGTCGTTTCCCTCTTTGCTGGTTTAAAGCGTTCAATGTTATCCAGGTCTATGGTCGAGATCGGTTCAAGGATGTGATGCGGAAGGTCTATGGTCAGGATTGGTGACTTAGCCATTGTGCTTGATTCAGCTTTTGGAAGCGCCAGGGGAAGTGGTTTACTGCTGAGGCTTTGGTCTGGACATCGGTTATTTGGACTTCAAGATATAAGTGTGGCATCATTTCAATGCGTATGAGATTATTAGTTTCGCTAAGATTCAGGAAGTGTTTCTCTGATCTTTAGGAGTTGAGTGGTCTTTTGGGGTTTGGGCCAGTAATAGAACACTAGCACGGGTAAGCAATAGGTTGTTAGCAATTTGGTTATTAAAGAGTAAGAAGGATTAGGAATTCTTTAAATCTCATGTATTGCAAAGACTTAGTCGAATCTATGTGGGGGAGGATCATGCGGGTATTCTGGATAGGAGTGGGTATGAGACCGGGATGAGTTTCTCATCCTCATCGAGGAAAATGGCGGCCCAAGTGGCTATCTGGTTTGAGGGTTGTGTGAGTTTGGAGTTCGGTAAAACTCCCCAGCATGTGAATCATGAAACGACCCAAAAATTTCATTTATTCACTATAACCAAAAACCATAATCTGAGTATCAAATCATAAAACCATACGATGTATCTCAAACATAGTAAAACACTGCGAGGAAAACTGTATCATATCTATATCATATCAAAATCCAGAACAGAATCAACTCCCAGGATGAAAACTGAAGCTGTGGTGTGTGCGATGCCATCATCCCGAGCTCTTCCCTTTGCTTGCGGAAGTACCTGAAACCAAAATTGAAACTGTAAGCACGAAGCTTAGTGAGCTCCCCCAAACTACCACATACCATACAATACATATATAAAGCACATACTGGGCCTTGCCCACTGCATCAGACCAAAGTCTGGAACTAGCTGCATCGGACCGAAGTCCGGAACTGACTGGGACCTTGTCCCCTGCAACGGACCAGAGTCCGGAACTAACTGCATCGGACCGAAGTCCGGAACTAACTGCATCGGACCGAAGTCCGGAACTGACTGATCATGACATAGCATAACACATAACAACTATTATAATCACACATACTGCATACTGCATCGGAACAGAGTCCGGAACACATAACAAAAATATGCTTGAATCACAAAGACATCAAGCACTCTATCTACTGCATCAGACCAAAGTCCGGGACTACTGCTAATTAAACGGGCCGGCATTATGGCCGTAGACCCGTTCCTACTGAAAGGAAACTCACCTCGTGAACTGGCTGCTGTGTGTATGGCTCTGGAAGCTAACTGTTGCTGCTCCGGTATCTCCCCGGCTACAAGTCCATAAACACACTCAATCAAATACTAAACACCGCACTGGGTAAAATGACCCTTTTACCCTTGGTCAAAGTCAACTCTCGGTCAAGGTTAACTCTCGGTCAAAGTCAACTCTCAGTTGACCTGACTCGCTGAGTTGGGCCGCCAACTCGCCGAGTCCCTGTTCTCACTCCTCGACCCTACTCGCTGCTACTCGTCGAGTATGGCATCGACTCGACGAGTACCCTCTCGATCCAAGAACTCAGACAATCTTCATCCGACTCGCCGAGTCATATGAACAACTCGACGAGTTGTTCTTGAACTTAAGAAGATTGCCTTGGACTCGTCGAGTTGTATGTACAACTCGTCGAGTCCCTCCATTACTGAGTCTACCCTCAAACTCGCTGAGTCCACTCCACTACTCACTGGTCCCACTCGACACCGCTCAAAAGGAAGAAATCGAGGACTCGCGACTCGACTCGCCGAGTCGTTCTTCCGACTCGCCGAGTCACAGCCATGCAACTATTCTACACTCGATTCTGTTCGAATCCATTACATACAAATGATAGATCTAAGTCCAATAAGCTGATTTACCACGTAAAGTTTCCAACTTTACGTGTACAAACGCATGAACAAGGGAATAAAGGCTAAAAAGGCACTTAAAAGGGTAGATCTAGGGTTATGATGCAAAATAGCTCCATAAAGGAAATAGATCTGGGCTCTACAACTCCTAAATGAACAGATCTAAAGATATCTTGACATAAAAGGGCTTCCATATCAACATAAGGCTTGAGAAAAGCATCAACTAGATTTAGAGGGGGGGGGGGGGGGGGGTTTAAAGCATAAAAGGGAAGGAAATCCGAAGAATACCTCAAAGAACTCTTGTTTTCCCTTGAATCTCTGCTCTACAATCCTTTTCCTTGCTCCTTTCTTCTTCTCCTTCTTCAAGCCTTCACAAATGCACACAAGATCACTTAAAATCACTCAAGAACGAATTAGGGTTTTCTCACAGCTTTGAGGGTGAAGGAGGCGAGAATGGAGGCCATAAGGTGGCTTAAATAGTGGGCAACCCGGGGATTTAGGGGTTCTCACAGACGGACAGACTCGCCGAGTCCAGAATATGGACTCGCCGAGTCGCCAGCTAACACATGCTCGAAATCCCGTTCCTACTCGGCGAGTCAGGCTATGAACTCGTCGAGTCCCTCTTGCAAACTTCAAAAATAAATACCATAGAATCATCATACCGGAGACGGGTCGTTACAATTCTCCCCCACTTATCTCAGACTTCGTCCTCGAAGTCTGCTATGGCTGAATCTGCAAAAATCTCAGGGTAGTACTCTCTCATCTCCTCCTCAGCCTCCCACGTCCACTCAGACCCCTTCCGGTGCTGCCACTGTACCTTCACTAACTGAATTTCCTTGTTCCTCAAGGTCTTGGTCTTCCGGTCCAGAATCGCGACCGGCCTCTCAATATAATTCAGGCTGCTATCCACCTGAATATCCTCTAGGGGAACGACTGTTGACTCATCTACCAAACACTTCCTCAACTGAGACACATGGAAAGTGTTGTGGATCTGACTAAGCTCCTTAGGAAGATCTAACCGATAAGCAACCCGACCCACCCGGGCCAAAACCCTGAAAAGACCAATAAATCTGGGGCCCAACTTGCCCCTCTTCCGGAATCTGATGACACCCTTCCAAGGTGAGACCTTCAGAAGGACCATATCTCCCACCTGGAACTCCAAGTCCGAACGCCTCCTGTCGGCGTAGCTCTTCTGCCGACTCTGCGCAGTCTGCAGTCTACTACGGACCTGCTGGATCGACTCGGTCGTCTTGAGCACCACTTCTGTGCTCCCGATGACTCGCTGACCGACCTCGCCCCAACAAATCGGGGTCCTACACTTCCTCCCACAAAGCATCTCAAAGGGAGGTCGATCAATGCTCGCATGATAACTGTAGTTATACGAAAATTCCGCTAACGGAAGATACGTATCCCAACTGCCACCGAAATCTAGAACACATGCCCTAAGCATGTCCTCGAGAGTCTGAATCGTCCTCTCGCTCTGCCCGTCCGTCTGAGGGTGGAAAGCGGTGCTGAAATGGAGACGAGTACCCATCTCTTCGTGAAACTGCTTCCAGAATCTGGATGTAAAACGGACATCTCGGTCTGACACCACCGATACTGGCACTCCATGACGTGCCACAATCTCTCGCACATAGATATCGGCTAACTTCTCCGCCGATATACTCTCCTGGATCGGGATAAAATGGGCACTCTTCGTCAACCGATCCACTACTACTCATATCGAATCCACTCCACGTGCGGTCCTGGGGAGCTTGGTGACAAAATCCATGGTGATGTCCTCCCATTTCCACACGGGAATGTCTAACGGCTGCATCTTGCCGTGAGGTCTCTGGTGCTCCACCTTGACCTTCCGGCAGGTCAGGCATCTCTCAACGTACCAGGCGACGTCCCGCTTCATGCAGGGCCACCAATAATCAGGTCGAAGATCTCGATACATCTTCGTCGCCCCTGGGTGGATAGAAAACCGAGACTTATGAGCCTCATCCATCAACACTTGCCGTACTCCACCCCAATACGGTACCCACACCCTCCCGTGAAGCGTCAGCAATCCCCGACTATCATAATCAAACGAGGCTACTCGGCCCACGATCCTCGCACACTTCTGTCTCTCTTCCTTGAGGCCCTCCACCTGAGCCTCCTTGATCCGCTCCAACAACGGAGTGATCACTGTCATCCTCAAACACAGATCTCTGATAGGGGCCGCCGACACTTTGCGGCTTAGGGCGTCGGCCACCACGTTGGCCTTCCCTGGATGGTAAAGGATCTCACAATCATAATCCTTTAGCACATCTAACCACCTCCTCTACCTCATGTTCAGACTCGGCTGATCCATAAGGTACCTCAAACTCTTGTGATCCGTGTAAATGGTACAACGGACCCCATAAAGGTAATGCCTCCAAATCTTGAGGGCAAACACAACTGCCCCCAGCTCCAAATCATGGGTAGCATAATTAGCCTCGTGAGGCTTCAACTGTCTCGAGGCATAAGCTATCACATGGCCTCGCTGCATCAATACTGCTCCCATACCTGTGATCGAGGCATCACAGTAGACTACGAAGTCCTCTACTCCCTCTGGCAAGGTAAGGATCGGAGCCTCGCACAATCTCTGTCTGAGGGTCTCGAACGCTGTCTGCTGCTCAGGCCCCCAACAAAATACCACCGACTTCTTGGTCAGTCGGGTGAGCGGCACTGCTATCTTGGAGAAATCCTGAATAAATCTCCGATAATACCCTGCCAACCCTAGGAAGCTCCGAATCTCAGATGGAGACTTCGGGACCTCCCACTGCATTACGGCCTCTATCTTGGCCGGATCTACCAAAATACCCTTCTGGTTGACGAGGTGACCAAGGAACTGCACCTCGCGCAACCAGAATTCATATTTGGAGAACTTTGCGAAAAGTCTCTCCCTCCTCAAAGCCTCCAGCACCTCCTGCATATGCTCCTCGTGCTGCTCCTGCGTCTTGGAATACACCAAGATATCATCTATGAATACTATCACTGACCGATCCAGCATCGGCCTGCACACGCGGTTCATGAGATCCATGAACGCGACTGGAGCATTGGTGAGCCCAAATGGCATCACCACAAACTCATAATGACCATACCTGGTCCTGAAAGCAGTCTTCTGTACATCCTCATCTCTAACCCGCATCTGATGATAACCGGAGCGTAGATCGATCTTGGAGAACCAAGACGCTCCCTGAAGCTGATCAAACAAATCATCTATCCTCGGAAGTGGGTAACGGTTCTTCACCGTTACCTTATTCAACTCCCGATAATCTATACACATACGATGCGACCCATCCTTCTTCCTGACAAACAGGATCGGCGCTCCCCAAGGCGAACTGCTCGGCCGAATGAAACCCTTGTCTAACAGCTCCTGCAGTTGTGTAGACAACTCCTGCATCTCAGGGGGAGCTAGTCGATATGGTGCCTTGGCTATCGGAGCCGCACCAGGAATTAGGTCGATCCTTAACTCAACCTGTCTCTCAGGAGGTATCCCCGGCAAATCCTCGGGAAACACATCCGGGTAGTCTCGTACTATAGGAACATCATCAACTGTCGTCTTGCCCTTCTCCCGGGCATCCAAGACGTAAGCTACAAAACCGGCGCAACCCTACTGAACATAGCGCCTCGCCCTTGCGGCGGAACAAAAGGTCGGTCCACGCTGTGGCCTCTCGCCCTGAATCACTAACTCTCCCCCACTGGGAGTGCGAACCCTCACCAGCTGAAGCTCACAATCAATCACCGCCCCATTGGGGCTTAGCCAATCCATGCCCACAATAATCTTATTCCCTCGCAGGGGAATAGGTACCAGGTCCACTGAAAACTGCTCATCAAATAACTGAATAGAACACCCTCTATGCACTCTGCCGACCCTCACGGTCCTATCATCTGCTATCTCAACCTCTAATGGACAATCCAGCTCCCCTGGAGCTCTACTAAATCTCTTGCTAAGCGCAAGCGATACGAATGATCGGGTAGCCCCCGAATCGAATAATACCATAGCAGGAATGTCGTTCACAGAGAACGACCCTGAATAAAACATACAATCATAAGCAATAATCAATCAATAATAATAAAGAGATCAAGGGAAGATACATACCTGTCACCACATCAGGAGTCGCTCGCGCCTCCTCTGCTGTCATCTGAAACGCCCTACTCTTCGCCACTGGCGCATCAGCTCGGCCCTGCCGGCCATCTGTAATCCTTAAGGTAGCAGGGGCAGGTGCAGCCACCTTCCCTGTTGCGGCTAAACTCAGACACTGGGACTTTTTATGTCCCCTTTGATTGCACTGAAAGCAAATCAGATCTGATGCTGCAACAGCAGTAGCAGGGGCCGTACAATCCCTACTCAAATGCCCAATCCGACCGCACTTGTAGCAGCCGGAACTCCCTGCCTTGCACGCCCCCTCGTGCAATCTCCCACACTTTCCACATTGACCGTGGCTCTGCTGACTCCTAGATCTGTGATCTGAAACCTTGGGCTTTTTGCCCGAACCGCCTGAACCCGAAACTGCCTCCGGTTTCCTCTTCTTCTCCATCTCGAGATCAATCTCCCTCTCCCGAGCCCTAGCAATCATATCTTCCAGCGTTTTATAGCTGGACCGGCTCACAAACTGGCGGATATCACTCCGCAACATCTCATGATAACGGGCCTTCTTCATTTCCTCATCAGCCACGTACTGAGGAACGAGAAGAGCCCTCTCCCTGAACTTGGCGGTGATCTCCGCCACTGTCTCTGTAGTCTGGGTGAGGTCCTGAAACTCCCTAGCTAGCTGCTGCACCTCAATAACTGGTGCAAACTCCGCCCTGAACCTGGTAGAGAAATCAGCCCAGGTCATGGCGTCCAATGCTGCATCATCTCCAATGGCATGTCCGACCTCCTCCCACCAATCCCGTGCCCTGTCCTTCAGAAGACAGGACGCCAATCTGACCTTGTCCCCCTCGGGACACCTGCTAGTGCGGAAAGCGTTGGCCACATCCGCCAACCATCTAGTACTCGCTATGGGGTCCCGCGCCCCATGATAGTCCGGAGCTCCACATGCCCTGAACTCCCTGAATGTAAGGGTACGCGACCCCATCATGGCCGCCACCTCGGCACGGAAGGTGCCCAATCTCTCATCCATCAGCTCTAGAATTCCCTCCTTGATCGAACCGAAGATCACAGGAGTCTGCTCTATAATGATGCGCGTAATCTCCGAAGAAAGAAACTCTCAGGTCTGCTCATCCATGCGCTCATCCCCCGAGCCTGAACTTGATCCCTCCCCGGCACCTCCACTGCCGGCTGCTGGTCTCGAATGCAAAACCACCATTCTGAAACACATCACAACTACATCAGAAAACTGAAATATCTCAAGGGGGTCATTGATACTACAACTAGCTTCCTGGTATTGTCTCAGCCTTTCTTGATTCGAGTACGGATCCTCTGCTTTCAGTAGTACGGGCCCATACTACCTTCCACATCTATCCGTACTTTCTTCAAGAACTGCCTTGACTCCACCAAGTCACTTCTACTACTACTGATCTCCGCTACTCTCATCCTAGGCTTGCCCTAGGGAAACCTCAGACTCAACTCAACTAGTCCTCAGCTGCTGAAGGTCTCCTTATAATGCTAATTAGCCACCACCTAAACACCATCACATGTGACGAGGATCAGATCCTTCAAGTAAAAGACCCGTCCCTATAATGGTTGGACTCAAACAAGAGCTGCGCAATAGGGCCAGTTCCAGCACTCTGGGATTATTCAACCCTGATCACATGTGGTGTGACGTGTTCACCTAATGGCTAACTCCCATCACTCAGAACCCCACAAAGCACGAAGCAAGCAGCATTCGGATAAAGGAAACATACTCAGGCAAAACTATTCTCATAACGAGAAACTGTACTAGCATACAATGCTAAGCTCATACTATCAGGCATAACCTAAACAGGCTATCCTACTGCTGTCTACTCAATACTAGCATGCAATACTCATAAAGCTGTAACACATAAAGCAGGCACATAAGGCATCCTCCTAGATCCTTAGTCCTATACTAGCATGTTGTTCCACTGAAACTCAAACTGAACAAATAACTTGTATGGGTAATTTGGGAGTACTTACTTGAGCTCGGCTGATCGCATGCACCACACCCTTATCTCGTTTAAAAATTTCTTTCTTTCTAAGTGCTTTCAAAATTCTTTTAGAAAACATTTTCCTTTTAAAAATCTTTTTATTTCCCCTTACTTTGAGTTCAGATACACCCGGAAGTGTATCTGAATCCCTCAAACCAGGGCTCTGATACCAACTTGAAACGACCCAAAAATACGACCCAAAAATTTCATTTATTCACTATAACCAAAAACCATAATCTGAGTATCAAATCATAAAACCATACGATGTATCTCAAACATAGTAAAACACTGCGAGGAAAACTGTATCATATCTATATCATATCAAAATCCAGAACAGAATCAACTCCCAGGATGAAAACTGAAGCTGTGGTGTGTGCGATGCCATCATCCCGAGCTCTTCCCTTTGCTTGCGGAAGTACCTGAAACCAAAACTGAAACTGTAAGCACGAAACTTAGTGAGCTCCCCCAAACTACCACATACCATACAATACATATATAAAGCACATACTGGGCCTTGCCCATTGCATCAGACCGAAGTCTGGAACTAGCTGCATCGGACCGAAGTCCGGAACTGACTGGGACCTTGTCCCCTGCATCGGACCAGAGTCTGGAACTAATTGCATCTGACCGAAGTCCGGAACTAACTGCATCGGACCGAAGTCCGGAACTGACTGCATCGGACCGAAGTCCGGAACTAACTGCATCGGACCGAAGTCCGGAACTGACTGATCATGACATAGCATAACACATAACAACTATTATAATCACACATACTGCATACTGCATCGGAACAGAGTCCGGAACACATAACACAAATATGCTTGAATCACAAAGACATCAAGCACTCTAGCTACTGCATCAGACCAAAGTCCGGGACTACTGCTAATTAAACGGGCCGGCATTGTGGCCGTAGACCCGTTCCTACTGAAAGGAAACTCACCTCGTGAACTGGCTGCTGTGTGTATGGCTCTGGAAGCTAACTGTTGCTGCTCCGGTATCTCCCCGGCTACAAGTCCATAAACACACTCAATCAAATACTAAACACCGCACTGGGTAAAATGACCCTTTTACCCTTGGTCAAAGTCAACTCTCGGTCAAGGTTAACTCTCGGTCAAAGTCAACTCTCAGTTGACCTGACTCGCCGAGTTGGGCCGCCAACTCGCCGAGTCCCTGTTCTCACTCCTCGACCCTACTCGCTGCTACTCGTCGAGTATGGCATCGACTCGACGAGTACCCTCTCGATCCAAGAACTCAGACAATCTTCATCCGACTCGCCGAGTCATATGAACAACTCGACGAGTTGTTCTTGAACTTAAGAAGATTGCCTTGGACTCGCCGAGTTGTATGTACAACTCGCCGAGTCCCTCCATTACTGAGTCTACCCTCAAACTCGCTGAGTCCACTCCACTACTCACTGGTCCCACTCGACATCGCTCAAAAGGAAGAAATCGAGGACTCGCGACTCGACTCGCCGAGTCGTTCTTCCGACTCGCCGAGTCACAGCCATGCAACTATTCTACACTCGATTCTATTCGAATCCATTACATACAAATGATAGATCTGAGTCCAATAAGCTGATTTACCACGTAAAGTTTCCAACTTTACGTGTACAAACACATGAACAAGGGAATAAAGGCTAAAAAGGCACTTAAAAGGGTAGATCTAGGGTTATGATGCAAAATAGCTCCATAAAGGAAATAGATCTGGGCTCTACAACTCCTAAATGAACAGATCTAAAGATATCTTGACATAAAAGGGCTTCCATATCAACATAAGGCTTGAGAAAAGCATCAACTAGATTTAGAGGGGGGGGGGGGTTTAAAGCATAAAAGGGAAGGAAATCCGAAGAATACCTCAAAGAACTCTTGTTTTCCCTTGAATCTCTGCTCTACAATCCTTCTCCTTGCTCCTTTCTTCTTCTCCTTCTTCAAGCCTTCACAAATGCACACAAGATCACTTAAAATCACTCAAGAACGAATTAGGGTTTTCTCACAGCTTCTGAGGGTGAAGGAGGCGAGAATGGAGGCCATAAGGTGGCTTAAATAGTGGGCAACCCGGGGATTTAGGGGTTCTCCCAGACGGACAGACTCGCCAAGTCCAGAATATGGACTCGCCGAGTCGCCAGCTAACACGTGCTCGAAATCCCGTTCCTACTCGGCGAGTCAGGCTATGAACTCGCCGAGTCCCTCTTGCAAACTTCAAAAATAAATACCATAGAATCATCATACCGGAGACGGGTCGTTACAAATCACCTCTTCTTGGGGCTTGATAGTAGAATTTTAGGAAACAGGTTGGGGCTCCAGTCATGAATTGAGTTCAGTTCTGGTGTTCGATTGAGTGCATGCTCGACTCTATATGCATTTCGAATTGATAGATTAGGGGTAAGGCATTGGGCTACGGTGGTGTTAGGATGAAAGTGTTGTAAGACTATAGGGGAGCTGTAGCATTCACTAATGGTCAGTTGGGGTGAAAGTGTTGTAAGACTACGGGGGATCCATAGCATTCACTAATGGTCAATGAGGATGAAAGTGTTGTAAGTGTTGGATTAGGTGTCTAAGCCCATAACAATAATTGGTATGTACTTGAATTGATAGCAGCACAGTCCTTTTGGGTTGCCCTCAAACCTAGCAACCGGACAAGAAAATTATGAAAGGAGAAATATTAATTTATTATAAGATTAATAAATTAATATAAATGAATTTATTAATATGTTAAAAGATTAATATATTAATTAGAAATCATTATGTTTAATTAATAGTTAGCCAGAAATTAATTAGAATTAATTTTGGGGTTAAAAGAATTAATTATAAAGTGCAGGGACTAGTTTGCAATTAACTGATAGTTGAATGGAAGGATCCAGAACCCCCTTGGAATGAGGTGGACGAAAACCCTAGGGGAAACCCTAGAGAATTCGTCCAAGGTGTCCAAGATAAGGCCCTTGGGTTTTGCTTAGGCCCTAAGCAAAGAATAATTAGGGTTTCCCCTAAACCCTAGATCCTTCAGTTATTTAAGGAGCCTCCTGGCTTACATTTTAGGTCACTGATTCTTTGGAAGAAACCCTAGCCGAAATTGCATACTCTCTCCGTCCTCTCTCCTTCTAGTTTCCTTCTTGCTAGTTCTTGGGTGTGATTCCATTAGAGGCATTACACTTGTGGTGCTAAGCTTCCAAGAAGATCAAGATCAAGATCAAGAGGATTATCAATTGTTTGCTATAACAATTGCAAAGGTATGTTAATCTTAAACCCTAGTTTGTTAATTTCAAAATTAGCCTCTCTCCTCTAGGGTTCTTGTTTTGCAATTCAAAGTTGTATGTTCAATAGTTAAAACATAGATCCAATGTAGGTTGCATGTGAACTTAGGAATTGTTTTTTCTAGTTTATTTGTTTTACCTAAAACCCGTCAGTGGTATCAGAGCCATTGTTTGTTTTAAATTGAATTTCTATAATTGTTGAATTGCAAATTAGGGTTTATAGCTATTAAACCCTAAAGGCCGTTTTTTCGATTTTTAGGGTTATGGATCAAAGGGTTTTCGAAAACCCTAGTTTCCAAAGAACCCTAATCGAAATTAGGTTTAGGGTTTTGAAAACCCTAGCCTCCACCCTTGTAAATTTCAAAATATGCTAGATATTTTAGGGTTTCTTGTTTTGGATAATTATTACTTGATTGGATTAATTGGATAATTATCCTTTACCCTAATTTTCGAAATTTAGAGGGATAAGGATTCGGATTAAATTAATTGATTAATTTGATTGGATAATCCTTACAAGATTTAATAAATTAATTAAAAGTTAATTAATAGATAAATATTAAATCTAGTTAATTGGTTTATCGAAATTTAAAATTTAATAGTTTAAATTTCGAAATTTATATAAACCCTTGGAGTTTTAAAATGTTTTAAAACACACCTTATATATATATATATATATATATATATATATATATATATATATATATATATATATATTATAATTAAAAGTTAAATATTATATATGTATAAGAATATGGTCAGTCAAATCGCTAGTATGCCTCATTCACGAAGCTAGTCTATAAGGGGGGGTATAAGGAAATTGCCTATAAACTGGTAGTTGAATGAGTGTCCACTCTCACCCATCGCTTCCTTGATTAGTGGAGGGTCGTTAGCAGAACGGATTTGATATGACAACTACTTCTCATTAAAAGTATAATGCTATGAAAGAAAGTACTAGAATATTATTTTTCAAAATCCCAACTCTAGTTACTTTAGGAAAAATGTGAAATGTATGCTAATCCATAAAATTGCACATTATGCTTTATTGGTCGTTAGTGGAGCGTGTGTGGTTAACCAGCACACTAAAAGGCACTAATAAAGAGTAGTAATGGGTATCTTATAATTATCATTTTGATGGAGCGTGTGTGGTTTACCGGCACATCAATAGTTAATGATAAAGACAATAAGGTTAACAAGCACATTTGCATGGTTATTCACATCTAGTTTGTGATCCTCGGTATCCCAGTCACAAATAGTAGAGCATAATCCGAGATTAAAACATGCCATTAAATAGTTTTAATGTATCTCAAAAGAATTAGGAATTTCACTTCGTTTATTTTGTCTAATGGTGGAATTGGTGAATCGTCATTCACCTACCTTTATGAGATTTGAACTATGATCTCGGCATCCCATTTCTAAGTTGTAAATTGTCATAGTTGGGTCCTAACCTTGATATGATATCTTTGGGTTATTATATTGACGTGTCTTGAAATCTAACTAAAACTATCTTTCTTTTCAAATGTCTACTCCTGGAAACACTTCTGCTTCTTCATCCTCCAGCCACAACTTCTCTTTACTCAACATTTGCTCCAAAGTCGTTATGGGTGGCTCAAACTATAACGATTGGATGCGTAACATCAAGATGGCGCTTAGATTCGAGGACAAAGAGTATGTCCTTGAAAAGGAGCTCAAAGAACTTGATGATGCTACAAGAAGCACTATGATGATGCTACTAAAGTGGCATGCATCATGGTCGCGACCATGTCCCCAGAACTGCAGAGGTACTATGAGGACTACTGGCCTTTTGAGATGAACAAGGACCTTATGGAAAAGTACCATAAGCGAGCTCGTCAAGAAAAGTTTGAAGTAGTCACGTCACTCGTGGCTTGCAAGATGAAAGAGGGGGAGTCGGTTGTATCTCATGTGCAAAGAATGCAACGCTACATAGAGCGTTTGGTCAAGCTCAACATTCACTTTGATGGGGAATTGGCCATTGACATGGTCTTGAACTCATTGCCTGATTGTTATGGTCAGTTTATCTTAACTTACCATTTGAACAACATTGAGCAGACATTGGCCCAATTGCACAACTTGTTGCAGACTGCTGAAGTAGGGATGAAGGGTAAAAGTATACCCTCCACACCTACAAGTACCCCTGTCTTGGCCATTGGACAGGGAAAGGGGAAAAAGAGGAAAGGTCCTCCCAAGCAAAACTGGAAGAGCAAGGCTCAAGTTGGGTCATCTAGTAATGGCCCAAAGGCTAAGCCCAATGGTTCCACTCCCCATGTTTCTGATCCAAAAGAGGCAGTTTGCTTTTACTGCAATCAAAAGGGGCATTGGAAGAGATCTTTCCCACAATATCTGCAAGATATTAAGGATGGCAAAGTGAAGCCATCTTCGGCAGGTATTTACATTATTTCCGCTAATAACTCATTATCTTCTCGTTCATGGGTCCTTGATACAGGATGTGGTTTTCATATCTGTTCTGATTTGCAGGGGCTAAAGGAAAGTGAGGAGATAGAGCGAGGGAGGATAAACTTGATCATGGGAAACAGAAAGTCTTCACCAGTAACCAAGATCGGAGTTTATCAACTTTTGCTTAGTAATGATGTTAGATTAGATTTAATAAATTGTTGCTATTCATCTGAGATGACGAGAAACATTATTTCATTTCATGCATTGTTCAAACAAGGTTTTAAATATTATTTTAATGATTTGAATGGTTCAATTTCAGTTTATAAGAATGGTGTTTTTATGTTTGAAGCTTTACCTTGTGATGGTGTGTATGAAACAGTGACTTGTGTTGATAGCTTAGGAAATAGTGCACTTAATATTGACTTGTCTAATAGTGTAGACAAGGCATGCTTGTGGCATTGTCGTCTTGGACACATTAAAAAGAAATGCACAGCCCAACTCTAAAAGGATGGAGTGTTGGAATCATTTGACCTAAAATCAGATGATATGTGTGAATCTTGTCTTTTGGGAAAGATGACAAAATCACCATTCACAGGGTCTTGTGAAAGAGGTGAAGGTCTGTTGGATCTCATACACACAGATGTGTGTGGGCCCTTCAGATCAACCACAAGGGATGCTAATCGATTTTATGTGACTTTCACTGACGATTATAGCAGATATGGTTATATCTACTTGATCAAACATAAGTCAGAAACCTTTGAAAAGTTCAAAGAGTTTAAGCATGAGGTCGAAAATCAATTGGCCAGAAAGATAAATATACTTAGATCCGATAGAGGCAGGGAGTATCTTAGTATCGAGTTCAACGACTATCTAAAAGAATGTGGGATAGTCTCACAATTGACTCCTCCTAGGACACCGTAGTTAAATGGTGTAGCTGAGAGGCGTAATTGAACCTTGTTAGACATGGTTCGTTCTATGATGAGTTGTGCTTTGCTTCCTATTCACTTCTGGGGGTATGCCTTAGAGACAGCCGCCCATATCCTCAATCTTGTCCCTACAAAGAAGGTTGCCAAAACACCTCACGAGATGTGGACGGGGAAAGTTCCCTCGTTGGCACATATTAAAGTCTGGGGTTGTGAAGCTTTCGTAAGACGAGAGACTCACGACAAGCTAGTAGCTAGAAGTGACAAATGTGTTTTCATTGGTTACCCAAAGCAGTCTTTTGGATATTTGTTCTACAAACCTAGTGAGAACGTGGTGTTTGTAGCTCGAAGAGGAGTCTTTCTAGAAAGAGAGATCATATTCAAAGGGGATAGTGGGAGTACCATTGACCTTGAAGAGATTCAAGAGTCAACCAATGAAGGAACCTTAGATGACACTAGCACTCAACCAGAGGAAACAGTTCTTGTTGAACCAGTTGATAAATCATTACCTCTTCGAAGATCCACTAGGGTGAGTGTGCCACCTGAGTTGTATGGTTTTCATATTACTTCAGAAGGTGACACATTCATCAATGATAGGACACTGGTGAATTTAGATGAACCAGTCTCTTATAAGGAAGCAATGGCAGGCTCAGAGGCTTCTAAGTGGAAAGAGGCAATGGACAGCGAGATAAAGTCCATGTATGACAACCAAGTTTGGAATTTGGTTGATAATGCACCAGGTCGTAAGACATTTGGTTGCAAATGGATCTTCAAGAAGAAGACAGACATGGATGGGAATGTACACACCTTCAAGGCTAGACTGGTTGCAAAAGGTTTCACACAAACCCCAGGGGTTGACTATGATGAAACTTTCTCGCCAGTAGCCAAGATTAAATCTATCAGGATATTGCTCGCCATAGCCGCCTTTCATGACTATGAAATTTGGCAGATGGATGTCAAGACTGCTTTCCTTAACGGGAAGTTGGCTGAGGATGTTTACATGAGTCAGCCAGAGGGTTTTGTTGATGCAAAGTTTCCCAATAGAGTGTGCAAGCTTGATAAATCCATTTATGGATTGAAACAAGCATCTCACAGTTGGAATCTTTGCTTCCATGAGAAAGTCAAAGAGTTTGGTTTCTCTAGAAGTGAAGATGAGTTTTGTGTGTATATCAAGGCTAGTAGGAGTATAGTAACTTTTCAGGTGTTATATGTCGATGACATATTACTCATTGGTAACAATGTTCCAACCTTGAATGAAGTTAATTCTTGGCTTGGAAAGTGTTTTGCCATGAAAGACCTTGGAGAAGCCGCCTATATTCTTGGGATTAAAATATTGAGAGATAGAAAGAAGAGACTAATTGGACTTAGTCAGAGCACATACTTGGATAACGTACTAAAGAGGTTTAGTATGGAAAATTCCAAGAAGGGAGAGCTACCTATCCAGAGCAATACCAAATTGAGTAAGACTCAATGCCCGAGTACAGATGAGGAAATAGATGACATGAATCGTGTACCTTATGCTTCCGCTGTCGGATCGATCATGTACGCGATGACATGTACTCGCCCTGATGTGGCATTTGCTTTGAGCATGGTCAGTCACTATCAGGGAAACCCAGGTAGAGCTCATTGGATAGCGGTCAAAAACATACTCAAGTATTTGCGAATGACAAAGGACTGGGTCCTTGTGCTTGGTGGCTATGATACTTTGAGAGTAGATAGTTGCAGTGATGCCAGCTTTCAGACGGATAGAGATAACTTTCGTTCTCAGTCGGGCTGGGTATTTTTATTGAATGGAGGAGCAGTTACTTGGAAGAGTTCCAAGCAAGATACGGTGGCTGATTCTACTTGTGAATCAGAGTAAATAGCAGCGAGTGAAGCGTCGAAAGAAGCAGCATGGTTGAGGAAATTCATTAGGGATCTCGGGGTTGTTCCAACCATCAAGGAACCTATGGAACTATTATACGATAATGAAAGAGTAGTTGCCTTGACAAAGGAACCGAGAGATCATGGTAAAACCAGACATATCGACAGAAAGTACCATTTCATCAGACATAGAGTAGAAGAAGGCCATCATATAGTGAAGAGGGTGTCATCTGAAGATAACCCAGCAGATCCCCTTACAAAGGGTATGAGTAGGGCTAAGCATATTCAGCATGCTCGGAGCATAGGACTGAAAGATGATATTAGTTTTAGTAGTTAGATTAGTTTTGTTCTGAAACTTGTGACAAAGTAAATGTAATTTACTTTTGGTGATTAAATAATAAAGTATTATTTATGAGTTTGGTTTCTACCTTTTGTCAATTGTTTATTATTGTGTTTCATTTTTTCATGTTTTACTTCCCGAATAATAAGATTATTCAAACTCCACAGTCGCTCGTACTTTTGGAAGTAAGTAGTGAATCAAGACTGTCATGAACTGGATTGTAGATTGTCTAAGGATAGACATGGAAATAGATTTGCTGCAACGTTCATGAGTACTCAGAAATTGAGATTTGAGTATTGGATAAACCCTCACTCAGAGTATCACTTCATGAATTCATCACGAGTAATACTGAGACAATAATATCTTATAATCTTGAAACGAAGATATATGAGTTGTAATTTGCAAGTCGGTCATGCATTGGTGATATGAAAACGCATCAGCAATTTGGTGTTATAAAACGTATTGTCATGCATAATTTGATTAGTAAAAGATACAAGCATATGAGTTAACGTTTATTCTTTCCTTTTGCCCTAACCGGAAAAGCGATAGATGTGGGCCCCTCGATGATTTGGTGTTGACTTATGTGCTGGGCCCAGCCAGGACTAAATTGATGTGTTCAATTAGAAGTCCTACATCATCACAAATCAGGAATCAGGAAACATAGATTCTAGACAAAGAGGTTGATTACATTCCATGTCTTTTGTCTAGGGATATCTAGCAGAACGAAGGGTTATATGATCACTTATCTTAGGACACGTAACTGACTGGGTCAGAGTTCAGCAACAGCTTTTCGGAAGCTACAATTTGCTGGTCAAATTTAGAAGACATACTAGCAATTATAGTTAAAGACTTATCCAAGTGGGAGACTATTGGATTAGGTGTCTAAGCCCATAACTATAATTGGTATGTACTTGAATTGATAGCAGCACAATCCTTTTGGGTTGCCCTCAAACCTAGCAACCGGACAAGGAAATTATGAAAGGAGAGATATTAATTTATTATAAGATTAATAAATTAATATAAATGAATTTATTAATATGTTAAAAGATTAATATATTAATTAGAAATCATTATGTTTAATTAATAGTTAGCCAGAAATTAATTAGAATTAATTTTGGGGTTAAAAGAATTAATTATAAAGTGCAGGGACTAGTTTGCAATTAACTGATAATTGAATGGAAGGATCCAGAACCCCCTTGGAAGGAGGTGGACGAAAACCCTAAGGGAAACCCTAGAGAATTCGTCCAAGAGGTCCAAGATAAGGCCCTTGGGTTTTGCTTAGGCCCTAAGCAAAGGATAACTAGGGTTTCCCCTAAACCCTAGATCCTTCAGCTACTTAAGGAGCCTCCTGGCTCACATTTTAGGTCACTGATTCTTTGGTAGAAACCCTGGCCAAAATTGCATACTCTCTCCATCCTCTCTCCTTCGAGTTTCTTTCTTGCTAGTTCTTAGGTGTGATTCCAGTAGAGGCATTACACTTGTGGTGCTAAGCTTCCAAGAAGATCAAGATCAAGATCAAGAGGATTATCAATTGTTTGCTATAACAATTGAAAAGGTATGTTAATCTTACACCCTAGTTTGTTAATTTTGAAATTAGCCTCTCTCCTATAGGGTTCTTGTTTTGCAATTCAAAGTTGTATGTTCAATAGTTAAAACATAGGTCCAAAGTAGGTTGCATGTGAACTTAGGAATTGTTTTTTCTAGTTTATTTGTTTTACCTAAAACCCATCAGTAAGACTACGGGGGAGTCATAGCATTCACTCATGGCTAGCAGGGTGAAAGTGTTGTAAGACTACGAGGGAGCCGTAACATTCACTAGTAGTCAGTGGGGTGAAAGTGTTGTAAGACTACGGGGGAGCCGTAACATTCACTAGTAGTCAGATAGTGTGGAGAGTGTTGTAAAACTGCGGGGGAGCTGTAGAATTCACAAGCGGTCAGATAGTGCAGGAAGTGTAGAAAGACTGCAGGGTAGTTGTGGCATTCACGAATTCGTTCAGATGACTTAGGCCACGGTGGGCCAGTTTGCAAGGTTGTGAATAGGTCACAAAAAAATTAGAATCAGGAAAAGGTAGGTTGAAGGAGACATCGTACGATGTAAGACTACAATTATTCTGGTAGCATTCACCTTTTTGCGTCGGATTCAGTGGCGACAGGTTGTTAGCCTATCATGATCGGATGGATCAGAAGGATTGATAGAGTCGGGAGTGGTGATATAGCTAGGGCAATTATTACTAGTCAAAGTTTCCTTCGGGAGTCGCATGGAGCGACTGTATGATTGCTTGTTGGTTCAGCAATCGGGCAGGAACCTGGTATTCCGAGTGAGTTTTTTGTCAAGTATATGCGTACTGCAGGGAAATTTGGTTTGTGACTCTGTCTTCTAGTAGGAACCTCAGGTTATCAGAAGTTGAGTAGCTAGTTGGGAGATAAGTGCAGTGAATTCGACAATGATTTAGTGTGGGCGGTTTGTCAGGGAACCCGACCATCTTGAGACTTCAGATTTCGGATTGAGTAAATGTGATCATATTGCAAGGAATTCGTTTATCTTCAGGTTTTAGAACCCTGCGAGGGTTGGTTACGGTTGCCTTGGAAAGGCTGCGGTATGCTTGTAGTTGTGTCCGTGTTGCTCAAGTTATTTGGCATGCCAGGAATGGTAAGGAATGATTTTGAGGACGAAATCCAATTTAAGTGGGGGAGAGTTGTAACATTGCGTTTAAAATAGAGTAATTAAATAATAAATCCGGAACTCCGAGAAGTAATTTTTATTATTATTTTATATTATTGTAGCCAAAATCAAATAATAATTGGCGAGGTGTTGGTTTCTGGGAGCCAAATGATATAATTTTGGATTTGGGGGGTTAAAAGTGTAAGTTCTGGATTTAATTTGAAAAGTGTTTTAGAAGTCAGGTGTGTTTGGTAATAACTGGACTTAAATTGAAAGGATTCGAAGGCTTAGGGAGCTGAATGGTAAATATTGGAGTTATATTGAGAAGTTTTGGTGGAGTAGGGGCCAAACTTGTAAAAATGGACTGAAGATTGTAAAGAACACGGGTTTAGATCCGGTGCTCACTTCCTTTCCCACTTCAAGACATGAGGCGAAGCTGCTGCTGCTGTACTCGGAGGGTTTCACACCACCATTTTCCTTCTTCATTTCTTTCCGACATCACATCGCTACTGCCATTACGAACAACTACTTTTCAGCGCTCCGATTGCCATCTGCCACTTTTTCCTCTATTGTTGCATTGAACGTGGTCATCACCGCCATGCGGCTATTCCATCGTGACCGGTATTCTTCGACCGTTGCATGCCACCAGGTGGGTGGTTTCGTTCGCATTGTCTTATAAAGGTGTATATGCCACTATGGCCGGTTGTGTACCTTGAAAGTGTGAAGGTTTGCCCGAAAAGTCCCACCACCACCACCACCATGAGGTGATGGCTGTCACCTCCAACCACCGCCTGCCGCCACAAGGGTGGCCGAGTGTGTGTGTATGTATTTTGGATATTACGTTGTATGTATATGGTTATTTTGGCCAGAAAAACCTGTCACCACCACCGTGAGGTGGTGGCTGCCACCTCACGTTGTTATTTTGCCGCCACCTTGCGTGGCAGTGTGCTCTTGTGTGATTGGATTTCTTTTTGGGATGTTTTAATGTGTTTTGATCTAGAATCATAACCACCACCATGAGGTGGTGGTAGCCGCCGTGAGCCGCCATTGACCATCATTACCCGAGGTGATAGCGGGTGGTGCCCGAATTAACTAACCCTAATTGACCTAGTGAAACCCTAATTTGACCCAAAGCTTCATAAATGGACTAATTGGAATGCTATTGGGTTGGAAACCCTAATTAGGGTTTATAAAACCCTAATTTTGGATATGTTAGTTTGAATTTGTTGGGACCCGCGTTTGGACCATTAGATTTGGAATTTTGAATTGCACCCGACCGTATTGTATGTTTGGATTACTAGAGTGATGGACTTTAAGGATTAAGTCCTTATTGGATTAATTCCTTATTGGGTTAAGTAGGAACACTTAACCCTAATCGTCAATTTATATGGATAACCCTAATTAGGTTTGGGTTCTTGTTGGGCAATTTATTGGACTAAGCTATTGTGGGACTTAGTGGGCCAATTGGGAAAATATTTATGGACTAAGGAAATTATTGGTCTTTAGGATAAGGCCCGTTGGAAAGGCCTAGGGCCAATTTCGAAACATGGGCCATAAGTGGGCCATAACTGGATCTTGATGATTATGAGATATTGGGCTATCAGAATGCCAAGTGTTGGACTAGAATTAATGGTTGGGCCCTAAAATAAGTCCATTCAGAGGTTTGGGCCCAATTTGGAAATTTGGTCCATATGTTGGGCCTTGGTTGATTATTGGGATTTTGGGCTTTTAGAATGTAAGTTTGGGCCTTGGTTTTTGAACCAAGCTAGGTTAGGGGTAAAATGGTCCATTTACCCCAAGTGTAGATATATGGTTATGTATTGGAACTCAATTATTAATTGGGTGTCGTTTTGATGATTGACAGTTCGGGAATCTATGCACTAGCAGCTAGACTTTTATCCGCGGGACTTCAGCAGTGTCAGGTGAGTCTTCTCACCATACCAATGGGTCTAAGGAACCAAGGCCGGCCCATTTATTTAGTTGAGATAATTATTGTGAATGTACTATCGACACATTATGTATTTATGTGAAGACCATGTGGGGGTTCCCACGACAATTAGTTATATGTGGTATGCTAGTTGATTGTGTGGTATTTGGTATGCTAGTTGTCTTTGTGATACTTGCATGGAAGACCCCAGGCGGCTCCCGAGGCAGTTGGATATAAGGTCATGTGGGGGTTCCCATGGCATTCCAGGCTAAGACCATGTGGGGGTTCCTATGGCACTGAGCTAAGACCATGTGGGGGTTCCCATGGCATTCGCTGTAAGACCATGGAAGGTTTCCATGGCACCTTTATATGTTTGTTTGTATGGCTTATAGAGTTTGCATAAATGTGTACTGTTAATTGATTATGTGTTATGTTGGTATGACATTTATATGGAAGACCTTGGGGGTTCCCGTGGCAGTAGTTAAGACCATGTGGGGGTTCCCATGGCAGGTGGTTGACACCATGTGGGGGGTTCCCATTGTAGTGAGCTAAGACCACGTGGGAGTTCTAGTGGCACCCGGAGTAAGACCTTGGAGGGTTTCCATGGCTTCCTTATATGCTTATATGCATGGCTTGTGTAGTTGATATGATTTATGTGATTATGTGTATAAGAACTTGGAGGGTTTCCATGGCTCCCTTATATGATTGTTATGGCTATGTGATTGATATGGTTTATGCGGTTATGTGGATTATGTGGGGTATGTTTTTGGGAACTCACTAAGCTTCGTGCTTACAGTTTTGTTTATGGTTTCAAGTATCATTGTTTTGGAAAGGAAGGGCTCAGCTTGATCGCAACGCACACACCCATGTTTTCTGCAATGAATGATTTTGGGTTGAACTATGATAAATGTTTTTATTAGCGATGTTTTGGAATGTTTGGAATAAATGATATCTATTTTTTGGTTATATTAAAAATGAAATTTTTACCCGTGATTTTTGGGTCGTTACAAGTTGGTATCAGAGCCTTGGTTTGAGGGATTCATACATATTTTCGGGTGTGTTTGAAGTCAAACTGAGGATCTGTAAAGTTTTCAAAAAGAAAAATGTTTTCAAGGAAAAAGTTTTCTAAGACAAGAAAGGGTGTGGTGCATGCAATCGGACGAGCTCAAGTAAATTTCCCTAGAATACCCATATATGTTATCTGTTATGACTTGGTTTTTGAATCTGAGAATCACATGCTAGTTAGGGATAAGAGAGATGCCTTTATATGTTGTACGAACTAGTAGACTTGCATGCTAGTGGTGAGAATCAATTTGTATTAAAAATTAAAAATTTGATTGACCCACATTTAATCCTACATCCATACAATAATTACTTTAAATACAAAAACCTAAGTCTATATATATATATATATATATATATATATATATATATATATATATATATATATATATATATTAAATAAAAGAAACTAGGGTTGAGATATGACCTATCCCGTTCAAAACTTGAAATTTAGTAGAAGGGAAAACATTGTTGTCTATGTCGATTAGACTCCATTTTAGATTATTTTAATGATGTAACAACATTATGTTCAACTTAAATAAACAATTTAGTTTAGAATGCATATATAGTTGTATTTTCTTATCGTTTGAAGAATTTTATCACTCGTTCATATTTTGAAAATTATTTGACCAACTCTAAAACAAAATTATGGCTACGCCACTGATAATCGTATGCATTTTCTGGTTTAAATGAATATTAAGTGTGTAATTATTCATGTCTATTTTATAAAACGGTTGTTGACAAATACCAACTTAGGTGTATATGGTTGTCAATTGTTGACTATGGCTATCACTTCCATATAATTATCAAAATTTTGAACTATTACCACATGTTTTTTTAAATATCAACTTCTTGTTAGAGAATAGGGATAAAAACACTTGGAAATTTTGAGAATTGTGTATAACACTTTCAGATTAAAGTATTTGGGTGGTACTCCTAATCTTTAATCGGATAAGACTCAGAAAGTGAGGGAAACAAAAGAGAGAATGTTAAAGATTTTATAAAGAGGAAGAGTGCCAAAACTGATTTCGAAATGATCATATAACAAGAAAAACTTACTGTCTTAAAACTGCCACATGACAGTTTTATGTCCTAAAAATGTCAAAAAAACAGTCATAAAACCAACTTAAATGTGGGTCTAGGATATGGATCACAAAATCGGGTATATTAACCGGGTGTATTTACCAAAAATGATCATAAACTAGCCAGGGGCTCAATCCCTTGGACCACCGCCAGCGGCTGCCGCCCCTTGGACCCCACTCCCAGGGGTGCTGTCCCCAAACCCCCGTTCGTTCAGGGGCTTTACCCCTAAATAGCAGTGTACTTTCAACCAAGACAAATTTAAACAAATGTGCACTCCACACCATCCTAACTTGTTCAATTTTTATCAAGGTGACATTGATCAACAAATTAATCCTATTACACTTAAATAATATTAGTGATGTAAAATCACCAACACTTCTATCCATATGCTTGTTAATATTTGAACCAAAGATTTTTGTCAAGAAATAGAAACTTACTAGATGCTTATCAACTGTTTGAACAATTACCATGCATATGCTTAGTATCCAAATCTGTAGACATATAACAACTTATTCTGTAATTTATCAAGTAGTCAAATGACTATTGCATTACCATAATATTGCATGTTTATCTTCAACAACTGATAACAACTTTTCTTCAACCCAAAACACCAAAAAGAAACTTAAAATTACTATGACTACTAGAAAAACATGACTCTTGACTAAATAACTATAAACCTAGCCCCAAAGCAAAATATTAATTGTTTAATTTGATAAAGTGTAATTATATATTTTTGTTTTGTAAATTTATCTTTTTTTTTCTTTATATATTACTCCCTCATTCCCAAAATTATAGTCCACAAATAAAAAACACACAGATTAAGGAAACATTAATTACCATTAACTTTATTAAATCTAATAATAATTATAACTTTTTATTGCATTTAATTCTATGGTAGTTTCATTTTATTTCACTGTAGTTTTACTAATAATGAAGGGTATTTTGGTGTTCTTCGGTGGTTAGCATCTGTTTTGAGGTAAAAAGTTGCCATCTTGACCATTTCTTTTGTTAGATCTCATTCTAGGGAGGTTTAGTGTTTTCTCCCATCCATCCTTTGGTTATTGACTCATTTGAGCATGTCATGAGATTTAAACCTCAGATATGGACTGTAGGAGGTCCCTTGAGCCCAAAGATCCAAGCTTTATCAAGCTAAAGGCAAGCCTTTATGCATTAAACCCTACAATAGAGCTTGTTTTGGCATTTCTAGCGCTAGGTGCCATGCATGGACGTAAAGCTTGCAGATTTACGTGGTATTTCAGCCTTGGGAAGTTAGATCTAGAGTTTGGGACAATATTTCTGCTTAGAATTGACTGAATGAGAATTGGTCAAGAGGGACTCGACGAGTGCATGAGCCAACTCGACGAGTCAGTTAGGGCTTTCCCCTGATAGGCTGAACGCGCTACAACTCGGCAAGCTGACGAGACAACTCGACGAGTTGAGTTGGAGTTTTCCCGATTTTTCTGAGGGTAGGAGGAACTCGACGAGTCATATAGGTGCACTCGCCGATTTGGGTAAACAGGGACTGTTGACTCGAGTGTTGACTTCTATTGACTTTTAGGGTTTGGTCAAGACTTGGATTATGAAGACCATGGAGGGTAAATTGGTCTTTTTCCCATTCCAATAGTTAGAGACGGAGAGAGAGGTTGACCGAATTTATTTACTGGTGTGGTTATAAGTGTTAATTAGAGATGATTACGACATGTAGGCGGGGATTAGATTGTTCGAAGGATACGAGGTTTACTTGCTGGCTTACAAGGTGAGTGTTCCCACTATACGTACCATGAGTGGTAACTTTGTGTGACCGTAGGGTCTTATATGCTATTATTAAGTATTATGATATCTTGCATTATGTCTTTGTGATTTATGTTGTGTATTATTCCGAGCTTCATTGAGTTAGGATCGGAGGGTCCAACCCGAGTTGTGGGACCGGAGGATCTCCACTGAGACACATTGACTAGAGGGTCTTTAATGAGACATAGCCATGAGAGGCTAATGAGATGTGCGTGGTATTTTGGGGAACTCACTAAGCTTCGTGCTTACCGTGTTATGTGTTTCAGGTACTTCTCAGGATCGCGAGAAGGCGTCGGCTAGATTTTACACAAGTGATGGAGTTATGTTTTGAGGATCCTGGATTTTTATTCAAATAATTATGGATTTGTGTTTTTGATAATTTGACACTTTGGGGTTTTGTGAAATGTGTTAATGAGAATTATGTGATTTAAAAACGAAAATATCGTTTGACAATTTACGGATTTACAAGTTGGTATCAGAGCCTTGGTTTGAGGGATTTGAATGTACCTTCGAATATGTTTAAACTCAAACTGGGGATTTGAGGAAAATTTTCAAAGAGAAATAATTTTTCTAAAACGAGTAAGAGTTTTTAAAGAGAAAACGAGATGGAACAGTATGTATAATCAGCCAGAGAGCCCGAACGGTGATTTCCCAAAATAGCCTTATTGTTTATATTATGAGATATTAGGGATGCATGCTAGAGGATAGGCTAGGTATTTCATATTGTAGGGCTAGAGATGCCTGATTTGTGATGCCTTAGCCTAGGAGATGTTGCTATCTGTTATTTGCCCTGAGTATAAGCTGAGTAGGAGTATCTAGCAGAAATGTGTTAGAAAGAGTTTGAGACGGGGGATAATCTAGGAGAGATACCTAGGTGAGCATATGAGGAGCCTATTGATAGAGTATTTTGATACTCGCGGGAGATAAAGTACTTGTGAATTAGGATCCTAGGAGGAGGACTTAGGGTGACTACATGTTTGTGTGGAAGGTAGTATTGGGCCCGTACTACCGAAAGCACCGGATTTGTATGTGAACCCAAGTAAGAATCCTTAGGATACTAAGGAGCATCTAGGGATTGGAAATCGAGTGTGAGTATGCTTGAGCGAGTCTCTAGTGATTTTTTGTATTTTGTTTCAGAGACATTATGGTGGGTACACACCACAACCCCAGGAGCAGTGGGACCAGTGACGAGGAGATCCGCAGGATCATTCATAAGGAGGTGGCCCTAGCCATCAGGGAGGTTATACCATAAATGTTTGGGTCTATTAAGAACATGTTGATTGAGACATTCGATGAGCACTATTTTGTTGTTACTGAGGTTGTTGCTGATGCAGCCACCACATCCGTAATTGCTGCTAGGCCACAAGGGGTGACTCGTTGTTGCTACGGGAGTTCAGCAACATGAAGCCACTAGAGTTTGATGGGACTCGGGATCTGATTGCTACTATGAGATGGATCTCTGACATTGAGAGGTGTTTCTATACATGTTCATGCCCAGAGCACATGAGGGTTCAGTTCGCATTGAACCAGCTTCGCTTAGGAGCGAAGGACTGGTGGAAGTTCGTGACTGCCAGCTTTACTCCAGCAGATCATGCTGCAGTGACATGGGAGAGGTTTACACGGTTGTTCCGAGATGAGTATGTTCCCCAGGTGGAGAGGGAACAGTTAGCCCAAGAGTTTTATCTCTCAAGCAAAAGACAGAAATTGTGACTGAGATCACGAGGATGTTCCATGAGAGGGTGTTGTTTTGTGCTGAGCATGTGTCCACTGAGCAGGAATGTGTGAACTGATATCTGAGCATACTGAGGAGGGATATACGGGAGTTCGTGGCGAACGCGTCATACCAGACATTGGTTGAGCTTCAGACCATTGCTAGGCAGAGGGAGATTGAGCTAGAGTTACATGCTAGGGAGGAGGGAGAGTCTCAGGGGAGAGATCGGAGACCAATACAGTTGCAGCCTATGACCAAGCGGGCTAAGCCCGCTGATGCAAGAGTGGGAGGCCAAAAGGGCCGCACTTGTGGCAAGAGCCACGATGGGTCTTGTCGAGCGGGGATTTGCTACAAATATGGAAAAGAGGGGCATATGGTGAAGGACTGCCCCAAGGGATTCTTGGTCTGTTTTCATTGCAATCATGTAAAAACCCAAAAATACGACCCGAAAATTTCATTTTTTTTAAATATAACAAATATCATAAAACTGAGTATCGCATAATAAAATCATACGTAGCGTAGCTCAAATCGTAATAAAACATTGTGAGAGAAACTGTATCAAAACATATCGAAGAAACTGAATCAACTCCCAGGACAAAAACTGAAGCTGTGGTGTGTGCGATGCCATCAACCTGAGCTCTTCCCTTTGCTTGCGGAAGTACCTGAAACCCAAAACTGAAACTGTAAGCACGAAGCTTAGTGAGCTCCCCCAAACTACCACATACCATACAATACATATAAAGCACATACTGGGCCTTGCCCACTGCATCGGACCGAGGTCCGGACTAACTGGGGCCTTGCCCCCTGCATCGGACCGAAGTCCGGAAACTGATTGGGACCCCATCCCCTGCATCGGACCGAAGTCCGGACTAACTGGGGCCTTGCCCCCTGCATCGGACCGATGTCCGGAAACTCACTGAACATAGCATAGCATAACATATCAACTAGCATAAACACATATACTGCATACTGCATCGGGCCATTGCCCGGAACACATAACACATAACACATAAATCCTGTCTGAGCCACAAAGGCATCAAACATACTAACTACTGCATCGGACTGAAGTCCGGAAACTACTGCTAACTGAACGGGTCGGCATTGTGGCCTTAGACCCGTTCCTACTGGAAGGAAACTCACCTCGTGAACTGGCTGCTGTGTGAATGGCTCTGGAAGCTATCTGATGCTGCTCCGGTATCTCCCCGGCTACAATTCCATAAACACACTCAATCAAACACTAATCACTGCATTGGGGTAAAATGACTCTTTTACCCCTGGTCAAAGTCAACTCTCCCGGTCAAAGTCAACCTACAGTTGACCTGACTCGCCGAGTTGGGCCGCCAACTCGCCGAGTCTCTATTCTCACTTCTCAACCCTACTCGTGGCTACTTGTCGAGTATGGCATCGACTCGACGAGTACCCTCTCGATTCAAGAACTCAGGCAATCTGCATCCGACTCGCCGAGTCATATGAACAACTCGACGAGTTGTTCTTGAGCTAAGAAGATTGTCTTGGACTCGCCGAGTTGTATGAACAACTCGTTGAGTCCCTCCATCACTGAGTCTGCCCTCCAACTCACTGAGTCCACTCTACTACTCACAGGTTCCCACTCGACATCACTGAAAAGGGGGAAAAATTGGGACTCGCAACTTGACTCGTCGAGTCGCATCCATGCAGCTACTTTAAATTCGATTCTGCTTGAATCCAGCGTCTAAAACTTATAGATCTGGGCTTCCTTAGTTTGATTAACATGTAAAGATTCTATCTTTACGTGTCCATAAGCATCCATGAAGATTATAAGGCTCAAAAAGCATGATAAAGGCTAGATCTAGGGTTCTCATGCAAAGCAACTTCAAAAAGGCAATAGATCCGGGCTCTACAACTCCTAAATGAACAGATCTAGGGATATCTCGACCTATTAAGGCATCCATACAACTATAAGGTTGGAAAATACATCAAACTAGCCCTAGAAATGTTCTAATGGAGGTTTTAAGCATAAGACAGAAGGATTCCGAGAAATACCTCAAAGAACTCTGATTTTGACCTTGGATCTTTGCTCTACACCTCTTCTCTTTGGTCGTTTCTTCTTCTTCTTCTTCAAGCCTTCAAGAATCCACACAAAAACACCTTAATCAATCAAAGGATGGGTTTAGGGTTTCTCACAGCTCTCTGAGGGTAAAGGAGGCGAGTTTGGGGCACATACACTGCTTAAATAGGGAGCAAACCCGGGGATTTAGGGTTTCTTCCTGGCAGGCAGACTCGTCGAGTCCCGAATATGGACTCGTCGAGCCGCCGACTAACACGTGCTCGAAATCCCGTCCCTACTCGACGAGTCGGGCTATAGACTCGCCGAGTCCCTCTTGAAAACTTCTAAATAAATGCAATGGAAGCAACATACCAGAGACGGGTCGTTACAAATCAGACGGGCCACTGAAAGTTTGAGCATCCTTAGCTTACTCAGAGACCAGTTCAGGCTTCCGCTCCCACTCCCGTTGCCTTGCGTACTACTGATAGCCAGACGGCGAAGGCCGAGAACCCGAGAGTTAGTGGGAGAGCATTCCAGCTGACAGCGGAGGAGGTCCACGCAACACCGATGTAGTGGCTGGTACGTATTTCCTTATTCCTATTATTTTTTAGATTTGTTTATGCTTATACTATGTTGTATATAGGTACTTTTCTTGTGAGTTTTGTGCTTACTTTGGTGTTATTTGACTCGGGTGCAAGTCGATCTTTTATGTCTCTATACTTTATTCATCACATTAGTGTTAGACACGATGCGTTGAGTCGGACACTGAGGGTTTCTATAGCTGACGAGCATGCAGTTTTTTGCCACTGATGTGTTTCAGGGATGTGTGTTAGAGATTTTCGATGTTGAGTTTCCTATAGATCTGGTGCCGATAGCTATGTGTGATGTCTGTGTCATAGTGAGCATGGATTGGTTGAGCCGTTTTGGAGTTGTGATTGACTGCGAGCGTCAGTTGGTGACTATACGAGACCCTAGTGGGGGAGTGTTTACTGTGTATAGCTAAGGGACCAGATCTAGATCAGCTTTCTACTCTACTGCTAGGACGAGACAGAGTTTACAGCAGGGATGTATGGTGTATTTAGCTTATGTGATGGATACGAGAGTTACCACTGAGAGGCCAAGTTCTACCTCCAAGGTGCTAATAGTGTGCGGGTTCCCGAACGTTTTCCCTGAGCAATTGCCAGGTGTGCCTCCCGAGAGGCAGGTGGAGTTCTGGATTGATTTGGTTCCGGTTGCGGTGCCTATTGCCAAGGCACCTTATCGCCTTGTGCCGCCCGAGATGCAGGAGTTATCCTCGCAGCTTCAGGAGCTGCTGGGGAAGGGTTTTATCAGACCGAGTATCTCACCATGGGGAACGCCAATCCTTTTTGTAAAGAAAAAGGATGGTTCACACCAGATATGCATCGATTACCGGAAGTTGAACTAACTGACGATCAAGAACCGTTATCCACAACCGAGGATCGATGATTTATTCGATCAATTGCAGGGAGCGTCTTGGTTTTACAAGATTGATTGAGATCTGGATATCATCAGATGAGAGTTTGCAAGGAGGATATTTAGAAGACGGCCTTTAGGACTCATTATGGGAACTACGAGTTTGTGGTGATGCCTTTCAGGCTCACCAACGCACCGACAGCGTTCATGGATCTCATGAACCGGGTGTGCAGGCCCATGTTGGATAGGTCAGTGATCGTGTTCATTGACGACATTTTGGTTTACTCGAGGCCCAGAAAGTAGCACGAGGAGCATCTTTGGGAGGTTCTTGGGGTATTGAGGGTGGAGAGGCTTTATGCCAAATTCTCCAAGTGTGATTTCTAGTCACAAGAGGTACAGTTCTTAGGACACCTCGTTAACTAGAATGGGATTTTGGTCGACACCGCCAAGATTGAGGCAATTATGTGATGGGAGGTGTCGAGGTCCCCATCCAAGATCAGGAGTTTTGTTGGCCTGGCAGGCTACTACCGGAGATTTATCAGAGATTTCTCCAAGATCGCCGTTCCTCTTACCAGATTGACTAGGAAGGGTATTAATTTTTCTTGGGGGCCCAAGCAGCAGGCCTCATTCGAGACACTTCGCCAGAGACTATGCGAATCCCCGATGTCAGCCCTTCTTGAGGGAGTAGAGGACTTCGTAGTATATTATGATGCATCTATATCAGGGATGGGTGTCGTGCTGATGCAGAGGGGACATGTGATAGCATATGTATCGAGGCAGTTGAAGCCTCATGAGACGAGGTATCCCACCCACGATTTGGAGTTGGGGCGGTAGTGTTCGCCCTCAAGATTTGGCACCGCTATCTCTATGGTGTCCGGTGTACCATATACATGGACCATAAGAGCCTGAAGTACCTAATGGATCAGCCCAAACTGAATATGAGACAGAGGATGTGGTTGGATGTAGTGAAAGACTACGACTATGAGATTTTGTATCGCCCTGGTAAGGCTAATGTGGTAGCCAATGCCCTGAGTCGCAGAGCAGTGAGTGCTCTGATCCGAGACATATGTATGAGGATGAAGATGATGACTCCAGTCTTGGAAACCATCTGAGAGGCCCAGGTGGTGGCCGTGAGACATGAGAACCGGAAGAGAGAGCAAGTAACTGGGAAGATTTCTAAGTTTGGGATGGATAATCGGAGGCTTATGACTTTCCACAGATGGATTTGGGTTCCATATACGGGTGGAGCTCGACATATTCTGATGGAGGAGGCCAATAGGTCGAGATTCTCGATCCATCTGGGAGCCACCAAGATGTATTTGGATTTGAAGAGGGATTATTGGTGACCCTGTATGAAGAGAAATATGGTGTGGGTGGTCGAGAGATGCTTGACTTGTCTTCAGGTCAAGGCGGAGCACCAGCATCTGCATGGCCCGTTGCAGCCTCTAAAGATTCCCCAGTGGAAGTGGGAGCAAATTTCCATGGATTTTATCACCAAATTACCGAGGATTGCACGAGGTGTCGACACGATATAGGTTATTGTAGACCGGTTGACGAAGAGCGCTCATGTTCTGGCTATCAGTGAGGGCTCTTCTGAAGAGAAATTGGCTGAGATCTACGTACGAGAGGTGGTGGCACGTCATGAAGTGCCGACATCAATAGGGTCAGATCGGGATGTGTGTTTTACTTCCAGTTTCTTGAAGAAATTTCATGAGGTGTTGGGTACCCGGTTGCACTTCAGTACCGTATCTCACCCATAGACAGATCAGCAGAGTGAGCCGACAATTCAGACGCTTGAGGACATGCTACATGCATGTGTTATGGACTTCGATGGAAGTTGGGACACTTACTTGCCCTTGGCTGAGTATTCTTACAACAACATCCACCATTCCAATATATGTATGCCTCCCTTTGAGCTCTTATATGGGAGGAGGCATTGGACTCCCATCTGTTGGGGGAGGTAGGGTAGAGAGTGATGGGGAGCACTAAGATAGTGCTTAAGACGACGAAGCAGATCCATCAGGTCAGACAGAGGTTGCTGACGACCCAGAGTCGTCAGAAGAGTTACACAGACTGGCGACGATCCGAGCTAGAGTTCCAGGTCGAAGATTTTGTCCTCCTGAAGGTGTCCCCATGGAAAGGGGTGATTTGATTCAGGAAGCGGGGCAAGCTGGGCCCTAGATACATTAGTCCTTTCAGGGTGATCGCCCAAGTGGGTAAGGTAGCTTATCGGTTGGAGCTACCTGCAGAGTTGAATCAGATTCATAACACCTTCCATGTATCCCAACTGAGGAAGTGTGTAGTCGATGAGACGACGGTGGTCCCTTTTGAGGACATTCAGGTGGATGCGAGTCTAAACTACATTGAGAGGCCGATAGCGATCTTGGACAGGAATGTAAAGGTCTTGAGGAATAAAGAGGTGCCTTTGGTTCAAGTTCGGTGGCAACATCGGAAGGGATTCGAGTGTACTTGGGAGCCAAAGTTCGAGATGCGAGAGCAGTACCCCGAGTTGTTTCAGGAGGATGACTTCGAGGGTGAAGTCTGATTCTAGTGGTGGAGAATTGTAACATC
This sequence comes from Lactuca sativa, assembly GCF_002870075.4. Classification (NCBI taxonomy): domain Eukaryota; kingdom Viridiplantae; phylum Streptophyta; class Magnoliopsida; order Asterales; family Asteraceae; genus Lactuca; species Lactuca sativa. The sequence continues at coordinate 220,936,180 of NC_056631.2, read as the reverse complement.
CCGACACCCAGGTATGATAGTTAATTATTTTATTTCTTTTTGACAGGGCAACTCGACGATTTGGGGATCATTAACTCGCCGAGTAGAGACTATTATGGCTACGAGATTTTTATAGTCTACTCGACGAGTCGGAGGACCCCGAATCGACAAGTAGGAGCGGTGTAAGGAAACCCTAATTTTCCAGGTTTATGTCCTATTTAAAGGACCTTAAGCCCTCATTTCTGCCACCCTTGTCACCTTACTACACTGTGAGAAACCCTAATCGAGTTGTAACCTTGTGTGAGAGAAAGAGAGGCTAATATTGTGGGTTTTAATGCATTCTTGGAGGAGAGTTGAAGGGCAAGAGACCTTGGACGATAAAGAGCTTTTGGATCCGGTGTTCTTCGGTGTTTAGCTTCTTTTTTGAGGTAAAAAGTTGCCATCTTGACCATTTCTTTTGTTAGATCTCATTCTAGGGAGGTTTAGTGTTTTCTCCCATCCATCTTTTGGTTATTGACTCATTTGAGCATGTCATGAGATTTAAACCTCAGATCTGGACTGTAGGAGGTCCCTTGAGCCCAAAGATCCAAGCTTTATCAAGCTAAAGGCAAGCCTTTATGCATTAAACCCTATAATAGAGCTTGTTTTGGCATTTCTAGCGCTAGGTGCCATGCATGGACGTAAAGCTTGCAGATTTACGTGGTATTTCAGCCTTGGGAAGTTAGATCTAGAGTTTGGGACAATATTTCTGCTTAGAATTGACTGAATGAGAATTGGTCAAGAGGGACTCGACGAGTGCATGAGCCAACTCGACGAGTCAGTTAGGGCTTTCCCCTGATAGGCTGAACGCGCTACAACTCGGCAAGCTGACGAGACAACTCGACGAGTTGAGTTGGAGTTTTCCCGATTTTTCTGAGGGTAGGAGGAACTCGACGAGTCATATAGGTGCACTCGCCGATTTGGGTAAACAGGGACTGTTGACTCGAGTGTTGACTTCTATTGACTTTTAGGGTTTGGTCAGGACTTGGATTATGGAGACCATGGAGGGGTAAATTGGTCTTTTACCCATTCCAAGAGTTAGAGAGAGGGAGAGAGAGAGGTTGACCGAATTTATTTAGTGTTGTGGTTATAAGTGTTAATTAGAGATGATTATGACATGTAGGCGAGGATTAGACCGTTCGAGGGGTACGAGGTTTACTTGCTGGCTTACGAGGTGAGTCTTCTCACTATACGTACCATGAGTGGTAACTTTGTGTGACCGGAGGGTCTTGTATGCTATTATTAAGTATTATGATATCTTGCATTATGTCTTTGTGATTTATGTTGTGTATTATTCCGAGCTTCATTGAGTTAGGATCGGAGGGTCCAACCCGAGTTGTAGGACCGAAGGGTCTCCAGTAAGACACATTGACCAGAGGGTCTTTATTGAGATATAACCATGAGAGGCTAATGAGATGTGTGTGGTATTTTAGGGAACACACTAAGCTTTATGTTTACCGTGTATGTGTTATGTGTTTCAGGTATTTCTCAGAATCTAAGGAAGGCGCCGATTTGATTTTACACATGAGATGAAGTTATGTTTTGAGGATCTTGGATTTTTATTCAAACAATTATGGATTTGTGTTTTTTATAATTTGACACTTTAGGGTTTTGTGAAATGTGTTAATGGGAATTATGTGATTTAAAAATGAAAATTTTGTTTGAAAATTTACGGCGTTACAATTAAGTGGGTAAGAACTTAATAAATAAAAATTTTAATTAAATAAAAATTTTATGTTTTTATTAAAATTAATAGTAAGCTACAAAACATAAATAAAAATATATTTTTATCATAAGAAATTAAAAATTTTCCTACATTTAATTCCTATTATCTTCTTATCCACATTAAATAGTGATAAGTAGACTAAAATATTATCAATTTCATTTAAATGAGCTATTAAATATGACACGTGTCAACATTTGATATAATAGGAGGATAAATATAAATAAAATGTAAAAGAATATTTAATTTCTCTTTTATCATATTATATAATTAGTTTTCAATTTCATATCAATCAAACATATATTAACCACAACTGATTCGTATTCATTACCGTATCTTTGAAGTTTTACGTTGATAACAAATAGAAAAAAAAGATCAATTTCTTTTTTGGAATTGCTATATTTTATTTATTGTAATTTAATCAAAAGTCTTGGGATACATAAACTAACAAATAACAGTACTTTTCATTTGTTAACTATTTTATATAACAGTCGTAAAATATAAAAATTAAAGTTTACCAATTTATTGTTTAAAACTATTTTTATATAAAACAAATCTTCCTATTCTAACAAAAAAAAAATAGTTTTATTGTCGTACTGACAAGTGTCATATTATTAAAAGTCATCATTAATATTATATGTCATTTATCATACCACTTTGTCAACCTATTAATTATCCATTTTAAATTTCTCATTTTAATTACATTAAATTAATAATTGATTCTCCATTTTAAATTTCAAATTATAAGGTGATATAACTTCACGTATTTATTTAAATCAACGATTATAATTTTATATAAGTAAAAAAATATCTCTTAAGTAATAACTTATTTAAAATAATTAATTAATAATTTTGATTTTTTAATACGAAGGTTTAAATAATTTTATAACCGTGATTCTCACGGGTTATAAACTAGTGAATTATATTTGTCTACACAAAACAACAAATTTCGAAACAAATATTAATATATACTATACATGTTAATAAGAATTAGAGTTAACGGTTATTTATGTAATTTAAATAGGGATAATGACTTGAAAGTGTAACGAACTTTCGACTTTTTTCACATTTAGTCACTAAACTTTTTTTCGTTATCAATTTGTCATTAAACTATTAAAACTGTTCACATTTTACCCTTATGACCGACTGTTACCGGTCATAAGGGTAAAATGTGAACAGTTTCAGTAGTTTAGTGGCAAATAGATAACGAAAAAAAGTTTAGTGACTAAATATGAACAAAATCAAAAGTTCGTTTCCCTCTAAAAAGTTCAATGACTAAATGTGAACAAACTTCCTCTTGTATTAAGTTTTAGCAAATTATTTATTTTTGTTAAATTGTAGCAACATTTGTTGATGAAGAAATCTATAAAATAAAAATAAATAAATAAAAACCCTGAAAATATATTTAAAAAAAAAACAAAAAACCGAAACCGAAATAAAAAACCAATGGTTTGACATTTTTCAAACTCAAAAATCAAAATTTCCAATCTGATTTTGGTTTTACAAAAAAATGAATCATTCTCATTGATGTGAATTATGACCATTGGTTTGGCATGCAGAATTTGTGACATCCCATGAATACGTAGTTACAACATCGTCTGAACTCGTAATTAATAGTAAGGGGTTAGAGTATCATCGCATGAATATGTAGTTACAACATCGACTGAACTCGTAATTCATCACCTACAGGTTATGGGCCTACTGGTGTTTCCATGGGTTGTCTAGAATAGTTCATGGTCGCCATCTATACTCTGGTAGATGACTACATCGCCACATTTCCGGTTAAGGTTATGGTATCTCTTTTCATCCTACATCACCTATTCATCATCATTTATTTACCTAATTATCATCACCTTTCTATCATCACTTATCTCTCATCATTTTATTTCATCACACACCAACTATTTCATCTACCCATGTTTCATCCGCAACATATTTGTAGATATAAAATAAATATACCGTTTAAATCTTTTAAAACATGTATAAAATCGTTCATCCAGCATAGACAGCAAGGATTCAAATAATATGCACACATAACACGTAATTTATATAAAATACTTCATATCTATGTGTAAGATGAAAGTAACTATATATACCATAAAATCCCATAAATGCTTCCTAACTTCAAAACCCAAGGTTTACTCTACTAAAGCTTCATATTCTTGGCTCTCTGGACCTAGAAGGGTCCAGATTCGTAACTTCAAACCCCAAGGTTTACTCTACAAAAGCTTCATATTCTCGGCTCTTTGGACCTAAAAGGGTTCAGATCTATAACACAAACTTGCAAGAGGGGTTTGAAGTGATTCAAGCCCTAACCCCAAAATGGAATCTACACAATAGGGAAGGAAAGGGGTTCATTTTTGTACCTTAAAATGAAGCTCCTTGCTTGAATAACTAAGAACAATAACCTTCCTTGGTCCCTTTTGCTGGAACTCTTCTCCTTTCTTGCAAAATCACACCAAAAAGCTCAAGATAGCTCTTCCTCTCACTCTACACACTCAAGCTCGCTAGGGTTCTCACTTATGGGAAAGGTAGTCGCAATTGAAGGCCATAAGTGCCTTTAAATATGGCTCGGGCCCAAAGATTTAGGGTTTCTGCCAACAGCGTGGACTCGTCGAGTCGCCTCACCGACTCGTCGAGTCCATTCATTAATCTGAGTCATCAGTCGCGACCTTACTCGACGAGTTGAGGCGTCAACTCGTCGAGTCCCTATTCTTAACTCAAAAGAAAAATACTTAAATTATGATACCTGGAAATCTGGATGTTACATTTTGTTTTTTTATTTCATAGATTTCTTCATCAACAAATGTTGCTACAATTAAACAAAAATAAATAATTTGCTAAAACATAATACAATAGGAAGTTTGTTCACATTTAGCTATTGAACTTTTTAGAGGGAAACAAACTTTCGATTTTGTTCACATTTAGTCACTAAACTTTTTTTCGTTATCTATTTGCCACTAAACTATTGAAACTGTTCACATTTTACCCTTATGACCGGTAACAGCCGGTCATAAGGGTAAAATGTGAACAGTTTCAATAGTTTAATGACAAATAGATAACGAAAAAAAGTTTAGTGACTAAATGTGAACAAAGTCGAAAGTTCGTTACTCTTTCAAGTCATTATCCCATTTAAATACGATCAATATAGTTTTTTATAATTTTAATATACAATAAAAATGTTAGAAATTTAATTCCATAAGTATTAGGAAATAATTTTGAAATCCATCTAAATATTAAAACGTATTAAATGATTGGAATTGAATTCCAATTCTAACAAACCACAAAATACCACAAAAAAAATTCCCTTAAATATAAAAATGAAAGAATATAGAGAAATTCATTATATGTATATCTATTTTTTGAAGATATTAAAATAGAGAAAAGTTTTTTTAAGAATAATAAAATCGGAAAAGAAATATTTAATTGAAAGGAAAAAATAGCAAATATTTGTAAAAGATCTAATCCTAAACAAATCAAAAAGTGGAAGAAACGAGGGGCGAAGTCATTTACAACAGTACGACTCTGCTGTTTTTTATTCTTTAACAACGATGATGTTGGATTCTACATAGTTTTCTGCTTTAACCTCTCTCTCTCTCTCTCTCTCTCTCTCTCTCTCTCTCCAACAAAACACATACATATTCATGCTTTGTTACTCCCCGAATCTTCGTTCGATTTTCCATCTCTCACTTCTCGATAAACACAAGTTCGCATGTTTGTGTTTGTGGGTTTTCTAAACCTTTATAAACCCTAACATGGGTCGCCTTTGATTTCTACTCTTGTGTTGTGGGCAGATTTGATTTTGATGATCCAATCAACTTCCTCATCAAACCCTAGTTTCCCCCTTCAAAACCACCCACCGATCTCAACAACTCGATTTAGTTTCCTAGATCTCGTACTTCGATTGAAACTGCAATTCCATCAACACAATGTAGATTGGATGAACACAATCCCAGTCTCGAAATTCAACTCTGTTCACTAACTCAAAATTTCTGCAACTTATCAGCGTCGATTTAATTTAATTTAGAGTATTATTTTCTGTGTATAATGAATTATAAGATGAGGGGTAGAGGGGAAAAAGATGAGTTTGTGTTCAAAGATTCGTCAATCGGATTAATTAGACTTCTTTGCTTTCTAATTCTTTTCGTCATCGGTATAATAATTGGTTTGACTTCAAGTTCACATGTCGATAGGTATTTCATCACTTCAAGGCCCGATAATTTCTATACAGATTACACAACGGCTGCTCCTGCGCCAAGTTATGCCAAAACAGCTACTTACGATCAGAACTGTAGTACGAATTCAAATTGCAAGAATGACGATTGCTTAAGCATGGAGAGCTTTCGAATGCCTAAGAATCTGACGCATCGAATGACTGATAACGAGCTCTTTTGGAGGGCTTCAATGGTGCCTGATAAACCTGAGTACCCTTTTGATCGAGTGCCTAAGCTGGCGTTTATGTTCATGACAAGAGGGCCTCTGCCATTCTTACCTTTGTGGGAGAGGTTTTTTCGAGGTCAAGATGAGAATAAGTATTCGATTTATGTTCATAGCAATCCTGGGGTTCGTTTGGATTATGAGAATTCTTCGGTTTTTTATCAGCGACAGATTCCTAGCCAGGTATGAATATGATTCTGTTCCTATTTTGATGATCGTTTTATGCTTGCTTAGCTTAGATGATTGCATATAATGATAATTTGTTCAGAATTTTGAATCTCTTCCCAGAAGAAATCGATGATTTTTGTAGGGTTTTTAGTCAATTTTCTTAGGTTGCCTTTGTCACATGGTACACATGAGTTGTACTAAATAAACTTTTTTAATAACGATGCACCCTAACTGTACCAAATTGCAATTCTTTTGCATGTATACCCCATCTGTTTCCATGGTACCCCATCTGTTTCCATGGTACAAAATTGCAATTTTTGTTGATGCACCCTAACTGTACCAAATTTGTTATATCACTATTGTCCTACACAACAAATGGGGTTTTAGGCTTTAGGCTTAGGCCTAGGTTGTGTTTGTTACATGTGACATGATTAGATAAGCAAAAAAAAAAAAAAAAAGTTTTCAAATGCTATTTTCAAAATGACAAGGAGGGTATTTATGTTTTTTTTTTTTTGGAGAGACGAGAGAGATTGCTAGTCCCTCTCCCACATGTTCCACCTTTTTGCAAAAGACAAAAAATTGCATTTTTTGTCTTATTGACATGAGTCTCAACTCTCAACCTCAACCTTAGTCAATACATGTCAAATGCACTAAAACCTATTTCTTTGTTTTGTCTAGTCCCTATTCTACTTGACAAACATGAGTTTAGGCCATGTTTGTTAACATCTTGTTCCACCTTTTTGTGTTGCTACGAGTCAAATCCAATACATGTCAAACACAAATTATATTTCTTTTCTTTCATTTTCAGGATGTGAAATGGGGAACAGTGACACTAGTCGATGCGGAAAGGCGACTTCTAGGCAACGCGTTACTTGACTTCTCAAATGACCGATTTATCCTCCTATCCGAAAGTTGCATTCCAATATACAACTTCCCAACCATCTACAACTACCTCATCGGGTCAACACACAGCTTCCTAGACTCCTACGATGACCCATCTCGTTACGGGCGGGGTCGTTACAGCCGTCGGATGAAACCCGACATCAAGCTCCGTGATTGGAGAAAAGGGTCTCAATGGTTCGAGATCCACCGTACAATTGGCATCAAAATAATCTCCGATACAAAATACTACAACCTCTTCAAATCATATTGCTTACCTTCTTGCTACCCCGATGAGCATTACTTGCCTACATTCGTGCACATGTTTTACGGTGATCTTAATGCAAATCGGACGGTTACTTATGTTGATTGGTCACTGGGGGGCCCACATCCGGCAACTTTTGGGGCGGATGATGTTACGGAGAATTTGATACGATCGATTAGGAATAATGGGACGAATTGTGCGTATAATAAAGGAAAAACGTCCATTTGTTTTTTGTTTGCTCGGAAGTTTAGTCCGAGTGCATTGGACCCTTTACTTGGACTTGCGTCTAGTTTATTAGGGTTTTGAAATTAGTGTGTTGGCATATTTTGTTTTTGATGGGAAGTTTTGTTGCTTGAATTCCCTTTGTGTTGTAGATTTTGATCTTTTTATTTAAAATACTTGTAATTTGCAACAAATATCAATCAAAAGTAAAAAAAATATTGGAATTAATTAGTATGATCCAGTTCTATTGTTGTCTTTAATAAGTTAATGCAAAATTGCAAATCATCTACAAGTCGATTGAATAATAAAGTGCTCATTCATTGAGAGATAGCAATATGTTTTATCAAAAAAGAAGTATTATAGCAACGTGTCAATGTCATGTGGATCTGTAAATTATTTTTATGTTAATTAAGATTATAATTATATCTTTTTATAGTTATTGGTGGATTAAATGGGTGAGAAAAGCAATTAAAGCAAATTTGAAATGCATAAGTAGGGCACATACGACAATTTTAATTACAACAAATGGTGGGAGCAATGGGGCATCCATTTGTTTGAAGTTTGGTCTAATATGACTAAAAAGTATACTATTATTTATATGGGCAATTGGCTACAAAAAGATTTGAACTTTAGTATGATATATGGTAATGGATGATCAATAATTTGGGGCAATTCTAGCTTGCTTTTATACCGAATTTTACTTTGCAAATAGTCCCTAACACGTATTCACAAGTGTCACGCCCAATTTAGTATCTCAATATTTTTATCATTTTACTTTCCCAACCCTTCACCCTATCTCGAATTTCTGTCCTTCCCAGCCCTTCCCCACCCCACCCTTTTGAATTTCAAAATTACCCCTCTCCCACTCCAAATCCCCCGTTTTAACATTTTTTATTTAATTTTTCATTTGTTCGTGTCGTTTAACTTTATATATTACACTAATCACTCAAATAATATATATATATATATATATATATATATATATATATATATATATATATATATATATATATAGAATAGGTGTAAACTCGTGTATTACACGGGTTGATTAAAAAAAAATTAAATATCAAAGTGCAAATAATAAATATTTTCTAAAACAAAATTTTGAAATAAAGAATTAATTGTAATTTTCTATCACATATATTACATTTAATAATTTACATATATAAATATACGTATTATGTGGCTTTTTAATTCTAAAAATTAAAAAAAAAAAAAAAAAAAACCTCTCAAAAATTGACATATAGATGTTATTTATTTCACAAATATCACAAAATGACAAGTGTCAAAACTCATGTAAGATTGACATGTGACAAAATAGATCTTCATTTATTATAGTGTGTGTGTGTGTGTGTATATATATATATATATATATATATATATATATAGAGAGAGAGAGAGAGAGAGAGAGAGAGAGAGAGCGCTAAGATCACATGTAACTAATATTTATTGTGTTAACGTGCAACTCAATTTTACTCGCTCGTTTAAAAAACTTGGATAGGGGCATAACAGTAAATTAATATAATATTTAGTTTATTTTGTTTTAATTTAATCCTAATATATAGGATTTGTGAGTTATGGACATTCAATATATATGATATTACATTAAATCTATGACCATTCACTTCTTCTTCAACTAACAGGAGAGACCAGACCAACAACCCTTCTTCGTTGGAATGCCTTCGCACTACCTACAACCTAATCATCGATCAGAATCAATGCCTAATCCACCGCCGCCACGCATTCATTCACAATAGTCACGATTCTTCCCATTCACGAGAAAGGTTAGCAATTTTTATGTAACATCCCAAAAATTCATAAGAAAATTTTCATTTTAAAAACACTTAAACCATACAAATGATTTGTTCCAAAACCAACAAAATTGATTATATCATTTAAACATCAGAGTAAAAGTAATAAATTGCCAAAGTGGAAAACGTTGGGGGATGTCGTACGGTCACGTCAGGCCCTTCATTTTCGTACCGGAAGTACCTGAAACCATAAACATGAAACTGTAATCATAAAGCTTAGTGAGTTCCCCAAAATACCATATACCATACATATCTTTAGGCCTAGCCCGCACATTAGGCCCAACCCATAATAATGGGTCTAGCCCCTTCCTACTTAATGGGCCTAGCCCAACATACAAATGGGCCTAGTTCGACATACAATGTATATGTCCCGTAATATAATAGGCACAACCCACTTGTGCAAATGGGCCTAGCCCACTCATGCATGTAAATGGGCTGAGCCCACCGTACAATGAAAGAGTCACAATGACAGCTAGCATACTATAACATAATCCAATGGGTCGGCATTGGTGCCTTCGGCCCGTAATACTATAAGGAGACTCACCTGACTCACAAATCAACTAAACCATAGCTCAAAGCCTTAACCGTTGCTACAACGCTCCCATCACATCATACAAGGTCTAACCTTAGTCTACACACTAAAACCATCCATCTAGACCAAAAGTCAACCCATGACAAAAGTCAACGACCAATGTTGACTTTAGTCAACCGCTACGTCGTGGCCTTCCTTGGCCACGTCGTGGCCATCATGCGATCAAACAGACGGGAAATTCCCAGTCGTTACACAATGGCGACCTATGGCCATGCCGTGGGAGCTGAGATTCCAATAGCTTAATGGATTAAGTTGTATTCTTCGATTATAAGAGCTCTAAAGCTTAAATTTGGTCCATACTATAGTCTAAATGAATAAAGTTTTGAATTTTATCCATTAAGACACCCAAAGAGATCAAGATATCAAACCCTAGGTCCAAATAAAGCCAAAATCTATAATGTCTTAACAATTAAGCCCTTAATCTGAAAAAGTCCTTAACCCAACCACTCTAGAAAGGGTTTACCGAGTTTACTCAGCATCCAGAAGACAGGGAAACCCGATCTAACTCATCGAGTTGACTGAGAAACTCGTCAAGTTCCTTCAACCTTTTTCTCATTCAGACGCTTTTAAGCGAAACCAAGGCTCCAAATTGTAGATCTAACCTCCTAGGGTGTAGTTTCCACGTCAATGTAACACCCGATTCCTGATACGTATTTAAATTCAAGAAATGTTTCAATTTACTCTGGGACTCGGCGAGTTGGAGGCCCAACTCGTCGAGTAGACTCGACTTTCGATCGGGGGTTTAAGTGACCTACTCAACGAGTCGGAAGACCGACTCGGCGAGTAGGACTGTCTGGATAAAACCCTAATATTTGGGTTTGCACCCTATTTAAACACCTTATAATACCTCAACCCAGCCCCAATCATCCCTCCCAACCCAGAGAAAACCCTAAATCGAAACCCTAGCCATTATTGAGTGTTCTTGAGCTTTGTGGTGCCAATTTTGTGTGATTGAAGTTTAAGAAGGAGAAGGAAGCTTGTGAGATCAGGGAGAAGCAAGAAGATCCAGAGTTTTGGGCACATTTCCAGCTTATTTGAGGTATAAAGCTAAAACCTTGGCTACTCATTGCTTAGATCTTGATTTGGGGCTATTTTCTATATTTTTCTAAGTATTAGTGAAGTTATATTCGGGATTGGGTGTAGAAGTGGGTTTGTGCTGCTTCAGATCTAGAACCATTAAGGGTTCCCATGGCATAAAGGTGCCAACTTTATGGCCATGGGAGACCCATGCATCTTGTAGACCTCCTTTTATGGATTTTTGAGCCAAAGGCCCCATGCATGTATATCAAGTTTGAAGCTTTATGTATAAAATGGACCGTAGGAGGCCAGAGCTATGGTTTTGACGCGTTAAGACCCATTATAATCGACTATATAGTTTTGGACATAGAGGGACTCGGTGAGTCGTTCATGGGACTCGACGAGTTGGGGTGTATTTTCCACCAAATCCTTTCTGTTTTTGGACCAGTTGTTAAGATCGAAGGTTCCCCAATTGTTTAGGTTCACTAGGGACCTGTATATCATAGGACTCGGTGAGTGGATGGACAGACTCGGCGAGTTCAAGGCAATGTCCCAGCCACATGAAGACGGACTCGACGAGTTCAAGGGGAACTCGACGAGTCATAGACTGAACACCTTCTTATGGATGAAGATGAACTCAGCGAGTCGGTTGAAGATTCTGATGTGTTGTTGAAGGCGAACTCGTTGAGCTCTTGCTATACTCGACGAGTAGGGACGAGATTATGGCATTTTGTGGATATGGGGACTCGACGAGTTGGCGGGCCAACTCAGCGAGTCGAGTCAACCAGATGTTGACTTTGACCAAAAGTTGACTTTGACCATGGATTTGACTTTGACTTTGACTTGGATTAAGTGACCCTTGTAAGGGTTACGAGTATGAGTTGATAACTTAGAAGAGTTTTCGTGTAGGGATTGAGGAGTCGGGGAGAGTCGATTTCCACACCGAGGACAGTGCAGACACTACACGACGTTGAGGTGAGTTACCCTTCAGTAGAAGTGGGTCTAAGGCACCAAGGTCGACCCACTAGTAGTAGATTACAGTTAAGATGGTTGTCTTTGTGATAATTTTTTGGTTGTTATTACTTAATGTGCTTTATGCGCCAATATGATATGTTCTATGTGATAGTGGTAGTAGGAGGGGAATAGTCCCCCGATTCGGTCGTTAGGATCGAAGGGTAGGTTGGACACCCCATATATGTCTAACAGAATGTTTATGATATGTTTTTATGTGATAGTAATAGGGGTGAAAAATAGTCCCCGTGACCGGGTGAGATAGACCGGAGGGTTGGCAAGCACCCTAGAACGGCCTGACACGAGTAGGTCAGCACCCCAGAATGGCTTGACATGGGTAGGTCAGCACCCCAGAATGGCTTGACATGGGTAGGTCAGGCACCACAGAATTGCCCGACAGTATGCATGATTGTATGGTATGTTATATGATGGGGGAACTCACTAAGCTTCGTGCTTACAATGTTTAGTTTAGGTTTCAGGTACCTCTTCAGCTAAGGGGAAGGAGCCGACAGGGTAGCAACGCATCGCACACACATGATTTCGGCTTTGAGAACCCTGGGATTGTACTCTAATATTTTACTATTTGATGATATGGTTTTTGAGACTTATGATTTGTGACTTGGTGTTTGAAATGATAACAATGATGTTTTCCGAAAACTATTTCCATAAGTAATATAATTAAGCAAAAAAATTTGGGTCTTGATTTTGGTATGTTACTGTTGGATTAGTGTCTAAGTCCATAACTATAATTGGTATGTACTTAATCTGATTTGGCATGGTCCGTTTTGGGTTGCATGGCATCGGAACAATTGGATAGACAAAATGAGAAAAAAAAAGGATACTTATGATTTATATTAATATATTATAAGTTCTAATATATTAATATGGAATCGTGTTATTTAATTAGTATTGATCAAGAATTAATTTAGTGATCAAAAGGAACTAATTAAATATAGACTCTTATATATATAGGATGGGCCAAGTTCATTTAGGTTGGGCTAAGCTTTCATGGATAGTCCATGGAGTGCTTAACCCATTGATCCTATGGAAATGAAAGGTCATGGGTATTAGGGTTTACATGAATGTAACCCTAATCCTCCATGCTATATAAAGAGGTCTATGGTCCATGAAATGGGGCAAAGTGCTAGGCACCAGAGTGTGTATACACAAGAGGGCAAACCGATTTCATGAGGGTGAACCTAAGTATCCTTATTCTCTAGTTATTCCAAGGGTTCTTGGTGTTGTGTGAACTATTTGAGGTGCAACACTTGAGGCACTAGGCTCTTAAAGGTTCAAGTCTTCAAGCTCCATCACAAGGTATGTCATTCTACTAGATTCTCGTAGTATAGTTGCTTCATATTATGATATTTAGGATGAAACCTTGGAATATTGAATATTTGCATGTATAATAGATAAAACATAGATCCAAGGTTTATAGAGTTGCATGTACACCATAGGAGTGTTAGAATGCTCAAAACTCTTCAGTGGTATCAGAGCCTAGGCTTGTTTTCATTTATACTTGATGCAAATTCCTGAAAATCGAAGTTTGTATGCTGTCTGGACAGCTGACTCACTGAGTCCATTAAGGGAATCAACGATTCCATGCATAAAATTATCCAACTCATCGAGTTGGTTCATGCACTCGACGAGTTGGACCCCCACACAACATATCTTCGAGTTTTAAGGCTAGAATTGGTCTAGAATCATTACCTTAAACTGTTTTGGACTTATAAAACTTGTTTTTGATGTGGTAATGATTATGGTAAACCAATTTCAAGGTTGTTATCAAAATTTCAAGTTTTATGTGTGTTTATGTAATTCTTGAAATTGTTGATATGATTGTTCATACACTTATGAGTTTTGGTAGATCATAGGAATTATTTGCAAATTGGTTGTTAGTTAATTCTTGATCTAAATGTATTTTAATGGAGTCCATAATTTGTCCTCAAGTTATGGATTACCAAAAGTCATTTCTTTTAAAGATCCATTAAAATTCATAGGTTACACAATTGAAGAGTCTTTTTGTCTTATGAACTCCATAACTTGTCCTCAAGTTATGGATGTTTAAGAGTCTCTTCATTAAAGTTTTTAAAAACTTAATTAAACTCATAAGTTATGAAAATCCAAAAGTTTTTGAATAGTTTAAAACTTGACCTCAAGTTTTGGAATTTGTAAAGTTTCCCCTCATGAATACTTTAATTCCAAGTTAAACCCTTAGAATTTTAAAAGTTAAAATTCAACCCTTATACTTTATAGTATTATAAGTTAATATATATATATATATATATATATATATATATATATATATATATATATATATATATATATATATATATATATATATAAGAACAAAGTCAGTCTTACCGTTAGTAAGCCTCATTCACGAAGTCGGTCTATAAGGGGGTATAAGGTTACTGTCTGTAAAATGGCAGTTTAATGGGTGTCCACTTTCACCCACCGCTTCCTTGACTGGTGGAGGGTCGTTAGCCGAACGGGTAGGACAAGACTCTAATTCTCCCTTCATTATAAGTATAATGATAAATATAAAGTAACTAAACCTTTTATAAATTCCCAATCTTAGTTACTTTAGGAAAATGTGAATTTTGTGCTAACCCATGAAATTACACTTTGCAGTTTGCTTAAGTCGGTAGTGGAGCGCATGTGGTTAACCGACACATTGATTAAGTGATAAATATTAAGGGTACCAAGTATATTTGCATGGTTATTCACACCTTGTTTTGTGATCCTCGACATCCCAGTCACAAAACTTGAGAGAGCAAGATCGAGACTGAAACACGCCATTGAAAAGTTCAATGAATCTTAAAAGATCTAGGAGTTTCAAACCAATTAAAACCTAATTTCTATTTCGTTTTTCATAGTGGAAATTGGTGAATCGTCATTTGCCTACCTTCAAATATTCTATAGCTTGGATTCCCTCTTCCAAGTTATAAAATATTATGTTGGGTCCTAGCCTTAATATTTCATATTGGGGGTTATATTAAGGACTTTAAATCAACTAACTTGAATTTCTCCCATTGTAGATGTCTGGTTCAGACAACTATGATCTTCCCAAATCTATTGGAACAAGCTTTCATAATGAGGATGATGTCCCGTGGTTGGCTCATGGAAATCATATTTCAATTCCTCCAATTATTCTCCCTAACCCACAAGTTCTTGAATATTTCAAGGTCACTCAAGCCCTATTGGCAGAAGACTCTGGAGAATAAGCAAGCTTCAACCCTCCCCAAGACAACAGAGCCATCATTGTGGGGAGGGTAAAGAGCATCCAACGCAAAGCGGCCTTTCATTCCCTTGTTTCGTCGTGGCACACCCCTCCCACAAGCACCCCCCGACTCAGGGGGACCAGAAAAGGTCTTTCGTTTCCCCCCTTGAGTTGGCCCTTGCCGCCTTCCTTAACAAGCCCTCAATCCTCCTTTGCGCCTCCTTCCTAATAGAAGTCGCCGAGTTGACCCCGAAGGTCGAAATCTATGGTAGAGAACACTGTAATAATAATTGGTCCATGAGAGATTTTTTTAAGTATTTCAAAAGAAAGGGCTTGCTGATAGAGCTGGACGGGGAGGCGATACTAGTTATCAGGTCAGAGAGAGGCCTGGCCCGTAAGCTGCCCCCCTTAAAAAGCCATTACTTAATAAGGATTTGTTACGCGCGATATGTCGACGACTTACTACGCGGAATCGTGGGTGCCGTAGAGCTTCTCATAGAAATAAAAAAAATTCTCGCCCACTTCCTATAATTCGGCCTAAACCTTTGGGTAGGCTCTGCAGGATCAACAACAATAGTTGCACGCAGTACGGTAGAATTCCTCGGTACGGTCATTCAGGAAGTCCTTACGCAAGTCTGGTTCTGTCTCGGGTAGTTCGAGTAGTAGTAGCGAGCCTGTATATACATATATTCTATTTCATCAGGATAAACACCCGACTGAAGCCTTGTTGCTTGCTTGTAGTCGGCCTTGAAGGCTAGTAACTAGGATCAAGGACTGGGAAGGTAAGCTCTTCTTGTCCAACCGGTCGGGTTGCAGGACTGGTTGTTAGCGGAGAAGCCAGGGAGAAAGATAGCTTATTAGAGCATTGGAGGTCGACGAAATCGTCGCTCACATATTGAAGATGAAGTCATATATTGACAAACTGGGAGAGTTGGGTGTCAAATTCTTGAGGAAGTTGGTTGTTAACTAGGTTCTTCAATCACTTTCTAAGTCACATAGTGAGTTCCTTTGGGACTACTATGTAACATACTATGACATGACCCTTAATGATCTTATCTATTTGCTTAGTGCTGCTGAATCAACAATGATTTGGAGCACTGGTAATGCAAATTTGATTGGAAGATCGGCTTCCCAAACTTCCATGGACTTTTGACAATGGTGACATTGGAAATCCAAAAAGCAGGGGCGGACGCAGAAATATGTAGGAGTAGGTGCACCAAAAAAAGTTTCGATCAAATGTAATAATGTTAAAAAAATTACGAGCGCATTAAATATAATAAACTAGTGTAGACAAACTTTCTGAAGGACAAATTGGTCATTTCATTGGCATGTTGTTGGCCTCGTGGGAGTTTATTTCTGTGTTGGTACCATCATCACAAAATGTTGCTTGCCCAAGATACTATAAAAGCTACGAATGCAAAATAATTCGACATATTCCATTGTTTAGAGCAAAATATAATACACAAATGCCAACTAATTAATGCATTTTTATCATTTCGATATTTTTTTTGCTTGACAGAACAAACAAATCAATTCAAAATGTAGAATGAAATATAAATTGAGTTGAACAACTTAATGATGTAATTGTGAAGAAAACCCCTCGTTTAGTTTGAAACAAATGTAATGCATCCATGTATATGTGTAAATCGTATATGGAAGAAATTTTAAAAGATAGGACCCCGGCTACAGGAGACTAAGGTAATTACTTTACATATATATGATTTTTTTGGGCTATAAAATTTTTGGAGCCCAATAACAAAAGGTGCATTAAAAGGAAAATTGAAGGTAAAATTAAAATAGAAAATTGTTTTGAGCAAGAATTGAACTCGAGCACTCATTAAAACAAGAAACTTAACTTGCGCTCTTTAACCAACTCAACCACCTCAACTTGTGATCAAACTTTTAAACTACGATTTTAATATTAAGTATTTTTATGGGTGCACATTTATATAAAAATATTAAACTTTTTTATACTAATACAAAAAAATTGAGTAGTTGCACATGCAAACTCATGCACCACTACAGATCCGCCCATGCCAAAAAGCTTCCTCTTCCCAATGGAAAGAGATCGGCCATAGTCAAATCGGTTGACCAAATGGTAAAGAGAAAGGCTAAGTTTGAGACTGTCCCGTGTACCACCCAGAGAGTCCAAATGTTTCTATTGCCAAAGGAAGGGGCATTGGTTGCAAAGCTGCCAAATTTACTTGAAAGATCATAAGGATGGTAAAGTCAAAAAGTTTGACTCTGCTTCAGGTAAGTCCACTATCTAACTCAGTTAAGTTCATAATTGATGATTCTTAACACAAGATGTGACTAGGTTACATTTTAATGTTTGGCAGGATCAAACAAAGGGAAGGAAGCTTAAAAGAAGAGTATGTTGAATCTGATCGCGAAGATGGATTTCAATCGCATGGTTCGAAGATCGGATTCTTGAGCTACTACTTAGGAGTTATGATAGATTGCTAGGAAATATATAATAGCATAGTTTTCATTTAAAGTTGCATTGTAAGGAAAAAGTTTTTTCCACATTTATAAATAAATAAAATTTTGTTTTACTTTATTTTATATCTCCTTGCAATGGAATTTATGGAAAATTGATGTTTGTATGTTTCTAGCAATATTGGAAATATGAATTTGATTCTTTCATTTGTGGTAGTGTCTAAATTTACCAAATAAGGAAAGATTCTCATTACCCAAGTTTCAGTTAGACATAATTTGGAATCATGCAAGTTGTATCGTATGATGAATGAGAATTTTCATCTTTGGAAAATTAAGACTAATTCCTTGTTCACATGTATATGTGAGTCAAGTGAAGGACTAAGGGATCGAGTACACATTCTTGTGCACTGGTCAAGTCCACCAAAAAGATCGATAATA
Source organism: Lactuca sativa (assembly GCF_002870075.4). Lineage (NCBI taxonomy): Eukaryota > Viridiplantae > Streptophyta > Magnoliopsida > Asterales > Asteraceae > Lactuca > Lactuca sativa. The sequence continues at coordinate 220,917,937 of NC_056631.2, read as the reverse complement.
CTACTCGTCATGATTTACTAAAGTTTAGTAAATATGGTTATATTTACAAGTTTAAGTACAATTATGAAACATTGGAAAAGTTTCGATGTATGACAGAACGAATAAGAAGAATCAAATTAGGCAAAAAGATAAAAGTTTCTCAAATCTGAAAAGATGGGAGAGTACTTTAGTATCATGTTTTGTGATCATCTTCATGATTAAGAAACTATATCACAATTGGTTCTCTAAGGATATCTTAGTGCATTCCTATGGCTAAGAAGAGGAATCATGAAGTGTTGAACTAGTTAAATTAAGAAGATGAGTCATACTTCGTTCCAAAACAAGTCTTAGAGTCATACTCCAAGATTGTAACTTGAGTGACATATCTTAAAGAAGGTTTATTAACACTTGTCAAATGTAAGAGTAAAATGTGTTCTACTCTTGTACATTTGAAATTGGTAAGTTGTGATGTTTTGGATAAAACAAAGACCAACTAAGGCCAATTGTGTGAAGTGTTTGTCTTTACAAAGAATTTGCACTATCTCTTGAATATTTGGCAAGAGAGTCTTATATGTCAAGAGGACAGTGGGAGTCTTAAAGATCCTAAAAGAGTTTCAAGAACTAATCAAGAATAAAACTTATAGTTTATCACTAGCACACGACTTGAGGTTGATAACCTATCGTGTTAACATATTACTATTTATGTGCCCATTCTAGTTAAAGTTGGCTTTGCATATGAGTTCTGTGAGATCTCAATTGGTTGCATAACAACTTGGAAGCAATGGAAGGCCCTTGAGCTGCCATGTGGCAAGAAGTTAAGACTACACAAGTTCCGTCTATATAAGTTTGGATTTGTCACTAACCTTGTCTTGTGATTATGGTTTTGACAAATTCACATGGATATGAACACATACACCATAAAATCTAAGTTTCATAAGGTTTCTCTCCGATTCATGAAAATGATGGTGAGGAAACACTTTCACTAAGTGGTTTTAAGTAGATAGCAATTATGATATTTGCATTCTCAAAGTCGTTAGTGGAGCGTGTGTGGTTAACCGGCACACTAACATGGACCCGTGAGGAATGGAAAAGGTCTAAAAAATTGAGAGTATGATTACGGCATCCCTTTTCATAGTTCTGAAATTGTTTAGACATACATGTGTGCTATCTAAGGAAAGGTGTATGATTTTGATAAAGTGTTATCAAAGCTTCTCATATCAGAAATCTGAACTTTGGTAAGAAAGTCAATAAAGTATTTATTTCTAGAAGACCAGCTGATTTCTGAGTACATGTCAAAGCTAGTAGGAGCATAAGTGTTATGCTAATAATTATCATGTTAGTGGGAGCATGATAATTATAATAAGTGTTGCAAGTTAGCAATGTTAATTATAGAAAACTAACAAAGTTTCAATTCGAAAAAGTTGTTTTGCTATAGTTAAGGGAGAGGAAATTATACTTCATTTCAAATCTAAAAGCTTAAGACCATAAGATTTTAATCAAATTTAGTCAAGTATATATATGAATGTTATGTTGGAATGGTTCAACATAAGGAAATTCTATATATGAATTGTGATTATATCACATTAGAATATGAAGGAAGGTATATTCCATTTTGGAATTTAACTCTAAGAGACCTGAGTCCAAGCATTGCATCATTCGATGAGGGGTCAGTAGAGCATGACCCATCGGTTTGTTACAATAGATAAAGGAAAGTATTTATCCCGAGAAGAAGAAGGAGTCCATAATAACGACTTATTTGGTAACTCGAGGGTTACGATTGAAAGTACAACATAGTACGATAAGCAGATGCAAGATTGGGCATCGTCTGCGGTCAAGAAAGCCATAGAGTTAAATACTCTTTCGAGGAAACATAGAATTTACGGTTATTACCTAGGATGAAGAGATAGCATATGGAATCATTATACAAGTTCTATTTTCGTTGATGATTCCGGGACGTAATCACCTTAAGGGGGAGATAATTATAACGCTTGTAGATCAGGGCTAGTCAATTTAGAGACGATAGGCGTCAAAAATGAATTTTTGATGAAAGATTATTTAGAATTATTAATCTTAACTAAGTTGTAGTATATGTTACAAGGATTCCGTACATATAAAGAACGCCGAAATCCGAGTTATAACGAAGAAGTTATGACCTGTCGAAGTTTCGCGACAGAACCAGCACGACACAGCGCGACGTAAAAAGTGAATTTACGTTAGAGCGATATTTAGCCTTATCAATCTAAATGAAAATCGTAGAATACGTTAAACCGTGAGCGTGCATAAAAAGAACGCCCAAATCTGACTTCGTATGAGGAAGTTATGATTTTTCGAAGTTTCGACTTAGCGGTATGCAGCCCGAATACTCGATTTGAGACCGAGCGGTTTTTAGTCGAAACAATCTAAATGTGAATCGAAGATCTCATTAATTGTAGTAAAACGATAAAAAGATAGGCGAAAACGGACGTCGGATGAAGAAGTTATGATTTTATAACGGAATTTTCCTGTCCTGGCCTACTAAAAATAAATAATAAAAATAAAGTCAAAATTAGCCGACGGAGTCTAAACGAAAGTTGTAGAGCATAGTCTCACCTACTCGGGGATAAAAAGAACGTCGAAAACGGAGTTCTTATGAGGAAGATATGAATTTTTGAAGTTTATTAAATATTTTCGATATTTAATTTAATTATAAAATTAACCGATATTATCCATGGGGGGAGTCAGCGATCTGATCCACATTACGCCCAACATAATGTAGATTTACGCCCAGCGTAAATGGGTTTCCATCCCCCTATAAAAGGGTGTCGAGGGAAACCGACTTCTTTGCTCATTTCTTCCCTTTCTCTCGCGTTTTTGCATCGTTTTTCGTGCAAGAAATATCCCGAAGCCCCGGTATCATTCCTGAGCCCCGAAGCAAGTCCCGAGGCCCCGAAGATCCCGAGAAGTGCAATTTCCGAGCCGAAGCTCTGTCCACGAGAAGTCCAGTTTTTGTGAAGATCTTCCAGATCTACCGAAGAATACTACTTCTACAAGCCGTAGTGTTGTCCGATCATCTTCTGATCAAGTGAGTGTGTAGTTACTTTCTTCTAACGCATAATTATGAAGTATTTTATACGAAATACGTGTTATGTGTATAATATAAAGTTGTTTATATGTGTGAGTGTATAGTCACCTTCATCTTACACATAGATATGAAGTATTTTATAAAATACGTGCTATATATATATATATATATATATATATATATATATATATATATTGTTGTTTATATGTATGAGTGTGTAGTTACTCTCTTCTAAACACATAAATATAAAGTATTAGCTATGAAATACGTGTTATGCGTTATATATTAATTGTCTATATGAGATAGGCTTGGAATTGATGTTTTTATATGGGTGTTAAATGATTTAAACTATATATGTAATTTATATCTATAAATATGTTGGGTAGAACATGGGTAGATGAAATAGTTGATGTGTGTTGAAAGAATGTGATAAGAGAAAGGTGAGGATATAATGGTGATGATAGATAGGTGATGAATTACGAGTCCAGGCGATATTGTGGCTACGTATTCATGAGATGATAGTCTATCCCTTATTATGAATTACGAGTCCAGACGATGTTGTGGCTGCGTATTCATGCGATGATAGTCTAACCCTTATTATGATTTACGAGTCCAGGCGATGTTGTGGCTGTGTAATCATGCGATGATACCCTAACCCTTACTAGACATATATTGAGTGAATGATCCCCGAATTAGTATTGTCTATATGATACAGGCGATGATCCTTAGGAAAAGTTCTTAGGAATAAGCATATAAGGATATAAGATGTAAGGAGATGAGCGGTAAATATGATATAGGAGATGACCCTTAGGATAATATCTTTAGGGAAGATTAAAAGAAGATAATGGGGATGGGTAATTGGGTTGATTGTTTGATGATTGAATATAATAATTATATTATTGTGGGTTGAAAACCCTATATGCTCACCAGGCTCCCAAGTCTGACCCACTCAGTTTAATTGTATCATAGGTATCGATACGAAGCTGCTTTGCACTGAGAGATTAAAGGAGATGTAAATCATTAGTGTAATTGAATGTAAGTTCTGTTTATGCTTATATGACTGTATCGGAACATGACATCCTGAGGTTTTATTATTAAATGAAAATACATTCTCTTTGAGAAATGTTTTGATAAGTTATTTTCATATCTTGTTTTGGGAACAAATTCCGCAACCGTTTTCTTTAAAAGATTACTCTGATTTTATAAAACAAAGCATAAAAAAATCGGTCTTTTCTGGCCGTGAAAATGGGGATGTCACATAATCCAACAGTTTTCACCCTCAATATTTGGCGTCATTACCTTTATGGGGTCCGCTGTACTATTTACACGGACCATAAGAGTTTGAGGTACCTTATGGATTAGCCGAATCTGAACATGAGGTAGCGTCGGTGGCTTGATGTGGTGAAGGATTACAATTGTGAGATCCTCTACCACCCGTGAAAGGCCAATGTCGTGGCCGATGCGCTTAGGCACAAGGCAGCGCCGATTAGAGACATCTGCTTGAGGATGACGGTGGTGACTTCGCTGTTGGAGTGGATTCGAGAGGCCCAACAGGAGGCTATCAAGGACGAACATCATAAGAGTGAGCGTATTGTGGGCCAGGTTTCCTCCTTTGATTATGACAGCCGTGGATTGTTGACTCTACACCGTAGAGTGTGGGTCCCATATCATGGAGGTGTGCGCCAGGTACTGATGGAGGAGGCGCATAAATCCAGGTTTTCTATCCATCTCGGGGAGGCAAAGATGTACAAGGATCTTCGTCTTGATTATTGGTGGCCCTGCATGAAGAGGGATGTATCATGGTTCGTTGAGAGATGCCTGACTTGCAGGAAGGTCAAGGCCAAGCACCAGAGGCCTCATGGAAAGACCAGCCGTTGGATATTCAGTTGTGGAAATGTGAAGACATTACTATGGATTTCACGTGCACGGGGAGTGGATTCGATTTGGGTCATCGTGGATCGGTTGACCAAGAGTTCCCATTTCATACCGATCCAGGAAAGCACCTCGGTCGAGAAGTTGGCCGATATCTACATCCGAGAGGTAGTATCTCGGCACGGAGTGCCATTTTTGGTGATTTCGGACCGAGACATGCGGTTTACTTCCAGATTTTAGAAGAAGTTTCATAACTAGTTGGGAACTCGTCTGCATTTCAGCACTGCTTTTCACCCACAGACGGATGGTCAGAGTAAGTGGACCTGTAACACCCATAAAAATCATGCCAAATTTAAACCCTTAAAAACATTTCAAACCATTTAAAATTCATTACAAGTTTGTTTTCAAAATGTATAATATCAGAGTTTCCCAGAAACAAAAACAAATCATGAGGAGATTTACGATCATGCCTTCACCTTGCCGCGATCCCTTGAAGTACATGAAACAACAAACTGGAACTGTCAGCCCGAAAGCTTAGTGAGTTCCCCCAAAATACTCATACCCACAATAATACACATATAATCATAAACATCATCCTATGGGTCCAGTTAACCATCGGGTTGGAATACCCCAGGCCCTCAACCATCCGGTTGGAATGCCAACATACTATGGGTCCAATCATCCTTGGGATGGAATACCCCAGGCCCACAACCAACAGGTTGGAATGCCCACATACTATGAGTCCAGTCATCCTCGGGATGGAATACTCACGGCCCACAACCAACAGGTTGGAATGCCCAGGTCTGTGGCTTTCACACAAAGCAGAAAAGCCTCAACCGCCAAACAACATGTGCACATATAACAGATTATCACATAACAGTCTATAGACAACAATTGATCTAACAGATCATACCACATACCACATTATATTATCCTACCATCTAGGATACCAAACTAATAGGTCATACCACATATCGCATAATATCATCCTACCCTTTAGGATACCGATCTAACAGATCGTACTAGCATAACATAACCCAACTAACAATTCAAAGGGCTAGCCTTGGTGCCTTAGACCCTTCAGTATAGTGAGGATAACTCACCTCACAGATGTCGCACTGAAGTGATAGGCTCAAACTCTCAAATCACCAACACGTACTCCACCACATATAGTTACCATAAAACCTTTTCCATAAATTCCAAATTACCAAAATACCCTGAGAGGTCAACTAGTCAACCCTTGGTCAAAGTCAACAGTCAAGGTCAACAGTCCATGTTGACCCGAGTCGTCGAGTGCAGCTTGTCATTCGTCGTGTTTTTTAGAGATTCCTGAATCACTTGACTCGACTCACCGAGTTCCCAACTAACTCGCCGAGTCTATGCACGTTCAAGTGTCGGGAAAACCCTAACTGACTCACCGAGTCATCTACCATACCCGAGTCGAAAACCCTATTTGACTCACCGAGTTAGACTATCCGACTCATCGATTCCATGCAACCCAATCCATGTCCAGATGATTTTGAGTCATTCCAGTGTTCCAATCACTAGATCTATCCTCCTATAGCATGCTTATCACGTAAAGTTGTAGACTTTACGTGCATGCAAGGCTCTAAAAGCTTAGAACTATAAATCCAAGCTTATTATGACATTTTCTCATAAGGGAAAGGTTATTACTTGCTACAGCTGGAACTTTATGGCTATAAGGTTTAAGATAAGCTCAGATCTGAAGTTGCAACTCCAATTCATAGCTCATACCCAAAAATGGTTCACAAAAGCCCTAAATAGGCCCTAATCTTAGACGTGAAGAGATCTAAAAGGAAGGAAGGCTAGGTAACGAATTTTTACCTTCCAAATGATGCCAAGAGATAGAAGACTCGGATCCATCAGCTCTTTAATGATCCCAACTTCTTTTGCTTCACTCCTCCTTCTTCTAGCACACTCTTCCAAGCTTGAAATCACATGAGATGAACACACAAATGAATTAGGGTTTTTAGAGCTCAATGGGACGGTGAGGGGAGGCCAAGGGAGGCTAATGATTCTGTAAATAGGGTGCAAAACCCTGGAAATTAGGGTTTCACCCTCCAGCTCCAACTCGTCGAGTCACTCTACTGACTCGACGAGTTGGTCACTTGACATGTGGCCCCAAACCCGTTGCTACTCGACGAGTCAGGGCATCCAACTCGTCGAGTATACCTTTGAAACCTAAATTTAAAGTGATAATATCAATACCTTAGAATCGGGGCGTTACAATTCAACCCCACTTGAACTATACTTCGTCCTCGAAGTCTGCTACGATGAACAACTCCGGGTAGTGCTCCCGCATTTCTGCCTCCGGCTCCCACGTCCACTCGGACCCTCTTCGACGCTCCCATTGTATCTTCACCAAAGGTATCTACTTGTTCCTCAGAACTTTCATCTTTCTATCTAGTATGGCCACAGGCCTCTCCACACAATTCAGGCACTCATGTACCTGAGTATCATCCAGCGACACCACTGCCTCTTGATCCATAATGCACTTTCGCAACTGCGAAACGTGGAAAGTGTTGTGGATCCGACTAAGCTCCTCCCGTAGCTCTAGCATGTAAGCCACCTTGCCAACCTTGGCAATGATTTTGAACGACCCAATGTAACGGAGACCCAATTTCCCCCTCTTCTTGAAGCAGATCACACCCTTCCAGGGTAAGACCTTTAGGAGAACCATATCACCACCTGAAATTCTAGCTCAGATCAACGTTTGTCGGCGTAACTCTTCTGCCGAATCTGAGCGGTCTGCAGTCGCTACCTAATCTGTTGAATCTTATCGGTAGTCTGCAAGACTACTTCCGTCTGTCCCATCACCTTGTGTCCGACCTCACCCCAACAAACCAGGGTGCGACATCTCCGCCCATACAACAGCTCGAAAGGCGGGGTGCCAATGCTGGAATGATAGTTGTTGTAGGCGAACTCTACAAGCGGTAGGTGGGAATCCCAGCTCCCACCGAAATCAATGACACACGCCCTCAACATATCCTCGAGGGTCTGAATGGTCCGCTCGCTTTGACTGTCGGTCTGCGGATGGAATGTTGTACTAAAGTGTAGCCGCGTGCCCAGTTCCTTGTGGAACTTTTGCCAGAAACGAGAGGTAAACCTAAAATCCCGGTCGGAGACGATGGAGACCGGAACCCCATGGCAAGCCACGATCTCACGGACGTACACGTCGACCAACTTCTCGGCTGATGAACTCTCCCGTATGGTCATGAAATGGTCACTCTTGGTCAATCGATCCACAATTACCCATATAGCATCAAACCCCTTCACCGTTCTCGGCAACTTGGTAATAAAATCCATCGTGATTTGTTCCCATTTCCACATGTGAATCTCCAGGGGCTGCAGCTTACTATGCGGCCTCTGATGCTCGGCCTTGACCATCCTACAGATCAAGCACTTCTCGACGTACCAAGTGATTTCTCGCTTCATGCACAACCACCAGTAGCTCAAACTTAAATCCCGGTACATCTTGGTGGCCCTCGGGTGAATAGAGAAGTGAGACTTATGAGCCTCCTCCATGAATGTCTGTCTGACCCCCACCAGACATCGGAACCCATACCCGACCACATCGGGAAAATAAACCTCGACTATCCTGCACAAACTGGGCGTTCTCGCCCCTGATCCTCTCCCGTTTCCAGTTCTCTGGTCGCATGCCCTCCACCTGAGCATCTCTGATCAAACTCACCAGCGGGGAATCCACTGTTATCCTCATACATGTCGTTGGGGTGGAAGTCCCAGCTGACTTGCGGCTCAGGGTGTCCGCCACCACATTCGCCTTACCGGGGTGGTAAAGGATCTCGCAATCGTAGTCCATGACTACATCCAGCCACCTACGCTGCCTCATATTCAGTTTCGGCTGATCCATGATATGTGTTAAGGTCTTGTGATTCGTGTAAATGGTACAACGGACCTCGTACAAGTAATATCTCCATATCTTGAGAGTGAACACCACCGCTCCCAGCTTTGAATCATGAGTAGGATATCTCATCTCATGCGGCTTCCACTACCGTGATGCATAGGCTATCACTCGTCCCCTCTGCATGAGGACCGCCCTTAAACCTATGGTGGATGCATCACAGAACACCTCAAAATCCTCAACTCCATCCGGGAGTTTCAAAACTGGAGCCTCACACAAATGCTGACAGAGAGTCTCAAACGCCCTCTACTGCTCAGGGCCCCATCGGAAATCCACCCCTTTCCTCATCAGACGAGTGAGGGGTACCGCAATCTTGGAGAAATCCAATATAAATCTCCGGTAGTACCTGCTAATCCCAGAAAACTCTTGATATCTGAGGGAGATTTTAGAACCTCCCACTGCATAATTGCCTCGATTTTGGCCGGGTCGACCAAAATCCCATCCTGGTTAACAAGGTGCCCGAGGAATTGGACCTCCTGTAACCAAAACTCGCACTTCGAGAACTTGGCATATAGCCGCTCTCGTCATCAGAACTCCCAACAACTCCCTGAGATGCTCTACGTGCTGCTCTCAAGTCTTGGAATACACCAAGATATCATCTATAAACACGATGACCAATCGATCCAGCATCGGTCTGCTGACCCGAAACATCAGGTCCATAAATACCGTTGACGTGTTGGTGAGCCCAAACGGCATCACCATGAACTCGTAATGACCATAATGAGTCCAAAATGCGATCTTCTCCACATCCTCCTCTCTGACCCGGACCTGATGATATCCCGACCTCAAATCTATCTTGGAGAACCAAGACGCCCCCTGCAACTAATCAAATATATCATCTATACTTGGGAGTGGATAACGGTTCTTCACTATTAACTTGTTCAACTCCTTATAATCAATGCACATCCGGTGTGAGCCGTCCTTCTTCCTGACGAAGAGGATCGGTGCTCCCCATGGAGAACTGCTAGGTCGAATGAACTGGTTGCCTAACAGTTCCTACAGCTGTGATGACAGCTCTTGCATCTCGGGTGACGCCAGTCGGTACGGCGTCTTGGCGATAGGAGCCGCACCCGGCACCAAGTCGATCCGGAACTCAACCTGTCTCTCCAGAGGTACTCCTGGAAACTCCTCCGGGAACATGTAGAAAAACTCTCTAACCACCGGAACCTCTGAAAAAGGAGTCGGATCCCTAGACCGCGTATCCACCACATACGCTAGATAACCCGCACACCCGTGCTGAATGTACTGTCGAGCCCTAGCAGCTGAATAGAACCCTGATCCCACTCTGGTGCCCTCTCCATATATAATCAGTTCTCCCCCACTTAGGGTGCGAACTACCACCCGTTGGCCCTCACAATCTATCATGGCACCGAACCGACTAAGCCAATCCATCCATACAATCACGCACACCTCCCCCATGGGAATCAGTATCAAGTCTATCGGAAAGGAAACTCCGAAAATCTCCATCTCACATCCTCAATAGACTGAGAAAGCGGAAATCCCGTGTTTATTGGCGATGGAGACTCGCAACAGACACTCTAACTCACCTACTGGCATACTGAACTCCCTACTGAAAGTCTGAGATACAAACAACTGACTCGCCCCCAAGTCAAATAACACAAATGCGGGTAAGGAGTTTACTAAAAACGTACCTAATCACAGATACAACAGATAAGCACAAAACAGATATAAAAAATGAGAGGAAGGATAGACACATACCAACAACCACATCTGGTGCCGCCCTGGCCTCCTCAACTGTAAGCTGGAAGGCACGACACTGAGCCTTCGGAGGCTCTTCCCTAACTAGTCTCCCATTCGTGATCCTTAAAGTAGTCGGTACTGGACCCTGCGCCGGCTTGGCGGCTAGTAGAGGACATTGGGCCTTCATATGGCCCACCTGCTCACAATGCTAGCAAAGCCTGACTCCGGAAGTCAGAGTCGGATGCCTGCAATCCCTGGCCAGATGGCCCTGTTTGCCACATCGATGGCACCCACTCCCTGCTCGACACGTCTCTGAATGAGCCTTTCCGTACTTCCTACAAGTGCAGCATGGCTATCCTCTAGTCCTGGTATCAATGGTCTTCGACCGCTTCGGCGCCGACTGCGGCTGTGTTGGGGCCTGTCGCTGCTCCCTCAACTGCAGCTCAAGCTCTAACTCATGCCGCCTGGCGGCCTCTTGTAACTCTAGTAGAGTATCACATCTCTGAGTGACAACAAACTAACGGATGTTAGTCTTGAGCATGCTCAGATAGTGTGTCATCTGAGCCTGCTCCGAGCCAAACTCCGGGTAAAACATCGCCCTCTCAGTAAACATACGGGTGATCTCTGTCACCGTCTCAATACCGTGTCTCAGCTCCAAAAACTCCTGAGATAACTGTTCATGCTCAACCCTCGGAATATAGCGAGCACGGAACATGTCCCTGAACTGCTCCCAAGTAACAGCAGCTCTCTGGTCATCCGTATACGACCCCATCGTCAATCTCCAATAGTCCTTTGCCCCAGACCTCAGCAGGTTCAGGGCACATCTGACCTTCTGGTCAGTAGGACAAGAACAAGTAAAGACACACCCCTCCACATCCGACAACCACCTCATGGCTACAATGGAATCCTGAGTACCATCAAAAGTCGGGGGCTTCGTGTTATCGAAGTCCCGGTACTAAAAAACTCGGCCCATTCCCCCTCCCGCCGTTGTTACAGCCGCGGTAGCTGCAGCGACAGCTGTCTCAGTAAGGATTGCATATCTGTCATCAAAGTACTCCATCATAGCGGACTTGATAGTCCCAAATAACTCCAGAATCTGTCCTCGGACAATCCCGACCACCTCCTCGTGGATGATCTCCCTCACTCGATCCTCTGTCAATAATGGACCCTCCTGGCCGATAACCTCAAGTGCTGCTGGGGCCTCCTGATCACCCTGTCCTGATCCCAATACGGATCCTATCACGAAACGCCTCGTAACCACCATACTGAAAATATAACATGAATATATTAGTAATTCCATATAAATGACTGGGAACCAACTCCGGACTAATCCCTAGGGGTTGTGACTTCCTTGCTATGCGTATTGGTCCTGTGCTTTCAGTAGTATGGGCCCATACTACCTTCCACACCTATCCATATTTGTTTCAAGTATCACCACAACACCCTAACACTATACATACATATGGTGGTCACTCAACCTCACTCCTAGAGGAAGGTTAACTGTCTCACAACTGACCTACCAGTCTCGCACAACCCACCAATCCATGAAACTTCCACCAACCCTGCAGCACTAGTGTATGCTAGTCATATATAACGTTGGACCATATAGACTTTCGAATACCTGATCCTACCCTAAGCCCTTCATCAGACAAGAACAGGAAATAAGGCCAAACCAAACATTCTCAGGCTATAAGATCTTAGTTATGTACAACTGTGATGCATACACTAAGTAACTACAATAATGATGTCAATCTCATATGAGGAGAATCCCTAGGCTACCAGGCATCATGTAACCAGGCAATTCTATCATGCAATTCGTGAAGATCCCTAGCCTAGCTCTAGCATGCTGTTCTAACATATCACATAATCAAATAACTGTATGGTATTTTGGGGTCAACTTACTGGCTTCGGCTGATCGTACACCCTACATCCTCCTTTACTTATTTTAAAAACCATTTTAGAAATTATTTTGAAAACCTTCCCTTGATTTGAGACTGGATTCACACGAATGTTCCTCCAATTCACTCAAACCAAGGCTCTAATACCAACTTGTAACACCCATAAAAATCATGCCAAATTTAAACCTTTAAAAACATTTCAAATCATTTAAAAATCATTACAACTTTGTTTTCAAAATGTATAATATCAGAGTTTCCCAGAAACATAAACAAATCATGAGGAGTTGTACGATCATGCCTTTGCCTTGCCGCGATCCCCTGAAGTACCTGAAACAATAAACTAAAACTGTAAGCCCAAAAGCTTAGTAGGTTTCCCCAAAATACCCATACCCACAACAATACACATATAATCATAAACAACATACTATGGGTCCAGTCAACCATCGGGTTGGAATACCCCAGGCCCTCAACCATCTGGTTGGAATGCCACCATACTATGGGTCCATTCATCCTCGGGTTGGAATACCCCAGGCCCACAACCAATAGGTTGGAATGTCCACATACTATGAGTCCAGTCTTCCTCGAGATGGAATACTCACGGCCCACAACCAACAGGTTGGAATGCCCAGGTCTGTGGCTTTCGCACAATGAAGATAAGCCTCAACCGCCAAACAACATGTGCACATATAACAGATTATCACATAACAGTCTATAGACAAAAATTGATCTAACAGATCATACCACATACCACATAATATTATCCTACCCTCTAAGATACCGAACTAACAGGTCATACCACATATCGCATAATATCATCCTCCCCTTTAGGATACCGATCTAACAGATCGTACTAGCATAACATAACCCAACTAACAATTCAAAGGGCTGGCCTTGGTGCCTTAGACCCTTGAGTATAGTGAGGATAACTCACCTCACAGATGTCACACTGAAGTGATAGGCTCAAATCCCGAATCACCAACATGTACTCCACCCCTTATAGTTACCATAAAACCTTTTCCATAAATTCCAAATTACCAACATACCCTGAGAGGTCAACTAGTCAACCCTTGGTCAAAGTCAACAGTCCATGTTGACCCGGCTCATCGAGTGCAGCTTGCCAGTCGTTGAGTTCTTTAAAGATTCATGAATCACTTGACTCGACTCGCCGAGTTCCCAACTAACTCATCGAGTCTATGCACGTTCAAGTGTTCGGAAAACCCTAACTGACTCACCGAGTCATCTGCCAGACCCGAGTCGAAAACCCTATTGGACTCGCCGAGTCAGATTAGTCATCTGCCAGACCCGAGTCGAAAACCCTATTTGACTCACCGAGTCAGATTATCCGACTCGTCGAGTCCACGCAACCCAATCCATGTCTAGACAATTTTGAGTCATTCCAGTGTTCCAATCACTAGATCTAGCCTCCTAAGTCATGCTTATCACATAAAGTTGCAGACTTGATGTGCATGCAAGGCTCTAAAAGCTTAGAACTATAAATCCAAGCTTGGAATGACATTTTCTCATAAGCGGAAGGTTAAACTTGCTACAGCTGGAACTTTATGGCTATAAGGGTTAAGATAAGCTCAAATCTAAAGTTGCAAGTCCAATTCATAGCTCATACCCGAAAATGTTTCACAAAAGCCCAAAAATGGCCCTAATCTTATATGTGAAGAGATCTAAAAGGAAGGAAGGCAAGGTAACGAATTGTTACCTTCCAAATGATGCTAAGAGACAGAAGACTCAGATCCACTGGCTCTTCAATGATCCCAACTTCTTTTGCTTCACTCCTCCTTCTTCTAGCACACTCTTCCAAGCTTGAAATCACACAAGATGAATACACAAAATAATTAGGGTTTTCAGGGCTCAACAAGACGGTGATGGGAGGCCAAGGGAGGCTAATGGTTCTTTAAATAGGGTGCAAAACCCCGGAAATTAGGGTTTCACCCTCCAGCTCCTACTCGTCGAGTCACTCTACTGACTCAACGAGTTGGTCACTTGACACGTGGCCCCAAACTCGCTACTACTCGACGAGTCAGGTCATCCAACTCGTCAAGTAGACCTTTGAAGCTTGAATTTAAAGTCATAATATTAATACCCGAGAATCAGGGCGTTATAGGACTATCTAGACTCTGGAGGATATGTTGTGGGCGTGTGTTTTAGACTTCGGATGTAGTTGGGATACTTGCCTTCCTTTGGTTGAGTTTTCCTATAATAACAGTTATCAGTTGAGTATTGACCGTCTTCCCTTTGAGATGTTGTATGGGAGGAAGTGCAGGACCCCGATATGCTTGGGTGAGGTTGGCCAGAGGGTCATGGGGAGTACCGAAGTGGTACTCAAGATTACGGATAGGATCCAACTGGTGTAGAGCAGGCTTTAGACTGCTCGGAGTCGGCATAAAAGTTATATCGACAAGTGTTGTTCAAGCCTGGAATTCCAGATCGGGGATATGGTGCTTCTGATGGTGTCACCTTGGAAAGGTGTCATCCGGTTTAGGAAGCGGGGCAAGTTGGGCCCCAAATATATTGGACTTTTTAGGGTTGCAGCCCGGGTGGGCAAGTTGGAATATAGGCTCGACCTGCCAGCCGAACTCAGCCAGATTCACAGTGCTTTTCACGTCTCCCAAGTGTCTAGTTGACGACTCGACAGTGGTGCCTTTGGAGGATATTCAGGTGGATGACAACCTAAACTACATTGAGCGGCCAGTGGTTATTCTCGATAGGTGTGACAACCCGAAGTTGTCCATCGCCGAAACCCATTCTACCCGTAAAAATTCACCTTTTATCAATTCGTTCAGATTTCGTTTTTGGGCTAAATTATTTAAAACTTATATGTTTATTTTAATCTAATGAGTGTCCAAACCCCTTAGGAACTCATGAAATTAGCCCAAAATGTTTATTTCAGAAATTTTAGAAACGTCCCCGCCGAGTTACGGAAACTTAATCGGGTGCGACCAAAAGCCACGTCTAACGTCGGTATCGGGTAGAATTCCACCGTGTCCCAAACTTAGGACCTATTTAAAGCTCAAAAGACTTCATTTGAAGCCTTTCCTCTCTCCCACTACTCTCTCTCTCTAACCTCTCTCCTAAATTCAAGTTTAAAGGTCCAACTCTCAAATTTAAGGCTTCTAATCACCAAGGTACCTTCCCTAACTTGTTATGCAACCCCTGTAGGCTTCAAATTCGAGTTTAAACCATGGATTAGGACCATTATCATGTGTTTATGGCCCTAGATCAGTCCTAGGCCGTAAACTCATATAAATGGGGTTTTTGAGCAACAAAACCCTTCCAAACTACAATTAGACCTTAGATTTGGCTAGATGACTTAATGGAATGGACTTAGAATGCCTCAAACCATGTTTTAGAGCCTTGTTCATGTGTTTACGGCCCTGTAGCATTCTTGGGCCGTAAACACATATAAAAGAGGTTTTTATGCCCTTAAACCCTTCTAAAACATCAATAAGGCTTAGATACGACTTGTAGAATTATGGAAGTGGCCTTGGAACATCTTGAACATCAATTTAGAGGAGTAAAATTGAGTTTACTACCCAAGAACATGATTGGGCCGTAAACTCCTATTCTTGGGGAGTAAACTCCTCTAAATGTGTTAAGATGCCACTTGAACACACCTTAAGCCTTAGGATAAATTCTAGAAATGACCACAAACAAGAATTGGACCTTAAAACATATTAAAACACCCATCTAAGGAGTTCACGGCCATGAGGGAGTTCATGGGCCGTAAACTCCTAAAACCATGTCCAAAGTCCCCCAAAAATCCATACAAGGCTTGGGAAAAATCATTGGAATCACATGTGATTGTTTAAGGACCAAAACTTTAAGGATTGGATGTGAGGTGGAGTTTACGGCCGTAAACTCCATGTTTACTGCCATAAACTCCAATAAATGGTCCCTAAATGAGTTTTGAACCATTCCAAAGTCAAAAATCCAAATCTAGCATTTATTCCCGATTGTTATGAAGCCATTTTGCACCCAAAATCACCATCCATGAGTTCACCGCTGTGAACTCATATGGATGAGGTATATAGGGCCGAAAACTCTTGTATGAGTTTACTCTTGAAGAGTAAACTCAATATCCAAGCCATATGTGTCCTTAAATGCCACCCGGGTCCCTCCAAACGCTTGTAATGAAGTGTTTTCGCGATTAGAAGTGTTTGTCCCTAACAAATAAATTATTCAAGTCCTAATTAGATACAAATGTGTATCTTGACATAATACATAGGAATCTTGTGCAGTTGCAAACCCAGAACTGACATTTAGGATCCCAACCGACGCGTTTCTCAACAGGTGAGTTCATACCCCTACCCTTTTTCAAATGTTTTCAGGGGGAATACAAACAAAAGTACAAGGAAATCTTGTACTCAAACTTATGATTTTCAGTTCAAATGTTTATATTATGTATGTTTTAATATTGAAAAACTGTGTTAAACAAATAGTTCGAATTACGAAGTTAGCTTTCAAACAAATCATAGATTTCTTGATAAAGTGTTACAATCTAAATTTTATTTCATAATCTACGAATAACTCTTACTAATCATCAATTAAAACTAATATGAATACGAAAGCACAACTAGGAACAGAATACGAATACGAAAGCACAACTAGGAACAGAACGAATACGAAAGTATAACTAGGATTAGAACGAATACGAATAGTATTAGGAGTAGGAATAGGGATACGAATACGACTGTGAATATGAATGCGAATACGAATACGGATACGAATACGAATACGGATTAGAATTAGGATTAGGAGTAGGAATACGAATACGAATACGAATACGAATACGAATTAGGATTAGGAGTAGGAATACGAATACGAATGCGAATACAAATACGAATACGAATAGGACTACAAATATAAATACAAATACAAATATAAAATACGAATATGAATATGATCAAAGATAAGAATACGAAAGTGAAGGCACACATCTAGGTACATTCAAGTGTAACACAATTAGGATATCAGAATACCTAGCTAATTTGACAAGCATAAAAGGTAAACAAACATTATATTGGGATTCAATAACTAAACTTACTTTTAGGAAAATATAGGATTTTCCTGGGATAACATTTGTACATAACCAGAAACGTGTAACAATTCAGATAACTAAACTATTAGGAAAATATGGGATTTTCCTGGGGTAACATACAATGTGTAATCAAATTGGTAACAAATGATAACAAAACTGTTTTACATAAGAAAATATAGGATTTTCTTGGATAGCAATCTTTTCGGAAAAACCAAAGGAAACTCGTACCTTTTCAGAAAACAAACCTCTTATGAACTCACCAGCTTTATGCTGATTTTCAAACTGCTTGTATTCTCAGGTCCATATTAGAAAGGTACCCGCGATCTTTTGGAGAAGACGGAGTGTTCAGAAGACTCGTCTCTACTTTTGTTCATATATACATATGTATAACACTTGTAACACTTTACTTTTGAACATATGTAAATTATAATATGTAATGTAATGGTTGTTTACTTTGCTTACTATGTGCATTGGATTTGATACTCAACGTGGAGTCCGCCCCGGAAATGTTTCCGCCTTCGGTTTTCGGGGTGTGACAATAGGAATTCGAAGGATTTGAGAAATAAGAGGGTGAATCTAGTGAAGGTTCAATGGCAGCACCGCAAGGGCTCAGAATGGACCTGGGAGCCGGAGGACGAGATGAGGGAGCACTACCCCGAGCTTTTTCTGGATTCAACAGCAGAATTCGAGGACGAAGTCTAAAATAAGTGAGGAAGATTTGTACCACCTGATTCCTGGTACATATTTAAATTCAAGAAATGTTGCAATTTACTCTAGGACTCGGTGAGTTGGAGGTCCAACTCATTGAGGAGACTCGACTTTTAATCGGGGGTTTAAGTGACCTACTTGACGAGTTGGAAGACCGACTCGGCGAGTAGGATTGTCTGGATGAAACCCTAATATTTGGGTTTAAACCCTATTTAAACACCTTATAACACCCCAACCCGGCCCCCATCATCCCTCTCAACCCAGAGAAAAACCTAACTCAAAACCCTAGCCATTATTGAGTGTTCTTGAGCTTCGTGGTGCCATTTTTGTGCGATTGAAGTTTGAGAAGGAGAAGGAAGCTTGAGAGATCAGGAGGAAGCAAGAAGATCCAAAGCTTTGGGCACATTTCCAGCTTATTTGAGGTATAAAGCTAAAACCTTGGCTACTCATTGCTTAGATCTTGATTTGGGATTGGATGTAGAAGTGGGTTGGTGCTTCAGATGTAGAACCATTAAGGGTTCCCATGGCATAAAGGTGCCAACTTTATGGCCATGGGAGACCCATGCATCTTGTAGACTTCCTTTTATGGCTTTTTGAGCCAAAGGCCCCATGCATGTACATCAAGTTTGAAGCTTTAAGTATAAAATGGATCCTAGGATGCCAGATCTATGGTTTTAACGCGTTAAGACCCATTATAATCGACTGTATAGTTTTGGACATAGAGGGACTCGGCGAGTCGTTCATGGGACTCGACGAGTCGGGGTGTATTTTCCACCAAACCCTTTCTGTTTTTGGACCAGCTGTTAAGATCGAAGGTTCCCCAGTTGTATAGGTTCACTAGGCACCTGGATATCATAGGACTCGGCGAGTCGATGAACAGACTCGGCGAGTTCAAGGCAATGTCCCAGCCACATAAAGACGAACTCGAAGAGTTCAAGGGGAACTCGGTGAGTCATAGACTGAACACCTTCTTATGGATGAAGATGAACTCGACGAGTTCAAGGACGAACTCGACAAGTCGGTTGAAGATTGTTTGATGTGTTGTTGAAAGCGAACTCTTCGAGCTCTTGCTAGACTCGACGAGTAAGGACGGTATTATAGCATTTTGTGGATATGGGGACTCGACGAGTTGGCGGGCCAACTCGGCGAGTCGAGTCAACCAGATGTTGACTTTGACCAAAAGTTGACTTTGACCATGGATTTGACTTTGACTTTGACTTGGATTGAGTGACCCTTGTAAGGGTTATGAGTATGAGTTGATAACTTAGAAGATTTGTCGTGTAGGGATTGAGGAGTCGGGGAGAGTTGATTTCCACACCGAGGCAAGTGCAGACACTACACGACGTTGAGGTGAGTTACCCTTCAGTAGAAGTGGGTCTAAGGCACCACGGCCGACCCACTTGTAGTAGATTACAGTTGAGAAGATTGTCTTTGTGATAATTGTCTGGTTGCTGTTACTTAATGTGCTTTATGTGCCAGTATGATATGTTCTATGTGATAGTGGTAGTAGGACGGGAATAGTCCTCCGATTCGATCGTTAGGACCGAAGGGTAGGTTGGACACCCCAGATATGTCTGACAGAATGTTTATGATATGTTTTTATGTGATAGTGGGGGTGAAATAGTTCCCATGACCGGGTGAGATAGACTGGAGGGTAGGCAGGCACCCCAGAACGGCCTGACACGAGTAGGTCAGCACCCCAGAATGGCTTGACGTGGGTAGGTCAGCACCCCAAAATGGCTTGACATGGGTAGGTCAGGTTCCCCATAATTGCCCGACAGTATGCATGATTGTATGGTATGTGGTATGATGGGGGAACTCACTAAGCTTCATGCTTACAATTTTTAGTTTTGGTTTCAGGTACCTCTTCAACTAAGAGGAAGGAGCCGACAGGGTAGCAGCGTATCGCACACACATGATTTCTGCTTTGAGAACCCTGGGATTGTACTCTGGTATTTTACTATTTGATGATATGGTTTTTGAGACTTGTGATTTGTGACTTGGTGTTTGAAATGATAACAACGATGTTTTCCGAAAACTATTTTCATAAGTAATATAATAAAGCAAAAAAAATTGGATCTTCATTTTGGGATGTTACAGTCAAGTTTCCAACTTTATGTGCATGCAAGGCCTCAGGAGGCTCAAACGCCCAAAACTAAGCACAGGACAAGTTTTAGGGCATGGAGAATGTCCAAGACTAGATAAAGGCGACAACTTTATGTCCGTGGGGCCTAGAGGAGTCCAGATATGAGACCATGTCCTCATGACAAGCTCAAACCCGAGAGTGGCTCCATCTTACACTAGAAATGACCATAGTCTTGCATAAAGGAAGATCTAAGAAATGAAAATCCAAGGTAAAGACTTTTTACCTCCAAATGGTTGCTAACACATAGTAGACGTCGGATCTACTGGTTCTCCTTTTGCTCCAACCTCTTCAAGCTCCAAATTCATTCACAACCACACCAAAATCACTCTCTAAGGCTCTCACATTCACTCAAGAAGGTGTAAAGCTCGAACTAGGGTTTTTCTAGGCTGTAAAGATGATGAGGGAGGCCACAAAGGAAACATAAGCTCTTTATATAGGGTGCAAAACCCGTAAAATTAGGGTTTTCCTTTCCAGCGCCTACTCGTCGAGTTGGGCCTTCCAACTTGTTAAGTAGACCCTTCATCCCGAGTCCATAATGATTCCTACTCGATGAGTTGGAGCTCCCCAACTCATCGAGTTCCAGTCTAAATCCCTAAAATTTTAGAGAAATAAATGATACCTGGAATAAGCGTTACATATGTTTCCGGAATGAGCCTTTTTTACTCCAATTGTCAAAGCCTTCGGTTATAAATGCATCTCTTCCACCTTGTTCCCTTACCATATCTCCAAACAAGTAGCAACAAAAACAATATGCCTTCTTATTTTTTATGCTATACTCTAACCATGGAAAATCAGTAAACCATTGCACAACAAAACGTCTTGGCTTATTACTAAATAATGTATATTCAAAATTATGCCCCTTTGGTCGACAAGGCCCTTTAATCAAATATGCCCTCCTTATTTCATCCCTTTGATCAGGATTATAAGATGTAATCTTTGGCCTATCCTCCAAGTCCGAAGGAAGATCATTCAAATAAAAATATTGTCACTTTTGGTTTTGGCATTGGTTGATTAGTTTGTGGAACTTGAGTAGGTTCATTAGATTGTGTTTCTTGTGGTTTTGGCATTGGTTGATTAGTTTGTGGAACTTGAGTAGGTTCATTAGATTGTGTTTCTTGTGGTTTTGGCATTGGTTGATTAGTTTGTGGAACTTGATTACTTTCATTGGCCCTATTTTTTTGGAAATTCATTCACCATTGTTGTCTCCAACATCTACATGTCTTTTGAAAAACTTTTAATAGCAACCTACAATCAAAATATATGAACTATAAACTTGATTTTAAGTTTCAACAATAGTCAACAAATAACAACCTACAGTCAAATTATCATTTATCAAGATATATCTACTATAATCTTAATTCCAAGTTTCAACAACAAATTAACAAATAGCAATCTACAATAAAAATATATCAGCTATAACTTGATTTCAAGTTTCAACAACAAATAATCATTAAGTATTAACCCTAAGTCCCTAATTTAACAAAGTTAATTATTAATTTCTATTTTTTCAAACATAATGACAAAAAAATAGAATTGGAATTAACCTTAATACATAATAGGGATGAGTATTTTGGTTATACTAACTTGTTTCATTGTGATGGACGAGCGAGGAGGTGGCCGAAAATTTTCAATTAAGAATGTTTGATGTCGGATGTCGACGATCGCAGCAATGGCAGAAGATATTCGAAGTCGACAATTGAGAAGTCGACTGACGAAGACACATAGTGACGATCCAATTCAGAATACCAATTACGTGATTATGTCCCTTTTTCATTAGACTATTGAGCTTAATACCTCTTTGTTTCAAAAAAATTAATTGGTGTGGGCTTAAAATTTTTGGACAATTTGGGATAGTTTGTATTTTGGTCAATTTAGAAATAACCTAAATTTTTTTAGGGTAGCCTAATTTTTTTTCCGATAGAAAACTGCAACATAAAACGAATTTTTCCAAAAAAATTAACACTACTAAATTTTTTTTGAGGGGTATCCCGGATACCCCGGGATTCATAATGGACCCGCCTATGGCCGGACCTCAAGAAAGTCGAACATTATTCCAAGGTTTAGTTAGAAGGGATGTGAATGAAGAACCAATAAATCCATAAGTACAACGACCAAACATGCGTGAAATAATTATGGAAGAAGAGGCTAAGGCAATGCGTGATATGTTCCAACCTTAAACATTCCTCATGTGGAAGCCACAATGACAGCAATTCATGATAACAGTCAGTTAACTTTGGGATGGTATAATCTGTAACTTGACCTGAGAACATTTTAAAGTTATATATGGGGATGAGTATTACTCTGAGATTATAATGAAGAAACTAGAAGAAGAATTTGTGCAACTTTATCAAGGTTAAAGTATGTGCAACAATACATAGTCGAGTTCTTTGAGAATAAGCATTGTTATCTGTCAGAGCATCAGGTGAAAACTGAAAAAAGGAAACGTGGTTGTTACATTTGGGAATTAAAGTCACGCACAACCAGTTCGTGAAAGTATTTGATACTACATTCAAGCAGGTATGGATGATACAAAAGAAAAGATAAAGGGTCGATAAGACCAATGTTTTAAGAACCGATTTGAACTATCCAATCGACCAGGAACCGGAGAAGGGAGCAATTAAACTAACATCGGTTTTGTGTGTATTTCTGAATCAGAATGAGTCGGTCGGTTTTTACAAAAACTCGGTTGAACTGTTTAAATTAAATAAGAACACGTGAAAATGAATCATTTTGCATAACAAACTTTGATGTTTTTCATATCTATTTAGATTTCTTTGAATAAGAATACATAATAAATGTTATGAAATTTTTTAATACGTTGTATTCATCTAATACTATATTTTGTTTCCATATTATACTTTGTTTTCTTTTTTATTTACGTTGATTGATGTATAACTTATAGTTATATGTTTTTTAATATATTTGGATTGATCTATAATTTGTATTTATGTGTAGTTAATGTTAAGCATATGGATGTAGGAAAATAGGGGAAAAAAATGAATCTTATAGAAACTTTTTGAACCGACAGTTGAATCGGTTGAACCGAAAAATGATCATCATACAGGTTCAACTAAAAACCGATTTTTAAAATATTGGATAACAAAGTTTTAAAAGGAAAATGGAAGATAAGGCCCAAACTAAAATGACCCAACTCATTGGCAGATCTACTTGGGTGCCGGGCTACCCTCAATTTTTTTTATGTATAGTGTATTTTTTTTTTTGAAACTTTTTCTGACATAGTGTAAACTTTCTGATGCGCTATTCTAAAATCTCATGTGCCACTCTTGAGGATTTGTCCCGGCTCGGCCACTAAGTCCCAACCAATTGAATCTAGCACGTAACCATATGTGACGAAAGATGATGGAAATTGATGTGATAAATGAAAGAAAGAAATAAAAATTATGGAAACCATGCCTTGACGAGTTTGATTACTCCATATATCAAACGTGGGAAAGAAGGGCATTTAGGCTAATGACTACACAAATCAACAAGTGGTATGCTTTAGTTGTAATGAGACGAAGGCGGCATGACAAGACTTAAAATACATGTTTTTGTTACTTTTGTTGTAATGCAACACGTGTGTGGGACAGTGGGTTATTGTAAAGTTTTATAAACTACGGCTGTGGCACATTTTGTTATCCTATTGTGGTGTGACGTATAAATTGTCATACATAAAATGTTTATGGAATTGAATTCCTTGAAAGATATTAACTAAAGGAATTCGATTATCTTTCATAACATCCATGGAATTTATTTGCAATTGGGAGGAGTGGTTAATCTTTCCGTTTTCTGATTTGTAATTTTCAATTTGTTTTGTATTCTGTCTGGTCCTTCATCTAGTTCTTTGCTAGGTCTAGGTTCCAATTATTTAATATATATTTGTCGTTTCCAAAAAAAAATTCATGGAATTTATTTATAATCCTTTGCGTTTGCCAAATAGATAGATACAAAAACTAAAAAAGTTGGATGTAAAATCTAATTATTGAATTTAATATAAGAACGACTCTGCTGGGGATCGAACCCAGAGTCTCTGGTTCCGTAGACCAGCGCCTTATCCATTGGGCCACAGAGTCAAGTTGTCTTCTTTTTTTGTCTATTACTATTTAATCACTGACTAAAAGGTTGGCAGTAATGATTATTGATTGAATTCAAAAAGTACGACTCTGCTGGGGATCGAACCCAGAATCTCTGGTTCCGTAGACCAGCGCCTTATCCATTGGGCCACAGAGTCACTTTGCCTTTATGCTTTCCCTAGTCCTATTTAATCGTTGATTATTTTGATAGGAAGGAATGGCCAGCCTACTACTTGAGCCGACTGCCGAGTGATTTTCATTATAGTATTTTCGCTTGTGACTTAACCTACAATATTTCTATATAACATATTTTTATTTAGAATAAGTAGCAAACTTTTATTATATTATATATTTTATTAAGTATTAAATATATCACTAGATGTTCAAAATAACCACAGACACAACTACACAACATAAGTTATAACATTAGAGAATCACTTGAGACCTTTCGCACAAAAAGCATATCACGAAAGAAACGAACTTTATATAATTAACAACTAGTTCTAAAAGACACTTTGGGATTCCCAAGTGTTTTACACAAGTATGGAATATTGCATAATCCCTTGGATATATATAAAATATATATCTTTTCTTTTGTGTTTTACACAAGTTGGAATATTCTAAATTCCATTTGTAAATATATAAAATAAATCTCTTCACACAATCATAGACAAAGTCTTCCGTTCCAATTGTAAATAACCTTATAGTCACCTGTAATCTCTTTGTTGCAGTAATCTTCAGTTGTTCTAAATTAGGCTTACTTTGTAAGTTGTAGGGTGAGATTGAAGAGTCGAGCCTCTGACCCTAAGGCTTATGACTAAGAACTTTTGTTCAGTATAATCGGTACCTGGTGGTACCATGTAGGGATTAAAGGGGACCTAGAAACAAGTGAAAAAAAAACCGGATCGCAAGCATATGTTGAATTACCACTTATACATATCATGAATATGTGCTTACTGTAAAATTACGTTGCTTGTTTCTAAGTGACATTTGTTTTCGTTTTTTTATTTCATCAACCTAACATTTGTCTTCTTTGACTGTTTGATGCCACCGATCCCAAAATATAGTCATTTCAATACATGACGGATTTTCGGAGCTACAAATAAATTTATGCGATTTGATCAAGTGAGGACATTTCAAGTTATTTTAGTACATAAACAACTACATTACCTCCTTATATGAAAACCGAAAGACGTTGCAAACCAAAACTTAAATAGACTATGGTCTTACTCATTAGCCCAACTTCCATGAGTAATACAAATGAAACTTATGTAATGAACTTAAAATTGTCAACTGTAGAATAATATATTGAACCAATATTCCTCATTAATTAAATATAGAGGGTTACTGTAACATACACGTTTTGAAATCGTGTATTGTAAATTATAAAAGAGAATAATATTATGTGAAATTGAGTGTTGAGTTCTAACGGATAGTTTTTACTAGAAATGAAGTAAAACTATATTTAGAATCACTCATAAAATATTGGAAGTCTTATGAGATTCCAATTAAAAGCCAAATAGTGAAATATAGCGAAAATATAAAATTTGAAATAAGTAAAATTTTGTTATTGAAATTTGTAGATAATATCGTTAGAAACACGTAGGCGAAAACCTCGTCAAAATCCGAGTTATAACGAAGAAGTTATGACTAATCGAAGATCCGCGACAAAACCGGCACGGCGCCGAATGACGTAAAAAGTGAGTTTTTGATAAACTACTTTTTAGCCTTACTAATCTAAATGAAAGTTATAGTATTCGTTAAACCGAGAAGTTCGATAAAAAGAACGCCAAAATCTGACTTCGTATGAGGAAGTTATGATTTTTCGAAATTTCAGCTTAGCAGTAGACAGCTAAAAACTCGAATTTTAGACCGAGTGATTTTTAGCCGACATAACCTAAACGAGAATTGAAGGTCTCGTCATTTGTAGTACTATGGTAAAAAGTCTGACGAAAACGGATATCGGATGAAGAAGTTATGAATTTTTAACGGATTATCCTGTCCCGGTCTGTTAAAAATAATAATATAAAAATTAAAGTCAAAATTAGCCGACGAAGTCTAAACGAAAGTTGTAGAGCATAATTTTAGCTACGCGTGCATATAAAGAATGTCAAAAACGGAGTTCGTATGCGAAAGTTATGAATTTCGGAAGATTTTGGCTCAAAAACCGAGAAATTATGGATAAGACCCGGGGAATCTCGCATGAACAGTAGCCGCTCTACCCGGGTCCGACATGTGCAGCCTTCTGATTGAACCGAACCGCGGACCAGTGTGCGTCTGACGCGCCTCACACAGGTGTTCGATCTCGCTGAGTCATCCGAATCGTGGCATGTCCGAAGTCCGACGCGTGTTTGGTCCGGAGTCCGAAGCGCCAGCTGCCCCCTTCGCGTGTCCGAGCTTCGCCTGAGTCGCGTGTCTTCCTCCCTCGCTGCCACCTGCCCTCGCTGACTCACCCCTTCTCGGATGAACCCTCGCATCTCCTCCCTATAAATACAAGGCCTGCGAGCCTTGCCGATGAATTTTAGAAAATTGCCATTTTTGGCCCCTTTTTCAATTTTTTGACTATTTTGACATCCCCCGAAGCCCCGGTGTCAATTTTAACACCCGAAACACGTCCCGAAGTGCCGTAAAGCCCAAAAAATTTATCTTTTCGGTTTTGAAGCTCTACCTTTTTAGAGTCCGGTTTTTAGCTAATTCTCCCGGTTTTCAACAAATAAAGCCATATTTGGAGCCGATATGCTGCTCAAATTACTCTTTTAACCCCCGATTATTTTAAGGTGAGTTCAATATATAGGAACAATTGTATGTTATGTGTTATATGTGCTATGTGCTTTTCAGTGTTATTATTCCGGGTTATTTTCCCGGGTTATTTTTATTCGCTATTTTTAATAGCAAAGTTATACCTTTGACCATGTGATCAGTAAAAGGACTTAGATTCACGGTGGTACTGGTATGTAGCCTCTGGCCATGTAGAACATGTCTCGTAAGAGAATGACTTCTATTCTATGGCATTGGCAGAAGGTTAGATAGGATTGGTATGTAGCCTCTGACCATGTAGAGCATGACTCCGTAAGAGAATGAACTCTATTCTATGGTATTGGCAAATGGTTAGGCAGGGCTTTAAGCCTGAAATATACCAAAATGTTAATCCGAAGTTGTATATCTTCTGTGCCGTTTGGGCCAAAAGCTTTATTGATGCATATCAAGCACGGAAATTGTTATGTCTCATTGATCGTAAATCTTTGAATCAAATCTTGAGTTGATATTGAAAGCGTGACATATGATACACATATGATATTGTTGTTCTTGTTCTCTTTTGCTTCTATCATATTGATATATATAAGGCATAAGATTATATTGTATCTATTTATTGAATTCACTAAGCGTTATCGCTTATCCCTCTCAATATTTAACAATTGCAGGTGATGAGTATCCAATATAGTTTTATACTGCTGAAAGATTTAGAATAGTTAATACTATTTCTATGTATTTTAATGTTCATGTATGTATATGAATAGTAGATTCCCGGGTAGATATGAAATGTAATAAAACTTAGTCGGTTTGTATCTAATCCTTTGTAATCACTTTATCAATATAAAATATTGTTTTATAAATATGCATGTAGCATGTTTTGAGGAAGTAACTTAAGAATAATGTTGGAATAATATGAAAGTTTGGGTCTTTCATAAATACGAAATTTGGGGTCTTTCAGTTACAATGAAAGTAATGGGTTATACATAATGATCCTAACATAGCCCAAATATGGGTCATCTATGCATAGAATAACATCCCCTCACATTTTTAGCAAAGGAATGGTTAAAAATGATGGGAGGAGACACTCGGTTAGACGTATCAGTAAGTCTGTAAGTGCATCGACTAAAATTAGTGATATCAATATGTTTAAATCCTAAATACTCATCATTAACCTGTGTTATTAGTAACAAGACAAATGGACGAAAAAAGACTTAGAGTTTTAGTAGGGTGAGATATCATCATATCTTGGGGTGGAAAAATGACGACCCATTCTAACCAAAACATCACAAGCTTTTGTGATATACACCATTCCGAATATAACAATATAGACTACACCAATTTCTTCTTAGGATGCATATGGTATCTTTTGGATGGCCACAATGGCCGAATATTGGATGGTCATGAAATCCACCACTACCTCAACAATAAAATACAATATGTCAAACTAAGGCGTTTTGACTCAGTTATGTGCCTCTATTTAGGGGTGAGCGTATGCAAGTGCTCGATTGAATTACATAGAATCGGAACTTGGACCCACGGGCCTTAGAATGTACTGATAACACCTAAAAACGACCCATGCTACCAAAAAAATCATAAATTTCCTGATTTGCACCATCCCGAATATAACAACCCAGACTATAAAAATTTATTCTTAAGTTCTTATTTTTTGGATTGCCACTATGGATGGGTATGGGATGGTTATAAAGGGTTTATCAGTCCATCACTACATCGATGGTACAACATAGTTATGCCAAAACAAGAAATTATAAGTTTATTTATAGGCCTTTAATGAATCCTCAACCCAAAAATTCTTTAAGTCAAAACTGTATTACAAACTTGATCATCACAGGGTTAATACCCTCGATGATGAAGGAAAGGAAGATGAATTTCCTAAAATTACTAATTATTGCTTCTTTGTGGATGTTTCAGGTCTAACAACCTAAATCTATCCTAACAATATGTGCCCCACTCATTACTTCCAACATGCAAAATGGCATATAACGACCCTTGATAATACTAACCAAGCAATTATAGGGAAACTAAACTGAAGATAATGTCTTACACATACAAACACATGATGCAAAAGCGTATATATACAAATAATAAGTCACGAGGAAAAACGAAAGGAAACATACCCGTGATAGCATCTGATGGAACCCTAGTCTCCCATGCCTACAACTAAAATGCTCGACTCCTCACTGTTGGGGCCTCCGCCCAGCCCTGTAACATCTCGAAAATCATAACCAATTTAAACTTTTCAAAACAATCCATTTACTAAAAATAAGTGTTTATAAAACCATTGTTTCCAAAACATTATTTAAAATCAGAGTCTCCCAATATTCAATGTCATAAAAAGAGGAAGATGTACACGATCACGCCTTTGCTTTCCCACGATTCTTTGGAGTACATGAAACAATAAACTAAAACGGTAAGCCAAAGCTTAGTGTGTTTCCCCCAAAGTACCCCTACACAACATAACAAAAATAGCATGTATGAATGAGCTTTCAGCCTGACTGGACCACCTCGTAGGGCCTACAGCCTATCTGGACCACTCCCTAGCCTTCGAAATGACTGTGCCGCCTCGAACGGCCTAAAGCCTATCCTAACCGCTTGCCTGGCCTTCGTCTTGTCTGGACCACCTCGCAGGGCCTATAGTCTATTGAGTCCGCCCCGAGTATCTTGGCCTTCAGCACAAAGCAGGACCGCCTCAAACCAACCAACCATAACATGTCAACATACACCATAACAATCAATAGCTAGTACATACAGGTAATCATACAGATCTAACAAATCTCTACAACATAACAACATCC
The DNA here is from genome assembly GCF_002870075.4 of Lactuca sativa. Lineage (NCBI taxonomy): Eukaryota > Viridiplantae > Streptophyta > Magnoliopsida > Asterales > Asteraceae > Lactuca > Lactuca sativa. The sequence continues at coordinate 220,887,939 of NC_056631.2, read as the reverse complement.
CATATACCAGGATACAAATCTAACAGATCACTATAGTATGGCAACATCCTATATACCAGGATACAGATCTAACATATCACTACAACATAACAACATCCCATATACCAGAATACAGATCTAATAGATCACTACAGCATAGCAACATCCTATATACCTGGATACATATCAAACAGATCACTACAACATAACAACATATGGTAATCCAGTATATTAATCCAATGGGCCGCCCTTGGTGACTTCAACCCGTAACTAAACTCACCTGAATCAAAGAACCTTTAAAGACTACGATATGTTCCCTTCTACACTACTTGCTCCAGCGAATCCACTAACACCATAACCAGATAACATCTTAATCAATAGTCCAAAATCCTCAAGTTTGACCCAAGTTCAAATTGGGTAAAAAAGTCAATGGTCAACAAAGTCAACAAAAGTCAAAATCCCTTCCCAACGGAGTACGCCCTGCATACCAACAAAGTACGCCCATCGTACTCTGATGTTGACCAAAAAGGGGGTGTTGATCGCGTACGCGCAGCGTACCAACAGCTACGCCCAGTGTACGCAGCCCGATCCCAAAACTCCATTAAGAACTTATTCCATTAAGCCCTTACGTCCAAAACTCATATCCAAGCCCAAAATGATGTCCTAATTCATGAAGTTTCCAACTTTAAGACTTTGCATGGCTATAAAGTGCTTAATGTCCAAAACCCTAAGTTCTTAACACAATAAGACATTACAACTCTTTCATGGAAGGGATAGAAGGGCCGGGATCACATTTTTATGGTCCATAATAGCTCCATAATGGATAAAGTTTCCAAGTTTATCCATTAGAATGGTCCCAACAAACAACATCTAGTCTTTAAGTATCAAAGGGAACCAAAAGTGCATCTTTTTCAACTTAATCCATTAAGTTCAAGTCTCTAACTTTCAGATCTGAATTAAAATGATGTTTAGATGGATAAAGTTTCCAACTTTATCCATAACAAGGTGCACCAAGAACAATCCCAAGCACTTAAAAACACCTTCGTTTTTCTCACAAGGCTCAATCTAGGGTTAGGGTTTCAAGAGAGGGTGTTGTAGAGGTGGAAGCTGAGAATGAAATGGGTTTGGGGGAGTTAAGAGCTTAAAATAGGGCTCAAACAATGAAAATAGGGTTTGAGCACTCATCGCGTACGCCCAACATACTCAACTTACGCCTAACGTACTAAGGATGCCCTAGTACACCCAATGTACACGTTGCGTACGCCCAACGCATGCGGCTCAACCCAAAACCACCCTAACTTCAAACGGACATAACTTCTTCGTTCCAACTCCGTTTTCGACATTCTTTATATCCACGGAAAGGGGTTGAAGAGATCTACAATATTATCGAAATATTTTAGACTAAAAACGTTTCAAAAAAATCCATATTTCATGCAAGGACCCAGCCTATGACTTTTCCCTTTCTATCCTTCAGCCCGGAACACAATTCAAGGGTAAAATCTCTTAACTATCATTACCTTCTTCCACAAGGACTAAACTTTGCCTCCTTAAGGTCCAAAACCTTACACAATCACTTCCAGTTCATGGTATAGAAATGGCAGGAAATAGGATGTTACAGTTCTCCCCTACTTAAGTGTGTGAGGGCTTAAGGAGTGCCTTTTTGGTGTTTATGTGAAGAAACTTGAAGTGGTTGGTGCATGGCTGAAGGGAGAGGCTGTAGATCCGGTGTTTAATCTGTTATGGCAACCATTTTAAGGTATAAAGTCAAAACCTTGACCTTCCATTGCTTAGATCTTCTTCTATGAAAATTTATGGCCATTATTAACCTAATTGGGGACCATTCATGGTTTTGAGCATGACATGAAGATATGAATTTAGATCTGGACATCTCAGGGCCTTTGGGGACTTAAAGTTGCCAACTTTATCAAGTCTTGGTCCTCCTTCATGCTCTAAGTCCCTTGACAAGTTTTGATTAAGTGCTTTTAGCCTTTAATGCCTTGCATGAATCTAAAGTTAGCAACTTTACGTGGTATCTTAACCCTAGGGGGTTCGACTTGTAGTTTGGGGCTTTAGATTCGACTGGAAAGGGGCTGAATATGTTGAGACAGGGGAAACTCGACGAGTTGCCCTGGCAACTCGACGAGTTGGGTCGGGTTTTCCCGCTTTCTGGATACTGAGCAAACTTTGCGAGTTGGATAGGGTTTTTCCCGGTTTCTAAGCACTGAAGGAACACAACGAGTAGCTAGATGCACTCAACGAGTTGGGTCAACATGGACTGTTGACTTTGACTTTGACCAGGAGTTGACTAGGGTTGACCATTCTGTATTTTAGGCCTTTTTGGTATTGGGCCTTCTCGGATTAGGTCCATTGATGGAGTTACGGAAATTATAGTTTTAGGTTGCTGTTTTGGGCTTGGGCCTCAATTTTGGATCATACTAGGCCAGGGGTAAAATGGTCATTTTACCCCATGTATGGATTAAGGATTATAGTATGGAACCCCATTGCTAATTGGGTATATTGATTGGTGTTGACATCTTTGGAAGTTGGTAGGGAAGCAGCTAAAGGATGTCATTCGAGTATGGATTATGTGCTTTTGGTTGTAGTCCTAGGGTAGAGTCTATTATTCGATAGTTTATTAGATCATGTTATGTGTATAATCTGCATGCATAAGGCAACCGGCAGTAAGGATGGATGGATGTGGACAACGCGATTTGCGATATGTGGGCAGAATGTTCTATGATATTTCTTTAGATCGGAGTGCTACTGCACGAATGCTACTTGCTTTGTGCTTTTTGGAACTCTTGAGTGATGGAAGTCAGCTACTAAGTGGATATAATGATATCCAGGAGGTGGATGACTGGCATCATGGGGAGTTCTTCAGCAGCTGATGGAAGGGCAAGGTTGGGAACCTAGGAAAGCCTAGGATATGCTCCATTGAGTTAGTAGGGCGATTCAGTGTGGTTGGGAACCTAGTGGGAACCAAGGAGGTGCTTCGGTGGATATTGTGTTATTGTTTAGCATACATTTAGTACATTGTGGGAGTAGGTGACTTAGAGGATTCGGTATGATTCTGAAGGAAAGTATGGATAGGTGTGGATGGTAGTATTGGGCTCGTACTACTAAAAGCACATGATCCATACTCGAATCAGTGAGAGTTTTGGTGAATCTAAGAAACCTATGGGAAGGAAAATTCTTGGTTATGCTTGGACTTTGGGAATAGCATATGTGCAGAATGAGGATGAGCACACAAGGGGAAGGACTAGGGTTTGGTCCTGACTCCGGTGGTGATCCAGTTAGTGGAAGGACTACCAGGATTTTGGGTTCGCCTTGGATCTCTTGTATCAAGATGCAAGGATTGATTGTGAGATCTATTGCACTTTTGGGATTGGAGACTATGTCTTGGGGGTAATTAGTAGCCCGGTTTAGAGCAGAGATTACTCTAGCTATTGCAGTTCAGCTATTGACGATTGAGTCAGTGAGTGTGTCAGGGTGCAAGACCCTGAATGATATGGATCCCAGAGCCAAGGGTGGAAGATCGATTTGGATTACCTCGATAAGAGAGGTTCAATTCATGTGAATTTAGTGGAGGATCTCGGGAAGAGACCAAGAGTTCAGATCAACTTTTAAGAGGCCAGCAGCGCCGGATTCAGTGCAGCACTTGTGGACACTGCACAAAGGAGTTTTCATTCCAAGGGTTTGGGTAAGCGTACCTCTAGGTTTCTTTCCTTACTCGTTTTTGGGTTATACCTTCAAACATAGTCATATGTGCTTTGCATACCGTGAGTTATGGGGTGGTTAGTGAAAGGTTGTTTCCCTTTTTGCTGGGTTGGAGCGTTCAATGTTATCCGGGTCTATAGTCGAGATCGGTTCAGGGACGTGATGTGGAAGGTCTACGGTCAGGATTGATGACTTAGCCATTGTGCTTGGGCCGGATTTTGGAAGCGCCAGAGGAAGTGGTCTACTGTAGAGGCTTTGGTCTGGGCATCGGTTACTTGGACTTCAAGATATAAGTGTGGCATCATTTTAAGGCATCTAAGATTATTAGTTTCGCTAGGATTCGGGAAGTGTTCGTTTGTTCTTTAGAAGTTGTGTGGTCTTTGGGGGTTGGTCCATTAATAGAACATTAGCACAGGTAAGCAGCAAGTTGTCAGCAGTTGGTTATTAAAGAGTAAAAAGGATTGGGAATCCTTCAAATCTCATGTATTGTGAAAACCTAGTCGAATCTAAGTGGGGAAGAATCGCGCAGGTATTCAGGACAGGAGCAGGGACTGGGATAAGTTTCTCATCCCCATCGAGGACAATGGCGGCCCAAGTGGTTGTTTGGTTTGACGGTTGGGTGAGTTTGGAGTTCGGTAAAACTTCCCAGCATGTGAATCACGTCTTCTTGGTGCTTAATAGCAGAATTTGGGGAAGCGGGTTGGGGTTCCATTCATGAATTGAGTTCAGTATGGGTGTTCGGTCGAGTGTGTGCTCGACTCTGTGTGCGTTTCGAATTGATAAATTAGGGGTAAGGCATTAGTTTGCGGTTGTGTTAGGGCGAAAGTGTTGTAAGACTACAGGAGAGTCGTAGCATTCACTAATGGTCAGTTAAGTTGAAATTGTTGTAAGACTACAGGGGAGTCATAGCATTCACTATTAGTCAGTTGGGGTGAAAGTGTTGTAAGACTACGGGGGAGCCATAGCATTCACTAGTAGTCAGATAGTGTGGAAGGTGTTGTAAAACTATGTTAGGGGGGGGGGGTGTAACGACCAAAAATTTCAACCAAATTAAAACATTTTGTTTCATTCAAAAACCATTACGTTCATACATCTTGTTTTCAAAATAGTTTAAACATCAGAGTATTCCCCCAGAACCATATCACATTAATCATAAAACATGAGGAGCGGTACGATCACGCCTTCGCCTTGCCACGATCTCCTGAAGCACCTGAAACAATAAACTACAACTGTAAGCCCGAAAGCTTAGTGAGTTCCCCCAAAGTACCCATACACACATAAACATACGCATACAACAAAGAACAACATACTACGGGTCCAATCAACCTTTTGGTTGGAATACCCCTGGCCCTCAACCATCGGGTTGGAATGCCTACATACTACGAGCCCAATCATCCTACCGGGATGGGATACTCTCGGCCCACAACCATCGGGTTGGTATGCCAATACACCTATACGTACAAAAATAACTACTATGGGTCCAATCATCCCTCAGGATGGAATACCCCAAGCCCCTCAACCATCGGGTTGGAATGGCAACATACTATGATTCCAATCATCCTACCGGGATGGAATACTCCTGGCCCACAACCATCGGGTTGGAGTGCCCCACCTCCTATACATACGGTAACTACTACTAGTACTATGGGTCCAATCATCCCTCGGGATGGAATACCCCAGGCCCCTCAACCATTGGGTTGGAATGCCGAAATGATATGAGTCCAATCATCCTATCTGGATGGAATACTCCTGGCCCACAACTACTGGTGTGGGATGCCAATATATACTAGCAGACATGCACACATAACATGCAACCACATAATACTCTACAGAGCCAACATACTAGGGCCCTATCATCCTACCGGGATGGAATACCCTCTGCTACTGCTCAACATACATAACCCGCAGGTAACCCCCTACCAGCATACATAAGGCAAGACCAACTACCGGTCTATAAATAACCACTACCCAACTACCAGGGCGTTGATCCAACTGAACTAGCCGTCATACAACTATCCATTTCTCTAGGATACTAAGCTAACAAGGCATATCCTCATGTCATTATCCAACATACTAGGATACTAGCAAGCATATCATCACACAACATAATAAGCTCTAAACAACAATTCAAAGGGCCGGCCTTGGTGCCTTAGACCCTTGAGTACAGTGAGGATAACTCACCTTGAAACTACCGAAATCCTATAAATCTCTGACTGCTGACTCACCGGAAATCCCAACTATCACATGCAAATCATCACATTAGAATCCATCATGACTTTCTAGGCCAAGGGCCCACAACACTCATGAAGTCCATTATCCTCTTATTGGGCCAAGACCCAAAACCAAATCCTCATGCAAAGCCCATTATTGGCCCAATTTACTAAATTAGGCCCACCTTTCCAAACGGGCCTAGATCCAAGGTCCATAATAATTATTGGGTCCAATTTACTCCATCCATATTGTTCAGTCACATCCCAAGCCTAGCTAGCCCATAAACAGCCCGATTACTCAAGGCCCAAAATTGAAAACCCAACAGAGGGCGTACGTTGGGCGTACTCCTCTGGTACGCAGGGCGTACGCTCGTCTGTACCAAAAATCCTTCCAAGTGCTTAATGGCTTAAGCACTTAAGCCCATATGCTAGATCCAGTGACAAAAAGGGCCTAGGACTCATAAAGTCTCAATCTCTATCCTTTTGGACGTCCATAAAGCTCTTAACTCAAGGTCTTAACCCATTAAGACCTTCCTACTTCTTACATGGGACAACCAAAGCCATTGGGATCTCATTTTTCTTACTCAAGACCTCTCCAATGGTCTGAAAGGACAGCTCATCTTAACCAAAACACATCATGCATCAAGATGGGGGTTTTTAGGACAAGAATGGTGTGAAAACTTCATCATACATAGATCTACACAAAATAGATGTCAAGTAAGAAGCTTTATACCTTTAGGAGCTCTTGAACCACCAGAGAACTTCAAATCTACACGTTGGCCTTCTTCCTCTACTCACTAGATGCAACACCTTCTTCTCCAAAACACTCCAAATTCACTTCAAAAGCTCACACACTCAAGAAGTTGGCTAAGGTTTGGGGAAAATGACTCCAAACAGTAGAGGCTAGGGTTTGGGAGGGTTATGAGCTCTTAAGGTTGTTTAAATAGCCTCCACACCCGAAATATTAGGGTTTCGGGATGATAGACGTACGATGGGTGTAAATCCAGTACGTTGGGCGTACGTAGAGGAACTCCGCATTTCATTTACTCCATTACGCTGGGCATAACCCAGCCTACGTTGGGCGTACCCACGCGTGTCCCAAAGCATGCATGGCCTTTCTTTGGCAACTTTTTCCATTAAGTGCCATAAGTGTCAATATCTTCAAAGTGTCATAACTCCTTTGTTCTAAGTCCGTTTTCGACGAACTTTATATCCACAAAAAGGTGGCGAGAAGCCCTACGCTTCTAGCAACATACCCCAACCCGAAACCTTCTCGAATGAAACCCAATGCCCATAAAGACCGAAATGCCCTTACCCTTGATCTCGGGAATCCATAAATAATTACTTTTAGAACGGGGCGTTACAGGGGGAGTCGTAGCATTCACAAGCAGTCAGGTGGTGTGGGAGCTGCAGAAAGACAGTAGGGAGTCGTAGCATTCACTAGCAGCCGGATAGTAGGGAAGTGATGTAAGACTGTGGGGGAGCCGTAACATTCACTAGCAGCCAGATAGTAAGGGAAGTAGTGTTAGGCTGCGAAAGGATTGCAACATTCATCAGTCTGAAGTAGACTGTTTATGTGATGGTCACAAGCATGAAAGGGATATCGGCTCGTGCTTTGGGCACGCCGGCCAGGGTTGGCAAGGAATTACTCTCTGTTTAGGATGAGGACCTTTGGGGTACACGGGCGAGCCCGGATGACTACGGGAATCCAGGATAGAACTAGTAGAGACTGTAGGGTTAAGAGCTAGATCTTGAGTTGCAGGACATGCGGGTAACCAGTGAATGACATAGAATAGTCTAGGCTAGGTGGCCTGGTTTTTGACTCTTGGGAACTTGGTGGTTGGACCAGGTGTGAGATTGGAAGTCCCGAAGATAGTTTGGGCATACCAATCTATCAGATAGGTAAAGCGGTTGGTATTCAGGTAGTTGTGGTGCATTTTGCAAATGCAAATTCGTGGAACTCGGGGTAGGAACGAAATATCGATTCGGTTTTGGGTGAGATCCCGAATCGGGGTTCGTGCGTGATCAGTGCAGGATTTCGTTCTAGTGAGATGAGATTTGGGACATCTATATGCCAAGGGCATCAAATGCAGGATTCCAAGATAATGAATGGGTTTGGTTTGATGGTAGATTAAGCCATTGTGATGTGTATCAGGCTGGTTCTACCTGTAATAGAGCCATGACATGTTGGAATCAAGAAACGGCAGGTTGAAGGAGACCAGGAATGATGTAAGATTACCGTTATGCAGGTAGCGTTCACTTTTGTATTGGATTCGGTAGCGACGGGATGTCAGGCTATTATGATCGGATGTATCAAAAGGATTAATGGAGCCATGAGTGGCAGTATAGCTAAGGCAGTTATTACGAGACAAGGTATCCTTCGGAGGTCGTGTGGGGCAAGTGTGAGGTTGCCCATTGGTTCAACAACCGTGCAGGAACCCGATATTCCGGATGTGGGCGTTTTGTATCTGGTTATGGTAAGTGAATTCATTTAGTTGGTAACACCAAGATAATCAGGACTGGAGGTGTTTGTCGGTCAGTCATTCCTGGAGGAAATTTTGATACTGTTTCAGAATAGGAAGTCTATCAGAGAGCCAAACCAATGTAAGAATTCGAGTACCAGGAAAGCATAAGTAGTTCCTCTCAAGAAGGGAAGGAGTTATCTTCCATCAGGTTTGGAGCAAGTCCGGTGTGGTTGGGTTCTGTTGCTTTTAGTGACGGCTACATCTCTCGGGATGTCAAATGTTAGTATTCGTTGGGTTCAGAACGGGTGGTCGGTTATTGGCGAGAGTTGGATACTCAAGTTTTATCGAGGTTGAAGTACTATCAAGGCTTCGCCTTAAGGGGTGACACCCAATTCGGGAAGCAGGGATGAAGGCCATATATAGTGATTCTGCCAGGATTTGTCCCCGATGGGTGAGGGGTGCATCGTGTAGGACCGTTACGGAAGCTCAGACTGATTCATAGTGCATATTATGTCTCGACCACATAAGTGGATGGACAACGATTCCGTTGTGGTTCCTTTAGTCGATATTCAGGATAAGGAACGCTTGCATCAAATAGAGAAGTTAGCATAGGATATCGAGCAGAAAGGCAGGACCTGGAAGAACAAGATGGCGGAGTTAGAGGAAGTGGCATGTAAGCAGTATCCAAACCGTGTGCATCAGAAGACTTCAAGGATGAAGTCTAGTTCAAGTGGGGGAGATTTGTAACGCTTGGTTCAAGTATGGAATACATATATTAAGTTTTGAGTTTTTAAGGGAACTGGACGAGTTGGGAGGCTCCAACTCGTCGTGTAGAGAGCTCTTCAGTCGTGCATCATTTGAGGTCTACTCGACGAGTTGACACTGGAAAGGAAAACCCTATTTCTTAGGGTTTGTACCCTATTTAAAGGCCTTAAGCCTCACTTTTAGCCTCCCTTATCACCCCCTTTATCTAGAGAAACCCTAAATTGTGTCTCATCTCTCATTTTGAGTGTGTGAGGGCTTAAGGAGTGCCTTTTTAGTGTTATGTGAAGAAAATTGAAGTGGATGGTGCATGGCTGAAGGGAGAGGTTGTATATTCGGTGTTTACTCTGCTGTGGCAACCATTTTAAGGTATAAAGTCGAAACCTTGACCTTCCATTGCTTAGATCTTCTTCTATAAAAATTGATGGCCATTATTAGCCTAGTTTGGGATCATTCTTGGTTTTGAGCATGATATGATGATATGAATTTAGATCTAGACATATCAGGGCCTTTGGGGACTTAAAGTTGCCAACTTTATCCAGCCTTGGTCCTCCTTCATGCTCTAAGTCCATTGACAAGCTTTGATTAAGTGTTTTTAGCCTTTTATGCCTTACATGAATGTAAAGTTAGCAACCTTACGTGGTATCTTAACCCTAGGGGACTGGATCTATAGTTTGGGGCTTTAGATTCGATTGGAAAGGGGCTGAGTATGTTGAGACAGGGGAAACTCGACGAGTTGCCCTGGCAACTCGACAAGTTAGGTCGGGTTTTCCCGCTTTCTTGATACTGATCAAACTTGGCGAGCCGATGACATAACTCAACGAGTTGGCTAGGGTTTTTCCCGGTTTCTGAACACTAAAAGATATCGATGAGTGGGTTGATGCACTCAATGACTTGTGTCAACATGGACTATTGACCTCGACTGTTAACTTTGACTTTGACTAGGAGCTGACTAGATTTGACCATTCAGTATTTTAGGCCTTTTTGGTATTGGGCCTTCTCGAATTAGGTCCATCGATGCAGTTACGGACATTATATTGTTGGTCTTTTGTTTTGTGCTTGGGCCTCAGTTTTGTATCATACTGGGCCAGGGGTAGAATGGTCATTTTACCCCATGTATGGTTTAAGGATTATAGTATAGAACCCAATTGCTAATTGGGTATATTGATTGGTGTTGACAGCTCGGGAAGTTGGCAGGGCAGCAGCTAAGGATGTCATTCAGGAAGCTTCTGCATTCGAGGTGAGTCTCCTCACCATACCAATGGGTCAAAGGCACCAAGTCCGACCCATTTTATGATTTGTGGTACACAAGTCGATGTAGTGTTATGTGGCAGGTTAGTTGGTTATATGCTAACAGGTATGCTAGTTGTATATGTGATATACTTGTATGAAAGACCATGGGGGAGCCCATCACACTTGGATGTGAGACCATGTGGAGAGCCCATGGCTTTCCTATTAAATATCATGGGGGAGCCCATGACCCTTGGATGTAAGATACAGCATGGTCCATTTCGGTTAAACCTTTATGAGGATCCATGAAGAGTTAGTCCATAAGGCTAATAAGTTATTGGATTAAAAGCCCAAGTCAATTAAGGATTACAAGGTTAAACCTTAAGGATTCTAAACTATAAATACGATCCCTAGCTTGCTAAAATCGGCCCCTATGAGTCTAAGAGAACCATAACCGATTTTATGTCTCCTTACTTCTCTCTCAAATTTCTCTTCTTGTTCTTGGTTTGTTATAAGAAATTTGAGGCATCACACTTGAGGTGCTAGGCTCTTAAAATACCAATTCCTACAAGCTACAATTAAGAGGTAATCTTCTAACTTACTTTTATGATTCATATGTCAAATTGTATGCTAGTTGTAGGTTTCAAGCTTTGGAAATTTTTGTTGCATGTATAACTAGAGAAACATTAGATCCAAAGCTATTAGGGTTGTATGTGCACCATAGGAGTGTTATAGTACTTAAAACCCAACAACACTTAGGTGTAAGACCATGTGGGGAGCCCATGACATCCTGGGGTAAGACCCGGGGGGAGCCCACGACATCCTTATATGTTTATATGCATGGATTATGTGATTGATATGGTTTATGTAGTTGTTATAACTAATATGGATTATGTTGTTATGTATATTGTGTGGGGTATGCTCTGGGGAACTCACTAAGCTTCGTGCTTACAGTTTTGTTTATGGTTTCAGGTACCATCGGTTGAAAGGAAGGGCCCGGCTTGATCGCAACGCACACACTTGTGTTTTCCGTAATATTTGATTTTGGAATGAAATCTGATAAATGTTTTTAATTAGCAATGTTTTTGGAAAGCTTGGATTTAAAACATATATGTTTTTTGAATGTATTAAAAAATAAATTTTTCACCCTTGATTTTTGGGTCGTCACATTATGTCTGGAATACCCCTACAAGGTCCTCAACATAGGTCTAAATTGCCTCCGAGCCCATATACACCCCTCGCGACAATATTTAATGAGCTTACCACAATACACACCCTTAGGGAACCTATAACCTTACCCACAAGGGCCGAAGTACCATAGTTCTAACGAAATGACAAACCTCAATCATTAACAAAATACATCCTCATGAACAATCGAAACAAGATCTCATACCTTGATTGAGACTGAACAAGCCCCATCAATACGTAACTATCTCGATAAACCTTTTAAGGTTATCCAGAAATGCTGCTAAGACTCTAGTTGGATCCAACTAAATAACAACCCTGCCAGCACGGTATGCCAAAAATTAGATTCCACAAAGATCTAGTGTCCCATCTGGAAAACTGAACAACATTGTTCCAAATTCTATACTCCCAATAACCAAGGACATCTTCCAAACTCGAGTCGAACTTGACGATAGGTCGATGAATCCGTTGAACTTCAACTGATACAACCCAAAACTTCCGAAGAATCTCCGTTTTGATGATGTATAAAATGACCAATGATCGAGAATACATCAACACCTAATCCATTGAACCAAAACCCACACAAAGCTGAACATATCCATCTCTGAAACGGATTTACCGATCGACAACTGCCCAATCTGAACTATAAATAGCAATCCATACAACGAGCTGACAAGTCCCTCAACAACCAATACTCAACCTGTATGATCCTAGTGCCTCCTCATTTATTCATTGGCATCCCAAAAGGAATCAATGGCTACAACAAGCTCCTTGACCAACTACTTCCTGCTACGAGACAACTCGTGTATTTCCTGGACACATACATCTGATATCCACTTACCCTACACCCGTGACTTAACCAAATCTTAAACTGAAGTCTCGTATAACCGCACCACAGACCCCAATGAACCACTCTTCCGACACCACAAACTCAAACAAATCGATGATCCTCCAAGAAAAATACCTAGTTCTCCCCCACTTAGGGTTCGAACTACCTCCCACTGGTGTTGAACCAGACCACATCTCAAACTGGCTCAAACAGGTACAAATCATTCATGACTCTTAGAATGTATAACACATGCATGATGATCTTCCAGATAAGAACCAAGCAAACGCTAAGAGATTCGGAATCTCATAAATTTCCAATCATAACCGCCTTCAACATTTAGTATTTCAAGCAAATGCATAAGCAAGATACCAACTTACTATCCTAAAACATACAATCCTCGCCTGCAAACCCAACCGTCAATTCATCGCAAAAGAATCATTCATAAATACCAAAATGCATCATTCTCATAGTTGGGATACATCAGAGACAACAAAAGTTGTCGCTCTCGATTCGCCTGAAACCATTAGCTAGCACCTGACCTGCCTATATCCCAAGAAGTAGACCCTTGGTCTCATCACGAGGAATCCATACCACAAAAATCCTCATATGCATTACCACAATGTCATACAGCCGCCAAACACTGTAGCTAACTATCCCCATGTTGGGTTTACATGTAACGCTCGTAGATCCGGGCTAGTCAATTTAAAGATAATAGGGGTCGAAAACAACTTTTCTACAAAAGATTTTTAAGAATAAATAATCTTAACCAAGTCTTAGAATATGTCTCAAGGGTTTCGTACATATAAAGAGCGCCGAAATCCGAGTTATAACGAAGAAGTTATGACCCGTCGAAGTTTCGCGACGGAACCGACACGACACCGGGAAGACGTAAATAGTGAATTTATGATAGAGCGACTTTTAGCCTTAGTAATCTAAATGAAAGTCGTACAATATGTTAACCTGAGAGCATTGATAAAAAGAACACCCAAATCTGACTTCGTATGAGGAAGTTATGATTTTTCGAAGTTTCGGCTTAACGGTGTACAGCTCGAAGTTCGAGTATTAGATTGAGCGGTTTTTAGCCGGCACAACCTAAACGAGAATCGACGATCTCGTTATTAGTAGCGTAACAATAAAAAGACAGACGAAAATGGACATCGGATGAAGAAGTTATAAGATTTTAACGGACCAATCCTGTCCCGGCCTGTTAAAAATATAACTTTAAAAATAAAGTCAAAATTAGCCGACGGAGTTTAAACGTAAGTTGTAGGGTACGGTCCCGCCTACGCGTGGATATAAAGAACGTCGAAAACGGAGTTCGTATGAATGAGTTATAAATTATAATAGCATATTTACGTATTAAAATAAAGTATAAATCATATATACGTATACACATATATATATATATATATATATATATATATATATATATATATATATATATATATAAATGTATATATCATTAGAAAGGTATCGACGATGCGGTCATTATATGTAGCACCTGGTTCCTAGTACGTACTCCTTGTGATTAATATTTTAATTTTATGTATTTTTTCCTTGGACTCAGCGAGTTGAAGGACCAACTCGCCGAGTAGGAGCGGGATAAGGCACGGGGTTTGAACTTTGTACTCGGCGAGTCGGTCCCTGGACTCGGCGAGTAGACCCTGTTTGGACAAAAACCCTAATCTGGGCGTTTGCACCCTATTTAAACGCTCTAACTTGGCCTCCTTAGTCCCTAACACTTCCAGAGAACTGTAGAAAGAAACCCTAGCCCTCATATTGTTCTTGAGAGTGATTTTTGGCTTTGTGGAGAAGGTTTGGAGCTTAGAGGAAGGAAGAGGAGGTTGAAGTGTGCAAGGAGGGGAGGTAGATCCGGAATCTACACTGTGAGAAGCTTCCATTCAGGTAGAAAAGTTCTTACCTTGATCATTAGTTCATTAGATCCCCTTTTTGTCCCAAATTGGTGGTTTCAAGCCCTAAAACCTCAAATTCCATGTATTTATGCTTCAAGTTCTGAAAGGACCTCAGATTGGGATCTTATGGACATCCTAGAAATATAAAGTCTCTGTGGTTGGGGTTATTGAGGTCCCTATTGAGTGTATGACCCCTTAAAGAGCTTGGATTTGCCTTCTTGAGCTCTTAGGGCCATGCATGCACGTAAAGTTCGCAACTTTACGTGATAAGCATGCCCTAGAAGCATAGATATATGGGTTAGAAGTATTGCATGTCTCAGTTTTGGTCTGTATGGGAAGTGGGTCGAAGGGACTCGGCGAGTCCCAAAGTGGAACTCGGCGAGTTCTATGAAGATGGTCTTAGACTCGGCGAGTTGGATGAACAACTCGGCGAGTCCTATGAAGATTTCCTGGAGCTCGCCGAGTTGTTCTTCAAACTCGGCGAGTCATATGAACTTTCACTGAGTAAGAGGGGTTTAAGTGTCGAAGGTCCAACCCTTCGTATCTGCACGCGGGATTAGCAGTGTAATGTAGTCCCAAAACTCCAAATCCTCTTGCGGGATGTTCTGGTGAGGATTGGAAGCGAGTAAGAGATATGCTCGTGGAACTTGGTGAGTTGCTCTCGGACTCGCTGAGTCGGATCACGAGTCGGTTCCATAGTCCCGAGTAGTGAGTCAAGGGTGACTCAGTAAGTGGAAAGAGGGACTTGGCGAGTAGGACCGTGTTAGTAGGAGGAGGACTCGGCGAGTCTAGTCAACTGGAAGTTGACTTTGACCAAGGAGTTGACCTTGGACCAGGGATGGGTCAGTCAATCGACCTAAGGGTATTTATGAGTGGCTAATCTATGTTTATGGGTTTGTAGCCGGAGGATTACCGGTGCAGCAGTCAGACTTTCGGTAGCTACTCTTCGAGGTGAGTTTCCTTCCAGTATTAACGGGTCTAAGGCCCAAGGTCGGCCCGTATTGACGATGTGCTAGTGTTGGAGTGTGGGCAAAGACCGTATCTCATGGTTGAGTTTGATGATGATATATTCCAGTATGATAGATTTGTCTATACTTGTTGTCTGTGTGATACTTGTATGTTATGGATTAGCAGCTGAGTGCGGGCGAGGCCCGTATCTCTCTGATAGTGGAGTGTAGGCGAGACCCGTATCTCTCTGATAGTGGAGTGTGGGTGAGGCCCGTATCTCTCAGATAAGGGAGTGTGGGCGAGGCCTGTATCTCCCAGCTAGCGGAGTGTGGGCGAGGCCCGTATCTTCATGAGTGTGGGCGAGGCACGTATCTCCTAGCTATTCATTTTATGTTTGTATGATATGAGGTATTATGGGGGAACTCACTAAGCTTCGTGCTTACAGTTTTCAGTTTTGGTTTCAGGTACCTCTTCTTTGAAGGGGAAGGAGCTGGCGCGGTAGCGGACTATCACACACATGTCTCGTATTCCGCACCATGAGATCTTCCTGGGGATTTGTACTCTGACATTATTATGTTGATGAAAATGTTTTCCAGACGTGTGATATCTTTTATGAAATGTTATGATCGGTGAACGCTTTTATTTCTAAATGCTTTACTAAGTATATGTTTTAAAAATGAAATTTTTTGCTAGTATTTTGGGACGTTACAAGTTGGTATCAGAGCCCTTGTTTTAGGGATTCGGACACACCTTCAGGGGTGTCTGAACTCAAATCGAGGTATTAAAATATTTTAAAATAGAAAATATTTTCTAAAAAGCTAAGTAAAGAGTTTTAAGAAGGAACAAAGTGTGTAATGTGCGCGACCGGCCGAGCTCAAGTAAGTATTCCCCAAAGTACCCATACCAACTTATGTTATGTTTATCAGTTTCAGTAGAACAGCATGCTAGAATAGGACTAAGGATCTAGGAGTGATGCCTTATGTGCCTGCTTTATGTGTTTCAGTGTATGAAAATTACATGCTAGAATTGAGTAGACAGCAGTAGGGTAGCCTGTTGGGGTTATGCCTGATAATAGGAGTTTAGCATGGTATGCTAGTTCAGCTTTTCTCTATGGGGACAGATTTGTTTGAAATTGTTCCCTTTTTGTCTGAATGCTGCTTGCTTTGTGCTTCGTGGGACTCCGAGTGATGAGAGTTAGACATTAGGTGAATACGTCACGTCACATGTGATCAGGGTTGAATAATCTTAGAGTGCTGGATTTGGCCCTATTGCGTAGCTCTTGTCTGAGTCTAACCGTTGAAGGGCCGAGTCTGTTACTCGAAGGATTATTTGAGCCTCACCACATGCGATGGTATTCAGGTAATGACTAATTGACATTACAAGGAGGCCTTCAGCAGCTGAGGACCGGGTAGGGTGGAGTTAGAGATTTTCCTGGGGCAAGCCTAGGATGAGTATAGCAGTGATTAGCAGTAGTGAAAGGGACCTGGTGGAGTCAAGGCAGTCCTTGGAGAAGGTACGGATAGATGTGGAAGGTAGTATGGGCCCGTACTACTGAAAGCAGAGGATCCGTACCCGAACTAAGGAAGGCTGAGACAAGACCAGGGAACGTGAAATAGATGTGATCCCTTTGGGGTATCAGTATCACTAATGGTTGTCTGTGTGTATTGCAGAATGGTGGTACTACGCCAGAGGCCAGCGGGTGGCAGTTCCGGAGAGGGGTCGGGTTCGGGATCTGGTTCCGAGCCAGTAGATGAGAGGCTACGCGAGTTCATCGCGTCAGAGATCACCAGAGGCATCCTTGAGTTGACTACCATCATTTTCGGGTCGATTAAGGATGGGATAGTTGAGCTGATGGAGGACCGCCTCAGGGCGTTCAGGAGCGACATGACATCTGGCCAGTCAGGATCTCGCACACTGTCCTTTAAGGACTTCCTGGGCAATGGTGCGCCGGATTTTCACAGGGCAAAGGACCCCATAGCTGCCAGACGATGGATTGCAAACATTGAGTCTGCACAGATGATTAGCTTCTACCCTGAGGGTTCAAAGGTGAGGTTCGCAATAGGGTGTTTACGAGATCGAGCTAGGGATTGGTGGGAGTCCGTGGGTGACTCCTTGGGAGCCTCGGCTGTTGAGGCTATGACCTGGTCGGACTTTGTGACCAGGTTCAGGGCAGAGTTTGCACCGGCTGTCAAGCTTCAACAGCTGGCCATAGATTTTTTAGACATGAGGCAGACTATGGAGACTGTGGCGGAGATCACCGCCAAGTTTCGGGAGAGAGCATTACTGGTGCCCCAGTATGCGGGAGATGAGGATATGAGGAGGACCCGCTATCATGACATGCTACGGGCTGACATCCGGGAGCATGTTAGCTTTTCATCTTGCCCTTCCCTGGAGTCCATGATTTCCAAGGCGAGGGAAAGGGAGATTGATTTCGAGCACATTCGAAAGAGAAAGGCAGAGACAGGGCAGGTGGTTGGGGCTTCGGGGAAGAAGCCCAAGGGATCAGATGGTAGGCCGAAAGGCCAAGGGGGGCCGGGCCGCTGCGGAAAATGCGACAGGTCGCATGAGGGAGCATGTAGGTTGGGATCATCAGGCTGCTACAAGTGCGGCAAGGCGGGGCACTTTAGCAGGGATTGTACTGCCCCTGTCTCGGTTGTTCAGACATCTGAGTTGCTGTGTTTCCACTGCAACCAGAGGGGCCACAAGAGGGCCAATTGCCCCCAGTTGACGGCAGCATCAGCGCCAGTGAAGGCGCCAGCTCCAGCGACTCTGAGGATCACAGATGGCCGGCAGGGCAAGGCAGAGGCTCCAGTGGTGAGGAGTCGGGCGTTTCAGCTAACGATAGAGGAGGCACGCGCCGCACCCGATGTGGTGACGGGTATGATTCTTTCCCTCTATCTTATTTTTCTATGATGTTATGATATTGATATGTGCCCTGTTTAGGATCATTCCATGTGAACGGTATTCCAGTTCAGGTGTTGTTTGATTCGGGGGCTACCCGATCATTTGTTTCTCTTGTGCTTAGCAAGAAGTTTCCTGAGTCTTCGAGCACATTGGATTGCCCTTTAGAGGTGGAGATTGCCGATGATCGATCAGTACGAGCATCAGTAGTGTTCGGGGATTGTGTTCTAAGGTTGTTTGAGGAGCGCTACTTGGTGGATTTGGTTCCCATTCTGTTGCATGGGAACAAGGTGATTATAGGCACGGATTGGTTGAGCCCTAATGGGGCGGTGATAGATTGCGCACAGCAGCTGGTGCGGATCAGGACCCCGAGTGGGGGAGAGTTGGTGATCCACAGCGAGAGGCCACAGCATGGACCCACAGTATGTTCAGCAGCAAGGGCTGGGCGCTACCTTCAGCAAGGGCTGGGCGCTACCTTCAACAAGGTTGCGCGGGATATGTTGCGTACGTTATGGACACCCGGGAGGCGGGTAAGGCGACGGTGAGCGAGGTTCCGGTGGTGCGAGACTACGCTGATGTGTTCCCGGAGGAGCTTCCTTGAATACCTTCGGAGCATCAGGTAGAGTTCAGGATCGACCTAGTTCTAGGTGCGGCTCCGATAGCCAAGGCACCCTATCGGTTGGCTCCTCCTGAAATGCAGGAGTTGTCTACGCAGTTGCAGGAGTTGCTAGACAAGGGATTTATTCGACCGAGCAGTTCACCCTGGGGAGCCCCGATCCTGTTTGTGAAAAAGAAGGATGGGTCGCATCGTATGTGTATTGATTACCGGGACCTGAATAAGGTAACAGTGAAGAACCGTTACCCACTCCCGAGGATTGATGACCTCTTTGATCAGTTGCAGGGAGCATCTTGGTTCTCCAAGATCGATTTGCATTCGGGGTATCATCAGATGAGGGTCTGAGAGGAGGATGTACAGAAGACCGCGTTTCGGATGCGTTACAGCCATTATGAGTTCGTGGTGATGTCGTTTGGGCTCACCAATGCTCCTGCCGTGTTCATGGACCTCATGAACCGCGTATGTAGACCGATGCTGGATCGGTCTGTGATAGTTTTCATTGATGACATCTTGGTTTATTCCAAGACGCAGGAGGAGCACGAGGAGCATCTGAGAGAGGTTTTGGAGAGCTTGAGGAGGGAGACCTTGTACGCCAAGTTCTCCAAATGTGAGTTTTAGTTGCGCGAGGTGCAGTTTCTCGGGCACCTCGTCAACCAGAACGGGATTTCAGTAGACCCGACCAAGGTGGAGGCCGTGATGAGATGGGAGGTTCCGAAGTGTCCATCTGAGATTCGGAGTTTCCTAGGATTAGCGGGCTATTATCGGAGATTCATTCAGGACTTCTCCAAGATAGTCGTACCCCTGATGCGGCTGACTAAGAAAGTCGTGGTCTTTCGATGGGGGCCTGAGCAACAGGCAGCATTCGAGGTTCTGAGACAGAAATTGTGTGAGGCGCCAATCTTAGCCCTGCCAGAGGGCGTAGAGGATTTTGTGGTATATTGTGATGCGTCCATTTCGGGGTTGGGCGCGGTACTGATGCAGAGAGGTCATGTCATTGCCTACGCTTTGAGGCAGCTGAAGCCTCACGAGGCGAACTACCCGACGCACGATTTAGAGTTGGGGGCGGTGGTCTTCAGCTCTTCGCCCTCAAAATTTGGTGACATTACCTCTATGGGGTTCGGAGTACCATTTACACGGACCACAAGAGTTTGAGGTACCTCATGGATCAGCCGAATCTGAACATGAGGCAGCGTCGGTGGATCGATGTGGTGAAGGATTATGATTATGAGATCATTTACCACCCGGGGAAGGCCAATGTGGTGGCCAATGCGCTTAGCCGCAAGGCGGCGCCGATCAGGGATGTTTGCATGTGGATGACAGTGGTGACCCCGCTTTTGGAGTGGATTCGGGAGGCCCAGCAGGAGGCCATGAAGGAGGAACATCGGAAGAGTGAGCGCATAGTGGGTCAGGTTTCCTCCTTGGACTATGATAGCAGGGGATTATTGTCTTTACACCGCAGGGTATGGGTGTCGTACCTCGCGGGCGTGCACCAGGTCTTGATGGAGGAGGCGCACAAATCTCGATTCTTCATTCATCCTGGGGCGACGAAGATGTATAGGGATCTTCGTCTGGACTATTGGTGGCCCTGCATGAAGAGGGATGTGGCTTGGTACGTCGATCAGTGCTTGACCTGCAGGAAGGTCAAGGCTGAGCATCAGAGACCGCATGATAAGATGTAGCCGTTGGATAAACCGTTGTGGAAATGGGAAGATATTACGACGGACTTTATCACGAAGCTACCCAGGACCGCACGGGGAGTGGATTCTATATGGGTCATCGTGGACCGGTTAACCAAGAGCGGCCATTTTATCCCAATTCAAGAGAGCATCTCGGCTGAGAAGTTGGCCAATATCTATATCAAAGAGGTAGTAGCACGGCACGGGGTGCCCGTATCTGTGATTTCAGACAGAGACGTGCGATTTACTTCCAGGTTTTGGAAGAAGTTCCCTGACGAGTTGGGTACTCGTCTGCATTTCAGAACCGCTTTTCACCCGTAGACGGATGGACAGAGCGAGCGGACCATCCAAACGTTGGAGGATATGTTGCGGGCATGTGTTCTGGATTTCGGAGGTAGTTGGGATACCTACCTCCCGTTAGCGGAGTTCTCATATAATAATAGCTATCATGCCAGCATCGACCGTCCTCCCTTCGAGATGTTGTATGGAAGAAAGTGCAGGACCCCGATATGTTGGGGAGAGGTTGGCCAGAGAGTCATGGAAAGCACCTAAGTGGTGCTCCAGATGACATAGAAGATCCAGCAGGTCCGGAGTAGGCTCCAGACTGCCCAGAGTCGGCAGAAAAGTTATGCCGACAAGCGTCGTTCAGACTTGGAATTCTGAGTCGGGGATATGGTTCTCCTGAAGGTGTCATCGTGGAAAGGCGTCATCCGATTCAGGAAGCAAGGCAAGTTGGGCTGAAGGTTCATCGGGCCATTCAGGATTGTAGCCCGGGTGGGCAAGGTGGCGTATAGGTTGGATCTGCCAGCCGAACTCAGCCAGATCCACAACACTTTCCACATCTCTCAATTGCGGAAGTGTTTGGTAGACGACTCGGCAGTGGTGCCTTTGGAGGATATTCAGGTCGATGGCAGCCTAAATTAAATCGAGCGGCCTGTGGCGATCCTCGACAGGAAGTCAAAGGATCTAAGGAACAAGAGGGTGGAATTCGTGAGGTGCAATGGTAGCACCGAAAGGGATCGGAGTGGACTTGGGAGCCGGTGGAAGAGATGATGGAGCATTACCCTGAGCCGTTTCAAGATCGAGTAGCAGACTTCGAGGACGAAGTCTGAAATAAGTGGCGGAGATTTGTAGCACCTAGTTCCTGGTACGTACTCCTTGTGATTAATATTTTAATTTTATGCATTTTTGCCTTGGACTCAGCGAGTTGAAGGACCAACTCGCCGAGTAGGAGCGGGATAAGGCACGGGGTTTGAACTTTGTACTTGGCGAGTCGGTCCCTGGACTCGGCGAGTAGACCCTGTTTGGACAAAAACCCTAATCCGGGCGTTTGCACCCTATTTAAACGCTCTAACTTGGCCTCCTTAGTCCCTAACACTTCCAGAGAACTGTAGAAAGAAACTCTAGCCCCCATATTGTTCTTGAGAGTGATTTTTGGCTTTGTGGAGAAGGTTTGGAGCTTAGAGGAAGGAAGAGGAGGTTGAAGTGTGCAAGGAGGGGAGGTAGATCCGGAATCTACACTGTGAGAAGCTTCCATTCAGGTAGAAAAGTTCTTACCTTGATCATTAGTTCATTAGATCCCCTTTTTGTCCCAAATTGGTGGTTTCAAGCCCTAAAACCTCAAATTCCATGTATTTATGCTTCAAGTTCTGAAAGGACCTCAGATTGGGATCTTATGGACATCCTAGAAATATAAAGTCTCTATGGTTGGGGTTATTGAGGTCCCTATTGAGTGTATGACCCCTTAAAGAGCTTGAATTTGCCTTCTTGAGCTCTTAGGGCCATGCATGCACGTAAAGTTCGCAACTTTACGTGATAAGCATGCCCAGGAGCATAGATATATGGGTTAGAAGCGTTGCATGTCTCAGTTTTGGTCTGTATGGGAAGTGGGTCGAAGGGACTCGGCGAGTCTCAAAGTGGAACTCGGCGAGTTCTATGAAGATGGTCTTAGACTCGGCGAGTTGGATGAACAACTCGGCGAGTCCTATGAAGATTTCCTGGAGCTCGCCGAGTTGTTCTTCAAACTCGGCGAGTCATATGAACTTTCACTGAGTAAGAGGGGTTTAAGTGTCGAAGGTCTAACCCTTCGTATCTGCATGCGGGATTAGCAGTGTAACGTAGTCCCAAAACCCCAAATCCTCTTGCGGGTTGTTCTGGTGAGGATTGGAAGCGAGTAGGAGATCTGCTCGTGGAACTCGGCGAGTTGCTCTCGGACTCGACGAGTCAGATCACGATTCGGTTCCATAGTCCCGAGTAGTGAGTCAAGGGTGACTCAGTGAGTGGAAAGAGGGACTTGGCGAGTAGGACCGTGTTAGTAGGAGGAGGAGTCGGCGAGTCCAGTCAACTGGAAGTTGACTTTGACCAAGGAGTTGACCTTGGACCAAGGATGGGTCAGTCAATTAACCTAAGGGTATTTATGAGTGGCTAATCTATGTTTATGGGTTTGTAGCCGGAGGATTACCGGTGCAGCAGCCAGACGTCGAGCAGTCAGACTTTCGATAGCTACTCTTCGAGGTGAGTTTCCTTCTAGTAGTAACGGGTCTAAGGCACCAAGGTCGGCCCGTATAGACGATGTGCTAGTGTTGGAGTGTGGGCAGAGCCCGTATCTCATGGTTGAGTTTGATGACGATATATGTCAGTATGATAGATTTGTTTATACTCGTTGTCTGTGTGATACTTGTATGTTATGGATTAGCAGCTGAGTGTGGGCGAGGCCCGTATCTCTCTGATAGTGGAGTGTGGGCGAGACCCGTATCTCTCTGATAGTGGAGTGTGGGCGAGGCCCGTATCTCTCAGATAAGGGAGTGTAGGCGAGGCCCGTATCTCCCAGCTAGCGGAGTGTGGGCGACGCTCGTATCTTCATGAGTGTGGGCGAGGCCCGTATCTCCTAGCTATTCATTGTATGTTTGTATGATATGAGGTATTATGGGGGAACTCACTAAGCTTCGTGCTTACAGTTTTCAGTTTTGGTTTCAGGTACCTCTTCTTCGAAGGGGAAGGAGCTGGTGTGGTAGTGGCCCATCACACACATGCCTCGTATTCCGCACTATGAGATCTTCTTGGGGATTTGTACTCTGACATTATTATGTTTATGAAAATGTTTTCCATACATGTGATATCTTTTATGAAATGTTATGATCGGTGAACGCTTTTATTTCTAAATGCTTTACTAAGTATATGTTTTAAAAATGAAATTTTTGGCTCGTATTTTGGGACGTTACATTATAAGACTAGTGTTGAGTAATTTATACATTAGTTTAGTTCACATATCGTTAAATCTATTTAAAATAGTATTATGAAGGGGTATTTAGTCGTTTATATAACTATAAGGTCATTAAGTAATTATGGAGGGTAGTTTTTGTAAATTCAATAACTATAAATAAGAGCCTTGGGCTCTCATATTTCTTACACCATTCTCTTGATTCAAGAGTTTTTCTCTTCTTATCCCCTGAGCATTTCGGTCCCTTGTGATTCGACTTCTCTTTCTGTAGTTTTAGTTTAGTAAAGTGAGCATTGAAGCGCTGCACGAATCTTTCTTAGAAAGATTCAGCGATGAAGTTCTGCCCCTGCAGAGCCCGGCTCCTAGCTAAAACCCCCTTGTAAATAAGTTATGCTTACCCTATTTTAAATATAGTTTATATTTAAAATTAATATTGTTATTATGAACTTATAATAAATATTTGAGCTATTATTATGACTTGTATAAGTGTCATTATAATATCTTTTTAACTACTCGCGGTACGGGGAATCTTGTTTAAAGGGCCGCATGGGGTTGTTGGATTTCAGAAGTGCTATATGCCAAAATAGTCCTGCCGTCCGGTGTTTTATGTTTGGCCCCTATCTGTACATAGTGGTTGGAAAATATTATTTAAACGCTTATATAATAATAATAATAATAATAATAATAATAATAATAATAATAATAATAATAATAATAATAATAATAATAATAATAAGACTAATAATTAGTCACGGTAAATAGTAGACTAAAATATAGTGGTAATAATACTAGGTTTCGTCGGAGGAAATTATATTGTTAAGAAGCGAAGCGTTGTCCGAGTTTGGAATCATCACATTAACAAGTGAGTGCATAGTTACTTTCATCTTATACATAGATATGAAATATTTTATATAAATTACGTGCTATGTGTGCATATCTATGCTAGATGAACGATTTTATACATGTTTTAAATTATTTAAACTATATATGTATTTTATATCTACGATAATGTTGGGGTAAAACATGGGTAGATGTAATAGATGGAATATGAGTTGGATGATGAGTTGAGAGGTGTTATAGACCACGAGGTGAGGGTGAGAGGTGGACGATGTGAGAAGCCTTTTCCAAATGATTGCCTCGTCATTCAGCAAAGTATGGATGACAACCACGGACTATTCTAGACAGTCCAGTGGAACACTAGCAGGCTCGCAACCTATAGGTGTTGTGAACGATGTGTTCACCCGATGTACTCTAAACCCTCGCGTCCATGCATACTTGGTGCCTAAACCTTGGTGATCATGCAGACTTGATGCCTAAACCTTGGTGATCATGCAAACTTGATGCCTAAACCCTGGTGACTATGCAGACTTAGTGCCTAAACCCTGGCGACTATGTAGACTTAGTGCCTAAGCCCTGACGACTATGCAGACTTAGTGCCCGTTGTGTAAACCGTGGCAACGATGGACTTCGTGTCGATTCCTTAGGATGATCCTTAGGAATGAATGAACGAGGAATAGCTGATTCTTAGGGTAGATCCTTAAGACTAAAGAAGATAACGGGGATGGGTAATTGGGTTGATTGTTTGATTGTTTAAACATAATAAGTATATTATTGTGGGTTGAAAACCTTATGTACTCACCAGGTCTCCCAACCTGACCCACTCAGTTTATTTATATCACAGGTGTCGATATGAAGTGACATTACACTGAGAGATTAAGGAGATATATATCATTAGTGTAAATGAATGTAAGTTATGTTTATGCTTATGTTTTTGTATTGACGATGACATCCCAAATGTTTTAAAATGAATAAAATAAGTTTATTCGGAAATGCTTTGATAACGTATTTATCGTGTTTTTCTGGTAATGAATTCCGCAACATTTTTATTAAAAGAGGTACTCTGATTTTCATAAAGCATAAACAAAATCGGTCTTTTCTGGCCGTGAAAATGGGGATGTCACATTACATCCCAACTCTGAAAGTCACAAGCATGCCCATGCTTTATCCAAACTCGGAAAACTGGAAGGACATATCCTTCGCCATAGATAGTGACATTCCAATCCATCTACCAATCACTTATACTCCGGCCGAATTCTCGATCC
This sequence comes from Lactuca sativa, assembly GCF_002870075.4. NCBI lineage: Eukaryota > Viridiplantae > Streptophyta > Magnoliopsida > Asterales > Asteraceae > Lactuca > Lactuca sativa. Next base: position 220,862,186 of record NC_056631.2, on the reverse strand, counting down.
GCTCCTGACAATCGCTTCCTTCTTGAATCCAGCGGCCCCACTAGCACTACTAGAGCACGGCTACTGAGACCTCAAAATCAGCTAACTCACTTAGGTCTGCACCATTTAAACCCGAAACTGACATGACCACTAAATCCCAACAATCACCAGACTAATCCTCAGCCTGAAAAACCATAACCAAAAGATTGACAAATACAGAAACACTGCCATGAGGCTATCTACCCTCAACTAGCTCCTTAGAATCCCCAAAAATATTCTTGATTCGAGTATAGATCCTATGCTTCCAGTAGTACGGGTCCAAGACTACCTTCCACGCCTATCCATACTCTCCTCAAGAATCATCCAAGGACCTCTAAGTCACCTCTTTTAAGTCCCCAAATCTGCTTGTGTATCAATCAGATCCGTTTGATGGTGTGGAATCCCAATCAAACGAATAATTCCAGATCAAAATAGAAGAGAAGAAGAAGAATAATAATAACTTGAATCTATGATGTATTCAAAGATATGAGTGATGCTCCATACACATAAGATTCTCTCACACACTCTTCTTATATATATATATATATATATATATATATATATATATATATATATATGGGCTGCAAACTCAAGGCCCAAACCCAATGCTAGACCAAAAACACATGGGTTTTCGGTCCAAGCTACAAATAATCCAATACTATTTTTGGCCCAAATAATAAAAACAATAAATTCTTAGAAAAGAAAAGTATAAACCAAATTTTTGACCCAACACCTCTCATAATAATACTCCCAATACCTGCTCAACAGTGTAGCAACCACACTAAAATACTTCCTAGGATCTCCTAGGATCCACACCTCACCCTACCTTCAACTTCCAAATGACCCCCATTGGTGCTAGTTAACTACTGCATGGGTACAATCACATGCAACATAACTTAAATAATCTAAGATTAAAAGATACAACCCTAAAACGGTTGGACTCAGACAAGAGTTGCGTAGTACGACCAAATCCTTTACCCTAAAATTATTTAACCCATGCAGCATGTGACTTGACGTACTCAAGTAATAGTTAGTACACGCCCAAAAGAGTCATACAACAATCATCAAGAAAACTCTATAGGAAATACGACATCATGTATCAGGAAATTCTGTTATGTAATTCCTGAAGATCCCTACCCTACAACTAGCATGCTGTTCTAGCATAAACATAATATCAATAATGGTGTGGGTAACTTGGGGTATACTTTCTTTCTCCGAATGATCATAAACATCGCATCCCTCCTTGGTTGTTTTTGAAAACAGTTTTGAAAAATAGTTTAAAAACTTTTGCAGTTCCCTAATTTGAATCTGGATTCATACGAATGCTCATCCAATTCTCTCAAACCAAGGCTCTGATACCAACTTGTAACATCTCAAAAATCACAAGAAATTTAAACTTTTCGAAACAATCCATTTACTAAAAAAAGTGTTTACAAAACCATTGTTTCGAAAACATTATTTAAAATCAGAGTTTCTCAAGATCCAGTGTCATAAAAATAGGAAGATGTGCACGATCACGCCTTCGCTTTCCCACAATCCTTTGGAGTACCTGACACAATAAACTAAAACTGTAAGCCAAAGCTTAGTGAGTTTCCCCCAAAGTACCCCTACATAACATAACAAACAACAACATGCATGAATGAGCCTTCAGCCTGACTAGACCACCTTGTAGGGCCTACAACCTATTTGGACCGTTCCCAAGCCTTCAGCTTGACTGGACTACCTCGCAGGGCCTACAGCCTATCCAGACTGCTCGTCGGGCATTCGGTGAGACTGGACCGCCTCGTAGGGCCTACAGTCTATACAGACCACCCTGGGTATCTTGGCCTTCCACACAAAGCAGGACCACTTCAACCCAACCAACCATAACATGTCAACATACACCATAACAGTAAATAGCTAGTAGATATAGGCAGTCATACAGATCTAATAGATCACTACAACATAAAATCCCATATACCATGATACAGATCTAACAGATCACTAAAAAATTGCAACATACTATATACCAGGATACAGATCTAACAAATCACTACATCATAACAACATCCCATATACCAGGATACAAATTTAACAGATCACTACAACATAGCAAGGATCCAGCCTATGACTTTTCACTTTCTATCCTTCGGCCCATAACACAATTCAAGGGTAAAATATCTTAACTATCATTACTTCCTTCCACAAGGACTAAACTTTGCCTTCTTAAGGCCCAAAACCTTACACAATCGACTTCCGGTCCATGGCTCAGAAATGGCAGGAAATCGGAAGTTACATGCCTTGACGACCATTAGTGACCCACAAAGTAACTGGATCAGGTGCACTCTTTGCTCCACCTAGTAACCTTGGGCAGTTGGCCTTCTTGTGTCCCACCTAAATGTAGTTAAAACACATCAGAATCGTGCCTCGAGGACACTCCCTGCTAAAATGACCAGTCTGACAACAACTAAAGCAACCCATTCCCTTCTCACGACAACTTCTATCGTGGGTCCTCCCACACTTGGCACAACGTCCCCCGAACCTGATGGCCTCGAAACGTGAATCCTGAGTCCTGTAACTCTTCTCCTGGATCACTGCGATCTGAATCTGCTCTGACTTCCTCTTCCTGAGGTGCTCCAAATAAATCTCCTACTTGCGGGCTCTAGCAATCATATCATTCAGGGTCTTGAACCCCAACAAGCTCACAAACTCCCTGATGTCATCCCTCAACATATCATGATACCTCACCTTCTTCATATCCTTATCTGTCGCATAATGTGGAACCAACAAACCCCTCTCTCGAAACTTGGCAGTGATCTCTGCAACAGTCTTAGTAGTTTGACGAGGGTCCTGAAACTCCCTCTCCAATAGTTGCACCTCAATCGTTGGTGCAAACTCATCCTGGAATCTCATGACAAACTCCTCCCAAGTCATGGCCACCACAACCACATATCCTAATGCACCTTCAACCTCCTCCCACCAAACAAGGGCTTGGTCCATCAAAAGACATGATGCAAATCCCACCTTCGCCCCCTCAGGGAAGAAGCTCGTTCGTTGAGCATTCTCCATGTTAGCGATCCATCAACGACTAGCAATGGGGCCCTTAACCCAAAGAACTCCAAAGCGCCACAGGCCTTGAACTCCCAAAAGGAGAGAGTTTGCGCTCCTAACTGTCCTGATGTGATCTCGCTCCGAAAAACCCCGTGTTTCTCATCTAAAATCCCCATAATCCCAGAGCAGTATGCGTCCTGACGCCCCTCCATAATCTCCATGATCCCCTCCTTAATCGTACTGAAGATCACAAGAGTTTGTTCCAAAATCTCGTGGGTGATCTCCGGCATCTGCTCATCTATCGGCTTAGTGCCAGCACATGATCCTAAACCAGATCCTCTGCCACAATTTCTCATCACCATTCTGAAAAGCAACCATACAAAAATCAGATCATACTCATGAAATTCCTTATGCTACAGGCTTCCTAGAATCTTCGTGACACTCTTTGATTCAAGTATGGATCTTATGCTTTCAATAGTACGGGCCCAATACTACCTTCCACACCTATCCATACTTTCCTCAAGAATTATCTTGAATCCTCTAAGTCACCTTCTCAAACATGTATCATAAATACTCACTAAACAACGTAAGCAAACCCACTAAGCACTTCTTAGGTTCTCTTAGGTTTCCGACCTCACCCTGCCATCAGCTGCTGAAAGAATCCCACTTATGTCAGTTAGCCACTTCATGAATACAATTACATGAAACAAAGATCAAATAATATTTCGACTAACAAACTCAATCCTACTACGGTTGGACTTAGAAAAGAGTTACACAATAGGGCTAACTCCATCACTCTGAGATTAGTCAACCTTTAAAGCATGTCACTTAATGTATTCACTTAATGATTAACTCTCATCAACAAGAGCCCCACAAAGCACAAAGCAAACAACATTCGAGCAGTAACACTCCAAGCCATTACCAATCATAGGACATTCCAAGCACACTTTCTACTACCATGTTGGAACATCTACTCTCACTATCGGTTGCCTTATGCATGCTAATTATACACAATACAAGATCAAATAGACTGTCAATAAATAACTCTACTCTAAAACCACAACCAGACGAGGAGCAGGAAATAAGGCTAAACCAGTCATTCTAGAGCTATATGATCCTAATCGTATATAATTTTTAAAGCATACACTTAGTAATCACTTCTACCAATATAGATTCCAAATCTTGCATAACATCCAACCCTTCTAGGCTACAAGGCATCACATATCAGGCCAATCTATCATGTAATTCCTAAAGGTATCCTTAGCCTTATTCTAGCATCCAAGCATTCATATCATATAGCATATCAACATGTATGGGTATTCTAGAAATCCATTACTTGAGCTCGGTTGATTGCACACATCACATCCCCTTTTTCCTTTACAAGATCTTTTTAGAAATTTGTTTCTTTTAGAAGATTACCAATTCCTCAGTTTGGGTTCAATCACACCCGAGAGTGTGCCCGAATCCCTCAAACCAAGGCTCTAATACCAACTTGAAACGTTCCAAAAATCCATGGAAAAATTTTCATTTTTTAAACATTAATCCATACAACAATTCATTCCCAAAATCATTCAAGGTGAAAATTTGTATTTAAACATCAGAGAAAAAGTCATAAACAGCTACTACACAACAAAACTCTGGGGGATGTTATGCAGTCACGCCGACCCATTCCCTTTCGAACTAGAAGTACCTGAAAACAATAACCATAAAACTGTAAGCACAAAATTAATGAGTTCCCCAAACTACCACATATAACATGTACACAAATATAATAACGTGTGGCTATGTCGGGTCTGTATCAACCCTAAGTCCATAATGACTTTATGTAACAACTTGTAGTTATGTTGGGTCTGTATCAACCCCCTATTCTGTATCAACCCTGAGTCCATAATGACTCTATATAACAGCTTGTCAATTTGTCGGGTTCATATCAACCCTCGGGTCTGTTTTACTCCACATACATAAGCATATAGACATATACACATGATTCATAAAGACAACAAGCACATACAAGCATATCAACAAGTGTCACAAAGACAACCATCATCCTACAAATATAATCCAATGGGACGATATTGGTGCCTTCGATCCATGAGTACAGTGAAGAGACTCACCTCAATATGAAGATAACCGAAACACACATGCACTGCTGCTATAGGGCTCTTCACACTAAACATAACCAAAACCATCGTAATCAATATTTAGCGTAATCACCCATAATCCAAGGTCCAATCATATTCCATCATGCTAAGGGGTAGAAGACTATTTTACCATTCCTTTACTTGAGCCATCTAACCATGGCCTATACCAAAATGCCCCAAAAGGCTTTCTGGTGAGTACGTCATGTGTACCCCACTAATTACGCCCCGTGCACACAGCCTCAACAGAAAAGGAATTCGGGGCAATCCCATTATGTGTTGCATACCAAGATGGTATGCCCCGCGTAACTCACTGATGTCCAATCTCCACTTTTGAGTGCTTAATCCTTTAATAAAATTCGTCCAAAACTCAGATCGAACTTCTAAAAAGGTCTTAATTGAAAAAGTTGACAAGTTTAAGCTTTTGCATGGCTTAATGGAGCCCAAAACCAAGCCCTAAGTCCATAACTTCATAAAAAGGTCAACAAACTCATGCATGGGTGAACTACAACCCCCAAGATCTGATTTTTATGACTTAATAACCTCAAGATGACCAAAAATGATGCTAAAAGGTTCTAGAGTAACTTCTACTCACAAGATGCAAGTAATGGGACCAAAACATGAGCTAATTGTAGTTCTAGTGAAATGAGTGATAAAGATTCAAGCTTTATACCTTCTAAGGTTGAGTAATGACAAATGAGTTCAAGATCCAAGAGCTTGAGCTTCACCAAGCTTCAATGGTGGACTTCTTCTTCTTCAAGATGTACCAAAAATAACCATAAACACTCAAGAGGCTCAAAATCTTCACAAATGGGGCTAGGATTTTGAGATGATGCTTTGGAGAGCTGGAGGATGAGTTTGGAGAGATTTTCCAGAAGTTAAGTTGCTTAAATAAGTCTTAAACCCTAAAAATTAGGGTTTGCACCCTGTATAATTACGCCCAACATAATGGGTAAAGTCTCGTGTTTCATTTAATGAAGTACACCATGCGTACTTCCCATGTACGCCCAGCGTACTGCTAATTTCTCATTCCCATCTAAACTTCAAATGACCATAACTTCTTCCAACTCCGATTCTGGCATTTTTCTATACCCACAAAAAGGTCTTGAAGAGCTTTACAACCCTATCTTGTTAAATTTGGCTTAAAACAAGTCGAATTCAAAATCATAACCCTTGCAAGCAATCTGATACCTATCATTCCCCAGTTCACCCTTGGTTCCCACTCCCGATTAAAGGGCTTAGGTCTCATAATCAAACTTGTTAGCATTCAATAAGGCCTAAACTTTACTTTCTCAAAGCCCCAAATTCTTCAGATAATCGATTTACGGCCTACGAGTCCTAAATCATAAAATGATCCAAAACAGGGTGGTATAATAAATATGTTCATATCAATGTTATTTCTCATAACATATATTTTTCACACATACACACACAAGTGATATCTCTTATTTTCTCTCTGTTTGTATCCAAATTATAGGTTTTTCCTTCTTTAAGGTTTGTTTTTCGTAATTTGTGAGTTTGTTTGTACTAAATCTTAGAATTCACATGTTTGAGTATTGTAAGTGTGTTTGTAGTGAGATATTTTGTAACACCCTGTTTCAAATCGTTCCAATTGCAGGGTGGTGAGCAAGGAGTGGGTATTAGCAGACATAGAACCCTTGAAGAATTGAGTTTAGGCTCATTTGTATGTGGATAATGTATTTTGGATGATCCGGGTATTTGGTTTGTGTTTTGGAGCACAAGGGTATCAGTAAAGGCGTTGGTTCGGGCCTTTTTTGAATTTTAGATTAAAGTTCGATTGGTTTTCAGGCTAAATAAAGTTGATAAAAGTGTAGGGCTTCTCGTTACCTTTTCGTGGATATAAAGAACGCCAAAAATGGATAAAGGACGCAAAATTTATGACCATTTAAAGTTAGAAGGGTTTTAGGCCGAACCAGGTACGCGGGGCGTACCCGATGGGAACGCATGGCATTTAAGGAAAATGGTCGCGAGTCTGGGAAGGAACGTAGTGCGTTTTTTGGGTAGATTCAAAAGATCGTTTTTAGGGTTTGGTCCCTTTCTAAGCATCATTATGGACCCAAACCTCTTCCATTCTTCAGCCTCCATCCTCTCTAATCCTAAGAACGAAACCCTAGGCTCTATTTGAGTAATGCTGAGCATTAAAGTTATTTATGGGTATTTTGGTGCTTGAGGAGGAAGAAGGAACTTCTTAAAGAGTCATTGCTTGAGTTGGAGCTTTTGGATCCAGGCTTTGTGCACCTATATCTATCTTCTAGAGGTATAAAGTCTCAACCTTAACAACTCTTTCATGTAGATCTAGCTAAGTGGTATTTTGTTATAGTTTTGGTCCTTTTGAGGTGATTTTTGTGAGTAGAAGTTACTCCAGAACCTTTGAGCTTCATATTTGGTCCTTGTTGAGATTATGGAGTCATAAAGTTTGGATCTTAATGGGTGTAGACCTTCCATGCATGATTTGGTAGTTATTTGATGAAGTTTGGGGACTTAGGGTTTTGATTTGGGTCTCATTGAGTTATGCTAAGTCATAAAGTTGGAAACTTTATGACTTGAGAAGTCCATTTGAATTAGATCTGGAAGTTTGGACTAAGGTCTTAAGGTAAAAGCAGGTCCGACCTTACCTTGTGCCAAACTAAGCAAGGGATTAGGGCCTCCAATTCCAAAGGGCCCCAATGCTAGATTTCCGGTATAGAAAACACATGCCACAATCAACAATTCCACAAAACAACGACGATTTGATTTCGAAAAAACAACGCAACCTTCTATTTTTCTTCCTTCTTTTATTCTTTCATCTCTCGATTGTTCAAATCAAGGGCGGCGTCTCAAGCTTAATTGAAACGATGTGTGTTTTCATTTTTCCAGTTTTTGAGTTTTCCATTATCTTCTAGTCATGGTGATTGGCATTGTTAATCAAATAATCAATAATTTTGTCTCTACATATTTTTTTCTGATATCTTTTTACTGCTCTATATATGGTGCCTTTGGATTTTAAAATTCCATGTATTTTGTAGATTAGTTAGTGTGACTTCAAGGCGTCTGTTAATTGCCTTTAAAAATTCATTCAATACTCAATAGACTTTCTTTTTAAGGTATGCAAGAAGATGGTAGGAATATTGACAAAAAAAGTTGTAGTTAGTATTTACACCAACAGGCAAGAACTTTTGTATCTACACTAGGCTAGAAATGTGCAATGATCACTCTCTTGGAATACTAGATAATGAAAAAAATGATATGAAGTTGTTTAAATTAAACTTTAATGGTACTCTATGTAGGGAGAGTGATAAGCCAAAATACAATTAAGTAATGCTTCTCTCCCATTATAAAACTTAACGTTACAAACTTAAAACATATATTGGCACTACAGTTTCATCCCAAAAGTCTGCTACTGAAACAACTCTTATATATAGTTTAGTTATCAAAAATTTAATTTTTTCTAAGAGAGGACTAGTTCTTATCAATATATATATCCACATCTTAATACTACTGAAACAGTTCTCATGTACTAGTGTGAGTATGTAATGTGAAGATTGTCGAACCAGGTGTAACATGGCAAAAGGGATTCAAAATGCTATAAAAAAAATTCATAGTTATTTACAAAGATGCCAATAAATGATATTTGTAACATATAACTAATAACTGAATATATATTATATTTGGATCATAATGTCCTCCAAGTAGATGAAAACACGTATCTAAATTTTATTATATTTAAAATGAACTAGCTGCTTTGTGTTGATCTAGTGCCTAATTTTGTACATTTAAATATTCAACAAAAAGAATGGTTACTCTTGGTGTATGAGAAATACGTTAAATCAAGATGAATGGTTGATGATAAATTGCATCTTTTTAGACGTATTAATGATTTGGTTATGTTAAATCATATCTTGGAACCAAAGGGTTTATAGCTCAGCAGTATCTGGTGTTGTCCTCCCTTCCTGAGGTTGAGGGTTTAAGTCCCGTCGTGGACATATGTGGACTTAAGGTGTAGTTTAGGGGTACGTTAGATTTGTCGTTTCAAAAAAAAAAATCATATCTTGGAATTTATTTTGGTTAATCTTTCTGAAGATTATGTTTGTTGGTCTCAAGTCCGGATAAAATGAAAGTTTATAACGTTAGGTACAGTAAAGGCCAAAGTGCGCCAAATTTTTGGTTCGCTTAGAGCCCACAAACAGGTTGAGACGCCCATGGGTAAAAGCTTGCGTCTTGGCCTCTTTATGGAGTTAGAAGGCTTAAAATAATGATTGGGTCCTTTCGGACCATGCAAAGGTTCCAAGTTGACAACTTTATGGATTAAGTCACTGATATGAAACTATTTTGAGGATTTGAACGTTGGACTTAAGGTATTAAGACGTTTAGGGTAATTTTGGACAATGGCTAGGAACGCCGTGCGTTCATCTCGGGAATGCGACGCGTTCAGGCAAAGGGTCTCGATCAGTGGTCTGGCAACGAACGCCCTACGCTCCACCAGGGAGCACGTTCGGTTCATCAGTGGGTTTTATGGACTTTTGGTCATGGACTTGTCTTGGGGTTCGGGCTTGTTTATTTGGGCAATGAATTATCTGTTTGGGTTGTGGTTGGGTCTCAGGACTTTGTATGGGCCTTAGGTTTGGTTTGGGCCTCGAGTTGTGTTGTTAGGCCTTTAGTGGGCCTTGGGCTAAGTTTGGGTTAGAGGTGGCAAATCGTGCTATCGTTTCGTGTTTCTATCTGACACGACACAACACGACAAAGTTTTATGTAACACGAACACAACACGACACGATGTCGTGTTTTTTTAACTAACACGAAAACGAACGAATTAAAAAACGACAAACACGACACGACACGACAAATATAACATATACTAAAAACTAGTTTATTTAATGAATATTGTATCAAATATAACATGACAAACACGATAAAAAACTGCTAAATCGTGTTAATTTCGTGTCGAATTTTGAACACGGACACAACACGACACGACATCGTGTTTTTTATAGTCAACACGAACACGACACGAATTCAAATTTCAATTTCGTCCCAATTTCGTTTCGTGTCGTGTATTTTTGTCGTGTTGTATCATAAATTGTCACCCCTAAGTTGGACCCATTAAGGAAAGGGTAAAATGGACTTTTACCCTAGGAGTCGGGACTTATGAGTTGAGGTCGCGATTAACGGGTTATGGCATGATTATTAATTGGGATTTATTTGTTGTTAGTGTGGGATTTCCAGTTTAGCAGCCGAGTGTTATCAGATTGCAGCGGATCGAGGTGAGTTACATTCCCTATATGAATGGGTCGAAGGCACCAATGCCGGCCCACTAGTAATGGTTTATAGTAGAGATGATTGTGTTTGTGATAATTGTCTGGTATGCCACTATCTGTTATGATTTATGTGCTTATTTGTTATGTTATTATGTGGTAATGGTAGCGGTGGGATAGACCCAGTATCCGGTTGAAATAGACCGAAGGGAAGGCCCACACCCATATATGCTCGACAGTATCCGGATGGAATAGACCGAAGGGGATGATAGCACCCAAATATGCTCGACAGTATCCGGTTGAAATAGACCGAAGGAGAGGCCAACACCCAGATATGCTTGACAGTATCTGGTTGGAATAGACCGAAGGGGAGGCCAGCACCCAGATATGCTCGACAGTATCCAGTTGAAACAGAACGAAGGGGAGGCCAACATCCAGATATGATTGGCAGTGTATTTGTTGTATGGTATGTGGTATGATGAGGGAAATCACTAAGCATCGTGCTTACAGTTTTCAATTTTGGTTTCAGGTACTTCTTCTTCGAAAGGAAAGGAGTCAGCATGATCGCAACGCATCACACTATGGTTTTTTCGCACATGAGATCTTTGGGAGTTGTACTCTAATATTAATTTTCTATGACATGTTTTGGGATATTTGACATATTGGTTTTGATTATGATATGGGATGACATTGTCGATGTTTTCAGAATATCGTTTTTATAAATTACTTAATTAAAAATGAAATTTTTGGTTATTAATTTTGGAATGTTACATATTTCCTCCGTAAAAGTATTAACATTGAAAATTTAAGTTTATATTTTGTTAAGTTGGTACCATAGCTGAAAGCAGATTCTCCAACGTTATTATTGTTGTACAATGTGTCTGAGATCTTCATCGATTCATAGTCTCATTTTTAGGTAAGAAATAGCTAGAATTGATATTAAGAGAGAGATATATATTTTGATAATATATTATATGATTAATATATTAATTAGAAATAGTTAATATTTAATTAATAATTAATCGGAACTAATTGGAAATTAATTATAATTAATTGAAGGTACACAAGTTGAATTATAATTGTTCAAAAGTTGAGCAAATGATGCAGTTCTAAAACCTCCATGCCTCGGACGGTTTTGACAAGGAACCGTAAAGGTTCTTGAAACCTTCTGTAGCTAATAAGGAAACATATTTGAAGTAGATTAAAATACTACTATTTTAATATTCAAATCATGGTTTCTAGTCGCTATAAAGATACCCCATATCCCTAGCAGAAATCAATCCCTACATACACACATAGGGAAGTTTGTTTTTCTCCCTTCCTCTCTCCCATGTATTTCAATTAAGGGTTCTAGGGTTTTTGGTGTGAACCATTAGAGACATCTTGTATTTCAATCCTAAGGGTTCTAGGGTTTTTAGTGTGAACCATTAAAGACATCCACATTATTTAACGGTTAAGAAAAAAATAAATTTTAACGAGAAACCGTTTTTCGATCCATGGGTAAATCCGATAGTCCAAAACGCTAAACCAGGTTGAATCCAGTCACCGGATTAAATCAGATCCGTTTTGGTCAAAACCAGTTTCCACATAATTCGGTTTAGGATTGTATAGGATCCAAAAAGTGAGGCCCCGTTTGATACGCATCTTTTCAGGTCCAAACAGATCTTTCTGGCTGAATAGACTGGAAAGACGGTTTGATTTGTACAAAAGAAAGGGTATTTTCCGGTAAGATATGTTTTTCCCAAAAAACCCCAAAATCATGTCTTTCTGGCTGAATGGGCTAGAAAGACAATTATACACCAAACTCCGCCTCTTTCTTTCTTTATTAAATTATTATTTTTTTTAAATAACTTTTTTAAAATTTATTTTTATTGAATTAATACTTTTTTTCATCATTTAGCAGAGTCAATCAGATGTACAGTCAAACAACATGTTTGTTTCCGGTCCGGAAAACTTTTCCCGGACAGCAGACATCAACTATCAACCTGGACTGACTGAATCTTGTTTAGCTGTGCATCTCTAAGTCCATGTACACATACACCAGTTCTGAATGGCACTCGAGTAGGATACGTATGCTCGTTTGATTATTTCGCTCAACAGTCTAATCAGCTTCATCTTTCATTGTTGGTCCGTTAAGGTTCCTTTTCTTCCCCTGTATACTGTTTCTTCATCTATTTGGTTGTTCTCTATAAAATTAGGGTTCTATGAGTTGAATTGTGATGAACCTGATGACGGGTTTTACTTAAGTTCTACATTTCTGTTATTTTAGGCAGGAGCGCTTTACTTCTTTGAGAAAATACTCAATCTGATTTAGACTCCGCCGTCCGTCGTCTGCCCTTGCTGATCGGCACCTCCGCCTCGTCAGCCTACTGGTCCCTCACTCCAGGTAAATCACTGCGGCCGATTCAGTTTGCAAGTTTTTTTTTATTCTTTTGCTAAATCCTCCTGCTACTTCCGGATCCCATTTGAGGCAAGATCTCATCTCCCTCTCTGTTTTTATATATGCTTCCAATCAGTTGAATTTTTTAATGCTTTGCTATATGGAGCTTGGAGGATTTAATTCAAAGGATATATGTACTCTAAGTCCAAACACGATTAAATTATTAGGTTTCTGCGGTAGATTAGGTTCCTCTCCACACACCCTCTATAAGATCTTCACATAAGTATCTGGAAATTTTAATCTGTTTGATGGATTACTGGATTAAGAGGAGGTTCTGAATCGGTCTGATTAGGAGCCTTTGGTTCACCATTTTTTCGCACCTCTTAATGGAGTGGGGATCATCTGGTCAAGATACGAGGGTAAGTCTGAACGACTCTGAATGGAAATTTTGATAACATTGCCCTTTTACCCAAATACCCTTCCATCGCATTCTCGCATCACAACCATTACAAGCTCCCATTTTTTTTCTTCTCCTTGCTTCTCCAGTCCACTACCGTCGCTGCCTTCAACCTCGACGTCTCCCACCGCCGTCCTCCTCCTTGCCTCCGTTGATCTCCTCTCATTAACAACCGCAAGCGCCGGCGATTTTCTTCCTTGAACCTCGACGCCTCCACCATAGTCTTCCTTTCTCTTTAGAGTTGAACACCACCACGATAGATAGCTTTCATTTTCAGGATCTGCTCTTGTTTCCTTCTCAAAGAACAACCGTTATACCAAATCGCACTTTACTTCTTCCAAGAAATTAGGGTTTATTTTCCACGTTATAAAGGTACTTAATTTACCTTTTTTGCTTCAATCCCCATCTGGGTTCTTGTACTTTTCGTCATATTTGATCTAGGTTTTTTTTATTTATTTATTTCATATGCTGGTAATATTAGGAATAAAACGGCAATGATGAACAACCAAGGGTTTAGGTGTTGTTAGACGTATGAGTTCATTTGGTAGAAAAAGAATTTGATTTTGAATCAAATGGATTTTGATTCAATTTTTTCTGGCTCTATATATGAGCATAAAATATGTGATTTCAGAAGTATATGTAGCTTTCTTTTGTATGAAGACTGATTGAGTATTTTCTTGATGATTGAGTACTTTGTTTGTCTGATAATTTTTGTTTTTTTTTAAATATTTCAATCACACTGTGTGTATGTCGATTTTCTGAAAGTTTGATGCTGTATCTATAGTTGTTTCATCATTTGAGCTATTATGCTACTGAGAACATAATTCGAGTTGCTAAACTTTTTTTTGTTGATCTGCTGTGGTAATTAAAGTGGCTAAACATCCTATATGAACTTATCAATTTTAATGGTAGGTTATTAGAAAATAAAAATTGATCGAAACTTATATATTTTATGATAATATGAAATTAAATTCATGAAATGTTTTATTTTGTGCAGTTTTCAGAATATTTGTTTGGAAGACACAAAATGCACCCTCCTTTGACGTTACATAGGCACCCAATGTGTGCTGAAGTAAGTTTTCTGTTCTTCTATGTTAAACAATCATATAACCATAATAAAAGCATTATTACGCATTAGATCTTAATTTAAATTCCATAGCTCTTACTCAAAGTTAAGACAATCGAGTGATTTATGAATATCGAGACATTATCTTTATATTCCGAAAGACAAAGTTCACAATATTCAATATAATGTCTCAGAGGAGTTGAGAGGTGGGGCCAAATTTTTTGGCTTAACCTATTAAGTCATTTTGCTCATATTTATTGTTCATACATTTATTGATTATGTTAAATGTTAAATGGCATTGGTCTTGTGTAGATAATTGAACAGTTTCAGAAGTGCCACCTGGACCACCCTTATGCAAAATTCTTTGGTGAGTGCACAGATCTCAAGATAAAGCTCGACAAGTGTTTCAGACAGGAAGTAAGCTTTCTTTAATAACTCGGTGTTATCTTATTTTTTTCTTTTTCCTTTTTTTAATACTTGAAATCAACAACCTTACAAACATGGGAAAATCAGTTAAAACAAACTCAAAACTTTGTTAAAATGAGGACATGTCGTAATCTGGTGTAAGCTGTGTATTTGTTTCTCATTTCTTTTGTTTTCATGGTGACAGAAAGCTGTGAAGAGGAAGGCAAATTTTGAAGAGAGTAAGAAACTGAAAGAGAGGCTACAAGCTTATAGGAAAGAAGCTGCTGGAACTGAGAACATCATGTAATAAGATAAAACCCTAGATAAATTTTTCAAAAGTGGAGCATGGAATGATACAAATACAATTCATTAAATAACAAAATTGATTTTCATATATTTTTTGAGATGTTGCAAATCATATATAACTAGAATTTGTAGCTTGTTTCTATGGATTTTGTGAGAATGTAATAACAGCATAAGGTATATGTTTCTTTTCTAAATAAAATAAATAAACCAACCGTTTTAAGGAGACTAAGGTGCTCTTTGTGTTTTCGAAGCCAAAACGTATGTAGTCTGCAAATCATATCTGCAATCCTCTGCAACAGAACAAGTGAATCAAACATTTGCAATCTGTAATAAGAACTCTGTTATTTTAACGATAAACTTAAAATTTAAATAAACTGATTTTACAAACTTAAAATAGTTTTTCAACACTAAAAGATTGTTTCTTTTATATAAAATAAAATCAGTATGAGGAACCAATATTTCTATATCACTATACATAAAAATAATACCAAACCAGCCTCTAAACAAATTAAAATAATTGTAGAATATATAGAAATTTTAAAATTATAATTTAGTCAATTTGTCTTTTCATTATTATATTTTAATTTTAATATCTATACAAATGTTGTTTTAGTAATTTTATGCATTTCAAAAGTTCTCAAACTATTTTTTAAAACAATCATATACAAACAACTAATTTTGATGAACACATTTGTAGAGAGATATGTTTTGATTTTTATATCTTTCATCATGATTTTCTATTCAATTAAAATAAACAGTATAAAATTAAAAATAAAAAAATTTATTTTAAATATATTAATAAAAACATAAATAAAAATATAACATCTCTATATTACTTGGTAAATTTTCCACATATTGTTATAATAATTTAAAAAACAAATTACATTGTTATGACTAATTACGATGATGCATATTTATGATGTTTTTATATTAAATAAGATTATTAAATCAACGACGGTTATAAAATATTACTTTAAATGAACTTATTCACATAAAATTAAAAGGGAAAAAAGACATGTTTGGTTCTTTGAAATAAGTGTATCGTATTAAATTTGTATAGATTAGAGAATTGAAAATATAAAAAGATTTGGAGGGAACATAATAAGTTGTGAAGACTAGACACCAGTCAATGTCTTTGCAATGTTTTAAAAACCGGTTTGAATCGGTCAGTCAAACCGGTTGAACCGGGAATCGGGAAGGGAGCGGTTTAACTATCACCGGTTTTACATTGATTTCTAAACCAGATTATACCGGTCGGCTTTTAGAAAAACCCGGTTGAACCGGTCTAAATAAATCGGTTAATAAAAAAACATGAAAAATAAATATTTACATAATAAACGTTGGTGATTTTTTTTCTATCTATTTAGTTCTCAAAATAAAAATATTTGGTAGATGTTATAAAGTTTTTTGATATGTTTTTATCCAAAACCATATTTAGTTTCGGTATTAAACTTTATTTTCTTGTTGACGTATATGGATTGATGTAAAACACTAAAACTTATGGTTATGTGTTATTTTAATGTATTTGGATTTATCTACAACTTATTTTTATATGTATTTTTAATGTTTGAACGGTTAAACATCAAATTAATGATTTATATATGTATGTGTAGAAAAATAGGAAAAAACATGAAGAATATAAAAACCGGTTCACTTGGCGGTTGAACCAGTTAAACCGGAAACCATACCTGTTCAACTAAAAAACCGGTTTTTAAAACATTGTGGCTGTGCCAAGAAGGCCTGTGCAGATGTTTTTAAGTCTGCGCACTTCAAAAAAAACACTCTACAAGGACTTATGTCTGCGCAGCGCAGACAAAAATAATCACACAAATTTGCAGACAAAAAACAAATAACTCCTAAACGACCATTTTATTCTTATTGCAAAAAAGAAATAGCTCCTAAGCTAGTGATGCATACGATAAAATGATCTTTTGACATGTCGAAAATGTTTTTTATACGTTATATATTTTCTTTCTTAGCATATCCCATTTTAGTATAATGGAAAGAACCCAAAGACCAAAAGGCTATACTTAAAGCACACTCAGTTAACATAAACAGCATTAGTTTAAACATATTAAAAAACCAGTCAAACCCTTATAAACACCCATGTCCCAAAACCTCTGGTCCTTTATGAGGCCTTCAATAGTAAACCACTAATAGACTTACTTATAAACTGCATATACGAATTAGAGTACTAAAATACCCAAATAACAAGTTTCAAAAGAATCCTTAAAAACATTATTTTCCATCAAAAGCAAGATGAAGCACATCGGTCAACGGTTTCGCCTGGTCTTCAGTTTGACTTGAGTTGTAAATCTTTGACTCCAATGCAACTCGGGTTTGACTCCAGTTTTTAAGCACTGACAACGAGACGGGCCCCACCTTATCGCCACATGGGCTCATAACATACCATTGTGAGCTTTTAATGTCTTCAAGATCCTCCTTGCGTATATCAACGGTTGACTTTTCATCACTTGAGTCAAACAATTGAGTAGGTTTTTTGACAATAAATGGTTTTTTTGGCTTGTTTTCAAAAAACTTTTGGAGTTTTACTGCCATTGCGTATTTTTCAGATGCTGGCATTTCTTGTTTACTATCTTCTGCAAAATTTAAATTGTAAATCAATTTTTTGAAAACAAAAAAGAAAAGATTATTCTTACAGCAAAACCTGCAATTCTGGTTGGTCCCAAAAAGTTTATTTGAGGTTTTCATAACATTTTTTTAAGGTGTTCCAGGTTAATATGACTATTTGGGGCAAAAATTGAAAAAAGAAGCTATACTCATAGACCAAAAGTAGTCATTTTTAAATAAGGAGCAAAATTGAAAAAACAACTATAGTGAAGGGACCAAAAATGTAAATTACCTGAGAAGAAAATATTTATCATACCTGAAGTAATGCCAATGTCTTTAAATTTTCCAGATGATGAATGTATTAGAATAGATTTTGGTGAGTCTTTGTTATCTTTCTTATCATCTTCAAGAGGTTCAGCTTCTTCAATATCTGGAATCACAGTGGGGATCTTTTCAAGTAATTTTGTCTGATTTTCTGGAGTTTGTAGGAATTGCCTTCTTTCCAAATACTCATGCAGCGTAAAATACTCACATAGGTTAAGGACCAAATAGTGTAGAATAGTCACATAGGGTTAAATAACAATCTACTTTCATTGATATGTTTATTATAATTTATAACATCACACTTTCATTTTCAATTATAGCATTGTCATCAAAATGCAAATATTTTTGAAAGTATAATTTCCTAACAAGATTAAAAAAATGAAAGTAAGAGGTTATAAAAATATAGATATAAATGGAAACACGTTGCTATTTCTTGCATTTAGCCCTTAAATATATCATTCAAATGGGAGCATATACAGAAATTAATTATTGACTACTAAAAAAGGATATTCTTTTCTCCATCCTTTTTCATTTGCTTGATCAATACGGTGTTTCAATAAAGCCAGCTCTCGGGGAATCCACTATGATTATAGCAAGCATCATTAGATGTTGATATTATGCATTAATAAACTAAAAACAATAAGGAGAATCCATGTTTGAAATCTTTGTATTGCCTAATTAAGCACCATTTATTAAACAAGAAATAATATATGGTGCATTATATTTATATTATCAAGTAGTTATGTAGCGAATTGTAAAATAAAAATGCGTGTTTCAAGACTTACATGTGTTACAATGTCCTTGTGAAGACTCCTAGCCTTCTCTTCAACTTCAACCTGTCATATAAGTAAATTTGGTTAAATTTTTTATCTCCTGAAAGTAGGTCTCAATAATATTTAGCATGTACGAAAGTATTTAATTATATATATCCTTACTTCTTTTAGCTATTTTATTGGCAACAATAGTAAATTAGAAGCGCATTTACTACCCTCTCTCATACTTCATATACTTATTTATTATAACATTTAAAAGATTTCTTTTTTTCAATCATGAGTAAATGACCTACGAAAGATTAATCATAGGTAATGAAATAAATAAGATAAACAATAAAACAACACTCGATTGAGTTAATGCGTAAGCTTACCACTTCAAGCTTTTTCAGTAAGCCGGATTTCACTTTGTTTTTCAAATCTTGACATTCCTCCTGAAATTAGTAAAGTCCAAAACCGTTGAATTTTAGTTGGATTGCAATTTATATTTGTTAGTTGATTATTAATGGCTTTCAGAAATAACATATTAAAATGATCATGTACATAGAGAAATTATCTACTCCCTTACCTCAGTGAACTCATCATCTGACAGCAAATTAATGCATATATCCGTTTCTAAAGATTGCAGCATAAAAGTCTGCTCACTTTCACCAACCAAACATTTTTTTACGCCTGCATATACATTAAAGCAAACATAAATCTTGTAAATAAATACGCAAGTAAGAATCAATAAATAAACTCACAACACAATATGATGCATTTGTCATCAGGCACAATGTGCATGTTATATACGTTGCATATCAGGCATCTAATGCATACAACTATACAAGTATGGATGCACCAGGTGCTTAATACATACACATATGTATGCACCAGGCGCCTGATCTACCGGTTGATATATCTATCAACCGGTAGATATCAGGTGTGATAAATATTTATCACACCTAATTACATACTAGAAGTATGCGTTAGGCGCCTGATTGACACACATACAAATATGCATGACCGCATACATATGTTTCAGGCGCTTGGCCGCATACAGTCATACAAATGGCGCCTAATGGCACACATACAAGTATGCATAGGGCGCATGATACATACAAATATGTGATATCATGTATTTAAAAGGACAAACCTACCGGTTACTTGCATAAGACGATAAGCATTCCTTAGAAAGAAACCATTCGCATCTTCTTTAACTCTCACAAAACTACCTATTACCTTACTTTCAAAGCTCTCAGGTTCTTTTTCAAGTTTCTGCACTAAACTTCTTCTCAAATACACAAGCCTAATGTTTTCAGGAACAATAGATGCAAAACGAAAACATGTAATATCAACCGCTGGCTCTTCCTTCTCTATTAACTTATCTCCATTGTTCTTTTTCTTCCTTTTACTTGCCACCACTTCCTCTTCCTTACAATCCATATCATCATCATCCAACCCTAATTCATCATCATCGTCGTCGTCTGATGACACTTGATTTTCCGCCAAATGGGTTTCCAAAGAATCATAAATTCGGTTGAGTTTGATTGTTTTCCTCTTGAAAATAGAACGTAACCATACATCACATTCAATTATCTTGTTTTTCTGAATAAGGTCTTTCTCCTTACCATATCCCTTTACAATCTTTTCAAGCTCCCTTTGTGATAAAGCATTCGTTGTATCTTTCCCTATGTTTTCAAGAAACTGGATTAAACGTGTTGATCCCCATCCCATGAATTCTTCCTTGTTTGGTTTCATTTTCTCTTTCTCTTTCGCTTTTGACTTCCCTTTTGTTTTGGATGATGATTCGGGCTTTGATCTTTTTGTTTTTTTTGCTGATTCATGTAATTCCATGTCATCACCTTTTTCTTCATAATCCGAACACTGGTTGTCATCACTATGATCATCATACTTATCTGAATCATAATTCTTTCCGGATTTTAACTGCCCTTTTGCAGCTATTAGAACATCAAGAGTTAACTTTTCGGTATTATTAATAATCTCCCAATATTCCTTATACAAAGTCTCATAAGTGTTACGATTATTGAAGTCGATAGTTTCCTGAAAAACACACCACAAACATCGATTTAAAGAAAGAATTTAGAAAGGTTTTTAAAAATTTTGTATGAAAAGGTTTAAACTTGTGATCATATTCATACCCCATCAGAGTCAACATCCTTCTTTTCTTCTACAAGTAGTGCAAGCTTCAAGCAATGATTGCAGAATCCTTTCTTCCCTTTCACATGAACAAAATCAGCAGATTTGATACAACGTCTGCATACACCTTTTGGACAACAATAACAATGGACTAGATCGGAAGTTCTATCACAAATATCACATTTATGCAGATCTGAAAATAGAATCCGAACATATATTTTAGCATGATATGATTATTTTATAAATCTATGCATAATTGAAGTTAATGCGAGTGGCTTACCACATATAAATCGACGTTTGGAATTTGCAGATGATTGTGCGCATTCGGGATGATACGACTTCAAACAGTCCCTGAAACAAGTGAAAGTAACTTCCTTTATTGAATTTCATTCAGAAAAGAGGTGACTAAATCCCTAAAATTATATTATGATGGAGAAATTGATGACAGATCAACATCGTCTAGAAGAATTGATTTGGGGACTTCAAGCATTCAACTGTTTATCAAACCTAAAAGACCGATATACCCTTGAGTTTAGAAAATATACATCCAAACAAGGGTCAACTTCTTGTAAACGAAAACCTGTCAAATCATTAACTTTCTTGGACCAAATGTGTGAAACCCACTTGAAATAGAATTCGGAAACTCACTTGTGGTCACAAATAATTAAATCGCCACCATCTTTGCAGACGAAGCACCATTCTTCCGAATAATCTTCCTTTTTGTAAGCTTTATTCGCTTTCTTTTTCATGTCTGCAACGCAATGTGTGTTCCGATATCTTTTTCGAAGAAACCCTGCTCTAGTGCTCTGTAAAACCCTTCTCTTTATCCCTAAAATCGCAACTCGAATGCAATCACTTGTGAAAGACGATTACCATAACAAACGTTTTGGAGAAAATGCACGTGAATCCAGCTGAAAATCGAGTGATTTGGGGTTATTCGGTGATGATCAAACAAAATACTAGTCAAAGTAACGGATGATCATAGCTCGAAAGTTTTGCTGAAAAGCAAGAGAGAGAGAGAGATTTTTCAGGGTTTTGGTGAGTGGGTTTTAGGAAAGATATTTATATGGTTTTAATTCGTGCGATTTATTGACAAAAGTACGCGAAATTTCAAGGCTTATTTGCATATATCTTGAAGGGAATATTTTTTTTGTTTTCCAATAAATGACATTAAGTATATAATTTAATTAATTTATAAGAATTTTAAATCGAACTTTTGTTGGTAAAAAAAAGCTTATAATCTGAAATCAATGTTAACGATATTCTATATATACTTTTAATAAAATAGAAATACTGAAATTTGATCAAGGATTTTTGTATATTTTTAAATAAATTGAATTTGTTTGCAAGAGAAAAAAGTATAGTTTTAACAGGACTTATTTTTTACTTTAGGGCATCTACTTTATATAGTAAAATGACAATAAATGTGGGGTTGTTGGGACAGTGGTATAGGGATTGGGTGATAACATAGAAAATGATGCCCATTTTTTTTTCCCAAAATTGTCTTGAAAGTGTAATTTCTTTCACGTTTTCTTAATTTGATTATTATATAGTCATGACTATTGAAAGTATAATTTATTTGAGATTTTCTTTTTTTGATATTTATAGTTTTTTTTATAAAGAAAATAGATTAAATATAAAGAGGCAAAGAAACACTTTGCAAGGAGCTAAGGATAGTAAACAAAGAGAGTAGTAATACATGAGTAAATACAAAACTAAATTTTAAAGAAGAAAATTAAAAAAAATAGCCAATTTTCTTAATTGCTTTATAGAAAATAGTCAAAAAAATCCAACATTACAAAAGCAACCATCAAAATCGCAGATGGATTAAGTTCATCTACAATTTCGTCATTTGATCTACGAATATACAAGTCGGTAAAGCATGAGCATGCATTATGAGTTATACGTTTGCAGATCCTTTTTTTTAGTTTTTTATATTTTCCGGTATAAATACCCTCAAACCTGACTAAAATCGCAGATGAACTTAGTCCATCTGTGATTTTGGGGTTTTTCGTTTTTTTAATGAAAGTACGAGTGTATAAAGCACGGATACATAATAGTTCAAATGGGGTAATTTTCTCTTTATCTTTTTATCCGTGCTTTAAACACTTGTATTTTCGTTAAAAAACGAAAAACCTCAAAGTCGCAGATGAACTTCAGAGGAAATCACAGATTGACTAAGTTCATGTGCAATTTTAGTCAGGTGTATTTATAGGAAAAAAATATAAAAAAAACATTTGTGAACATACAACTCATAATGCACGTATGTGCTTTACCAACTTGTACATTCGGATATCAAATGAGGAAATCGCATATGACCTTAATCCATCTGTGATTTTGATGGTTATTTTTGTAGTGTTGGGTTTTTTTTTAGCTATTTTATACAAAGAAATTAAGGAAATTTGCTATCTTTGTAATTTTCTCATTTTAAAGATTATAAAACTGGGATAGGAGCGTAGCTCCAATCCGCCCAGGAACCGCAACCCCTTAACACTTATGTGTTTGCACCATAAGTATGAGAGGGTAATTACTTTGTCAGCAACTTTTGCAGCCGAGTTCTTTATGTTCTTGAAGATTGTCTCATTACGAGCTAGCCATATGTTCCAAAGGAAGCAGAAGAAGATAGAGTTGAGTTTTGCTTTTTCCTTGGGCAATTCCCCCATGAAGCAATGTGGTCCGACAATTTCGTCACATTATTAAACTGCATGTCCGTCAACCTGATCCATTTGAAAATTGATTATTAGGCTAATTTGGTGAATTCACATTGTACGAGTAGGTGATCGACTGTTTCCTGATTATTTCCGCATAATGACAAATCAAATTGTTAATCTTAATCCTAGCCTTTAGAGTGGAAACCACCGAAATTCTTCCCATAGAGGCACGCCATACCCAACAACGAACATTGAGTGGTACCATTTTTGACCAGTATATTCCTTTATCCCTGTAATGAATTAGTTTTGAGTCTATTAAGCCTTGGAGATGCTTGATAGAGAAGCTACCATCAGGGTTCAAATTAAAATGGAATCCGAATTTTGATTTGGGGATATTCTCCAAGTTCCCAATACTTGTGTACAGTTGTAGCAACTCATGAAGAGGTTCGGCATCATGTGGTTCTGCTTTCCAATTCCAAGTGAAGCCATTAATTGAAATACGTTCCTCAGCATGACACCGTTTGACAGTTTATTTTCAATACAAGGAAGGAAAGCATGATTGAAAGGTAGAGCTCCCATACCATACATGTAACACCCTGTTTCGAATCGTTTCATAACATGAAGTCCCGATACTGAACCAACCCTTTCTCCTGGAGTCTTGCAGCAGTAACAACTGCAATGGCTGCAGTAGCAGCAGCCTCCATGACAACAACATATATCTAATCAAAAAACACAGTTATCGCGGTCTTGACAGAATGAAACATCTCCAATATCGCCTCCCTAACAGCCATGGTCACCTGATTGGTGATCATCTCATGAATCTCATCATCAGTCAATCCTAGCCTCTTTGGGTCGCCAACTCCTGATCTAGAACCTCTAGTGATCGACATACTGAAAAACAAACCAAAATACATAAGAAAAGTCACAATTCATACTATTACATCATTACGGGATAACTAAACCCTCAGGTTTCATGACTTCCTTGATGGTCGTACAGTTCCTATGCTTCCAGTAATACGGGCTCATACTACCTTCCACACCTACCTATAATTTCCAAGAAGGATCTTCACGAACCACCCAACCATAAACCCAAAAAACTAGGATACGCATACATCCTATACTTACTTTCTCAAGAGTAGCTAATCATTCCTCAAGTTGACCTACTATGAACCATGTTCATTCATGAAACTTCCACTAGCCCTACAACCTCTCATGTATGCTAATCATACATAATATTGGATTCGATAGACAAACGAATACTTGACTCTACCCTAAGTCCACAACCAGACAAGGAACAAAAAATAAGGCTAAGTCAAACATTCTCAAGTTATAAAATCTTATTTATGTACAACTATGATGCATACACTAAACAACCTCAATAATAATGTCAGTTCTATATAGCATATCAAGAAATTCTCCTAAGCTATTGTCACACCCCCGAACGAGATGGCGGATACGTCCGGGGGCTTATGCATGACTTCATCTTGAAATATCATTACAGTGAATATAATTGAAACATAACATTATCATCATCACACATGTAATATAACAACATTCATTGTTTACATCGAGTATTGTATTTGAATATTACATGCCAAAATAGTAAGAGTATGATGAAACAAAATATAATACAATATCCATGAGTTTGTTTCGTTCATCCTGCTTCAACGGTTTCCTGAGAATACAAGTTATCTTGAAAAACGGTCAACATAAAAATGTTGGTGAGTTCATAAGCATGTTTGTGAAAATGATTTGTATAACTTTGAAAACCACCAGAAAATCCTATATTTTTTGCAATCTGTTTAGTGTTTTTGTGTCAGATCTTGTATTAATGCATGTATGTTATTGTTTATTTGACTAAAAGGGTAAAGAAAATGTAGAGAGAATGCAAAGAGCATGTAAAGAGAATGTTCCCAGACAACCCGATGTTGTCTGTAAAAGAGAAAGTTGTCATACCAACCCCCAAGGTTGAGTATCAGTACGAGAATGTTTCCGAGTAATCCAAGAGAAAAGAGAATGGTCTTCTGTAAACTTCATAACGTTAATTCCTCTAAGTGAGTCGTCATAACCATACTAAATAATGAAAATTTCGCCTGTCTTGGCGTTGTTGGACGCCGGTTTTGATTTTTGATTATAAGGTTTTCGTCACCCTAGACTGGGTTAGTCTAACTGTAGCGAACAACTCAGGTGTGGGGTGTCATCAACGTATAGATCTATACACAAATCCCACCTCTCCCTCCAAGAGACTCTGGTTATAACTACAGGCTACGATCGTACACTTAATAGGTGTTAACCGACAAAACTCATTGGATCCTTAATCGAATTTACGCGAAGAAAGGTATAATCTCATTCCAGGCCCAATGAACCATGTAAGTGAACCACTAAGGCATCGCTAAACATGTAAATCATTTAAATGCCCAAATTGGAATGAAATTATATAACATGGGCCCGAAATATATATATATATATATATATATATATATATATATATATATATATATATATATATATATATATATATATATATATATATATATATATATATATATGAAAGGACAACTAAGGCCCATTTCACATGTAAGGTATTTACAGGCCCAAACAGCACACAAATAGTATCCAAGGTTCGTCGCACATGTTAATGGGTCAATGAGGCCCAATAAACATGTAAATAGTATACAGAACCTATCACACATAAAAATGGGTCACTAAGGCCCAATAACCTAGAAAATGATCAAATTAATCCGTTTGTTAGTTTATCATTGGTTTTGGTTCAAGTATTCACTAAAATAGCATAAAAGCCCACTTTTTGTAAAAGTGACTTTCTTGGCCCAATAAGCCAAAAATTTACAATTAAAGCCCCATTTTCGTAAGAATAACACTTTAGTCTCCATTTTGTTCAAAACTTGTGTTGATGACTAGTTTGTGGTAAAAATAACATTTTAAACCCATTTTTGTCAAAAATGTCATTTTTGGCTTGATTTTTGTCGAAATACACATTTTTCTGGTTTTGGGCTTTTCCGACCTATGTTTTGGAAAATTTGTAGAAAAATCATCGTAAGTCAAAATTTGGATCCGTAAATTCTAGAATTTTGGAAATTTTGTCTACTTTGTTCAAAATTTTTCTCATAATTTTTAATGGCTTCTAACAAGTGTTAAATTGCTCACCTTCACGGCCTGGTCCGAAATTATTTCAAATCTGATAGGCAGTTTTGTAAAATTCGCCAAAAATTGTAGAAAAATCGTATGAAAACTTGAGAGTAGTCATTTTAAAGTTATAAACCTGAACGTTTTGCATGTAAAACAATTTTGAAAAATATTATCATTAAGGGGGTCAAAACATTCCGAGATTGGACCAAAACTTTTCTGTCAAGGGCTGTTTTATGAGTTTAATTTATAGATCTTAGAACACAACACTCATTTTTGCTATTTAAAGTGTATAAATACCAGATCTACTAGTTTACATGTATTATATGTGATAACACATATTTTTCTCAAGGTTTTTATGAATATCCAAGGGACAAACTTAATGTTCTTAGCATATTTTTAGTTTTATGAAGTAAACAACACAAAATCACCAAATGGTTCAAGAAAACACACATAATCATGCATATACACATAGATCTACACATAAGACTTGTATTCTCCCCTAAAAACCAAGTAAAAACTGAAAATATGGGGTATGAACTCACCTTGGGGTGATGGATCAGTTTTGATGAAGAAGTGGAAGAAGATTTTTAATCCTAGCAACTTTCTTGAGTAGATATTGAACTTAGATGGTTCAAAGATAATGATTCTTATGGAAGAACCTCTTTGAAAGGATTATAATTCTCGAAAATTTTGAGAGGAAAAGAGAGTAGTTTTCTTGAGAGTGTTGGAAAGGATTTCAAATGAAGTGTGTATGTGTGTGTGTTTGTGATTCTCGCCCAAGGAGAAAAAGGAAAAGGGGAAAGAAAGAATGCATGGAAACATGAGTTCATGCTTTGTTATTTGATGTGCAATAGGCTTGGATAACCACTAAACAAAAATGAGGTGGCTTACTCTCATTTACCCCCTAGTTTCTTTCCTTTTTTTCATATGGGCCGAAATTGGGTTTGGAAAAAGGGGCAATGGATTAATTTGGCCCATTTGTAGCCTTGGTCCGAAACTATAAGGCCCAATAATTATTCTTTGGCCCATTAGGCTCTTAAGGTGGTTCACGGCCCAAGATGGTACAAAGGAATGGGTTTGTGGTCCATTAAGGCTAATTAATTCATTTATGGCCTAACAAGGCCCGTTAGAGATAACTAGTCCATTTTAGGTCCATTAAGGGTAAAATGAACTATTTTAGGCCCATATGGCCCAAAAGTTTGGGTTTTATGAGTGTGGGTCCATTTAGAACCCAATTAGGGTTTTTAAGCCCAAAATAGTTCAAGTTGAAGATTTATTGGTCCATTAGGCCCAATAAGAGAATCCTAGTCCATAGTGAACTTGAGCCAGGATGTCTAGGGTTTTCAACTCATAGATGAACATATGAGATGTATTGTATTAGGTTTTGACATTCATTCAAGAGTTTGGATTCAAATGGACGACGTTGATTGAACATAGGGTATGATATTCACTTAAAGTATAAGCCTTACAATATATGATGTTTTCATGAGAATAGAATTCCCTAGCTAAGATTGCTAGTCGTGACAGATATCAAGCGTCATAAATCAAGCAATTATATCATGCAATTTCTGAAGATCCATATCCTGCAACTAGCATGCAATTCTATCATATCCTCAATTCAAAGAACAAGTATGCGTATTTTGGGGAATACTTTCCTTGGCTCTGGCTGATTGTACACATTGCATCCTCTTTGTTTATCATTTTAGAGTTAAAATTTAAAAATATTTTGCAGATCCTCAATTTGAGCCTGGAACCACACGAGTGTTCATCTAATTCTCTCAAACTAGGGCTCTGATACCAACTTGTAACATCCCAAAAACCATAGTGATTTTTTTTCGAATTCATTTTCATAAAACCATGTAACAATCAACCATTGGTTTCCCAAAATATCATAACAAATCAGAGTATCAAAACATCTCTCAAATCATGAAAATCTGTAGGGTGATGTAAACGTTCAAACCTTTTCCACCCCCGCTTGAAACATTTAAATCCATAACTGTAAGCCAAAGCTTAGCGAGTTCCCCATAATACTCCACATAATAATACAATAATAATTACCATACATGCATATATGGTTTGTTAACCCATGACCTCAATCCAACCATCCAGGGTTTGTTGGCATACCGCCTCAACCCAACCATCCAGGGTTTGTTGTTATATCGCCTCAACCCAACCATCCCAGGTTTTTTGGTCTACCGCATGAAGCAATACCACTTCAACCCAACCATCCAGGTTTTGTTGGCCTCCCGCCTCAACCCAACCACCAATATGTCGTCATATGCAACAGATAAACAATACTCAGCAATTACAAGTAATCAAACATATCTACCAATGTAATAGGTCACTACAACATAACAACATCCTATATACCAAGATACATAGCATAACCTAGTGGGCTGACATTGGTGCCTTTAACCCACGAGTACAATGAGGAAAACTCACCTCAAAGTACAGAAGATAGTTCAACTGATCACTGCTCCAAATACCGGATCTACATGCCACCTATACAACAAACATGGACCAAGCCTCAATCAACTACTCAAATTACTCCATTTGACCTAAATTAAAACTTTGTCAACAGTTAAAGTCAATAATCAATGGTTAATGGTAAAAGTCAACATTCCAAGGTCACTCAGTCAGTCGTCACGTCGTGATCATCTATTGGTCATGTCGTGACCTAATAAAATATAATAGTTATACTTCTTCCATTGTTACATCGTGACACCCAAGTTGTTACGTCGTGACGACACTTTGGACAGAAATAAGGTATAAGCTCTTAATCCATTAAGCCCTTAAATTCAGACCTTCCATAAGTCTTTCTCTATCTTAGAACACCATAAAAATTGTAGATTTTTGGGCATGCATGTCCCACACACAAGCTAGGGAAAAACAAGAAAAGAATGGGTTAGGATCTTATGCAAGGGTCCCAAAACCTAACCATACTTTAGATCCAACACTTATCTCATCAAAGGGACGTCGGTGATCCATAAAGTTGACAACTTTATGGACCCCCGTCACTATATCAATCCTATACATGAAATATGGTGCATAAAAACCTAGATCTAAGCTTACAAAATCATAAAGCATTCTACTTGGAAACTCATAAGGGTCTAAAAGGTGTGAAAATGGATGACGGTGAAGCTTGAATGCTGAGTTGATGCACAAATATCTATCTCTTCTTCTTATTTGCTAGAAAACACCCAAATGGAGCTCAAAATCAACTATAGAGGATTGGGGTTTCAGGGGGGGGGGGGTGTTAGGAGGTGATGGAGGCTGAGGGTGGGATAACCCTAGCCCTCACTTCCTTTAAATATGGGAAAATCCCAAAAACTAGGGTTTGGCTCACAACAGATCTCATGTCGTGACCCATAAGTGGCCGCATCGTGACTCCTAAAGATATTTATGTTTCTTCCAGCGTGGTCATGTCGTGACACATAAGTGCTCACATCGTGACTAGGGTTAAAATCTAAAGATTTCGATCAAAGATTCAAAAAAGTGTTTACCTAGAACTAGGTGTTACACTGGATCACATGGGGGTGAATCGTAAAACATTGACAATATTTTAGTCCAATGTTTGATTATTTAACCTTTTTATGGAATATTTTGCCTATAAATCACTATACTTTCGTTGTTGCAGAGTCATTTGAATTAATGGTTGTTAAGGCATGTCTAATCGTAGCTTTTACTTTAATTGCAGATGACATGTCCTTACTCTAATTTTTGTTTTGACAAAATTACAAAGTTGGTCCCTATGGTTGGAAAATTTTTGTAGTTTTGGACCAAAAAGTTTTGGTGGTGCACGGATGTCCAAAATTGGATCTTTTTATTGGTTGACAATATTCTAAGTTATTATTTAATTTAACTATTTATTTAATTGTCTAAATCATGTAAGTTGTGTTGGGCTTAGTGGATTGGGCCTTTATAAGTGGGCTTAGCCGAGGCCATACGTTGGGCGTAAGCCTGGTGTACGCTAGGCGTAGATGGATCATATGGAACGCGGAGGTATGCACGTATGCGCAACGTACATGGTCAGACTCAAAACCCTAATTTCTAGGGTTCAAGCCTTATATAATTTCATTAAGTCCCAAGTGTTACCCTCCTTATCAACCTCTATTGTCCAAAACTCCTAATATTGAACCCTACAACATCTTGGTGTGTTCTTGACCTTGTGGAGTGTATTTTTGGTAGTTTGGTGCCTTGGAAGGAAGGATAAGAAGTTGGTGAAGAAGAGTTGTTGGAGCTTAATCTTAAAGATCCGGGTTACCATCATCTTTTGGCACTTATTTTAGGTATAAAGCTCAGAACTTGTTGTTTTATAGCTTAGATCTCCTTTGTTTGAGTTTTTGGACCCTTATTGGTCCCATAGATGAGATCTTGTGGATTATTGTCATATCTGAAGCATAGAGTTGCTACTCTTGGTGTTCTTTTGGTCATAAAGTCATAAAGTTTCCATCTTTGAAGCTTATAACCATCGATGCTTGAGTTTGAGTTCATTTTATGGAAGTAGAATATTGTATTTCGGGTTTGGGTTCATTTGGGGCATGCAAAGCCACCAAGTTTATGAATTTTTGGTTTAAGATGTTGCATATGACTCACATCTGTGATTGGAACCCTTAGACTTAAGTATTTAAGAGCTTATTAGAGAAATGGATTAATGAGTGAGTACGCTGGGCGTACAAGCTCGTACGCACAACGTACAATCCATGTAGCGTGTACGCTTAGCGTATAGTTGAGTAAGCCATGCGTACTCAGTGATTGGGCTTTGCGTCTTTTGGTCCTCGGTTGGGCTACTTCTTTGGACATTGTTGTTTTGGGCCTTAGTGGGCCATCTGAAATCGAGCCTTTGGACTAAGGATGTTTATTGGGTCTAGGGGTAAGGCCCATATTAAGGGTTTGGGCCCAATTTGGAAAATTGGGCCATAAATGGGCGTTGGAGGAACAAGTGGTTTTGGGCCTTGGTCTTGGATCATATTAGGTCAGGGCTAAAATGGTCATATTACCCCAAGAATGGATTATTGAATATATAATGGAACCCAAGTGTTAATTGGGTGGTATTGTGAACTGTTAGCTCGAGGAGTCGTTAGTACAGCAACTAGGGATTTATTTAAGTGAGACTCAACATTCGAGGTGAGTTTCCTAACTCAGTTTAGTGGGTCTAAGGCAGCAAATCCAAACCTTGATTGGTGATGTTGATATACTTGTTTTCTGTGTGATACTTGTATATGCTTGTATATGTATGTTTATTGGGCGGAGCCCGTTATGTGAGTGTGGGTGGGCCCCGTTATGCGAGTGTGGGTGAGACCCATATCTCATTGGGCGGGGCCCGTTATATGATATGTATGGTATGCGGTATATTGGGGAACTTACTAAACTTTGTGCTTACTATTTTTAGTTTATGTTTCAGGTACTTCCGGTTCCAAGGGGAAGAGCTCGGGTTGACTACATCACACACACCATATGGATTCTGTTTATGGGACATACTCTGAGTTTTATGATGTTGACGTACCTATTTTATTGGGTTGTATGAACAATGTTTTGGAATACTGTTTTTACTTAATTCAAAAATGAAATTTTTGGGTCATAATTTTTGGGATATTACATTAAATTGGGGGGGGGGGGGGGGGGGGTATTGATTTTTCAAGATCAGAAGGGCTTAAATCAAACAACTACCAATTATCACTATTAAACTAAGCAAATAAAACAATTCAAATTAAATATTAAATAGTACTTTCATTAGATATGAATCCCCCATTTTCCCTATGGTTGATTTCTTATTAAATTACTATTGTTGGTTACCAAATTATTAAGTAACTAGTTATTATGATCAAATTCGTAGTTGTTATCAATTTATGACTTACAATGTTATGATCAGACACAAGTAAACACGAAATTGATATAAATATGAATTTGGCTATGCAAGATAAATCTAATAGTTAGTTTCCTATGATCAAGTCAAGCAACCAATCACAAATTATGGATAAATTATGCTCTCTAAAACTGTTAAAGTTATTTGCTTTAATTACCCAATCTAAGATTTGTTCAACCCTAGCTCTAGCAATTTAATGATCATAAACCAAAAGTTAATCAAGTTCATGCATAGAGAATTATCATCTACTACACAAAACTTATATAAGGCAGTAAAGACTAGAACTAAAACATGTAAGGTTTTGATTTATCAACACTAGAAAAACCAACAATAATTAATCATAAAATTGAAATCAACACATAGTTCAAAGGGTTTATCATCACTAACAAAAGTATAAGGGGTTTAGCCCCTAATCATGGTAAAAACACATAAATAATCCAAATAATGTAGTATTATTCTAGTACTCTTCTTTTCTTGGACTTCAATTGAATTCTCCCCTTCAAATGAGAAAAACAATGTAGTTCTCCCCTTCAAATGAGAAAAAGAAATATCATTAATATAATAGGAGAGAGAGAGAGAGGGGGTTAGGGGTGGGGTGGGGTAGGCTAGGGGATATTTTTTTTTCTATTTTTTTATTGAAAATAATAAAAACTAATTAAAATATTAAAACGAAATTATTTAAGGGTATTTTTGTCATTTAAGGTTGGGTTTGGATCAAAACCATAAAAGATACCAATTATAGAGATCAGAACCACACACCATATTCAAAAATGGACCATTAATGCACCAACAAACCTTTTTGGACCAAAACCAAATAAATTTTGCTAACAATAAGGACCATTTTTGTAATTTTGTCAATTTTATACTCATTATCTTCTTTTTCCACTTCACCTGCATATACTCATTATATTCTTTTTCATTTTATCCACAATCATTCTTTTTCCACTTCACCTACATATACTCATTATATTATTTTTCATTTTATCCACAATCATATAAGCTATAAAAAACTAAAAAACCTATCAATCTCAACTAAAAGACACCACGATGGTATTTTGGATTTGAACAAATGATGCACTTATGTTCAAGTCAAGTAATGGCAATGTTAGGGTTTCATTCAGTTGTGGTCTCACTCCCCAGGTGTAGAATCTAGGGGTATTGAAAATAAATGAAACCGAATAACTAGACAAAACCTAACTATGTCTGGTTCAATTGGTTCGGATTATTCGGTTTTTGGTTTGGTTTTCGGTTAAACCGAATATCTGAAATCTTATTTGGTTTAATTTTCGCTATTTCAACCATTCCGTTAAGCCGAATAAACGGACTAACATTATATATATATATATATATATATATATATATATATATATATATATATATATATATATATATATATATATATATATATATATATATATATATATATATAACTTTCTAACTTTCAATATTCATATCCCAAAATATGTTTTCATATTCCAATTAATAGCTTTCTATCCAATACATTATTGGACATTTTTATTGGTTGGTTGGTTTTGTAAAAAGAAAACGTAACAATAAATACGAATAGAGGATTATTACACCTGTATTTGGATCATGCTAATGTTGTTAAACTTCTTGTATCCTTTTCTAGACCTTTATTCTCATAGGTCTAACATGAGAGTAAATCAAACATATTACTCACTCATTCACTTTATATATTTTGTCTTGCATCTTAGTTATAACTTACACTACATCAATATACAGCATTTAAACTTATTAAAACTTGTCATCACTCGTGAAATTAAATTTCACAAAAACCGTCTAATAACCAAATAATATAAAAATGCTAGGTTTTACACTTTTATCCATGTTTGTTATAAAATATACACTTTACATCCTAACTTTTGTTATTCAGATTTAACCAAAACCTAACCAACTAAACCGCAAAACCAAATAAACCGAACTTTATTTGTTTCGTTTTGGTTAATGTTTAAGAAGTCAAAACTGGTTGAACCGGAGTGAATAAATCGAACGAATAATACCCCTAGTGAAATTCTTGCTGACCAGTTAGTTTCCAATGTAAATACCACTTTATTTGTCACATGATACTGCTTGAGATTTTGGTTTGGGGTAATATGGATGAGGTTGTCGAAAATCAACCCTATAAACTCACGCATTGGTGGATCTAAGGCTTTGAGAGTGGGGGCAGATGCCCCCAATGGGAAAAAAAAATTACGTATGAATATGAATATTTCAAGTATTTTAAATTTGCCCTTTATGTTTTTAAAAATATGCAAAAATACCCCCAACAAAAGAAAAATAATGGAATCACCACTGAATTCACGAAACATTTTACATCATCATAACTCATATTTATTAAAAGTGGGAGAGAGAAATATAGTATTTGCTACCAGCCAAAATCCAAATTCAAAGAAATAAAAATGAAATAAATAAATAAACTGTCTTGTTTATGGGGGAACATATGCTTGATGAGGTCCATTGGTGGGCTCAAAAGTCTTGGTGGAGATTGTTGTATAGGTGGTTGGTGGTAAGTGGTAACATTGATTCTCTAGTTTATACCATAGTGAGCACTGAGCAGTGAAGGTAACGTTGATTATTTTAGAGCTTTGTATTTTTTTTTTTTTGGTTAGAGTTTATGAAATTTTGTATTTTTTATTTGTTGATTCAACTCAATTTGTTTGACACATTAATTATTAAAACAATTTTACTAAATAATAACCGTGTTTTATTTTTGTTACCACAGTCCACATTGTGAGCTTAACGGTTTAGGTGCCAACATTTCTTATGGAATGTTGAGGGTTCAAAACCTAACACACTTGAAATATTTAAAGTGCTTCATGTTTTAACCAGTAGTGAAATCTGTATACAAGTTTATTAAAAAAAAAGTATTAAGGTCTAAATATTTAGAAACTTTGAATTTGTAAGAAAAATAAGAAATATATTGAATTATAGAAATTGAAGTGCTCATTTATCATTTAAATTTAAACAAATAAACAAAAGAAATAATTGGGCTTCAATTTAGCAATTTTGAAATTAGAATAAAATTGTATTAATGAAATTGATATTAATTTATTATTACATTTAAGTATTATATGAAATTTAATAAAATAGAAAAAAATCCATAAAATGACACGTAGAAAAAAAAATTAATTTAAAATAATTATAAAATGAGATATGACAAAATGAATGAGTATTTAACATATGACAAAAATATTTATTTATTAGAGTAGAGAAATGTTAAAACACTGAACCACTCTCAAGGTGGCTTACTTGTGATCATTTGATATGAAGCACTCTAAAATAAAGTTGATACATACAATTATAAGTTAGTCAACAACAATCAGTCCCCTAAAAATTGTTGTAAGGATCTCTCTACCAATAATCTTGGCAAGAACATTCACCTCCCTTAAAATGATGAAACCTACTTCCATCCCTCACCACAATCTCCCTCTCAAACACTTTGGATATAACTTTGGTTATCTCATGACAATCTCCACAAACCCTTAAATTCTTCACTATCCGAATGCATTTTCCACTCCCAATTACCAACAAACCAAATGCAATTGCTAACCTCTCACTATGCTCTTTTATCACATTGATCTTTTCTTCCTCTTCCAAATCATGCAAAACTTGTACAACATTAGGCAAATAACCAGCCTCTAAAACCCTAGTGTTTATCCTATCAAGCATTTTGTAAATCTCCATACTCATATCATGTTCTCTATCTCCCGCAACAAATTGATGGATTTTCCCTTGTGCTTCTATCAAACTCCATCCAGGAATCTTTTTACTATTTCGACCATTTATCATACCTCGTGTTCTTACAACTTCTTCCCATTTATACGACTTTGCATAAATTCCAGATAATTGTACGTAGTTTCCATAGTGATTTGGGTCTAATTGGATTAACTTTTTACCAGTTTCTTCACCAAGTTTTATTAATCCATGTGTTCTACAAGCTCCAAGAACTGTTACCCACAAAACAGGGTCTGGTGGGATTGACATCTTTTCAACTAATTCAATGGCTTCAAGTACTAAACCTTTACGACTTAAAAGATCAACCATGCACCCGTAATGCTCCATTTCAGGGTCAATGTTGTACTTTTCCATCATTAGTTTGAAATAATGACAACCTTTGTCGACTAATCCTGCTTTACTACATGCACTTAATACTCCTATGAAGGTCACATTAACAGGTGTAAGTCCTTTGGTTAAAAACTTTTCAAAAAGATCAATGGCTTCCATGGCTAGTCCATGTATGGCTAATCCACATATCATGACATTCCATGATGAAACATCTTTTATTGGCATTTTGTTGAACAAGTTTCTAGCTTTATCGATGTACCCACATTTAGCATACATGTCAATGAGGCCAGTCTGAATGTGCATTGTCATTGGGAAATTTAATGAATCTATAGTTGAATGAATCATTCTACCTTTTTCAATCAATCCCAATTGAGCGCATGCTGAAAGAACCATCACTAGAATGGATTCATTAGGTGACAATTGAAGATCCATCATTCTTTTGAAAGAGTCTAATGCTTGTTCTAAGTATCCATTCTGCACGTAACCTGTTATCAATGAGCTCCATGATATAACGTCTCTCTCAGGCATTTCATCGAACATCTTCTCTACATTGTCTATCTGTCCAGCCTTTGCATACCCTGCCATCATTACGTTCCATGTAACAAGATCTCGACAGGCTGGGCTCTCATCAAACAAATCTTTCGCGTGTTTAGTCTCATGAGAAGTGAAATACAAATGAATCAGTGCGTTTCTAATATACACGTTAACAAAAAACCCAAGCTTTATGACATGAGCTTGGATCTGAGTCCCTTCGATAATTCCCATAAACTTACTACAAGCTTGAAATAAAAAGGGAAATGTATAGTTGTTAGGCTGAAAATGCGCATTTTTACGCATGAAGGAGTAGAGGGAGAGAGCTTGGTGAGGAGATTCGCTCTTGGCGAAGCATCGGATTAGGTTATTGACAGCAAAAAGAGACGGGTTTTGAGTTGAATTGAGAATCGAAAGAGAATACTGAAATGGGGTTGATTGCGACTGAGCTAAAGCGGCAAGGAGTTGGCCTGTGAAATGGCTGTCACCGTCATACCCGGCGGCGATAAGGCGGGCATGGAGTTGTTTGATTTGGTGGAGGGAAGGGTTAGTTGGGAGTGATAAATAGTGGAAAGTGGAAGTTATAGGCGTTGGAAATTGTTTGAAGAGGGAAATCGGCGATTTTAGTATGCCAGTGGACATTAAAGAATAGAAACTTGAAACAGATTTCTCCCAAGAAGAAGCAGTGCAAACATTTCTTTATTTATTATATTGGGTTATGGGTTGTTCATATGTCTCGCAGTCTCGGTTAGATCGATTAGATTAAAGGCTATGTTTGATGTAGTCAGACGTTGACTTTCAGTAGATTAAGACTATGTTTGATACTCAATCAAATTTTAATCAATCAGAACTATTAAACTATTGACATTTTTTTTTTTCGTTTATAGACAGCTAATGTATTAAATAAAATTAGAAAACAAATTTTTATCTATAGCCACCAACCAACTTGCCGACTCACCAAACTCCTCTATACATAAATAAATAAACGTCACATTTAATAAATAAGGCTCTTTTAATGAACTAAAATACTGAAAGCCAACAAGTAATAAAATATAATATCATTTGTCTGAGTATGCAATCATCGATCATCAATAATTGAAACATCACAACGTATTATTCATAAAGATTAAAGATTTCAAATTTCACATATGTTGCATAAATATAGTCGTACATTCAACAGTACACAAATTAGAGTCAAAAGGTACTTTGCACACTTTGAAATTACATAAATAGACATATAAAATAAACAGTACTTATACATTTATTACTTTTCCAACGCACACCTTAAAGAAAAGAAGAAAAAAAGAACTTAAAACAACACAAAACACAGTCGAAAGTTCAAACACTAGAAACATAAAACACCAAATCTATAAATTAAACCCAAAGAGATCTATCCATCTCTCTTTCTATGTTCTCTCAGAAGTCGAACACCCACCATGATTATTATTATTATTATCCAAAAAACGAACCACAACTATCGTAATATTATCAGCACTACCCCTCTGTGAAGCCTCCATCATCAACCTATTCGCTGCCTCTTCAGGGCTCTCAATCGGTTTCACCATAGCCACAGCTTCATCATTTGTCACAACATCCCAAAGTCCATCACTCGCCAAAATCAAAAACTCAAGCGAATTGTCAACTTTCTCCTCTTGAATCTCCGGATCCGCCACCACGTATTGTTTTAAGAGTTTATCACCAAACGCCCGCGACACTGCGAGCACCCCACCCACCCGCCATGTCCCCGCCCACATCACGAACCCGCCCGCATCCTCGATGCGCTGGCGTTCATCGGTTTGGTCGGGCTTGTGGTCCCGAGAAACCGCGAACGCCTTCCCGCCGCGGGAAATAACCGCGCGGGAATCGCCCACGTTGGCGACCAGTAACCGG
Organism: Lactuca sativa; assembly: GCF_002870075.4. Taxonomy (NCBI): domain Eukaryota; kingdom Viridiplantae; phylum Streptophyta; class Magnoliopsida; order Asterales; family Asteraceae; genus Lactuca; species Lactuca sativa. The sequence continues at coordinate 220,823,159 of NC_056631.2, read as the reverse complement.
TCGCCAACGAGGATGGCCGTGGACGCGGTGGATCCTGCGTCACGGTTCTGGTTGTTTTCGGATTTGAGAAACTCGGTATCCGTGTGGGAGTAGGCTTCTGCTATGGCGGCTTTGGTGTCGGAGATGAATTTCGGGTGTTTGATTAGGTTGGTGAAGAGGTGTTGTTTCACGTATTCTGCCGCCCGTGCGCCGCCATGGCCGTCGAAGACGCCGAAGAGACCGACGGTTTCACCGTCAACACCGTCGATTCTTGCCTCGTAGAAATCTTCCATTGATGAGCGCTTTCCGGGTGAGCTGGCGAATCCGTAGCTGAATTTTGAGTCTTGGCTTAGACCGCCACCACTCACCGGTGACTCACCGTTGGGTTGACCCGCGATGGCGGATGATACGGATGAATTGAGGTATCCCATGTTGAGTTTCAAATCAAATTTCCTATAAAAGAGATGCAAAATAAAATCGAGTTAATACATTTATGTAGTTGCTGCAAACTGTTTATTCTTTCAGCAACCCCGAGACTAGTCTACACTGTCATAAAAGCATCGTGTTAGATATAAATCAAATACAAGTAAAGTGTCCAGAGAAAGCTCAATCCACATTAACTGAAACTCATACACTATAAAAATTGACTATTTCTGCAAGTATTTCCAATCCCCAAATTGGTAGTGAATTAAATAGGAACAACCGAAAGAAAATGAATTCTACATCGAATGATCTAAATTTTGACCTTGAAATTTGATCAAACGCTAAGAATATAAACCAAAAAGATGTTAAGATCAAACCGCGTATTATGTTTGCATTTCTGGAAGAACAGGATATGAAATCATAAGTCAACCAAAGGGCATCTTATGATTAATTTTTATACTTTGAAAAAGAGGAGTATCTAAGATTGATGATGAAACATGAAAATGATAAACACGATTTGGATCAAAATTTTGACTCTTGGTCAAAATTAGGTTTTTGGATGTATTCAAGATAATTAAAGCTCCTCGTAACAACATATCGACAACGATACGACAGATTTTGTTTCTATAAACCGACTTAGTATGCAAATTCAACGAACGAGCTTAAGATTACGGATAAAACTTCAGAAATTACCAATTCTGAGATCACGCAACTTCGTTCGTTGATTAATCAAGAGTGAATCTGAAAAAAAAAAAAGATCGGAAATTTATAAGATCAGAATCAAAAACAATAAGAACAATATATGTATATATAGATAGAAATTTCTCACCTGGTAGCACCAAACGCGGTTGAGATCTGATCCTAACAATCGAAGTGAAGATGATTGATTAGATTCAAGAAGATCCAAGAAATATCTCTGGAGCTAGGTCAAAAAGTTGACATTTTGACTTTTGCATTTGCTCGTCTTCTCATAAACGGGGCACCAATCCAAGATCCACTATATACTCTCAAATGAACATTTGCCCCCTTCATCTTCAACAATTGTTTTGATTAGACCTTGTAGTTTTCATAAATTTTAAATAAGCATAATGACTGGGTTTTCTTTTCATCATTACTATTTAATTGTGTGCATGGAAGTTTACCGAACTATAAAAACATTTCTTGAAGCATCTTGCCAGTATTCGGCAAAAATCCTAGAGGTCTTGATGGCTAGATTTGTTAAGTCTAACAATTAAACAATATGATTTTCATGATCAAACGACCGTTGGTTGTATATTGGGACATAAAAATTTGTTTTGTCTTTTATAATTTAATAGTATTGTTTTTCAGGTTTAACAACATGAGAAGATAAGAAATATCAAATCTCGTTAGGTTTTACAATAAAAAATTAATTTTATTGATAACTTACACTATAGAGACTTTAATCTTGAAAAGTTTGAGACTCCATTTATATATCTTTGTTTTTACTTAATAAACATCTGAAAGAATTTTATGTTCTTTTTAGAATTCTTAAAATTCTTCATTTATGTAACGCTTTTAACCTTGCATTTAAAATGTAGGAATCAAAATAATATAAGTTGTTGAAATGTTTCAATAAAGCACTAAATGGTAACAAGATGAAATGAGATCGGTTCAAGTGTTTAGGATAAAAAAAAGAGCCAATATGGTTTACAATTAATACTTAGCTATTTTAACATATCAAATAAGATTGTTTTGGTAAATATGATTTAAAATTGTAACTTTCTTGTGTAATCATATCTCATCAACCATGTAGACGTTGTAGAATGTTGTGGAAAGCAATTCACATGTACATGCTACAATTCAAATGATTGTTCTAAACAATTTGAGTTATACACTAACCAACCTCTCGAAATGCTTTTATGGCATCCAAACTCCAACTACAATAAATGTAAGAATTAGGAACGAGAGTTGCTAGAAATGGTTAGTAGTTTTAAAATACACTTGTAAAAAATCAAACGGATATATTAGTAAATTCACAAAGGTTTGATGGGTGAAGTGTAACCGAGATTCGCAACAACATGATGATTCATGGTTTGCACGTACAATGACAAGTCAACATGCCCTATAAATATGCATTTTAAACGTTTTATCTTTTTTTTTTTAAGAAAAAAGGTAATTACTATCTTTTAGGTTTTCTCGAAAAAAGATTCTTGTGATATATTTTTTCTTTATGTAGGCCTCTCAATATGGTTACAATTTTCCGTTGCCTTAAATTGTTATAACCTTTTGACTTTATGGCAATTGAATCACGTCATATATGATTGCTTTTCACAAATAAATATTCAAAGAAACAATTATATTATAGTCTATTTTTGAATATGAAGTGTTTCACAAAAATGCACATTTTGAACGGTAAATCATATCTTATGTATTATAATAACTCTTTGAATTCGGCAGTCCTAGTCACTGTACCATGAACTAAACTTAGACATTAAATAGAAACGAAAGAGGGTGATGCTTGACACTTTTTAACGAATGGTAAACCTCTGACATGAGTTGGTAGTTCAAGGTCCAAAACCCCAACCATTGAACTTCTGGATTAAATTTGACAATATGTAAATACTTTTGGGTTTTATTAGTCATTTTCCTAACAAACTTTATTCTACCAATTTTTTATCGTCCTTTACGCTTGCACTCCTCCCGGCAAGTTCCAGGAAGACGCTATCAGGACTGACTTTTAAGGGGATTTGTTTTGGTAGACTAAATTATAGAAATGATCTTCCAACTAGTAACTACATAACTACATGTAGATTTCGCCCCTTACTCTTTTAGGAATATATACATCAGGCAAATGTGTCACTGTAAAGACATTAAATGGGTTGATAGGGTTTGATCACCCGTTTAGTTATCGTATCGTTTCAACCTATTAATTTTCGTATTGATTTTGTATCGGGTTTTGGGTTAAGGTTTAGACCTTGTAAAGTTATAAATATATTATGTCGTGTTGAGTTGAAGCATTCTAAAGGTTGAAAAGTAGGACACGAGAAATAGAAAAGAAAAAAAGTAAAACACTGGCGTTGGGAGGTGGAATAACAAAATTCATAAAGAAATCCTACAGCACCATCTCTAAAGATGAACAACACCACCGGTTTGCTTTCCTGAAAAAATTACTTCACGATGCAGCTGTTGACGACCAATCAATTGAAGACAATCTGGACTTCATGCTTGCCAGTCTCCATAAACGAATACAACTTTACAAATGTATAATCAACAATGAAGATATGTAATGTAAACAACATCTTAACTGTAAACTACATGTATCGTCATGTATTTTCAACTACCATAATAGATTGTGATCGTGCAAGTAAAAAGTTCCAATCCCGCAACGCGGGTTTCTTCACTAGTTTTTACTAAATGCTAAATTTTAAACTTCAAATCCTAAGCACTAAATCATAAATGTGAAACACGAAACCTTATACCCTAAAAAATAATTAACTTATACACTACATATTTTTTGTAATATGACATGTTTCTAAAACAAAGCTATTCGTCTAAAGGGAATTATCCGTTAAATGAAAACTATCTAATGCCCGACAAATAAAATTTAATTTACGAAAATCAAACATCTGATGGAAAAATGGTGCCGTCAAAAACTTCAAACCAGACATTTCAGACATAAATATAAATATTTCTTTGGTTAAAAAAAAAAAGATTAAAAAAAAAACTCTGAAATTTGATGATCAAATCTGAAATGAGGCATTCGGTAGTAAATGAACATTTGTCAAAAACTGAAAAAATTGGTATTTTTTTTAAAACACATTTATATTAGTTAGTTTATTTCAATTCACATGTTAATAAAAAATTATTAGTAAACCCTCACGAACAATTCACCATACCGAATCCAAGATTGGATTCCCGGACCAATCAAAAATTCCTTTATTTATCCTTCTTTTCTGTTCTTTCTTTTCTATAACCTACCTTAGGTCTTCCGTATAGAACCATCAAATGAAGTATCCTCGTCCGTTTCCATTTCCATTAACTACAAAACGCCAACAAAAAATACAAGCGAAGTGGAAAAAGAGAGGAATTAGGTTGTAAATTTGAATGATCCAATTTTATTTGGAAGACAAAGAAGTATGAGAAAGAGGAGTCGCGGGAGAAAAGATGGAATATTCTATCAACTTCACTATTTTAGTTATTTTCATTTTATTTTAGTTTAGTGTTTGTTCTTTCTTCGACAGAATCCTGAAAAAAAGAGGGGAAACCCCTTCGGAATTAAATTATGATCTCTGTCCCTTCTTTCATTTCACATAAAATGGAGAGGTGAATTGATGTACTTATTGGATCCGTCGGGACTGACGGGGCTCGAACCCGCAACGTCCGCCTTGACAGGGCGGTGCTCTTGCCTATTGAACTACAATCCCAGGGAAATAAGAAGAGATCTAACAGAAAATTTGGCTTATTTTTTATTCTCTCTTATCAGGTATTTCTTAAGAACAAGAGGGTTCTACCATTTGATAGTATATTGGCGAATTTTTGGGCCGAGCTGGATTTGAACCAGCGTAGACATATTGTCAACGAATTTACAGTCCGTCCCCATTAACCACTCGGGCATCGACCCAATGCCTAATTAGACGTTCCATAATCAACTTCCTTTCGTCTACCAGGCGGACTTGACAAAGTTTGGAAGACAAAATGAAAAATGTTAGAGATGGAGAGCAAAAGTAATATGTGATGAGGAATAAAATTAAATCACTTTGAAAGTTTTAATTTTAATTTTTAAGTTTGACCAACAGCATGTTTATAATATAAAAAATATTTATAAAAATAAAAAATTTATAAATAAATGAAATATAATTAAACTGGTCATATTTGAGTTGAATGTTTTGACCTTAATTCAACCAATTTAATTTACGTATTGTATCGTGTTAACCCGTTACTTAAACGTATTGAAAAATCTTACTCAAACCTGCTAACTGAGTTATCGTATCGTGTCAAATTTTGTCATGTCTAACAAAAAGATAAAAATTGTTTTTAGTTTTAACTTATTTGTGTATTATACATTTTATTTTCATTTTTTCTGTAACAATAAAATATATTTCTTCCCTTATGATACATTTTAATTTCTTTTTTACCATAATCAATGTGTTGTTCTGTTTTTTTATCTGTTATGACATTATAATTTAAATTAGTCACTTTTTTATATGTTTATTATATTGCTATAATTTAATATATTTTTTTCAAAATCTTATATTTTAATAAATTTTAATAAACATATAAATAAAAGTACATTGTCTGTTAAGTATTCAACACACCTTTTTAAAGCTGAGGATCTTTGTTATAATCACTTGTAATCTACTGGGATGGACATGGTACGATGCTATTTTTTTTCTAAACAGTATACCGTACTAACTATAATTAGTACAAATTTTTTCCTACAAATACATACCAAATATAATTGGTACCCAATGGCGGCCCTAGGGTGGTGCCGTCGTACGAGACCTCCAATCTTATGGGGCATCCGATTGAGAAATTTCATTAATATTATATTACTAACTCAAAATTTGAAAGTATATTTGGCTATAATGTCAATTTAAGTATATAAAAAGGATCACAATTTTAGTTTTGAGGGATGCAACAATAGTCAAATTATAGAAAAAAGCACCAAAATGTCATCATAACGAAGAGTCCGTTGAGTGGAGTAAAATGTATTTGAAAATAATACTATAAAATTCGATAATGATAATGTTCAATCTTTTAAAAAAAATGTAATGAATGTGTTATCATTTTTTGATAGAATTTTGATTTGTGATCAAGTAGTGGACTCTTTCTGTCTTTAGTTGTAAGAAATTTTCTTAATTTTACAAGAAATGTATGATGCCTTGATTTAATTTTTCCACAAGGCCTCTAAAATCCCAGGGGCTTATTGGTACCAACATGTTTGGCTACCAATGAGTTTGATTGGTACAATTTGATAATGGTATATACCAACTTCCTTTAATTTTCTATTGTAAGATATAAAGACAAGCAAAGACATGTATCAAGTGATTCTGGCATTTAGTAAATGAATTTATTATGTTGTTCTTTAATTTACTAAATAATTCTATAGAAATAACATTAAAGTAACATTTTTTTTTAATTTAACTTGGTAGTAACTATTGACTAATTCGGCTAAATTATATATATATATATATATATATATATATATATATATATATATATATATATATATATATATATATCATGTTCTTAAAACTGTAAACACTAAACACAATTGACAATTGAAATATATGATTTTGCAAGTTCTAAAAACTTAATAATAGTTAACTTTTGAATACCACAGTAATACCGTACCAACAAATTCATTTTATATATATATATATATATATATATATATATATATATATATATATATATATATATATATATATATATATATATATATATATATATATAATGAATTTGTTGGTACGGTATTACTGTGGTATTCAAAAGTTGACTATTATTAAGTTTTCTGAACTTGCAAAATCATAACAACACCCCACTTTTTCTTATTTTCTTAACTAGGTGACTTTTAGTAAATCTTTTTAATCTGAAATCATTCTCGTTTCCCAAATGCTCGACAAACCGTTCTGACCGAAAATTATATTATTTCATGACTAGGTACATGCCTAATTGTGTTTTAAGCTGATTTAGATTTGGTAGGTTATATAAAGTGAAAACAAGCATATAAAATTTGTATCAATGTGTCAATCGGAAATTAAGTTCACAATAGCTTTTGTAAGGTTCTTTTATTATTTTTTAAGGTCCATTTACCTAATTATAATGAAAAGTATTCCAAATTGAATGCTATGTCCAACTTTAGGCTCTTCGTTGGTTGACTTTTGAATCTTATCAAGATCAATGTGGCTCCCACTAGCCCTTTGGAAATCAACTCCCTCTCTTGGAAGACTACCCTTTGAGTAACATACACTTTGTTCTCGGAAGGTTGTTAAACAAGTATCCAAAATGCTTGATGGGCTCTCCAACGAGATAACACATCTTTAATCAAAGTCCTAGATTGTCGAGCGCTTCACGACAAGCGTAAGCCTCATAATCGTAGACTTATATATATGGCAATGAGGATATAATCCCACTTCACATATCATAGAGTGTTTCAGGAACCTACTTAGTTGGCACAAGACCAAAGGACTTCTTGTAACACTATTCATGGTATAATCCACGAATTGTTAGCAAACACAGTGCAACTCATCTAGTACAAAATCATTGAACGATTTGTTTCTCTATCCAACTAACACTTCCTAGTGGTAGTGTTTTGGGCCGAGATAGATCATGAAACTCTTTCACGATCACTTAGATGATTGATAAAGTTTGGACTGAGATTCTCACTATGAGTGTCTTATCCTATTGCCCAATTGATTCTTAACTTCGCTATATGAGGGCTCTGAACACCTGAGAGGTTCCAGGATCACATTCATACGAAGTTGGTCTCACTATGTATCGTGGTTAATCTGAACGGTCCATTAGTGTGAACTAATTCCAACAGATACTCACATCACCTAGTGACGCATTCATCATCTATCTTGATAAACAAGATTTGCATTTATCATAAGACTCGAGGTCTAATGATATCCAAAATCTGATCCAACTGGATACTTGGTAATGCATTTCTCATTTATGTATCTAATACTATGATTCCACAAATACATTTCACCCAAACATTTAGATGAGTTTGAATAAGTACTTATTATGGTCAATCTGAACGATCCATTAGTTTAACTAACATCAACTTATATTCACAATAATACACCTTATTCAAATGTTTGAATCAATTTTGAGCTATTGCTACTATACCAGCTTCATAGATTTCATGACTTTCTTTTAACATGTTAGAATGCTCCACATTTAAATAAGTCAGAACTATCTCATGAATCATAGTATAAACAATTTCAATTATAATACCATAGTTAAACATTTTGAAAAAAGTTGTCTTTTGATCCTATGAATGTAGCAAGGGCTTGGCATTCATGATCAAATTATCTTCTCCATGTTTTAGTCTTCTTACTTCATTTTAGTGACTGCACATTCTTGCAAATGTCAACACTAATCCTTAGCAAAACACTCAAGGTTTAGAAGTAATGTTTTGATGGCATTATAAATCCATATACTTGATTGAACACCAAACATGGGAGAACTAGTTATATTTTGATCCAATGGAAAGTAGCACGGGCTCGTGATCCATGATCAAATTTAACTTCTTCATGTTCCAGTCCTTTCACCTTAAATATACATTTAGGCAAGTTTGATTTCTTAGTCCTTTGCTTGTTATGGAAACAAGCAGCTATCAGAACATGTCTTAGAATGAGCCTTCCTTTGTCCTAGGTATTAGGGCCTAGATTAGGTATACAAATCGCCTTTTAAACCATGGGCAATTGGATTTCTTCTTCTTGACACTTCTATTCATGATAGTAAAATATGTGAGTGTTTTGAAGTATGCGTTTCTATGTTTGGCCATGCTAGTTCCAAAAGGAAACCTCAACATGCTACATAACTCCTTAATGGACATTCCAAGTTGTTCATATCAAAATCAGAATGAACTGATCATATGTACATGTTAGCTAGCCGAATAACCATAGTCAACTCCTAACTCAAGGAAATACCATTTTACTTCAATATGTCAATTTACAACGTACATTTTATAAATGCTATTTCTAACAATTTAGAATGTAATGTTTGAAGTAACCTAGGAAGCGCTTTAACAAAGGCGTGATCTTTCCTTTCATTTATGAGAACTATTCCCAAACTACGAAATTGACAAGACTGATCATCCTCATAGCTAATCCTTTCAAAGGTTTTATAGCAGTAGATTTTAGTGTATAAGGTTTTCGACATCATTCAATGACAAATTCCATTTTAGTTTGTTTTACTTATCCTTAGAAAATAATCACCCTAAATTATTTTAGAAGGCTAGGATCCATATTTGGCTCCATGATGTGTAAAGGAAAGCCGTAAACACACCATAAAGTTATTTAGGTAGGCAAATCCCTTTGCCAATTTCGATCACTACGAAACTCCTAGATCTTTGAGATTCATTGATTATCAATGGCATGTTAATCTCGGATTATGTTCATCTCAAATTCAATGACGGGGTCGCCACGGATCACTGAACAGATGGTGAATCGACCATACAAAATCGCATGGTCCCCGGCTCAAGTTACGCTTGAGATTCGCGAGTTCCACATCATTCTCTACATATACTCTCAAATTGATGTGCCGGTTAAACACGCAAGCTCCATCAACAAGTTATAAAGAGAATGTGCAACTTTTATGGATAACATAAGATTCACATTAAATAGATTGAGAAATAACCTTGCAAAATTGTTGATGAGTTTTATACAAACAATCCTATGTGTGCATGCAGCCCTAGAGTTGGATCTATGTTATCACTATTAGTTATACAATATTATGAACACATAAAGAAACCTAGTATGCTTCTAGCAATTTCGAAAATCACAAAGAAGGATGAAATACATACCTCTTGTTGTTATATTGTAATAACAACTTGAATCTTGAATCTACTTGTCTTTGAAAGCAAGTACCACAAGTGTAGTACCTCTAATGGCTCACAAACACCAAGAGCAAATAGAGAGGCAAGAGAGAGAGAGGAGGTATGAAATTCGGCTCTAGGAACCCTAGGGATCAAGTCATGGACGAATTTCATATGCCAAAGGGTGTTTATATAGGTGCAAGGATTAGGGTTTCAGTCCTTATCCTTATCTGATTACTTGCCCACCAAGCAGTCCAAAGGATAACCCTAGAAACCTTATCTTGGACGAATTCTAAGGCCTTATCCCCTTGAATTTGTCCACCCTATCCCATAGGGCATCCATTGCCCTATTTTGCAATTATCACATAATTACAGTTAAGCCCCCTACTTTAGTTAACTTCTTTTAATCACAAAATTAATTATTCATTAATTCTTGACCAATGTTAACTAAATAAATATGATTTCTCCTTTAATATATTATTCATATAATATATTAATAAACCATAATAACCTCTTTCTCCATTATTTCTCCAGTTAAGTTGCTTTGGTGAAGGCAACCCAAAAGGACCATGCACAACCGGGTCAAGTACTTACCAAATATGGTTACAGGCTTAGACACTAATCCAACAGTCTCCCACTTGGATAAATCTAGTAATCATAAATGCAAGTACAGTCTGATTAGCAATTATAGCTCTCAAAGACTGTAAGGTCAAACCTTGAAATATGATGATGTTTGAAATAAATCTTTCAGCATCAGCGCATATCTCAGCATCAGCATCAACATTTCAGCAGCTCAGTGTATTTAGATTCATTCAGTGCATTGTAACAGATTTTGTATTTATCTTGTTTCCATAGTTAGCGTAAATTAGTTAGCTGGCATATCCCTGATTTATAGGGATTGTCTAGAATAGTGGTATATAATCTTTTGTATCAGTTTGTGAAAGTAACACCTTTCACAAAACCTAATAGCTGCTTTGTGCACACGATAATCTCTTTGTGAGATTATCTTTCTTAGTGAAAGTTTTTCTTTGTGAATCCTTATTTGTTCTTGTTCACTGTCATTGTTTGATAAATTGATTGATCTAAGGTCTTTTCAATTGGTATCAGAGCAGGTTTCTTTTATCAAACAAATGGCTTCATCTTCTTCTTCGTCAAACTCATCAAATCATCCTTCCGCTAAAATTCCTCCTTTTGATGAAACAAATTTTGCCATGTGGAAAATAAAGGCTCTATATGCTTTAGAGTCAGTAGATGAAGACATGTTGGACATCGTCGAAAAGGGTCCATTCGTCCCGATGTATCAGCCTCTGAAAAACAACGTTCCTGATGGTGCTATGAAGAAAACGCCTAGAGAAAACTGGACGGCAGATGACAAAAGAAAAAATGGTCTAGATGTTCATGCTCGTGCTGCAATCAGCTATGCTTTGCCATACAATATTTTCGGGCTGGTTCAAAATTGCATCTCAGCAAAAGAGATGATGGATACTCTGACTGTATCTTTTGAAGGCACTGAAGAAGTCAAGGCTACTCAAATAAATGATCTTAACAGAAGGTATGAACACTTTTTTGCAAAGAAAGGTGAAACTTTGACTCAAACCTTTAACAGGTTCAATACTCTTGTTAATGATCTGCGGAGATTAGATCAGTTGAAGCATAGAACTGTTCTAGTGCAGAAGTTTTTGGATTCTCTGGGTGCAGGTTGGGAGAACCATGTTGATGTGCTGAAAAATAGTGAGAAGATCAACACTATGGACTTACAAAGTCTCTATGGAAACCTTCGATACTATGAGGATTCCAAGCTTCAGAGAAAGGAGCTGATGAAGGATTCTCAGCTTGAATCATCTGTAGCTTTGTTCTCAAACAAAAAGCTGGTGTCAGATTCAGACACTGAAAGCCATTCAGACACTGATTCCTCTAAAACTGACACTGATGATCTTGAAAAGGTTGTGGCTAGTGCAGCTTTGATTGTAAAGACTTTTGAGAAATCAGGCCGAAACTTCTCAAAGTTTCAGAAGAAGATGGGTGGAAAGTTTTCAAAAATATCAGAAGCTGATAAAAAGCATGGTACTGATAAGAAAGGGAAAGCTCAGTGCTTTAACTATGGAAGCACTGATCATTTTGCAAAAGAATATAAACAAAGAACCCAAAGCTCGGATGAATACTGGAAGCAGAAGTACAACAAGCTGATTGAGAAACTGAAAGCAGAGAACTTGGAACATAAAGTTCTTGTTGCTGAAGAAGAAAATGGAAGAGTGATGAGGAGTCATCAGATGATGAAGTCAAGTGTCTGATGGTAAAGATAGAAGACACTGATGTTTCTGAAAAAGGCACAAGTACATTTGATGCTGATATGTCTGATGCAGTTGAAAACTCCAGGAAGCACAACTCTGACTCTCCTTCAATGTATCAGGGTCAGGAGCATCTTTGGTACTTAGATAGTGGTTGCTCAAGACATATGACAGGATCCAAGTCTCTCCTGGAAGACTATGTCAAGAAAACTGGTCCTGCAGTTACATACGGAGACAATGGAAAGGGGTTCACTAAAGGATATGGAAATATCAAGTGCAATAACATAGTTTTTCAAAACGTTTCATATGTAAAGGGTCTCAAACACAATCTAATCTCAATCAGTCAATTGTGTGATGCTGACTATGAAGTTCACTTTACAAAGGAAGGAAAAGTTGTCAACACTGACAAGAACATCGTACTTTCAGCAAGTAGAAAAGATGATATATATGTTCTTGATATGTTCTCATGTGACAAGGCGCTGATGCAATGCTTCTTTACAAAGTCTCAAACCAATCTCAGCTGGATTTGGCACAAAAGGTTTTCTCATCTGAACTTCAAGAATCTATCCAAAGTATCCAATCAAGATCTAGTTAGAGGTCTCCCAAAATTCAGCGTTGTTAAAGACAAGATGTGCTCAGCTTGTGAACAAGGAAAACAAACCAAGTCATCTTTCAAACCCAAGTCATGTTCCAGTATATCTGTTCCTCTTCATTTACTCCACATGGACTTGTTCGGACCTATTCCTGTCCGTTCTCTAGGTGGAAACAAGTATACCCTAGTGGTTGTGGATGAGTTCACTCGATTTACATGGGTGATTTTCCTAAAGAAGAAGAGTCATGCTGCACAAGAAATTATCTCACTGATTCGTAAAAATGAGACACTGACAGGTCTCAAAGTTAAGCAGCTAAGAAGTGATCATGGCACTGAGTTCCGGAATTCAACTCTTGAAGAATTTTGTGATCATAAAGGGATTGGGCAAAACTTCTCAATTCCTCGTACTCCTCAACAAAATGGAGTTGCTGAACAAAGAAATAGAATACTGATTGAGGCAGGAAGGACCTTAATGATTCATGATGGTCTTCCTATGTCGTTTTGGGCTGAAGCTGTCAATACAGCGTGCTTTACTCAGAATCGATCTCTAATTCACAGGATGCACAAGAAGACACCATATGAAATGCTGAAAGGTCGAAAGCCAGATGTATCCTTTTTTCACATGTTCGGATGTATTTGCTATATTCTTAATCAGTGTGACCCAAGATCAAAATTTGAACCTAAGGCTGACAAAGGTATTTTTGTTGGGTACTCATCTATTTCAAAGGCTTTCCGTGTTTTTCATATGAACAGGCAGTGCATTGAAGAATCCATTCATGTGAAGTTTGATGAGGAATCATATACTGATGAAAAAGTCACCCATTCTTCCTCTATCTTTCAAGAGCTTCTCTCTTGCCCATATGATGAAGTTCCTCATGCTGAAGATGAAGTTACTATTTCTGATTCTATCGTTTCAGTTCCAAGTTCCTTGAATCAAGATACTGCAACCAGATCATCAATTAATTCGTTAGGTGTTGATGAAACCCTTGAAGATGAAGATTCTCCTGCAACTGATAACTCATCAGTGTCAAATTCATTGGAATCAACATCAGTTTCTGAACATCGATATCACCCTGTTGATCAAATTATTGGGAACATTCATGATGGTGTCCGAACCAGATCTCGTGTATCTAATAATTTTTTCATGTATGTTAATTTCGTTTCAATGATCTTACCTGACAAGATACACTCAGCTCTTCAAGATGCTGACTGGATTAAAGCCATGCAAGAAGAACTGAATGAGTTTGAAAGGCACAAGGTTTGGACTCTTGTTCCAAGACTATCAGGAAAGACCATCACCGGAACTCGCTGGGTCTATCGCAACAAGGTTGATAAAGATGGAATCATTACTCGCAACAAGGCAAGGCTTGTCGCTCAAGGGTTTACTCAAATTGAATCCATCGACTACGGGGAAACCTTTGCTCCAGTTGCTCGCATTGAAGCAATCAGACTGTTTCTCGCATACGCATCCTACATGAATTTCATTGTTTATCAGATGGATGTGAAAACAACATTTCTTCATGGTGTGTTAGAAGAAGAAGTATTCCTTAATCAGCCCCCTGGCTTCGTTGACAAAGATCATCCGGATTATATGTACCGATTAGACAAAGCTGTTTATGGACTGAAGCAAGCACCCAGGGCTTGGTATGAGACGCTGACAACGTATCTTCTTGAAAATGGATACAGACGATGAGCAATCGACAATACTCTCTTCATAAAAAACAAAGGCTCAGACATGATTCTTGTTCAAATCTATGTCGATGACATCATTTTTGGTTCTCCAAATGAGAAACTGAGCAAGGAATTTGCAGAGATCATGTCTCAAAGGTTCGAAATGAGCATGATGGGGAAGATGACCTTTTTCTTAGGTCTTGAAGTTCAGCAACAAAGATCAGGTATTTCTATCTGCCAAAGTAAATATTTTTCTAACCTGCTAGTTAAGTATTCTCTCAGTGACTGCAAACCAGCCTCTATTCCAGTGTCCAAGACTGATAAGATGCACGCTGATCCAACTGGCACTGATGTCAATCACTCTCTGTATTGAGGAATGATTGGATCTCTTTTGTATCTCACGACAAGTCGTCCTGATATCATGTTTGGAACCATTCTCTGTGCTCGATTCCAAGCTAATCCCAAGGAATCTCATCTCATGGCCGTCAAACGTATTTTTCGATACTTGAAAGGGACTCAGAACTTAGCACTGTGGTATCCTCGCGACTCAACATTTGAACTTTTTGGATACACTGATTCAGACTATGCAGGATGCAACTTAGACAAAAAGAGTACGTCAGGTGGATGTCATTTCCTTGGAAATCTTCTCATCAGCTGGTCTAGCAAGAAGCAAACATCAGTAGCCATCTCGACTGCAGAAGCTGAATATGTTGTAGCTGGGAGATGTTGTGCTCAGCTCTTATGGATTCAAAATCAGCTTCTAGACTATGGGATCAAGTTCTCAAAGACTCCCATATATTGTGATAACACCAGTGCCATTCAAATCACACAAAACCCTGTTCAACACTCAAAGACGAAGCATATCGAAATCAGACATCACTTCATCAGAGATAATGTTGAGAAGGGCAAGGTTGTTCTTGAACATGTCAAGACTTCAGAACAATTAGCTGATATCTTCACCAAGACACTGGATTCTCAAACAACTGCTTACATTATTGGAGAACTTGGAATGATTACTTTGTAATCAATTTTGCTGATTAATTTTTGCTAATGTTTGGTATTGTCTTATAAGCTGATGTACATTGTGCTGATGATGACATGCTGGTGATATTTGCATACTGAGTACTTGGTTTGATCTCCTATCTTTCTCTCTTCTTCAACTCTTCTAAACTAAAGTCGAAAGATTCACTGTATTAAACCATACACTGATAACAGCTTGAAACTCTTTGCCGATGGTTAGATCAAAAACACCAAGATCTATCACAGGTAACTATCTCTTCTTATCAATCTTACACTGATTCCGTGATTCAGTGTGACAAAACACATGCTGATGAGAATCTAACAATCTTTGCCGATGGTTAGATCAAAACACCAAGATCTATCACATGCAACTATCTCTTCTTACCAATCTTACACTGATTCCGTGATTCAGTGTGACAAAACACACACTGATGAGAATTTAACAATCTTTGCCGATGGTTAGACCAAAACACCAAGGTTTATCACACGCAACAATCCTCTCTTTACCTTCTTCTCATTCAGTATCTAATGATTCAGTAAGATAAACCACTCACTGATAAAGACACGACACTCTGTGCCGATGGTTAGATAATACAACTAGTATCTATCACACGCACCAACCTACTTGCTAGCTTTAATCAAGCAAGTTGTACTTTGAATTGACGGAGACCCATCCTCAGCATGTAACTTTTGAGACACTGATCTCAGCGCTTCCGCAAACACTGATTGTTGTTTCATCTTCTGTCCAACAGCTCTTTTTCTGTACCCAACGGCTATTTTTTGATTTGACAGGTTGTTACCATACGCAGTTATTTTTGAAGAAGATAATCATTGCCTTTTAAAAGCCCGTTTAGTTCCATATTTAAACCTCTTTCCACCCCTATTTTAAACCTTCCTTCCACAATTTAAAGTTCGTTCGCTTATATTCAAAACCCTAGAATCCTAAAACTCCTTAATGGCGGCATCTCTATTCACTTTCTCCTCTACTTCACGAAGGGTAATCCCTGCCCCAAACTCTCCTCCTCTTCCAATATACATCAAAGCCACCAACGTTGTATTCAACCCTGATATTCTAGATGTTCATCGAGGTCTTGGACTCGATGATTTCGTTAATTTCTTAGCCTCCTGCCGCCTCCGATACGCCATCAGTGATATTCCATCAGAGTTCTTCCCTGAACAAGTTTGTGAGTTCTACTACACCACAACTGTCAATGATGAAAACAATGTCATCACCGGGACCATTGGCCGTGGAAGACACTCTGTCTTTATTACCGCTGAACTCCTCAGTGCTGCACTCAGGTTACCAATCTTTGAACCCTTCTCTAAACTTCCTCCTATTGAACGATGTCGACGTCTATTCGATCAACTGGGATATGATCACTCAAAGGCTGGTGCTCGATCAGCTCTTATTCTGCGTCAATGTATGACCCCAGGATGGAAATTCTTCACTGGTGCTCTGTGCAAATGTGTGGGTCATAAGTCTCGAAGTGGTGATCAACTGAGCACTTATGAGCAACAAGTCGTTTGCTCACTTCTTCTCAATAAAAGACTTGATTATGGGGGTTTATTCTTTGATCAACTTGTTCAACTTCTTCGTGCAAATGTACGTGCTGATCACGTTCCCTTTCCACACTGGATTGCTCTTGTGCTCGATAAATTCTTTGCTGCAGATTACTTCTCACACCCTGGAAATCCCATCCAATGCCCTCGCATGTCAATTCGAATGTATCAAGATGATCCATTGGATACTGACATCGGCATCTCTGATAGGATGAGAGAATGGATTGCAAATCCATACACTGTTCCTTCACTCACCGCTGATACTGATGAAGGAGCTAATGGTAACCATGCAGATCATGCCAGTCAAGAGGCTGAACCGCATGATGGTGGTAATTTCTCCCCTCAACTTTCTAATCATACAGTCTCTGCCACTGAGAAAGTTCACTCCGCTCAAGAGGAACCACTGATTCAGGGGGAGCAACCATTTCAGGGGGAGCATCCCTCCCAGGGGGAGAATCTACCCAAGGGGGACCAACCTTCTCAGGGGATGCAACCACACTCACAAGCAGCTCTAAGTACTTCATTCCTTCAAATTCCGGCCTCAGTATTTAATAAACTTCTGACACTGACTCGGGACATGAGTCAGCGTCTTCTACGCATTGAGGCTGATGTTCATCAGCTAAAGGAAGTTCTCTTGCATACTCCTTCCTCTAGCCCCCAAACTGATGATGCTCAAAAAGGGGGAGATACTGATACTGATGATAATGCTGATGATGATGATAATGTTGATGATGATCCAAAAGAGAGAGACACCGAACATGTTGACAACACCTTTGTTCAGACTGAATCACCAAAGCCGATGCATGAGTCTGACTCTACGGAGCCTAATAGTCCAGCAGCTACTGAAAAGCTTGTTGAAGATAGTGAGCATGATGATGAACAAGATGATGAATGTCAAATACTAGATATGAATTTCATTGATCCCTTTATTCCAGTCCAAGAAGAAGATTCAGATGATTTTGATAATGAATCTCAAAGGCCAGACATGAAATTCGTTGATCCCATTGTTGATTCCATTATTCCGGTCCAAGGAGAAGATTCAGACGTTGCTAGTGAAGATTCTCATCCGCTATCTCGCAAGCGCAAGGCAGCAGATACTGACTTGGCTCCTTCACACACTGATACTTTGTCTTGCAAGAAACCCAAGTCCATTGTCAGTATATCAAACTTGGCGGCTGAATGGAACATGTCTCCTGATCAAGTTAAACAAATTCTTGATGAAGCCAATCAAGCTCAACTTCTAAAGAACATTGCTCAAGCTGATGAATCACTCATTCAGCATAAACTTCAGGCCAAAGGATCTTTTGAAGCTCAGATGCAGAAATTCTTGGAATTTCAGTCCAAATCTCAATCTTCTCAGCCTCCTCCTAGCAGCAGTAAGCCTAAGACTGATAGTGTTCTAGACAGGATTGATCGAAAGAGGTTTGAAGATGTTCTTAGACGACGAGTGTGTAGTGATAAAATCATCAAAGTTAAAGCTTCCAAACCACGCAATGAGAAAATTCTTACGTTGCTGATTACTCGTCAAGGTCCACAACATTCATACACTGAAGTTGTCAAGAGGGATGAGCTGATCAAATATGGATATTCTGAATGGATGGAATTACTTGAATTAGCATCCAAGCAAACCTCAACTCACTCCTCTGAACTGACATGTGCTCTTCATCTGCTGATCAAGAAAGTTCAGCGTTTGGATCTTGTTCCTAAAGAACGACCACAACATCAAGGCCAAAGTTCATCTGTTCCTAGTATTCGAAGAACCAGATTTCAAGTTGACAGTGAATATGTGTTGGTTCTAAACTTTGGTGCTAGTGGAATAAAAAACTCTCTTCCTATCGGTGTTGATCCAGTTCAACATAAATTTATCTCAGTTCCTGAACACGGGATGTTCTATCTCGACAAAAACAGAAAAATGTGTTTTCAGCGAACTGCTGAGATTCCAAGGGCTCCAACCACTCATCTTGTTGGATTAAGGCAAACGTGCATGAGTCATCAAGATCTCTCCGGATAGTTTCACATCCTTATTACTATGGAGCTGCTGAATAGAAGACAGGAGTTGCTGGATAGTCCTTACTGGCCAGTAAAAATAGAAGCTGAAGCTGAGTATGAAGAGTTCTTGTCCAGAGGTGTTCTAATTTAGTTGGTTTTGAACATCATCATATTGGGGGATATTGTAAGGTCAAACCTTGAAATATGATGATGTTTGAAATAAATCTTTCAGCATCAGTGCATATCTCAGCATCAGCATCAGCATTTCAGCAGCTCCGTGTATTTAGATTCATTCAGTGCATTGTAACATATTTTGTATTTATCTTGTTTCCATAGTTAGCGTAAATTAGTTAGCTGGCATATCCCTGATTTATAGGGATTGTCTAGAATAGTGGTATATAATCTTTTGTATCAGTTTGTGAAAGTAACACCTTTCACAAACCCTAATAGCCGCTTTGTGCACACGATAATCTCTTTGTGAGATTATCTTTCTTAGTGAAAGTTTTTCTTTGTGAATCCTTATTTGTTCTTGTTCACTGTCATTGTTTGATAAATTGATTGATCTAAGGTCTTTTCAAAGACGCTGTCGAACTCTGATCTTATCAGTAACCTATCCTTTAGATAAGGGATCATATATTCCTCCATTCTAGATATCGTATAGACGTGAGACATGGATTGAATTCATTCTCTCAGTCTATGTGTTGTTTCCCGATTTCCGATTTACGACGACTGACTAATTGAACAAATGAAACTAGCCCTAGCCCGACCGAGCATTTACATTTGTCATCATTAAATCATCGAGGGGCCCACAGATATCGCTTTTATCCCACTTTGGGTAAAAGGAACGGATAAACTTCGACTCAATGCTCACTTGCACTCACTTACCAAATCACACACAACAATATGTTTTATAACACCAAGTTACTAGTGCGTTTACATATTATCAATGTGCAACCGATTTGCAAGATACAACTCACACATCTCGGTTTCAAGAATATAAGATATTATCGTCTCACCAATCGCTTGTGATGAAATCCATGAAGTGATCCAAATGAGTTTGGGTTTAATCCAATGCTCAAATCATATTCTTAAGCACTCATGAACGTTGCAGCAAACCTTTGCCATGTTTAATACACTTTAAACAAGCTTCACGCCAATTCACGACAATCTTCTTTCATAGCTATTCCTAAAGTATGAATGACTGTGGAACATTTGAATAATTTGATTATTCTAAAATAATTTAATTATTCAGGAAGTCAAAACATGCAAAGTGAAACACAAGAATAATACTAATCCTATATGGACCCAAAATTTTGAGTATAGATAAAACACCTTTTATTTATCACCATATTGGTTACTCATTATTTGTTGTTTCGGGTAATCAACTTATTACTAAAATTATAACTACAGTTTTCCCATGCTCTTAGCATGCACACTATGTTTTCCTATGGTCCTAACTTTGTTAAATAGATTAATTGAACACATTCTCAAACATACTCATTTCACAACTCCCAATCCTTACCAAAAGTGTAAGAATACCAAATTCTTGCTACTTAGATTGTAACATTTTATGCAACGATCCTTTCATAATGTCATAGCGCCAAGGTCACAAAGACTTTGTGAATGAAATTACAAGGTCCTCTATTGGAAATTATTGCAAAACAATTCCTTAGATACGAAGTCTCATATTCAAAGTACATTCCTTTGAACATCCTTTTTGCATAAAAGTTTCTAATCTAGACATATAGATTCTTAACATCCAACTCCCAATATGGAAACATTTCTATATTTTCCATATGACAACTCATTATTAATAGAATCAGACCTAATAATAATAATGTCAATATGGTCCATCCAATACTATACTTCCAACTACTCACAAGCAACCAATCCTTGGTGAACCTTAGATTGTCCTTTGATAGTTGTTTAATAAACTTAGTCATGTCCCGTTCTAGTCCTTTTTCCCTCTTAATGCCCTAGGCATTTGGAAAATTTTAGAATGGTCAATTATTACAGCATATACGATCGATCCTATACTCGAAGCGTATGGAACACGAAGCACAATGTCTTACATAAAGACGTGATACTTTATCAGTCTTTTGCCATAATTTTTCCATTTGCCATGTTCTCAAAACTCGAATTAAGAAAAGGGATGACGTAATCATAATCGAATTTTGAGAATGCAATTCATATGTTTGACTAAATTTGATTAAAATTTCTCGATCTAAGCTCTTAGATTTCGAAACGAAGTATAAAAACTCTCTCCCTTAGTTATAGTAAAACAATCTTTCAACCCTTGCAACTTGGCAAAGTGAAACTCTTGTTTTCTATAATTAATATTGCTAACTTGCAACCTACCATAATTATCATGCTCCTACTAACATGATGATTATATCCATACCAGCATAACACTTATGCTCCCACTAGCTTTGACATGTATTCAGAAAACAGTTGACTTTCTAGAAAAACAATGCTTATTGAATTTCTTAAGTTCATATTTCTAATACTAGATGCTTCGATAAAACTTTATCTAAGCTTCTCAAACTCATACATCTTTCCTTTGACAGCTCATATGTGTGTGTCTAAACGATTCTAGAACTCATAGCAATAAGTCTAAAAATGTTCAGATCCATTTGCCATTTCCCACAATTCCAACTATGAAGAAGGATAACGTAATCATAATTGAATCTGAGAAATCCAAATTACACAATGCTATCTTCAAAATCTTTCTTAGTGAAAGCGTTTCCTGACAATCATTTTCATGAAGGAGATAAACCTTATGAAACTTAGATTTTATTGTGTATGTGCTCTTATCCAGGTGAATTTGTCATAACCATAATCATAAGATAACGTTTGTGACAAATCCAAACTCTTATAGACAAAACTTATTCATTCTTGATTTCTTGCCATCAAGGGTCCCACCATTGCTTCCAAGTTATTGAGCAGCTCACCCCTATCTTTCAATGTACTTTCCATTGATCAAGGTGTCATGCCCCCTAAGCAATCCATTGAGAGCTCATATAACTCACATGCACAGTTGACTAAACTGGAATGGCACAAAACCGAGAATATGTCAACATGATAGGTTAGAAACCTCAAGTCATGTGCTAGTGATTATTTGTTAAGTTTATTCTTGATTAGTTCTTGAAAACTTTTCAATATCATATAGACTCCCACTGACCTCTTGACATATATGATTCTCTTGTCAAGAACATTCCTTGACAAAACAATTATTCAAGAGTTAGTGCGAAATTCTATCAAGACTAACACTCAACTTCATTTGTTCTAGTTGGTCTTTGTCTTCTTCAAGACATCACAACTTACAAATTTTAAATGTGTAGGAATAAGAAAACTTTCTCTATTCCACATTTAAGTGTTATAAACCTACTTAAGATGTGTCACTCGACGTCACAATCTTAACTTTATTATTTGATATTGGAACGAAGTATGATTCATATTAACGTCTTAACCACTATATCAATTCTCGATTCCTCTTCTTAGCCAAACTAGTGCACTAAGGTGTCCTTAGAGGATGAATTGTAATATGGTTCTTACTATTATCAAGATGATCATAAAACGCGATACAAAAGTACTCTTCCTTCTTCTTAGATTGGAGAAACTTTTTATCTTTCTGCCTAATTGATTCTTCTTATTTGTTCTGCTATTATTGAGACTTTTCAATAATTTAGAATTATACTTAATCTTGTAAACATAACCATATTTTACTAAGCCTTTAGTAAATCATGACGAATAATTTTATTGTTTTTTATGGTAGAGTTGACTAGAGCACAACATTGTGTACCAGACCTTCTAGTCCTTCACTTGACTCTTTGTCAAGGAATTAGTCTTAAAATTTCTAAGTATCAAGATTTTCATACATCTCATGATTCAAATCGTATGATTCCATGATTTTGTCCAATTGAAACTTGGGCGATGGGAATCTTTCCTTACTTAGAAAACTATCATAAATAATATAACCAAGAATCTCATCCACTTAATATTGCTTATAATAGAAACACATAGACATCAATTCTCATAATTGCCATCGCAAGGAAATATAAATAAGACAAAATCAAAATTTATTTTATTGCGGAAAAATATATCCTTACAACGCAAATGAAAACTATGCTATTACATATCCCTAAGAAATCTATCATAACTCTAAGCAGCAGCTTAAAATCCAATCATCGAATCCATACGATCGTAATCCATTTCTTCATGATCAGACTCAACTTGCTCCTTCCATTAAGCTTCCTTTTTTTCTTCGATCCTTTAAAACACCAAATGCAGTCTTATCACATCATGTTATTAAGAATCTCCAAATACGAACTTAATGGAGTTAGATAGTGGATTTTTCCTAAAGCAGAGTCATACATCTTGACTCTCATATCTCTTAGATCTCTCAGGTAGTCAAGGAAACTTCGTAACCCATTCCTTTTGGCAGTAGAGACATATGGATTCTTCTGGAATGGTACACGGGACTATCTCAGACTCAGCCTTTCTCTTGCATAGAGAAAACTTTTCTGGACTTCCAATGTTGCCATTTCCCACAGAAGGTTGTGATATTGATTTATCAGACAAAATTTGCTCGACCAGTGCGCAAAAATCATTTCTGATTCAACAACAATAAGCAAATGAGTCAAATCAATAAGGGTCATGTCGTGGTCCATCATATAGTACTATCTAATGAACTTACCATACGATTCAGGAAGTCACTGTAAAACCAAGTCAACAGCCAACTTCCTTGAGACATCGACAACTAACAATCTTGTCAATGTGTGACTTCATCTTTAAGACGTATGTACACACAAACTTTCCATCTTTGTGTCTTATTTCCAATAGGGCTTGAGTGACCTTGCATTTTTCAAGTTTTTAAACACATGGGTCTGGGAGAATCATTGGAGGAGGTGGAGAAATGAAGCATAATTTCCATTTCCACAATCCAATCGTGGAACATCATCTTCATGTGGAAAACCTTTTCCAACGGATTTGGGAAGACCATAGTTGTTAGACTTTGACGTCTATGAAACGGGAGAAAATTCAAGTTTAGTTTATTGAGTCTTTAATAAAACACCCAAATGAGATATTAAGGCTAGGATCCAACACAACATCCTACAAATTGGAAGAGGGATTCCGTAATCCAACTTGTAGAACATTTGAAGGTAAGTGAATGACGATTCACTAATTTTCCACCATGAAAAACAAAAAGGAATTTAAGTTTTAAATGTATTGAAAACTCCTAGATCTTTTGAGATTCATTGAACTTTTCAATGACATGTTTAAATCTCGATATGCCCCTCGATTTGTGACTGGGATGTCGAAGATCACAAAATAGGGTGTGAATAACCATGCAACTATACATGGTGCCCCCAATGTTACAGTCACCTATTCGATGTGCCGTTTAACAACACACGCTCCATCGGACTATGACAAACACCGAGTCACCCTTTGCCACCTTTGCTTAGAGCCCAATTAGTGTGCCGGTTAACCACACACGCTCCACTAACGTCTTAGCAAGGGTACAAAGTGTAATTCCATGGAATTGCATCAATTCACTTTTGCCTAAAGTAACTAAGATTGGGAATTTGGTAAAACATTTACCTACTTTATTATTCATCATACTTTTAATGAG
Organism: Lactuca sativa; assembly: GCF_002870075.4. Taxonomy (NCBI): domain Eukaryota; kingdom Viridiplantae; phylum Streptophyta; class Magnoliopsida; order Asterales; family Asteraceae; genus Lactuca; species Lactuca sativa. The sequence continues at coordinate 220,798,497 of NC_056631.2, read as the reverse complement.
GAGAAGATTTACCCTATCCTAGTATCCTACCCGTTCGGCTAACGACCCTCCACCAACCAAGGAAGCGGTGGGTGAGAGTGGACACCCATTAAACGACCATTTTATAGGCCATAACCTTATACCCCCCTTATAGATCGGCTTCGTGAATGAGGCCTACTAACGGTAAGACTAGCATTTAAGTTATATATATATATATATATATATATATATATATATATATATATATATATATATATATATATATATATATAATATTAGACTTTTAATGTTATACATAGTATAAGGGTGTATTTTACACTTTTAAAATACTAGGTGGTTTAATTTTATAAATTACACTTTTAATTTAATTAAATATAAACCATATAATTATGGATTTATTAACTCTCTTTTAATTATACACTTAATTAATTTAATAAAACCATAAGGTCTAATTTGAACTTTTCAAAATTAGGGTTTTAGAATTTAGACTTCCAAAAATTAAACTTTTAATCAAACAATTTAAATTCCAAAACTTGAGGACAAGTTTTGAAACTTTTCAAAACAATTAGTTTTTAATTATATTTAAAAAATTTCGAAAAATCAAACCTTTTAATTTTAAAATCTTAAATATTAAAACATTGATTTAATAATTATCCAAAATTAAACAATTAATTTGAATTATTACATCTTGGAGGATATCTATTAAATTAAACAATTAATTTAACCTAATCCCTTAAATCCCCTAAAATTCAAAATTATGGGATGGGATAATTCAAAATCTTTAATTACCAAATTTAAAAACTTAAAAGATAATTACAAGATATGGCATTATCCAAATCCCTAGAATTTAGGATCTAATCTTGGAGAAGGAGGCAATTTCGAAATTCAAGGGTTGGATAACCCTAGAATTCGAAATCTTGGAGGCTAAGGAAAGGGTATTGGAAACCCTAACCAAATTTCGAAATTTAAGGCTTATGAACCCTAATTCGAAAATCATGCCTTCAGGGTTTATTGGCTATAAACCCTAATATGTCAAATTCATACTTTTGTATAATGCTAATTGAAAACAAAAACCAATGGCTTTGATACCACTGATGGGTTTTATACAAACAATCTTATGTGTGCATGCAACCCTAGAGTTGGATCTATGTTATCACTATTAGTTATACAACATTATGAACACATAAAGAAACCTAGTATGCTTCTAGCAATTTCGAAAATCACAAAGAAGGATGAAATACATACCTCTTGTTGTTATATTGTAATAACAACTTGAATCTTGAATCTTCTTGTCTTTGAAAGCAAGTACCACAAGTGTAGTACCTCTAATGGCTCACAAACACCAAGAGCAAATGGAGAGGCAAGAGAGAGAGAGGGGAGGTATGAAATTCGGCTCTAGGAACCCTAGGGATCAAGTCATGGACGAATTTCATATGCCAAGGGGTGTTTATATAGGTGCAAGGATTAGGGTTTCAGTCCTTATCCTTATCTTATTACTTTCCCACTAAGCAGTCTAAAGGATAACCCTAGAAACCTTATCATGGACGAATTCTAAGGCCTTATCCCCTTGAATTCGTCCACCCTATCCCATAGGGCATCCATTGCCCTATTTTACAATAATCACATAATTACAGTTAAGCCCCCTAGTTTAGTTAACTTCTTTTAATCACAAAATTAATTCTTCATTAATTCTTGACCAATGTTAACTAAATAAATATGATTTCTCCTTTAATATATTATTCATATAATATATTAATAAACCATAATAACCTCTTTTTCCATTATTTCTCCAGTCAAGTTGCTTTGGTGAAGGCAACCCAAAAGGACCATGCACAACTGGTCAAGTACTTACCAAATATGGTTACAAGCTTAGACACTAATCCAACAATTGCATGGTCCCCAGACCAAGTTACGCTTGAGATTCTCGAGTTCCATATCATTCTCAAATATATTCTAGATTGATGTGCTGGTTAACCACATGAGCTCCATCAACAAAATATAAAGAGGCCTATTAAAAATCACATTCTATTAATAAAACGGGATTTTGTTTTATACTTGTATTTAGAATAGTTTTAGATTGACCATTATCACTATCAAACCCTTTCGGTAACTCCATTCTCAAAATGCAATAGGGCGGTGAGGGTGGTAAGCGCAAAACATATTAAAAAGCGACCTCATTAGGAATCAAAGAGACCTCCTTAAACCCTTACATTAGAACGGGTGAGCCTAGTCGAGGTAAGACTGACAATGTCAATGTTTAAACACGCAAGGACGCATGTTGTAACTTTCTTATACATATAGTGACATAATTCTAATATATATAAATACAAGGGTATATTTAAAACTCTTTAAATTTAGTTGTCTATTATTAATTCTAATTAATTGCGAGGACGTAATGTAACAATTAATAAATCATAAGGGTGTAATATTCAAATCTATAAATCTCTATTATAAATAATATTAAATATTTAAATTTACTATTGAAATTACAGATAAATATTCAAATTCAAATAAACACATTTAAATAATATATATAAATTATCAAATAAATATTCAAATTCAAATAAACAAATTTAAATAATATTTATCCATTATCAAATAAATATTCAAATTCAAATAAACATATTTAAATAATATTTATCAATTTTCCAGATTCAAAAACAATATAAATTAGGTATTTATCCATGTTTGATAAAGCTTCATATTCGAAAAATGGCAAAAAATCTGAAACCTTAATTTTGCTGAGCTCATGTCGTGAGCTGCGACTAAGGTATTATGAATTACGAAATTTTCAATTATTCTTCTTCCATTCAGTTTCAAACAAGTTTTTACAGAAAAAAACATGGATCTAGGGTGAAAGTAACCATGAACCAATGGCTCTGATACCACTGTTGGGTTTTCTACGCATCAAATACACTCTAAAACTAGGTAGCGGAAAAATCGAAACAACAATATACCTAAGTGTACATGCATCCTATGAATCTATGGCTTCATGCTAATTACATCAACCCTATAAAACTAAAACATAAGTAAGAAACCATACCTCTTATGTAGCCCTTGATCTCCATGCTTGAGATCTTGAACCTCCATGAAGTTGCTTGGATGAAAGGATCCAAACTAGAATTCCTCTAATGGTATCACACCCAATGACACCAAAGAGTGGAATAAAAATAACTAGGAGAATGGTCAATTTCACAAACCCAAAGGGTTTAGAAATTGTAGCACCGAAAAAAAAAATTCAACCAATTTTTTTCACTTTTCAAAAACATAATAATTCATTCATAATTACTTTCATAAACAATGTATCAATATTATCTTAATACAAAATCCCAAGATCATATCATAATAAACTCCGATGGGTGTGTACGAATCATGTCGACGCCTTCCCGCGCTCCTCACTAGTACCTGTAACACATAACACAAAACACTGTAAGCACGAAGCTTAGTGAGTTCCCCAAAATACCACGCATAACACATACTAGCCACTCGAGGCTATAACTATGTGGGGCCTTGGGCCCCAAACTCTGTGGGCCCTCTGGTCCTAGCTCTGTGAACCTTCCGGTTCTAACTCTAATATACTCTAATATACACATGGCATAAATCACATAGAAATAATGCAGTGCAACACATCACATAAATAGCATACAATAACTCTGTCATATAACTCTAATTACCACTCAAGGTAAAGTATAGTGAGAAGACTCACCTCAGATGTCTCGGTAAATCCCTGACTCGGTAGCAGTATAGTCTAGCCTCCGCCTAATCACATAAAGTAATATACACTCATAAATATAACTCTCGAGACTAGACCCCACCCTCTCTTAGCATCCTCAAATGGGTAAAAGACCATTTTACCCCTCTCTTGACTCAAAGACCCCATTGTTGACCAATCCCTAAAAGTCAACTAAGTCAACGGTCAAACTTTGACCTGACTCGTCGAGTGCACTTGGGCGACTCGGCGAGTCTACACGTGAACTCTACTCCTCTGATTCTCTTTTGACTCACCGAGTCACTCACTTAACTCGGCGGGTCACTCTCTAGATTCACAGTCTCGGGACAACTCGACTCGACTCGTCGAGTCTGTTCATGGACTCAGCGAGTCCAAACCATGCTCACTTCCAATGGCTTCCTGAGGTCAGATCTGATGCTCTACTCAATAGATCTATCATTTCTAGTCCCAATAATCACGTAAAGTTCGAAGCTTGATGCCCATGCAAAGGCTCCAAGGTTCTATTTGAAGAAATGACCTCTAATATGGCATCCTAAGTTCATATTCACCATCAATCCACATAAAGCTCAAAGGAGTAAGGTCTCTGGACCTCTATGGATCCAGATTCAGACCATAATACGAAAAGGAACCATATACTCAATCAAAACCATCTACCAAAGGGTCTACAAAACCCTAACTCTATAAACAATCACCAAAACAGAAGATGGATCGAGATTATACCTCAAATAAGCACTCCTGAGCTCAGAATTCCTCCAAATAGCACCTCCTTCAGCCTCCTCTTGATCTTGATCACCTTCTTCTGACTCGTCGAGTGCACTTGGGCGACTCGGCGAGTCTACACGTGAACTCTACTCCTCTGATTCTCTTTTGACTCACCGAGTCACTCACTTAACTCAGCGGGTCACTCTCTAGATTCACAGTATCGGGACAACTCGACTTAACTCGTCGAGTCTGTTCATGGACTCGGCGAGTCCAAACCATGCTCACTTCCAATGGTTTCCTGAGGTCAGATCTAATGCTCTACTTAATAGATTTATCCCTAATAATCACGTAAAGTTCGAAGCTTGATGCCCATGCAAAGGCTCCAAGGTTCTATTTGAAGAAATGACCTCTAATATGGCATCCTAAGTTCATATTCACCATCAATCCACATAAAGCTCAAAGGTGTAAAGTCTCTGGACCTCTATGGATCCATATTTAAACCATAATACTAAAAGGAACCATATACTCAATCAAAACCATCTACCAAAGGGTCTAGAAAATCCTAACTCTATAAACAATCACCAAAACAGAAGATGGATCGAGATTATACCTCAAATAAGCACTCCTGAGCTCAGAATTCCTCCAAATAGCACCTCCTTCAGCCTCCTCTTGATCTTGATCACCTTCTTCTTGCTAAACCAATGATAGAAAGATCAAATATGGCCTCTCCTCCTCACAAACGATTTAGCTCACTTAGGGTTTCTCTCAAGGGACTGGTAGCCGCAATGGGAGGCTATGAGTGCCTTTAAATAGGCTCCAAAACCCGGGAATTAGGGTTTCATTAAACAGCACAGACTCGCCGAGTCCACTCATGGAGTCGCCGAGTTCGGTCATTAATCTGGATGAGAATTCGCGACCCTACTCGGCGAGTCTAAGCACCAACTCGCTGAGTCCCTCCACAAATTCCAAAATAAATGAATAAGAAAAATATACCTGGGAATCCGGATGTTACAATTCTCCCCCACTAGAATCAGACTTCGTCCTTGAAGTCTCACTCTGCAAACAACTCTGGATGCTGCTCTCGCATCTCTCGCTCCGGCTCCCAAGTCAACTCTGACTTTTTCCGATGCTGCCACTGGACCTGCACCAAAGGCACTTCCTTGTTCCTCAGAACCTTGATCTTCCGATCCCTAATCTCCACTGGTCTCTCAACATAGTTCAGGCTCACATCCACCTGAATATCCTCTAATGGTACCACTGCCGACTCGTCGGCTATACACTTTCTCAGTTGCGACACGTGGAAGGTGTCATGTATCTGACCCAACTCTGCAGGTAGCTCCAAACGGTAGGCTATGCTGCCTACTCTTGCGATCACCCTGAAAGGTCCAATATATCAGGGCCCCATCTTTCCCCTCTTCCTAAATCAGATCACTCCTTTCCAAGGAGAGACCTTTAGGAGCACGAAGTCGCCGACCTGAAATTCAAGCTCGGACCGGCGCCTATCCGCATAACTATTCTGGCGACTCTGAGCGGTCAACAACCTCTGTCTCACATGTTGTATCTACTCTGTCGTCTGAAGCACGATCTTCGTACTACCCATCACACGTTTCCCTACCTCTCCCTAGCAAATGGGGGTCCGACACCTCCTCCCATACAACAGCTCAAAGGGTGGCATACCAATGCTCGAATGATGGCTGTTGTTGTAGGAAAACTCTGCCAAGGGCAAATACACGTCCCAACTCCCGCCGAAATCCAACACACATGCTCGGAGCATGTCCTCGAGTGTCTGAATCATCCGCTCACTCTGCCCGTCAGTCTGTGGGTGGTATGCGGTACTAAGATGCAGCCTCGTACGCAATTCCTCATGAAATTTCTGCCAGAATCTGGAAGTGAAACGCACATCTCGATCTGAGACAATCGAGATCGACACTCCATGCCGCGATACCACCTCCCTCACGTACATCTCTTCCAACCTCTATGTGGAAGAGCTCTCACTGATGGCAAGGAAATGAGCGCTCTTCGTCAACCTGTCTACAATCACCCAAATTGCATCGATGCCCCTCGCAGTCCTCGACAATTTGGTGATAAAATCCATGGTAATATGTTCCCACTTCCACTTGGGAATCTCTAATGGCTACAGCTTACCATGTGGACGCTGGTGCTCGGCCTTAACCCTGAGACAGGTCAAGCATCTCTCTACAAACCACACGACATCCCTCTTCATACAGGGCCACCAATATTCTCTCTTCAGGTCCAAATACATCTTAGTGGCCCCGGGATGGATTGAGAACCTCGATCGATGCGCTTCCTCCATCAAAATGATAAGCGTTCCGCCCACAAAAGGTACCCAAATCCGACCCTGAAATGTCATAAGCCCTCGGCTATCGGTAGCGAACTCCGATACTTGCCTGATAACCCTTTCTCTCTTATGGTTCTCTGGTCTCACGGCCTCAGCCTGGGCCCCTCGAATGGCGTCAAATACTGGGGTCATCACTGTCAGCCTCATACAAACATTCTGTATCGGGGCGCCCTCCGCCCTACGACTCAGGGCATCGGCTACAATGTTAGCCTTGCCCGGGTGGTACAGGATCTGACAATCGTAATCATTTACCACATCCAACCATCTCCTCTGTCGCATGTTCAGATTGGGCTGATCCATTAAATACTTCAGGCTCTTGTGGTCCATGTATATGGTACACCGAACCCCATACAGATAGTGACGCCAGATCTTGAGGGCGAACACCACTGACCCCCAACTCCAGATTGTGGGTGGGATACCTCATCTCATGAGGCTTCAGCTGCCTCGATGCGTATGCTATCACATGTCCCCTTTGCATCAGCACCGCTCCCAGCCCATATATCGACGCGTCATAATACACTAGGAAGTCCTCCATCCCCTCCGGAAGGGCTAACACTGGGGCCTCGCATAGTCTTTGGCGAAGTGTCTCGAAGGAGCCCTGTTGCTCTGGGCCCCATGAAAAAGCAACACCCTTCCGGGTCAACTTGGTGAGTGGCACGGCGATCTTGGAGAAATCCCTGATAAATCTCCGATAATAACCAACCAACCCTAGGAAACTCCTGATCTCAGTAGGTGACCATGGCACCTCCCAACTCATCACTGCCTCAATCTTGGCCGGATCGACCAATATCCCTTTCTGGTTAACGAGGTGCCCTAGGAACTGGACCTCTTGTAACCAGAAATCACACTTGGAGAATTTGGCATAAAGCCTCTCCGATCTCAAAACTCCAAGGATCTCTCTCAGATGTTCCTCATGCTGCTCTCTGGATCTCGAATACACCAATATGTCGTCGATGAACACGATCACCGAGCGATCCAACATCGGCCTGCACACTCTGTTCATGAGATCCATGAACACCGCCGGTGCATTGGTGAGCCCGAAAGGCATCACTATGAACTCGTAATGCCCGTAACGAGTCCTGAACGCTGTCTTCTAGATGTCCTCATCTCGCACCCTCACCTGATGATATCCAGACCTCAAATCAATCTTGGAGAACCAAGATGCTCCATGTAACTGATCGAACAAATCGTCGATCCTCGGCAACGGGTAACGGTTCTTGACCTTCAGCTTGTTCAACTCCCGGTAATCAATGCACATCCAGTGTGAATCATCCTTTTTCTTGACAAAAAGAATCGGTGCTCCCCACGGCGAGCTGCTCGGCCGAATAAACCCCTTCCCCAGCAGCTCCTGAAGCTGCGAGGATAACTCCTTCATCTCTGGAGGTGCAAGGCGATAGGGCGCAGCCCCCGGAACCAAATTAATGTTGAACTCAACTTGCCTCTCGGGAGGCACACCCTGTAACTCCTCCAGAAATACGTCCGGGAACTCACGCACTATCGAAACCTCATCAACCGACCTCAGTCTCTCTAAATCAACCCTCGTATCCATCACATATGCTAGAAATCCCTTACAGCCTTGCTGTAGACTCTGCCTCGCTTTAGCGGCTGAACAAAATGCCAACCCATAACGTGTACCCTCGTCGTACACCGTAAGAACTCCCCCACTAGGGTCTCGTATGGTTACCAGCTATCGCTCGCAGTCGATGTCTGCTCCAAATCTGCTTAACCAGTCCATGCCCACGATGACACAGACATCTCCCATCGCGATAGGGACTAAGTCAATCGGAAACTCCACTTCGAAAATCTCGAGTACACAACCTCGAATCATCTCTGTGGCATACACCGCTCTCTCGTCAGCTATGGAAACTCTTAGAGGTCGACTCAACGTCTCTTGACTAATACTGATGTGCTGACTAAAAGCCAAAGATACAAAAGACCAAATCGCACCCGAGTCAAATAACACCAAGGCAGGTATAGAACTCACAAGAAAAGTACCTACGCATATCTTAATATAAGCACAATATCTCAACATAAAAGTAAATACATGAAAGAATACATACCAGCCACGACATCGGGTGCTGTGCGGACCTCTTCCGCAGTCAACTGGAAGGCTCTCTCTCGTGCCTTCGGTGCCTCGGCTTTTACGGGCCGACTGTCCGTAGCTCTCACTGTAGCAGGGGAAGATCCCTGAGAAGCTCCCTGAACTGTCCCTCGCAACTGTGGACACTCTGCCTTCCGGTGTCCAGTCTGGTTGCAGTGAAAACATACTACAAATCCCTTAGGGCAATCCTTGGCCATATGCCCCTCCTTGCCACATTTGTAGCAAGACCCTGCTCTGCACACCCCATCATGGCTCTTTCCGCGCTTGCCATAAGTGCGGCCCTTCTGACTTCCAGATCTCGAATCAGCGGGCTTGGCGCGCTTGGCTGCCGGCTGAGACTGCACCGGTCGCCGATCCCTCCCCTGAGACTCAGCCTCCTCCCTAGCCTGGGTCTCTAGCTCGATCTCCCTTTTCCGGGAATTTGCCTGAAGCTCAACAAATGTCTGACACATCGAGTTCACCACGAACTCCCGTATATCCCTCCTCAAAATGCTAAGATATCAGCTCATACGTCCCTGCTCGGAGGACACGTGCTCTGGGCAGAACATCTCCCGCTCATGGAACATCCTCGTAATCACTATAACAGACTCGGTACCCTGCTTGAGGGTCAGAAACTCATGGGCCAAACGCTCCCTTTCCACCTGAGGAACGTACTCCTCTCGGAACATAGCAGTGAACCTCTCCCAGGTCACTACAGCAAGCTCAGCAGGCGAATAATGTGACGTCACAAACTTCCACCGGTCCTTCGCTCCCAAGCGAAGCTGGTTCAACGCGAACCGGACTCTCAAATGCTCTAGAGATGAGCAGCTGAAGAAACACCCCTCGATGTCTAAAATCCACCTCATCGCTGCAATCGGGTCTTGGGTCCCATCAAACTTCGGTGGTTTTGTGTTGTTGAACTCCCGGAACAGCAACGCATCACCACCCTGCGGTCTAGCCGCAGCTACAGCTGCAGTGGCCGCAGCAACATCAACATCAGAAAGAGCAGCATATCTCTCGTCAAATGTCTTTATCAGGGTGGTCTTGATAGACCCGAACATCTCTGGAATCTCAGCGCGGATGGCAGCAGCCACCTCATCATGAATCATCTGGCGGAGCTCCTCGTCGCTCACACCCCCTCCACTAGTCCCTGGTCTGTGGCGCGTCCCCACCATGATGCCTCTCTGAAATACAATACAAGATATCATAAACTCGCTAGGTTGTACACACACTCGATATCCCAATCCTACTTGATCTCTGGTACCCTAAGGATTCTTACTTGGGCTGCGTACTGACCCGATGCCTTTAGTAGTATGGGCCCAATACTACCGCCCACACTGCGTCAGCATTCATCCCAAGTCCTCCTCCCAGAGTCCCAAATTCCAAGCACTCTACTCTCTTAAATCTCATGCTACTCACTAGCTGATCTATCATAAGCTCCCCGCTGCTATCTAAACACTCCCAAGCATCCCTAACAGCAAAGCTCCTAGACTAAGGCATCATATATCAGGCCACTCTAGTCCTAATAAGGATACCTAGTCTACTCTAGCATGCATAATATAACTCATCATATAACATAACATAATATATATATATATATATCATAACACTTATTATAAGGGTATTTTGGGAAATCACCATTCGGGCGCTGGCTGATCGTACACACGACTCTGCTCTGTTTTTCTCAAAACTCCTTTTTTTAAATTGTTTTGTTAAAGAAATTTTTTCCCAAATCCTCAGTTTGAGTTCAGATACGCCCGAAGATGCATCCGAATCCCTCAAACCAAGGCTCTGATACCAACTTGTAACACCAAAAAAAAATTCAACCAATTTTTTTCACTTTTCAAAAACATAATAATTCATTCATAATTACTTTCATAAACAATGTATCAATATTATCTTAATACAAAATCCCAAGATCATATCATAATAAACTCCGATGGGTGTGTACGAATCATGCCGGCGCCTTCCCGCGCTCCTCACTAGTACCTGTAACACATAACACAAAACACTGTAAGCACGAAGCTTAGTGAGTTCCCCAAAATACCACGCATAACACATACTAGCCACTCGAGGCTATAACTATGTGGGGCCTTGGGCCCCAAACTCTGTGGGCCCTCTGGTCCTAGCTCTGTGAACCTTCCGGTTCTAACTCTAATATACTCTGATATACACATGGCATAAATCACATAGAAATAATGCAGTGTAACACATCACATAAATAGCATACAATAACTCTGTAACATAACTCTAATTACCACTCAAGGTAAAGTATAGTGAGAAGGCTCAACTCAGATGTCTCGGTAAATCCTTTACTAGGTAGCAGTATAGTCTAGCCTCCGCCTAATCACATAAAGTAAGATACGCTCATAAATATAACTCTCGAGACTAGACCCCACCCTCTCTTAGCATCCTCAAATGGGTAAAAGACCATTTTACCCCTCTCTTGACTCAAAGACCCCATTGTTGACCAATCCCTAAAAGTCAACAGTCAAACTTTGACCTGACTCGTCGAGTGCACTTGGGCGACTCGACGAGTCTACACGTGAACTCTACTCCTCTGATTCTCTTTTGACTCACCGAGTCACTCACTTAACTTGGCGGGTCACTCTCTAGATTCACAGTCTCGGGACAACTCGACTCGACTCGTCGAGTCTGTTCATGGACTCGGTGAGTCCAAACCATGCTCACTTCCAATGGATTCCTGAGGTCAGATCTGATGCTGTACTCAATAGATCTATCCTTTCTAGTCCCAATAATCACGTAAAGTTCGAAGCTTGATGCCCATGTAAAGGCTGCAAGGTTCTATTTGAAGAAATGACCTATAATATGGCATCCTAAGTTCATATTCACCATCAAATCAATCCACATAAAGCTCAATGGAGTAAGGTCTCTGGACCTCTATGGATCCAGATTCATACCATAATACGAAAAGGAACCATATACTCAATCAAAACCATCTACCAAAGGGTCTAGAAAACCCTAACTCTATAAACAATCACCAAAACAGAAGATGGGTCGATATTATACCTCAAATAAGCACTCCTGAGCTCAGAATTCCTCCAAATAGCACCTCCTTCAGCCTCCTCTTGATCTTGATCACCTTCTTCTTGCTAAACCAATGATAGAAAGATCAAATATGGCCTCTCCTCCTCACAAACAATTTAGCTCACTTAGGGTTTCTCTCATGGGACTGGTAGTCAAAATAGGAGGCTATTAGTGCCCTTAAATAGGCTCCAAAACCCGGGAATTAGGGTTTCATTAAACAGCGCGGACTCGCCGAGTCCGGTCATTAATCCGGATGAGAATTCGCGACCCTACTCGGCGAGTCTAAGCACCAACTCGCCGAGTCCCTCCACACATTCCAAAATAAATGAATAAAAAAAATATACCTGGGAATTCGGATGTTACAGAAATCATCCCTAAGAGGGGGAGGAAGAAGGGTTGGCGAACACTTCAAGCCAAGGTGCAAGGAGGAATGAAATCCCTAAGGCCCTATTTATAGTCTTGGATGCCTCCTTAGGTTTAGTACTCCTTCCCATGTGGGATGGAGGCATAACCACGAAATTTCACTCCTTTCCCATGTGGGATGGAGTGATTTTCATCCAACCCTAATTCCATAAGATTCTGGAACATTCACGATTAACCAAATATCGATTAATGAACATTCATCTCTTTAATTAATTAAACTGTTAATTAATTTCCAAAATATATTTCCAATTAGTTTCTGATTAATTATTAACCATAATAATTAATAAACTAATTTCTTTTTTATTTATTCTACTCAATTTGGGTCTTGAGGGCAACCCAAAAGGACCATGCTATTATTAGAAATATTACCAATTGTTAATGACCTTGGACACTATTCCAACACTTCTTATGCAACTTGTAACGTCCCAAAATTCAAGTCCAAAAATTTCATTTTTAATTAAATTGTTCATAAAACATTCATTAGAAAATATTGAATCAACACGTCATCTCATAAAATCAAGTATCATGTTTCAAACCCACGACATAAGTAAATAACATATTAGAGTACAATCCCAGAAAACACAATGCGGAAAATCAAATGTGTGTGATGCCATGCTACGCCGCCGGATCCTTCCCCTTAGATGAAGAGGTACCTGAAACCAAAAACTGAAACCGTAAGCACAAAGCTTAGTGAGTTCCCCCATCATACCATATACCATACAATACCATCGGTATCTTTCAACCGGTAATCGTCATTGGTATCTTTCAACCGGTAACTGGGGACTATTCTACCCCCTATCACTAGCATACAATAGCAAGATATAAGCATACAGTCAGGCATATCCGGGTACTGAACTACCCCTTGGTCCTAAGGACCACTATCAGGGAAACTATCCCTATCATGTACCATATCATACAGATATAACTCATAACCAAACACATACCAAACCAAGATAAATTATCACAAAGACAATTATCTTCTAGATACTCCTCATTGGTGGGCCGACATTGTGGCCTTGGACCCACCTCTACTGGAAGGTAACTCACCTCATACAAGTAGCTGCTAATAATCAGTGCGGGAAACCTCCGTCCGCTGCTGCTTCGGAAATCCTCCAGCTACAAACCCCACAAACACTCAGTTAGAAACCGATCTCTATACTTAGGTTAAATTACCATTTTACCCTCAACCAAGTCAAGTCAAAGTCAAAGTCAACATCTAGTTGACCCGACTTGCCGAGTTGGGCCATCAACTCGCCGAGTCCATCACTCTCTACTCGTCCCCATCTGCGACCCTACTCGTCGAGTTGGGCCGACAACTCAACGAGTTCTTCTCCCATTCGAAAGCCACAAGGAAACTCATCTGACTCGCCGATTCCGGGAACAACTCGCCAAGTCCCACGAGCAGATCCCCTACTCGCTTCCCAATCCTCACCAGAGCGTCCATATTGAGAATTTGGGTTTCTGGGGCTATCGCTAATTGATAAATTGCTAATTTCGCAAGCAGTGACGAAGAGTTGGACCTTCTACACTTAAACTCCTCTTAACTCAGTAACTGTTCATATGACTCGCCGAGTCTGAAGAACAACTTGTCGAGTTCCAGGCAATCTTCATAGGACTCGCCGAGTGGTTCACCCAACTCGTTGAGTCTAAGACCATCTTCATAGAACTCGCCGAGTCCATTCAACTCTCCTCCTATATAGGCCAAATCTGAGACATGCAACATTTACAAACCATAGATCTAAGCTCCTAGGGCATGCTTATCACATAAAGTTGCAAACTTTACGTGCATGCATGGCCCTATGAGCTCAAAAAGGCAAATCCAAGCTCTTTATGAGGTCAAACACTTAATAGGGACCTAAATCACTTCAACCACAGAAACTTTACACTTCTAAGATGTCCATAAAGCTCAGATCTGAAGCCCTTTCAGAACATAGAGCATAAACACATAGAGTTTGAGGTTTTAGGGCTTAAAACCCATAAATTAGGGACAAAAGGGGGATCTAATGAACTAGAGATCAAGGTAGGAACTTTTCTACCTGAATGGAAGCCTTTCACAGAGTAGATTTCGGATCTACTTCCCCTCTTTGCACCCTTCAACCTTATCCTTCTTCTTCTAAGCTCCAAACTTCCTTCACAAATCCAAAATCACTCACAAGAACAATATGGGGGCTAGGGTTTCGCTCTACAGCTCTTCTAGAAGTGTTAGGGGCAAGGGAGGCCGAGTTAGAGTGTTTAAATATGGTGCACACTCCTGGATTAGGGTTTTTTTTCCATACAACAGCTTACTCGCCGAGTCCACAACTTAAACCCCGTGCCCTTTCCCGCTTCTACTCGACGAGTCGATCCTTTGACTCGCCGAGTCCAAGGCCAAGATGCAAAATGCACAAAGAATTAAGTAAAAGAATACGTACCAAGAACCAGGTGCTACACAACTGATGGCAGAGAGTAGGATGGTGATTAGCCTAGGGCAAGCCTAGGATGAGAGTAGCAAAGAGAAATAGCAGTAGAAGGGACTTGGTGGAGTCAAGGTAGTTCTTGAGGAATGTACGGATAAATGTGGAAGGTAGAATGGGCCCGTACTACTGAAAGCAGAGGATCCATACTCGAATCAAGGAAGGCTGAGACAAGACCAGGAACTTGTAGCAAATGTGATCCCTTGAGTTATATTAGTATTCTGACATTTGTCATTATGTGTTTTCAGAATGGTGGTTTTGCGCCCTAGGCCAGCAGTCGGCAGTTCAGGTGTCGGAGAGGGATCAGGTTCAGGCTCTGGTGTCGAGCACTTGGATGAGCATACTAGAGAGTTCATATCCTCAAAGATCACGCGTACCATACCTGAGAAGACTCCTTTGATCTTCGGTTCAATCAAGGAGGGTATTCTAGAGCTTATGGATGATAGATTAAGTGCATTTCGCACTGAGGTGTTGGCCATGATTGGGTCGCGCATGCTCACGTTCAAAGAGTTCAGGGCATGTGGAGTTCTTGATTACTAGGGGGTCGAGACCCCATTCCTAGTACTAGATGGTTGGCAGACATAGCCAACGCATTCTGCACCAGCAGGTGTCCCGAAGGGGATGAGGTTAGGCTCGCATCCTATCTTCTGAAGGGCAGGGCACGTGACTGGTGGGAGGAGGTCGGGAGAGCCATTGGAGATGACACTGTGTTGGATGCTATGACTTGGAGTGATTTCACGACCAGGTTCAGAGCCGAGTTCGCACCTGTTATTGAGGTGCAACAGCTTGCTAGGGAGTTTCAGGACCTCCAGCAGACGACGAAGACTGTGGCGGAGATTACCGCCAAGTTTAGGGAGAGGGCCCTTCTTGTTCCCCAGTATGCACCGGACGAGGAGATGAAAAAGGACGTTATCATGAGATGTTGTGGAGTGATATCCGCCAGTTTGTGAGCCGGTCTAGCTGCAAGACGCTGGAGGATATGATAGCGAGGGCGAGAGAGAGAGAGAGAGAGAGAGAGAGAGAGAGAGAGAGAGAGAGAGAGTTGGATTTAGAGATGGAGAGGAAGAGGAAGCCAGAGGGGGTTCAGTCAGGAGGTTCGGGCAAGAAGCCCAAGGTACCAGATCACAGATCTCGGAGCCCGCAGAGCCACAGTCATTGTGGCAAATGCAGCAGGATGCACGAGGGAGCGTGCAAGGCAGGGAATTCAAGCTGCTACAAGTGCGACCGAACTAGTCATATGAACCGAGATTGCACAACTACTACCACCGCCACACCAGCATAAGACCTAATTTGCTTTCAGTGCAATCAGGGGGGACACAAGCGGTCCCAGAGCCCGAGCTTAGCAGCAACAGGGAAGGTGGTAGCACCTTCTCCTGTCACCTTGAGGAGAACAAATGGCCGTCATGGTCGGGCTGATGCGCCTACGACACAGAGCAGGGCTTTTCAGCTTACTGCAAAGTAGGCACGAGCAGCTCCTGACGTGGTGACAGGTATGTATTTTCCTCGTATCTCTGTATTTGATATTGTTTCTTTCTCATGTTTATGTGTTTGTGTATAGGGTCGTTGATAGTTGCATATTTAGCCTTATATTAAGTATAGATTTTTATCATTTTTAGCTAATTTAGTTGCATGTCATGGACAAAAGATACTTAAAAGTGTTTGAATTGTGTTTTCAGTCCAAAAGCGAAGCTCGAGAGTAAAAGGAAGCAGGAGAAGCGGTTGGTAGCTCAGGAGTTGAACAAAGAAGAAAAATGCTAAAAATACAAGGTACTCGGCGAGTAGGGTCTACTAATCAGCGAGTTTCATCGAAGATTCGAGAAGATAAAGACTTCGTGACTTACTGTGTACGGGAATTAAGGGATGGACTCGACGAGTCAGTTCGAATCTATAAAAACAGCTGTCCAGATCGACACAAGGTATTCTGGAACCATTGGGGAGGAGCAAGCTGCGAATCAGAGTCAGGAGAGATCTGGAGAACGAATATACAACCATAAAACCAATTTCGAAGGAGATTTGAGGCAAATTTACATCATTCTTACTTTAATCTATTTCTCTTCATCATGTTTAGACTTTTAGATTTCGTTTTTATGCTGTTAATTACCTCAATCATGAGCTAAAACCTTTAAACTTTTGTTTGGGGAGACAATATTGACACTATGGTGTGATTTATGGTAGGATTAATTTAATATTGGTGATTTTGTTGATTCTTGCTTGTTAAAGAACCTTATGTGTGAATGATAACTAATTTTCTGTTAATAGGAAGATAATTAAGCTGCGCGAACATCTCTTAATTGCTACCTCATATAATTTATGTGACCACTTTATTATATGACTAGGATTAGTGACTGTGAAACTAGAATTAATAGAAAAATAGGTAAATTCATGGGTGAGCTTGTGTGATGACCATCAACAAGAGGTTAACTAAAGGACCAAATTAGTTAGCTATTACAAGTCTAAATTAACCCGAATAAATAATCTAGTGAATTAAATTAAATTAGACAACTGGCCACTGTTTGAGTTGGTTTGTTCTCTAAGGATTAGTGCAGCGAACGTGAATCTAATCACTTGAATCGGTAGCCAATGGAAGAATTAATACATTGCACTATTACCATAATATCAACCATAGAATCAATTGAGTTGAACTAAATAGAAGTTCCATTCGTCATTGAATTTAGTTGAATCTTTGCTTTTCTAGTTTTTAGTCTAAGTAATAGTAGTAAGTTTCTAGTATTGTAAAACTAGAGAAAACCCCTTTTATTATTTAAGTTTAGATAAAATTAGTTTTTAGTTTTAATTTACCGTTCCTTGTGTTCGATACCCTACTTGCTTAGCTTCACCACAATTGATAGGTCCACTGCCTTTGTGTGTTTATTTTATAATTAAAAGTAGGTTTAAAACTAGTTCATTTCACACACATCAAGTTTTTGGCGCCGTTGCCAGGGAAAGATTCTAAATTAACATTAATATCTATTTTTATCGATCCTTTGTGTGAGATTTATCTTACACAAAGTTAATTTTTAGGTAATTTAGTAAGTAAGTTAGGTTTTAATATTTATTGGTTTTCATTTTAAATCTGTCAAACTTCTCTGTTTTTGCCTTGAGCTCGCCGAGTGCACTCAAAGCAACTCGGCGAGTCCATCGCTGTTCACAGTTTTAGTTTTTATTTTATTTTTGTTCTTTTTATGCGTTTTTTCTCTTGTTTTATTTGCAGTTGTTTCATGACCTGAGGATCTGAGAAACCTTTAGTCCCTCCACTAGAAGACCCGGAGTCTGCCCTAAGGAAGAGCAAAGGAAAATCCGTTGGAGAATCCGTTTCTTCAAAGAACTCGCCACTAAAGAATCTAAAGTCTGTTTTCAGCAAGAAGAAAAGCAGCAAATCAGGAGCTTCCAGCGCCTCTATAGCAATAGAAGATCCGATCAAAGAGGACACCGAGTACGAAACCGAAGGAGAAGAAGACCCCACTTTCGGGCACGAATCCGACTTTGACGACGAATTAGCCATTATCATGGCTAACATCGATGAAGTCCCCATGGGGGAGTGGAAGAAAAGGATGCGTGACGATATCGGCCCGAGACTTGTGCAACCCGCAATTCCCGCTACTGCTACTTTCGAGCTAAAGGGCTACATACTCGCTCAACTAAAAGAGATTCCCTTTTATGGAAAAGACCACGAAGATGCTTACAGGCACTTGGATGAAGTCAATGATGTAGCTGATTACTTTAATGTTCCAAATGTGCCTCACGAGACCCAGCTACTTCGCATGCTTCCAGTTACATTGAAGGGTGCTGCAAAAGATTGGCTCAAGTCACTCCCTCGCGGGTCGGTCACCACATGGGCTAAGATGAAAGAAGAATTTATTAACCACTTTTGCCCACCTTCTAAAATAGCCAAATTGAAGAAGGCCATTGCTAACTTTGAACAACAAGCTGGGGAGTCACTATATGAAGCTTGGGAGAGGTACAAGAGCCTGCTAAGGAATTGGCCACACCATGACCTTAATAGTCAACAAGAAGTCTCCATCTTCTATGACGGAGTCAATGTCACAACAAGGCAGTTACTTGACTCGCAAGGCCTGCTCACAAAGAAGGCACCCTCGGTGATCAAAGAATTAATTGAAGAGTTCTCTAAGCATTCTAGAGAATACCACAACCCACGAAATGAAGTAAGTAGCGGGTAGTGAACACGGTCAACGATGGCATGGCGACGATGATGGCTAAACTAGACAGTTTAGATAGAAGAATGACGAAGATGGATCAAACAATCCATGCTATCCGGGTGGGATGTGAAAATTGTAGGGGACCTCACTTAACTAAAGAGTGTGACTTGGATGAGAATGGAAACAAAAAAACGCAAGTTTTCTATTCAAGTGGCGACAGATACGATGAGAATTGGCGGAAACCCAAGAAGGAATGGCTCCCGTATGAAGAATACAAAAAGGCAAAGGAAGAGAAATACAAGCAAAAAGAGAGGGGTTTCTATCAAAAGGAAGAACTGGTTATGGAAAAAAGAGTCGATTTAGAAGAAATGTTCACAAGATTTATAGCTGCGTCCGAGAAGAGGCACAATGATCATGATGCTGAAATACAAGAGACCAGGACTATACTCAGGAATCAGCAAGCATCTATACTCAACATTGAGAAACAGCTTGAGCAACTAGCACATCAAGTGAACGAGAGAAGACCGGGTGAACTTTCAAGTAAAACCGAGAATAATCCGAGAATGGAGAATGCGAATTCTATAAGATCTAGTTATGGGGAAATTTTCACTCCTCTAACCCCTGCACAGAAGGTCTCAACTAAGGTGCAAGCAGAAAAGACAGAAGAGTCAGCTAAACCCAACCCGACTCGCCGAGTCCCTCTAATGGACTCGACGAGTCCATGCCCTGATGACAGATCTACTGTTTCCTTAAAGCCTTACATGCCTCCTTTTCCATTTCCAATTCGAGCCATACCTGATGAAAAGGTCAAAGCATACAGAGCTTTCATGGAACATGTTAAAGCCCTTCAAGTCAACATTCCATTTGTTGAAACGATGCTTCAAACACCCAAATACTTAAATTTGCTTAAGGGTCTCTTTGCTGCTAGAAAAGATATGGCAGAAGTCGCAGAATTAGTATTAAATGAACTACCAGAAAAGAAGGGCGATTCGGGAAGCATCTCGATTCCTTGCCAATTTGGAAATATACTTGCTACTCAAGCATTGACCGATTCAAGTGCAAGTATTAACTTAATGCCTTTTTCTTTCTTCAAGAAGCTGAATTTACCGGAGCCGAGGTTTATTAATATGAAGATCCATTTGGCGAACAAGACAATCATTCGTCCAAGAGGTGTTTGTGAAGATCTTCTCATAAAAGTGGACAAATTTGTATTCCCCGTGGACTTTGTAGTGCTTGACATGGAAGAAGACCTCGAAATTCCAATTATTTTGGGGAGACCATTTTTGAATACCGCATGCGCATTGATAGATGTATGCGAGTCCACACTAACATTGAGGGTAGGAGATGAGTCAGCCGTGTTTAAAGCTATACCAGAGATTAAGCAAGAAGAAACAAGAAAAGAAGAAGTTTCCTTCATTGAGATGAAATACTCCAAAAAGAACTTTCACTCTTACAAGAAGAAGATCCAAGTAAATTTCTACTATCTTCTGGAGGAAACGATGATGTTGAAAAAGACCTAGAGGAGATAGAGAAGCTGCTGAAAGGAACTGATTCAGAAAACACAATGAAATGTGAGGAATTCGCACCAACTCACCGAGTCGAGTCGACAGACTCGACGAGTCCAGTCGAAGATTTCAGCAATTTGGATTATCTTGACCTTCTTGTCACTAGTCCCTTGCCTGATTTGGACATGAAAATTTTTCCTAATTCTTTAGAAGATCGAGCAGCAGAAGGCGGAATTGTTAAAGCGTATGGTGACTTCCAACACGTTCAAGTAGCTTGCATCGATACAATGATGCAAGAAGATGAAGACATTCGACTCGACAAGGAGGCAAGTTTTGGAGAAGAGGAGAATGCAACGGTTAGGAGAGATGATGTTGATAACCCATTCATTGAGTCACATATAACCAAACCTCGAGCCCGAGTTTTTACCAATTATGAAGTAATTAAGTTTAAAGAAGGAGAAGTACAAAATAGGGTTCAAGAGAATGGGGTGAAGAAGAAGAAGGTGGGGAAAAAGAACATGCATGCAATTGAAGAAGATGCCACAAGGAAAAAGAGAGAAAAATTGAGACGGGCAAACAAGAGGAAGATACATGCCTATAAGACGAAGTATAAACCGCAAAAGATCAGGCCTGCATTCCCGATGCAGGAAAATGAAGAAACGTAGATGGGAAGGAGTCCAGCTAACGAATCCTTAAAAAGAAGCGCTTGACGGGAGGTAACCCGTTATGAGAGTTTGCTTTCTTTTATCTTTCTCGTTTTAGTTTTTGTTTGATTTTCGTTTTTAGGATTTTCTTTTTCTGTTTTCATCTTCTAAACCATCAAACATGACTGCTTGAGAGTACGCATGGTCTGAGTGTGGGGTGGGTTGAATATTTTTTTTAATGAATACATGACAAAATGATATAATTTTTGAAATGTTTGCAAGTGACTCGCCGAGTCTGACCCTGACTCGATGAGTCTATTCAGAATCCAGATGAGTTTCAATTCGCGACTATACTCGTCGAGTCTGAACCTGACTCGACGAGTCGATTTTATTTATAGAAAAAATTAATAATTATATTTTTACATCTGGTAAAACTAGGGTTTTTACCCTAATGTGCTCATATTCCATTCATACTCGTCGTGCGCCCACTGTTATTCTCTCTCAATCACTCATCAAGTTCTTCACTTTTTCTTCAAAATTCTTGAATTCCATCAACCAAGGTACTTAATTTCTTCAATAATTCTGTTAAAGTCATGATTTTTAGAAGTTATAAAGTATCAATTTTATAGAACACCCATTTTAGAAGTTTAGTGAATTTTGAGGGTTTTTGATTTTGGATTAATTGTGGTAATTTGGATGGATATTCTTGCTCTAATACACCTTATGGACATCCCTGGACAAACCCTTGGAAAAATTTTGAGTTTTTATGGGTGAATTGGAACTAACCCGTTGACTGACTCGTACAGTTCATCAGACTCGCCGAGTCGTTCATGGACTCGACGAGTCCAGTTGGGAGCCCATAAAGATTTTGTTTTAATGTGTTTATGTTTCTTTTGGATTGTTTGTTAATTGTTTTACAGGAACCATGTTTTCAAGAGGACAAAGCTCTCGAGGAAGTCAAGGAGATTTTCCTTGGTTGCATTTTCCATAAATCAACTCAAATTCAACAAGAACCAAGTGGAAGAAGAAGCTTACGGAGCTCCAGAAAAAGGAGATATGTGCTCCCAATACAATTGATTGGGAATGGTTGGGGAGAGTTTGTTATGAAGAAGAGTTGGCCCCTTATATAGTCAAGACATTTGTGCACAATGGAGTATCCATTACATGTGATGGATGGAGTCGTGTCTTCCGTATTCAAGAGTCGATTTATCATGAGCTGTGCCTGGAGTTCTTTTCCACAATACACTTCCAGGATGTGGATGATTATTATAACCCTGGAAGTATTACTTTTTGTCTTAGGGGTGAGCTTCGTTATTGTTCTATGGTCGAACTAGCTTGGAGATTGGGGATATATGACTACCAAGTGGTCAACACAGATGCATTTCGTACATTTTTGGAGCCTTGCCATAAAGCATTTCCGGATGGGATCACAAGTTCAAGTGGGTGGAAAACCATTGCTAATAAAGTTTACATTCCGAAGTCGGCTCAATAAGGGAGCATACGATCACCTACACACCGCCTTATTCACCAGCCGATTTCAAACACCATTAACCAAAGGAAAGATGATGACAAGGTTTCTAACCTTGACGTTTTATTTCTTTGGAGCATCATTACACCCAATACTTTTTGCAACATTCCATGGTGCATCGCTTCATACTTGGCGGAGGGAGCGGTCAAGGACCGTAAAACTTCAAAAATTAATGGTGGCATGTTCGTGACACATTTAGCCCATTCTTACGGGTTAATGGCTAGTGGTGCTTGGAACTTGCTGACGGAGATCCCGAAATATCCCTTTAATCCTATTTTGTTTTGCAGGGCACGCATTATTGAAGATTATGGAGGAGGTCATTATGCTATCCCACATGACGATCCGGTAATTGGGCCCGAGGCACCGGGACGGAGGGTTCGATCGAGACGTGAGCGGGAAGTGGAGGAGGAACCGCCGGTGATTCCGGTGGGCAATGACGAAGTACCAATGGATTGGTACAATGTCGAGATGAGGAGGCTCCAAGACCAAATGGCGAGGGGTATTAATTTTAGCAAGGAATCCCACGTGCGACTTTTTGACCATTTTCATATTCCATACATTGATGGGGGTAAGTTCCCCTACATTCCTTCTTGGGATGAGATCATTAACGCAAGGCGGAGTGGAGCTAGTGGGAGCGGGGCTGTGCATGGCCATGATGAGGAAGAAGATGATGATTAGTTTCTTTTATGTCTTATTGAAAAATTTTTATTTGTTTTTTTATTTTGTTTGGTGTGTTTTAAATTATTAATTAGGACTTAAACTCTTATGTGCTTGATGTTCTGTTTGCCTTGGTTTATTTTAGAATTTGGTTTAGGAAATGCTTGCATAAGGAGTCTAATGGAAACGAGTCAAGAAAGGTCGACGTATTGAGTCTAAGTGTCAAGTCCGGTCCGAAAGGGTTTATGAGTGAACGTTTACTGAAGCTATGGGAAGTTTTGAAGTCCACTAGAAGCTGGATTCAGGAGAGAGTTAATTATTTTTCACCCAGCGATGACTCGCCGAGTGCAGTTAACCTACTCGACGAGTCGCAATACATTTTCACGATTTCAATAATTTTGCGCTATTACTCGACGAGTCGTTTATATGACTCGCTGGGTCCTTCATTTATCTACCACAAGGCCTGTTGATTTGATGCTGATAGCTACACCACTTGACTACTTATTCTTTGCAATCAATTCCTGAAGATTTTACAGTATTTTTCCTGCACATTTGGAGCTACCCACATGCGATTTGATGCCCAAGACATGGATGAGCTGTTCACATGTCTAAATTCGATTGAAGTAAGAGCTTAATAGAAGATGATCAGCCTATCAACTTCTATCCCAGGGGAGTTTGTTCCAATTCCCTCTATATTTGTTTTGTTTTTCTTTTCATGCAATATATGCAACAAGGACATTGCATAAATTAAGTGTGGGGTAGGGGGTTTGTAAATTAGTTAAAATTTTAGTCAAATTTCGAAAATCTTGAAATTTTAGTTAATTTGAAATTTTGCATACCAAAAATGTTGCTTAGGACTTAATTTAGAAAATTTTGGTAAAAAGTAATTAGGGTTCATGTTAGAATTATGTTGATGATTGCATGAAAACTCAAATGTTTAGTTGGGCCTATATACGTTCTAGTGCATTTGTGGGTTCCTTATTTGTAACGCCCGCCGATCCGGGCTAGTCAAATTAGAGGCAATAAATGTCGAAAACGACTTTTCGACAGAAGCTTATAAATAATTTGAACCAATTTTTAGTATATGTCACTAGGTTTCCGTACATATAAAGAACGCCGAAATCCAAGTTATAACGAAGAAGTTATGACCCGTCGAAGTTTCGCGACGGAACCGGCTCGATACCAGGAGGCGTAAATAGTGAATTTACGATAGAGCAAGATTCAGCCTTGGCGCTCTAAATGAAAGTCGTAGAATATGTTAAACTAAGAACTTTAATAAAAAGAATGCCCAAATCTGACTTCGTATGAAGAAGTTATGATTTTTCGAAGTTTCGGATTAGCAGTGTACAGCCCGAAATTCGAATATTAGATCGAGCGATATTTAGCTGACACGACCTGAACAAGAATCGAATATCTCGTTAAGAGTAGCATAAAGAGAAAAAGATGGGCGAAAACGGACGTCGGATGAAGAAGTTATGAGGATTTAACGGACCAATCCTGTCCTGGCCTGTTAAAAATATAACTTTAAAAATAAAGTCAAAATTAGCCAACAGAGTCTAAACGAAAGTTGTGGAGTACGTCTCCACCTACGTGTGGATATAAAGAACGTCAAAAACGGAGTTCGTATGAACGAGTTACAAATTATAATAGCATATTTACGTATTAAAATAAAGTATAAATCATATATACGTACACACATATATACATATGTATATATCATTAGAAAGGTATCGACGATGCGGTCATTATAAGACTAATGTTGAGTTCTTTCGACATTAGTTTAGTGCAAATATTGTTAAATATATTTAAAATAGTATTATAAAGGGGTGTTTAGTTGTTTATATAACTATAAGGTCATTAAGTAATTATGGAGGGTAGTTTTTGTAAATTAAATTACTATAAATAAGAGGCTTGGGCTCTCATATTTCTTGCACCATTCTCTTGATTCAAGAGTCTTTCTCTCCTTATCCCCCGAGCATTTCGGTCCCTCGTGATTCGACTTCTCTTTCTGTAGTTTTAGTATAGTAAGGTGAGCGCTGAAGCGCTGCACGAATCTTTCTTAGAAAGATTCAGCGACGAAGTTCTGCCCCTACAGAGCCGTACTCTTAGCTAAAATTCCCTTGTAAGTAAGTTATGTTTACCCTACTTTAAATATAGTTTATATTTAAAATTAGTATTGTTATTATAAATTTATAATAAATATTTGAGCTATTATTATGACTTATATAAGTGTCGTTATAATATCTTTTTAACTACTCGCGGTACGGGGAATCTGGTTTAAAGGGCCGCATAGGGTTGTTGGATTTCAGAAGTGCTATATGCCAAAATGGTCCTGCCCTCCGGTGTTTTATGTCTGGCCCCTGTCTGTACATAGTGGTTGGAAAGTATTGTTTAAACGCTTATATAATAATAATAATAAGACTAATAATTAGTCACGGTAAATATTAGACTAAAATCTAGTGGTAATAATACTAGGTTTCGTCGAAGGAAATTATTTTAAAGTAAACGAAGCGCTGTCCGAGTACCGAGTCACCACCTTCTTAGGTGAGTGCATAGTCCCTTTCATATTACGCATAGATATGAAGTATTTTAATATAAATTACGTGTTGTGTGTGCATATTGTCTGAATATTTGCTGTCTATGCTGGGTGAAAGATTTTTATACATGTTTTAAATGATTTAAACTGTATATGTATTTTATATCTACAAAATGTGTTAGGTAAAACATGGGTAGATGAAATAGTTGTTTTGTGATAACACGATGGGATACATCAATGTTGTCAGTGATCTAGTTATCTAGTGGAGTATAGATGATGACCATGGGCGATACTAGACGGTCTGGTGGAACGCTAGTAAGCTCGTAACCTGTATGTGTTTTTGAACTAGGTGCTCATTAGGTATTTTGAACTGGGTGTGTTCACTATGTATCTTTGAACTGAGTGTGTTCACTAGGTATTTTGAACTAAGTGTGTTCACTAGTTACTTTTGAACTAAGTGTTTACCAGATGTTTTGGACTACGTGTTCACCAGTTGTAATCTATAAGCTTTGGTAACGATGGATTTCGTGCCGATTCCTTAGGATAATCCTTAGGAATGAATGAACGAGAAATAGCTGATTCTTAGGGTATATCCCTAAGAGTAAAGAAGATAATGGGGATGCGTAATTAGGTTTAATTGCTTGATTGTTTAAACATAATAATTATATTATTGTGGGTTGAAAACCCTATGTACTCACCAGGTTTCCCAACCTGACCCACTCAGTTTATTTATATCACAGGTGTTGATATGAAGTCACATTACACTGAGAGATTAAAGAGATGTAGATCACTAGTGTAAATAAATGTAAGTTCTGTTTATGCTTATGTTTCTGTATTGACAATGACATCCCAAATGTTTTAAAATGAATAAAATACGTTTCTTCGAAAATGTTTTAATAACGTATTTATCGTGTTTTTCTGGGAACAAATTCCGCAACATTTTTATGAAAAGAAGTACTCTGACTTTTATAAAGCATAAACAAAATCGGTCTTTTCTGGCCATGAAAATGGGGATGTCACATTATTCCAGTGAAATCATGGGACAAAAACACGACCTCGCTTAGCCCGAAGGATGCAATATGTTTAGCATCATGTACCAAAAATGTATCCAGGAAAATTATTATTTTAGCCAATAAAGGTTGAAGTTGAGTGCCCCTGCTTAAGCATGTAGGGTTTTGAGTGAGAAAAAGTGAGGTACATGTAAAAAAAGAGAGAATTACAAGAAAAGTTGTAAGAATTTTGGAGCAACTAAAGTGAATATCAAAAGATCAAAATTCCAAGAGTTCAAAAATTGAAGATACCGAAGATCAAATCAAACAAGGTGGTGAATTCAAAGAAATCAAGATCAAATTATCAAGGAAGTGAAGAATTCAAAAGAGCTCCATAGTGGTATCATAAATTGTAATTCTAGATTATGTATGCTTGGGTTGCTCAACCAAAAATACCTTGAGGATAGGAGGTTTTCTGCGGATGGAATCGGAGGGATGCATAAAATGAGAATTGTTCGGGATAAGTGGGTGAATGTTTATGAGGATTGTAAGTATTTGGAATATTGGGTGGTTTTAGGAAAATTTTAGACACAAATGCATGCGTTGCGGTCTTGGCATAATGGCTGGGTTGGATTGGAGTTGTCCTATGTGATTCTAATGTGCTTAAATTCAGTTTTGCTTGGGGGCAAGCAAAAGTCAAGTGTGGGGTATTTTGATAGTTGCATATTTAGCCTTATATTAAGTATAGATTTTTATCATTTTGAGCTAATTTAGTTGCATATCATGGACAAAAGATACTTAAAAGTGTTTGAATTGTGTTTTCAGTCCAAAAGCGAAGCTCGGGAGTAAAAGGAAGCAGGAGAAGCGGTTGGGAGCTTGGGAGTTGAACAAAGAAGAAAAATGCTAAAAATACAAGGTACTCGGCGAGTAGGGTCGACTACTCGGCGAGTCTCATCGAAGATTTGAGAAGATAAAGACTCCGTGACTTATCGTGTACGAGAATTAAGGGATGGACTCGACGAGTCGGTCATGGACTCGGCGAGTCGGTTCGAATCTATAAAAACAGTTGTCCAAATCGACACAAGGTATTCTGGAACCCTTGGGGAGGAGCAAGCTGCGAATCAGAGTCAGGAGAGATCTGGAGAACGAAGATACAACCATAAAACCAATTCCGAAGGAGATTTGAGGAAAATTTACATCATTCTTACTTTAATCTATTGCTCTTCATCATGTTTAGACTTTTAGATTTCGTTTTTGTGCAGTTAATTACCTCAATCATGAGCTAAAACCTTTAAACTTCTGTTCGGGGAGACAATATTGATACTATGGTGTGATTTATGGTAGGATTAATTTAATATTGGTGATTTTGTTGATTCTAGCTTGTTAAAGAACCTTATGTGTGAATGATAACTAATTTTCTGTTAATAGGAAGATAATTAAGCTGCATGAACATCTCTTAATTGCTACCTCATATAATTTATGTGACCACTTTATTATATGACTAGGATTAGCGACTGTGAAACTAGAATTAATAGAAAAATATGTAAATTCATGTGTGAGCTTGTGTGATGACCATCAACAAGAGGTTAACTAAAGGACCAAATTAGTTAGCTATTACAAATCTAAATTAACCCGAATAAATAATCTAGTGAATTAAATTAAATTAGACAACTGGCCACTGTTTGATTTAGTTTGTTCTCTAAGGATTAGTGTAGTGAACGTGAATCTAATCACTTGAATCGGTAGCCAATGGAAGAATTAATACATTGCACTATTACCATAATATCAACCATAGGATCAATTGAGTTGAACTAAATAGAAGTTCCCTTCGTCATTGAATTTAGTTGAATCTTTGCTTTTCTAGTTTTTAGTCTAAGTAATAGTAGTAAGTTTCTAGTCTTGAAAAACTAGAGAAAACCCCTTTTATTATTTAAGTTTAGATAAAATTAGTTTTTAGTTTTAATTTACCGTTCCCTGTGTTCGATACCCTACTTGCTTATCTTTACCACAATTGATAGGTCCACTGCCTTTGTCTGTTTATTTTATAATTAAAATTAGGTTTAAAACTAGTTCGTTTCGCACACATCAGTCGTTCTTAGTGAACAACATTTCAGCTATGGTATTGTTTGATTCGGGGGCTACCCGATCATTTGTGTCGCTTGCACTTAGCAAACGATATGGCAAAGTTCCAGGGATTGCCCACTCGTTGTTGAGATAGCTGATAACAGGACTGTCAGGGTCACGAGAGTTCATAAAGGATGTACATTGTGGTTATTTGATTAGCAGTTCTCAGTAGATTTGGTTCCTATTCCCCGGCGAGGGAATAATGTTATAGTAGGTATGGACTGGTTGAGCCCCAATGGGGCAGTGATAGAATGTGAGCAACAGTTGGTTAGAGTTCGCACTCCCAGTGGGGGAGAGTTAGTGATTCAGGGTGAGAGGCCACAACATGGACCAGTTTTCTATTCTACAGCGAGAGCGAGATGTCACATTCAGCAGGGTTGTGCGGGATATGTCGGGTATCTCATGGATACCCGGGATAAGGGTAAGGCAACAGTCGATGATGTACCGGTGGTACAAGAGTATCAGGATGTATTCCTAGAGGATTTGCTTGGGAAACCTCCGGAGAGACAGGTTGAGTTCCGGGTTGACCTGGTCCCTGGTGCGGCTCCGATCGCCATGGCACCATATCGGTTGGCTCCTCCCGAGATGCAAGAGTTGTCTACGCAGTTGCAAGAGCTTCTAGACAAGGGTTTTATCAGGCCGAGCAGTTCACCATGGGGAGCTCTGATCCTGTTTGTGAAGAAGAAGGACGGGTCGCACCGTATGTGCATAGATTACCGGGAGCTAAATAAGGTAACGGTGAAGAACCGTTACCCACTCCCGAGGATAGATGATTTGTTCGACCAAATTCAAGGAGCATCTTGGTTTTCCAAGATTGATTTATGTTCCAGATATCACCAGATGCGTGTCAGAGATGATGATGTGCAGAAGACTGCTTTCAGGACCCGCTATGGTCATTATGAGTTTGTGGTGATGCCGTTTGGGCTCACCAACGCTCCAGCCGCGTTCATGGACCTCATGAACCGCGTATGCAAACCGATGCTGGATCGGTCTGTGATGGTATTCATTGACGACATCTTGGTTTATTCCAAGACTCAGGAGCAGCATGAGGAGCACTTGAGAGAGGTTCTAGAGACCTTGAGGAGGGAGAGAATTTTCACAAAGTTCTCCAAGTGCGAGTTATGGTTGCATGAGTTGTAGTTTCTGGGTCACCTTGTCAACCAGAAGGGTATATTAGTGGATCCGGCCAAGATAGAGGTCGTGATGTAGTAGGAAGTTTCGAAGTCTCCATCCGAGATTCGGAGCTTCCTGGGTTTGGCAGGGTATTACAAGAGATTCATCCAGGATTTCTCCAAGATAGCAGTTCCGCTGACCCGACTGACCAAGAAGTCGGTGGTGTTTCGTTGGGGTCCTGAGCAGCAGGCAGCCTTTGAGACGCTCAGTCAGCGACTATGTGAGGCACAGATTCTTACCCTACGAAAGGGAGTAAATGACTTGGTAGTCTACTGTGACGCTTCGATCATAGGTACGGGAGCAATATTGATGCAGCAGGGGCATGCGATAGCTTATGCCTTGAGACAGTTGAAGCCTCACGAGGCTAACTACCCGAAACATGATTTGGAGTTGGGGGCGGTAGTGTTCGCCCTCAAGATTTGGCAGCATTACCTCTACGGGGTCCGGTGTACTATCTACACGGACCACAAGAGCTTGAGGTACCTAATGGATCAACCGAATCTGAACATGAGGCAGCGTCGGTGGTTAAATGTAGTAAAGGATTACGATTGTGAGATCCTTTACCACCCGGGCAAGGCCAACATAGTGGCCGATGCCCTGAGCCACAAGGTGGTAGCGGCTCCAATCTGAGATATATGTCTGAGGATGACAGTGATTATTCCACTGCTGGAGTAGATTAGGGTGGCGCGGGTTGAGGGCCTGAAGGAGGAGCGCCAGAAGTGTGAGAGGATAGTGGGTTGAGTAGCTTCGTTTGATTATGATAGACGAGGATTGTTGACCCTGCATGGGAGGGTCTGGGTACCGTACTGGGGCGGAGTAGGACAAGTGTTGATGGATGAGGCCCACGAGTCTCGGTTCTCCATCCATCCAGGGGCGACGAAGATGCATAGAGATCTTCGACCCGATTACTGGTGGCCTTATATGAAGCGGGATGTAGCTTGGTATGTGGAGAGATGCCTGACCTGCAAGAAGGTCAAGGCAGAGCACCAGAGTTCCCACGGCAAGATGCAGCCATTAGACATTCCCGTGTGGAAATGAGAGGATATCACTATGGATTTCATTACTAAGCTTCCCAGGACCGCACGTGGGGTTGATTCGATATGGGTCATCGTGGATCGGTTGACCAAGAGCGCCAATTTTATACCGATCCAGGAGAGCATCTCGGACGAGAAGTTGGCTAAGATTTATGTGCGAGAGGTAGTGGCACGTCATGGAGTACCTGTCTCGGTGGTTTCGGACCGAGATGTCCGGTTTACTTCTAGGTTTTGGAAGCGGTTTCACGACGAAATGGGTACTCGTCTCCATTTTAGCACCGCTTTCCACCCTCAGACGGACAGGCAGAGTGAGAGAACGATTCAGACTCTCGAGGACATGCTTCGGGCATGTGTGCTAGATTTCGGTGACAGTTGGGATACGTATCTTCCGTTAGCGGAATTTTCGTATAACAACAACTATCACTCCAGTATAGATCGGACTCCCTTCAAGATGCTCTACGGGAGGAGGTGTAGGACCCCAATCTGTTGGGGTGAGGTCGATCAGAGAGTCATGGGGAGTACGGAGGTAGTACTCAAGACCACAGAGCGGATTCAGCAAGTCCGGAGCAGGCTCCAGACTGCTCAGAGTCGGTAGAAGAGTTACGCCGACAAGCGGCATTTGGATTTGGAGTTTCAGGTGGGCGATATGGTCCTCCTAAAAGTGTCACCCTGGAAGGGTGTTATCTGGTTTCAGAAGCGGGGCAATATGGGCCCCAGGTTCATTGGTCTATTTAGGGTTTTGGCCCAGGTGGGTCGGGTTGCGTATCAGTTAGATCTTCCAGCAGAGCTCAGCCAGATCCACAGCACGTTCCATGTTTCTCAGTTGCGAAAGTGCTTAGTGGATGATTCAGCAGTGATACCTCTTGAGGACATTCGGGTTGACGATAGCCTGAACTACATTGAGAGACCCGTGGCAATTTTAGATTATAAGATGAAGGAGCTGATGAACAAGAGGGTAGAGTTAGTGAAGGTGCAGTGGCAGCACCACATGTGTTTAGAATGGACGTGGGAGCCCGAGGAGGAAATGAGGGAGCACTACCCAGAGTTGTTTCCCGAGACAGCAGACTTCGAGGACGAAGTCTAAGACAAGTGGGGGAGAATTATAACACCCGGTCTTAGGTACGCATTTAAATTTAAGTCAAACTTCATATTTTTACCCTTGGACTCGGTGAGTTGAAGGCTCAACTTGTCGAGTAGGATTGACTCCGGGTCGGGGGATTAAGTGACCTACTCGACGAGTCGGAAGACCGACTCGGCGAGTAGGAGCTGTCTGAGTGAAACCCTAAATTGGAGGGTTTGCACCCTATTTAAACAACTTATGAGGCTTCCACCCCAACCTCCATCACCCCCAAGTCATGTCCTCAAAACCCTAATTAGTTGTGAGCATCTTTGAGCTATATTGTACCTTTTCATCTTGATTTGAAGCTAGAACAAGGAAGAGAAGTTTGGTGAATCAAGGAGCAATTTAGTGGATTCCGAGTTTGGTTGCATTTCCAGTGTGTTTGAGGTAAATAGCCCCTATCTTGACCTCCTATGTGTTAGATCTAAATTGGGGATTGAACCTTGGCATCTCTGGGGGCATTTCCATGTCATTTCGGCTTCTAGGGTGTAATGTAGGGTATAAGCTTCAGATCTGGAACCTTGGAGGGTCCTCATGGCATAAAGGTGCCATCTTTATGGCCATGAGAACCCCATGCATGTAATAAACCCCATTTTTGTTCCTTTAAGCTTAAAAGTCTCATGCATGGACGTAAAGTTCATGACTTTACGTGTTATATCGGCCTTAGGAGCCCAGATCTACCGTTTGGATGAGTTTTGCACAACAGAAATCGAGTTATGGACTTGGGCATAAGTCGACTCGACGAGCCGCTCATGGGACTCGGCGAGTCGGGGGTTTGGTTCTCCAACCTTTTATGATTCGAAGGGATCCAATTAAGTTTAGAAGTGATCTAGATGAGTCCAGAAGAAGGACTCAACGAAATAGATGTAGTTATGGACCTGGAAACCATGGGACTCGGCGAGTCCAAGGCAATCTCCCAACCCATGAAGACGGAATCGACGAGTTGTTCATACAAGTCGACGAGTCATAGACTGGTCACACTCATATGATGAAGATGAACTCGACGAGTTCAAGGATGAACTCGGCGAGCCAGATGAGGATAGTCCTGATGTTATGTTTGAAGGAGAACTCTTCGAGTTCTTGCTAGACTCGACGAGTAGAGTCGGGGTTGGGAACAGATGAAAGAATAGGGACTCGACGAGTTGGTGAACCAACTCGGCGAGTCAGGTCAACTGGGTGTTGACTTTGACTAGGATGTTGACTTTAGCTAGGGGTAAAATGGTCATTTTACCCTAAGAGTAGTTATCAATTTTTGACTAAGTACTTTTATGGAAATTTATAGTCGGAGAGTCGTCGGAGCAGTAGACAAAGATTCCTCACCCAGAGTTGCAGCAGTCAGTCACGCGAGGCGAGTTTTTCCTCCGGTAGGAACGGGTCTAAGGCACCAATATTGGCCCGTTTAAGTAGTAGAGTATGCCGGGGTTTAACCTAATGCAATTTATATGTTTCCAGACTTCGGTCCGATGCCGGGGCGGTCCTGAGAAGTAGTTAAGTATGCGTGATGTATTTGTGATTAATGCATGTTATATGATATGTGTTAAGTGTTCCGGACTTCAGTCCGATTCCATGGCAAGCCCGATGTATGTTAGTTACATGTCATATGTTATGTGTTCCAAGGTAAGCCCGATGCTAGGGCAAGCCCGATGAATGTTAGATATTATATTATGTATTATGTGTTCTGGGGCAAGCCCGATGCAGATTAAGTGATTATGTTATATGTTTATGATATATGATATGCTGTGTATGTGCCGGGGTAAGCCCGATGCCGGGGTGAGCCCGATACCCGATGCCGCACAGGAGTCCGATGTCGGGTAAGCCGATGTCGGGATTCATCCTGATGCAGTTAGATGTAGTCCCATAGTTATGATATTTGTTACATGTGCTTTGTATGGTATGTGGTAGTTTGGGGGAGCTCACTAAGCTTTGTGCTTACAGTTTCGGTTTTGGTTTCAGGTACTTCAGCTAGTAAAGGGAAGGGTTGGAGTTGATGGCATGACACACACTGCAATCTTCACCCTGGGAGTTTTACTCTGATATTTTGATATGATATTCGATATGAGACTTGATATGTGATAGATAAGATAACATTCTGAAACACATGGTTTATGATTTTTATACTTTGGCAATGATATTATGGTTTTAATATTGTTTTAAAAACGAAATTTTTGGGTAGTATTTTTGGAATGTTTCATTAGGCATGGAACAAATTAGATAAGGGGTAAAATGGTCATTTTACCCTAAGGAGGATTATTGGTTTATGGACTAAGTGTTATTTTGGTAATGGTAGCTCGGGGAGTTAAGAGATCAGCAGTCTGGGAATCTGTCAGCTAGCAGCCAGAGGATTATTCGTGAGATTCAACTTTGCGAGGTGAGTTTCCTCCTGTTTAAACGGGTCAAAGGCACCAATGTCGGCCCATATTTATGTTTATGTGTTTCCAGATTACAACCCGATGTTGGGCGGTGCCCAAGGTGTTGGATTAATGTCTAAGTCCATAACTATAATTGGTAAGACTTGACCCGACCCGGCATGGTCCATTTGGGTTGCATGGCATCATGCACTTGGATAGACTATAATGAGAGAAATAAGACACTTATGGTTATTAATATATTATAAGTCCTAGTATATTAATAATAAGAATAATAAGATTATTTAATTAGTATTGATCAAGAATTAATCTAGGATTAATTAAGTGATCAAAAGAAGACTAATTAAATATATGGATTGATTGTGTAAATCATCCATACTTGTATAGTGGGCTAATGCTCCATGGATAATCAAGTTGGGCTAAAACCCATAGGATGGTCCATGGATGCACCATGGTGTATTTGAACCAATGGATCCAAGGAAATGGAAAGTCATGACAATTAGGGTTTACCCTAATTGTAACACTATATAAAGATCTTGTTCTTGACAAAATCGGCCACTAGTGTGAAAAAATAAGGGCTAGCCGATTTCATGAGTTGTGGATTTCTCTCAAGTTATTCCAAGTGTATTTGGTGTTGTGTGAACCATTTGAGGTGTCACACTTGGGGCACTAGGCACTCAAGCTTCATGAAGACTTTCTACATCAAAGAGGTATGTATTCTATCTTGTTATATTGATAGTTTTATATGCTAGATTAGGATAGTACCTTGGATGTTCTTATTTGCATGTATAATAGAGAAAACATAGATCCAAGGTATTTAGGGTTGCATGTACACTTAGGAGTGTTAGAATGCTCAAAACCCAACAGTGGTATCAGAGCCTAGGCTTGTTTTCTTGTTATACTTGCAAAAGAAGCTGGAAAATCGAGTTTTGATGCTGTCTGCCCAGCAGACTCGCCGAGTCCAAGGCAAAAAGCATCCAACTCGCCGAGTTGGTTCGTGCACTCGACGAGTTGAACCCCCAGACAGCATAAATTCGACTTTTTTGGCTGGAATTGGACTAGGAACATTACCCTAAGATGTTTTTGGACTTATAAAGTTGTTTTTGATGTGGTAATGTTCATGCTAATCCAATTTCAAAGATAATTATCAATAGATTCATGTTTTGTATTAGTTTAAGGTTTAGACTAATTACATGAAAAAGTTTGATTTGAATTATCTTGTTCTTATCAGTTGCTTAGATTAATAGAAAAGTTGAGTGAAATAGTTGTTTTCAATCCAAATTAATCTAAGAGTTGATTCTAAAATGTGTTTTTGTAACTTGTCCTCAAGTTATATGAAAAGTCACATTTAAGTTTCATAAAACTCATAATTGTTGGCAAAGGTTACAAAAATGAAGAGTCTAGTTCTAATTAAATGGGTTTATGACTCCATAACTTGTCCTCAAGTTATGGAGGACCAAGAGTCTCTTCATTAAATAATAAATAAATAAATAAAGTGTAACCTTAATTAATTCCATAAGTTATAAAATCAAGAAAAGTTAATTCTTTTATTAGTTTAAAGTCTTCCATAACTTGTCCTCAAGTTATGGAACTTGAAGAGTTTTTGGATTAAAACAACTTTAAACACATAAGTTATGGAATTAATTAGTTTTGAATAGTTTCAAAACTTGCCCTCAAGTTTTGAAATTTGAAATTTTTTCACTTATGAATACTTTAATTCCAAGTTAGCCCTTAGAATTTTAAAGAGTTAAAATTCAACCCTTATACTTTATAATATTATAAGTTAATATATATATATATATATATATATATATATATATATGTATGTATAAGAGTAAAGTCAGTCTTACCGCTAGTACGCCTCATTCACGAAGTCGGTCTATAAGGTGGGTATAAGGTTGTTGCCTATAAAATGGCAACTTAATAGGTGTCCACTCTCACCCACCGCTTGCTTGACTGGTGGAGGGTCGTTAGCCGAACGGGTTTAACAAGACTATAATTCTCCCTTCATTAAAAGTATTAATGATAAATACTAAGTAACTAAACTCTTAATAATACCCAATCTTAGTTACTTAGGAAAATGTGAATAAGGTGCTAATCCATGAAATTACACTTTGCACTTTGTTTAAGTCGGTTAGTGGAGCGTGTGCGGTTAACCGGCACACTAACTCGTATTTAACAAGGTAGGCAAAGGGTAACTTAATGTTTATCTTAGTATCGATGGAGCGTGTGTGGTTAACCGGCACATCGATTGGGGGGGTAAACACTTAAGGGTACCAAGTAATTTGCATGGTTACTTCACACCTTGTTTTGTGATCCTCGGCATCCCAGTCACAAAACCTGAAGGGCACACTCGAGATTGAAACATGCCATTGAACAGTTCAATGAATCTCAAAAGATCTAGGAGTTTCAAAAACCAATTAAAACCTAATAATACATTTCGTTTATCTTGGTGGAAATTGGTGAATCGTCATTCACCTACCTTCAAATATTTTATAGCTTGGATTACGGCATACCTCTTCTAAGTTATAAAATAGTTTGTTGGGTCCTAGCCTTAATATTTCATATTGGGTGTTATATTAAGGACTTAAGATCAACTATCTTGAATATCTCCCAAAAGATGTCTGGTTTAGACAGTTATGATCTTCCCAAATCTCTTGAAACAAGCTTTCCTAAATGAAGATGATGTTCCTTGGAAATCATACTTCTTTCACCTCCTCCAATTATTCTCCCTAACCCACAAGTTCAAGGTCACTCAAGCCCTATTGGCAAGGCAAGGTCTAGGTGTGATCACATCTTGGAGATGTAGTCACATATTGACAAGCCGGGAGAGTTGGGTGTCAAAGTCTTGAGAAAGTTGGTGGTTCAATCACTTTCTAAGTCACATAGTGAGTTCCTTTGGGACACCTATGAAACAGACTATGACAAGACCCTTAATGATCTAATCTATTTGTTAAGATCAACTTCCTTAAAACTTGATGGACATTGACAATAATGACGCAGGAAATCCAGAAAAGCATTCTCTTTCCAATGGAAAGGGATCGGCCATAGTCAAGTCAGTTGACCAAATGGTAAAGAGAAAAGCTAAGTCTGTGATAGTCCCGTGTACCATTATCAAAGGGTCCATATGTTTATATTGCCAAAGGAAGGGACATTGGTTACGAATCTGCCAAATTTACCTAAGGATGTTGAAGTCAATAAGTTTGACTCTACTTCAGGTAAAGTCCACTATCTAACTCTGCTAAGTTTCTAATATGAGATTCTTGATACATGATGTGACTGGGTCACATGTTGATGTTTTAAGAATCAAAGAAAAGTAAAGAAACTTAAAGAAAGAATATGTTGAGTCTGATCGCGTAGATGGATTTCTATCGCGTAGTTTGAAGATCGGATTCTTGAGCTACTTCTTAGGAGTTATGAGATATTGTTTAGGAATAGATAACAACAAGTTTTCATATGGATTGTAAGTATAAGTTTTTCTGCAAAGTTTTAAAATAAAAGGAAATCTTTATTTTATTTATTTTATGTATCCTTACAATGGCATTTGTGAAAATCTGTGTTGCTTATAAGATTCCATTAATAACAAGAGTGGAAATATGAAATTGATTCTTTCATTTGTGGTAATGTCAAAATTTTACCAAATAAGGAAAGATTCTCATCACCCAAGTTTCAATTGGACCGAAACTTGGAATCATGCAAGTTGTATAGCATGATGAATGAGAACTTTCAAGTATTGGAAAAAGTAAGACTAATTACTCGTTCACATGGATGTGTGAGTCAAGTAAAGGAATAAGGGATCGAGTACACATTCTTGTGTACTGATTAAGTCCACCACAAAAGATTGATAAGACTATTCGTCATAGTTTACTAAAGCTCAGTAAATATGGTTATACTTACAAGCTTAAGTGTAATTCTGAGACATTGGAAAAGGTTCCAATGTAAGGCAGAGCGAATAAGAAGAATCAAATTAGGCAGAAGGATAGAAGTTTCTCAGATCTAAAAAGATGGGAGAGTACTTTCGTATCAGTTTTATGATCATCTTAATGATTTAGAGACCTTATCACAATTCATCCTCTAAGTGCTTTCTTATAGCTAAGAAGAGGAACTATGAATTGGTGTAGTGGCTAAATCAAGAAGATGAGTCATACTTCGTTCCAATACAAGTCTTAGAGTCATACTCTAAGATTGTGATTTGAGTGACATGTCTTAAAGAAGGTTTAAAACACTTGTCAAATGTAAGAGTAAAAGTTTTCTACTCTTGTACATTTGAAATTGGTAAGTTGTGATGTTTTGGATAAAACAAAGACCAACTTAGGCCAATTTTGTGAAGTGTTTGTCTTGATTAGAATCCACACTATCTATTGAATAACTGACAAGAAAGTCTTATATGTCAAGAGGACAGTGGGAGTCTTAAAAGGTCTTGAAAGTATCAAGAACTAATCAAGAATAAAACCTGAAGTTCTTCACTAGCACACGACTTGAGGTTTATAAGCTATCGTGTTGACATATTTTGTGTCCATTCCAGTTAAATTTGGCTTTTCATATGAGTTCTTAGAGTTCTCAATTAGTTGCACAACAACTTGGAAGCAATGGCAGGCCCTTGAGCTGCCAGGTGGCAAGAAATTAAGATTGAGTTCAATCCATATGAGTGTGGATTTGTCATTATCCTTGTCTTGTGTCTATGGTTTTGACAATTCACATGGATAAGAACATATACACCATTAAATCTAAGTATCATAAGGTTTCTCTCCGATTCATGAAAATGATGGTGAGGAAACACTTTCACTAAGTAGATTTTAGCTAGATAGCAATTGTGATATTTGCATTCTCAAAGTCGTTAGTGGAGCGTGTGTGGTTTACCGACACACTAACCTAGACTTGTGAGAAGTGGCAAAAAGGTCTAACCATTATGATTACGGCATCCCTCTTCATAATTGTTTAGACACACAAGTGTGCTATCTAAGGGAAGGTGTATGATTTTGATAAAGTTTTATCAAAACAATCTAGTATCAGAAATCTGAACTTTGGTAAGAAAGTCAGCTGATTTCTGAGTACATGTCAAAGCTAGTGGGAGCATAAGTGTTATGTTAATAATCATCATGTTAGTGGGAGCATGATAATTATGATAAGTATTGCAAGTTAGCAATGTTAATTATAGAAAACAAAAGTTTCAATTAGGAAAGAGTTGTTTTGCTATAATTAAGGGAGAGGAAATTATACTTCATCTCAAATCTATAAGCTTAGATCGTGAGGTTTTAATCATTTAGTCAAGGATATATATGAATTTCATGTTGGAATGGCTCAACATAAGGAAATTTTGTATATGAGTCCATTATTTGCGTTCTAAAATTCGATTATGATTACGGCATCCCTTTTCATAATCTGAATTATGAGAACTTGGCAAATTGAAATGGAAATGTTATAGCAAAAGACTGATTT
This sequence comes from Lactuca sativa, assembly GCF_002870075.4. Classification (NCBI taxonomy): domain Eukaryota; kingdom Viridiplantae; phylum Streptophyta; class Magnoliopsida; order Asterales; family Asteraceae; genus Lactuca; species Lactuca sativa. The sequence continues at coordinate 220,758,451 of NC_056631.2, read as the reverse complement.
AGTCTTTATGTGAGACATCATGAATCGATTCCCATATGCTTCGGATATAGGATCGATTACATGTGTTATATTCATCCTTTCTAAAATTTTCCAAATGCCTGGGGCATTAAGAAGGGAAAAGGTTTAGAACTGGATATGACTAAAAGGATTAAACAATTGTCGAGGACAATCTAAGGTTTACCAAAGATTGGGTGCTCAAGGACAGCTGGAAGTATAGTGATAATTTCGGAAGGACCATATTGACATAATCTGTAAGGAGGCAACTCCTGTTCAGAAGTGATACTCAAAATGGAATATGGAAATGTTTCAAAGTTAGAAATTATTCAATCTGTGTAAGATTAGGAAACTTAATGCAAGAAGGATGTTTCCAAGGAGCTGATCTCCTTTGGAATACTCTGTAATGATTGTTGTCAAGTGTTTCTGACTTTGTGCATAATCATTACAAGAGGATCAATGCATATAAACTTAGAATCCAACAGATTTCAGTAAATGACATGAATTTGGAATTCTTGTATTTGCAGTAAGGATTTGGGAGTGTGAAAAGAGAATCATTGAAGTTATGTTCAATGGATCTAGTTCACAAAGTAAAGATCATAGACAAACATAGTATGGTGTATGGCATGACTAGTGTTTAGAAAACATAGTGTACATGCTTGGAGCATGGGACAACTATTGTTTTAAATTCAAGAATAAAGTTGATAGCTGAAACAGTATATAATGAATAATGTGTAATCATATGGTGATAAATAAAAGGTGTTTTATTTATGTTCATAGGTTTTGATACCATATTGGATTCAATTATTATTGTGTTTCACTTTGCATGTTTTGACTTCCCGAATAAACTGGGTTATTCTTCTGGAATGACTAAGTTATTCAAAATATGTTGGAAGTAGATATGAATTAAGACTGTCATGGGTTGGCTTGTAGAGGTCTAAGGTGTTGGACAAAGGGCTACAACACTCATGAGTGCTCATAAGTTCTGAGTATTGGATTCAACCTGCGCTCATTGGAATCACTTCATGGATTTTATCACGAGTGATCATGAGACGATAATATCTTATATTCTTCAAACCTAGAGATATGAGTTGTTACTATGAGTTGGTTGTACATTGATTGCACGAAAACGCATTTGGTAACTCGGTGCTATAAAACGTGTCTTTGTGTATGATTCAACAAGTAGTAGAACAAGCCATATGAGTCAAAGTTTATCCATTCCTTTTACCTTCGGGATAAAAGCGATATCTGTGGGCCCCTCGATGATTTGATGATGACAAATGGAAGTGCTCGGCCGGGCCAGGACTGATTTGATTTGTTCAATTAGTCAGTCGTCATAAATCGGAAATCGGGAAACAACAAATGGACAGAGAGAATGATTATAATCCATGTCTCAGTCCATATGATATCTAGAATGGAGGAATATATGATCCCTTATCTAATGGACAACTCACTGACAAAGGTCAGAGTTCATCTACAAGGTCAGAGTTCGACAGAAGCTTTTGAGAGCTACGATTGCCAGTTGGTTCCTGAAGTCATACGCAATAATAGTTTTAGACTTATCCAAGTGGGAGACTGTTGGATTAATGTCTAAGTCCATAACTATAATTGGTAAGACTTGACCCGACCCGACATGGTCCATTTGGGTTGCATGGCATCATGCACTTGGATAGACTATAATGAGAGAAATAAGACACTTATGGGTTATTAATATATTATAAGTCCTAGTATATTAATAATAAGAATAATAAGATTATTTAATTAGTATTGATCAAGAATTAATCTAGGATTAATTAAGTGATCAAAAGAAGACTAATTAAATATATGGATTGATTGTGTAAATCATCCATACTTGTATAGTGGGCTAATGCTCCATGGATAATCAAGTTGGGCTAAAACCCATAGGATGGTCCATGGATGCACCATGGTGTATTTGAACCCATGGATCCAAGGAAATGGAAAGTCATGACAATTAGGGTTTACCCTAATTGTAACACTATATAAAGATCTTGTTCTTAACAAAATCGGCCACTAGTGTGAAAAAATAAGGGCTAGCCGATTTCATGAGTTGTGGATTTCTCTCAAGTTATTCCAAGTGTATTTGGTGTTGTGTGAACCATTTGAGGTGTCACACTTGGGGCACTAGACACTCAAGCTTCATGAAGACTTTCTACATCAAAGAGGTATGTATTCTATCTTGTTATATTGATAGTTTTATATGCTAGATTAGGATAATACCTTGGATGTTCTTATTTGCATGTATAATAGAGAAAACATAGATCCAAGGTATTTAGGGTTGCATGTACACTTAGGAGTGTTAGAATGCTCAAAACCCAACACAAGGAATGTTGGTATGCTTGATGTCTTCGTGATTCTTGCATGTGTCTGTATTGTATGTTTCCGAATTACGGTCTGATGTCGGGCGAGGCCCGAGGAATGTTTATATTTATGTTTCCGGACTACGGTTCGATGCTGGGTGGTACCCGATGAATGTATGCATGTTAGTTATACTTGTTGTCTTCGTGATACTTGTATGTGCCTGGTAGGGAGGTGAGTGTGGGCGGTGCCTCGTATCTCATCACTAGCTGAGTGTGGACGGGGTTCCATATCTCATCATTAGCAGAGTAGGGGTGAGGCCCATGATAGGCGAGGCCTTAGGAATGGAACATATAGTACTATGTATGATGCTTTATGTGTTAGCATGATTATATGATATTGTTTGTACATGTATAGCGGGCGGGGCCCAGTGACAGGCGGGGCCTAGGAGAAATAGATTTGTATACCGAGCGGGGCTCGATGCCAGGCGGGGCCTGATGTCGGACACTGTCCGATGTCGGCCGGAGCCTGACGAAGGGGCGGGGGCCCATTATATGTGATTATATGTATGGTATATGGTAGTATGGGGAACTCACTAATCTTCGTGCTTACGGTTTATAGTTTTGGTTTCAGGTACTTCCAGTTGCAAAGAGAAGAGCTCGGGATGACGGCATTGGACACACCATGATGTTTAGCCTGGGATGTTTACTTTGATGTTTTGATATGATACTCTGATTTGATGTTTGGAATACTATGACTTATGTTTTTGATGGAATGATTTTAATAATTATGGTTTATTTAATGGTTTAAAAATGAAAATTTTGGTCATGATTTATGGGATGTTACATTATATTCCAAAAAAGTTCTTCGCATTTTGTAAGCAAATCATAGCATTCCATATATTTCTTGGCCAATTTGTTATATTCCATAAATGTTATTCACATTTTGTAAGCAAATCATAGAATTCTATATATTTCTTGATATGTAGAGTGTATTTCTATGGGTATTTACGCTAAAAACATGTTAACAATAAGATTGAACATATGGACATAAAATCTAAGTAGATTAATATATAAAATTAACTGGTTTCATGGAATTCATTGTTGAAAATAAAGAAAAGCTTCAAATGTTAGGTCACAATTTTTTTGGATTTTACAAAAGAGGAAATGACACAAATGCCCTACAAAGTTTCTAGGGTTGGTCGATTCAGTCTCTAAAGTTTTTTTCGGGCTTTATGTGTCCCTAAACTAGGATACAACCTGCTCTTTTAGTCACTGCCAACCTGTAATAGCTAGTTCAACATGCGACAATAACCATTAGACCAAAAAAAACTCACATTCTACCCCTATAAAGCCAAAAAAATAAATTTGGGGATCAAATGCTTGTGCCACAAGATCGAAGTGATTTAGGAGAAGAAGAAACCTGAAAATGAGAAAATGAGGAGAAAACCTCGGTTTTAGAAATAAAATGAGCTGTTGGAGTAGGAATTTTGAAAGATCCTGACATAAACAGACATCTTTCTTCATCTAATTAAGTGAAATTTAGTAGTTTGTTTCTTTGATCTTGTGGTATAAGCATTTGATCCCTGAACTTATTTTTTTTGGCTTTATAGGGGCACAATGTGAGTTTTTTTGGTATAAATGGTCATTGTTGCATGGTGAACCGGCTATTACAGGTTGACAAGGACTACAAGAGCAGGTCGTATCCTAGTTTAGGGACCCATAAAGCCGGACAAAAACTTTAGGGACTTAATCGACCAATCCTAGAAACTTTATAGGACATTTGTCTCATTTCCCTTTTACAAAATCACGATATAGAATGTGGGTCCCATATATATAAGACCGGACTAGGGATGTCAACAGGACCAAACGGGATCAAAAATAACCTCCCCCGCCCCACCCCCGAATTCAACTGTTGCCCGCGCCCCCGAATACCTCCATCGCCCTCGGTCCCGCTCCCGTTTCCCTGTTTCATGGCTTAAAATTGACATTTATGCTAAAAATGCTATATTTTAGACTAAAAAAACTATTTTTCATAACTTTAAAAAACTTAAAATCTAGTTTTTTAGCAATTAAAAAACTTCAAATCCAACATTACAAAAACAACAAATCTAACAATACAAAATCGACAAATCCAACAAAATTACAAATATAAAATACAACAAATCCAACATTACAAATATCCACTTCACTACATAATCTATATCTATCAATTGTCTTGAGTTCTTCATTGTTTGACATCTGAAGATATGAATCTGAAAAATTGTTCACATAAAAAAAATTAACCTTACTAAAGATTCTAATAAATCAAAAGCAAAATATAAACGAAATTGCATTTGCATCTGTCATCTGCTGCCATAAGGCCAAGGTACTTTCACATTTTTTCCTGCAATCTCGTTGTAACATTATTGATAACACTAAATGTAAATACATCAAATTTATTAAATTTGATTTCAGATTGATACACCAATGTTAGCTTCGGTCTTCAGAATGGACAAGACCTAGAATGTTAAGTCATTCTACAGTACATAAGCTTGAAGATGGTTTATTTCCTATGAGATTTAACAAAGAAGCAACATATAAAAACTTAAAAGTTGGATCAAACATTATTAGAATGGAGAGCAGTGAAAGAGCTTTATTAAACCGGTTAACAATTGAATTACACAAATTAGATAGTGATATTCTTGTTGGCTACAACATATCTGGATCTGAACTCAATGTGCTTTTCAACAGAGTCAAGGTTTTTTCATTATTAACAAACGACTTAATAAATTTAATGTGAAAATTTGTATTACCATTGGCATTTAAGATGAAATCTATACTACAGGATAATCAAAAATAAGAGATGACCAATCTAATATTTCTTTAAAAAGCATAACCAATCTGATTTCAAACAAAAATTGAGTGCTTATCGTCGGAGGTTGGAAGAATGGTTGACAAGCGCTGGTGGAAGAAGGTTGGTCGGCGGCGACTGGCGGAAGGGGGGGATGGTGTAGACGGACGACGGCAGACGAAATTGAGTTGTACTCTTTGGTCGTCATTCCGTTCGTGGTCTTGTATCTTAGACTATTCTCAATTTGTCATAGTTCGATTGCTAGAGGCTAGAGAGGAGGTGTGATTTGTGAAGTTATTGAAGTGTGAATCTGTGACCGTGAAGACGAAGTCAAATAACCAATGTTTTAAAAACCGGTTTGAATCGGTTGGTCGAAACGGTTGGACCAGGAATCGGAGAAGAGAACGGTTCAACTATCACCGGTTTTATGTCTATTTCTGAACCGGACCGACCGGTTTTTACAAAAATCCAGTTGAACCAGTTCAATTAAACCGGTTGAACCGATTAAAATGAATAAAAACACATGGAATTGAAACCTTTTGCATAATAAATTTTTGTAGTTTTTTTTCACATTTATTAAAATTCTTTTGAATAAAAACACATGATAAATGTTATGAATTTTTTTGATATGTTTATATTCATCTAGGATTTTATTTTTTTTAATGCACGTGGATTGATGTAAAACTAATGGTTATGAGTTATTTTAATGTACTCAGATTGATCTACAACTTGTTTTATGTGTATTTTAATGTTTGAACTTGTGTACATCAAATTCTTGATTTGTGTATGTATGTATGTGTATGAAAATACAAAAAAGATGAAAATTATAGAAACCGGTTTACTCAGCGGTCGAACTGGTTAAACCGGTTGAACCAGAAACCGATAACCATACCAGTTCAACTAAAAAACCGGTTTTTAAAACATTGCAAATAATGACGGGATGAAATTGGGAGTTGGCAGCCATTTCGGATTACGGGAAGTGGAGTGAAGTTGCAAAACCCTAAAAGTTATATATATATATATATATATATATATATATATAAGGTTAGGTTATTTTGTTTTTAATAAATATTGTGTGCCAAAATGCACAGATCTGGACCATTGGATGGAATATAATCAAAGGTCATGATCTGAGGGTCTATGATAGTAGAATAAGATAACATGTACCATATAATCATACAAATTTGAGCATAAGGACATTTTAGTCAATTAACCTATATTAAAAAAAGGATATTTTCGTATTTTTAGGATAATTAATTCCTTTATTTTTAAAAATCTTAATATTTTAAATTAATTTAAAATTAAAAATCCGATTTTATTCTGTCAGAATGATAGAATTTTAACCATAAACTAATAAATATATTTTTCAATTTTATTCGGTCAAAATGACAGAATGTCAACTATAAACTAGTAAATACATTCTGAAAGAATACACAAAATCGATTCTTAAACTAATAATATACCAAATAATTACATTGTATGATTGTGATTCATTGAATAATAACAAACATTCTAAAAAAATAACAAGTATAATTCTTAAAAAATAACAACATTATTAAACAATAAGTGTGGTCATTCTTTAATTCATTCTTCAAGCCTTTCCCATCAGGTCTTCAAGCCATTTCTATTTCCAAGTAATTTGTAGTGATACACTTGTGTTTGCATTCTGATATGAAAAAAAATATAAAGAATAAAATTCGAGTTCATTCTTAGAGAACAATCATTGTAAAAGAATAAAATTAAAGCTTCCCTACCTTTTTTGGTTGTCTAGGTCTGATCAATTTGTAGGATTACATGTAAAGAATATTTTCCTTCTTCATTCTGGAAGAATAGTAGCCTTCTTCAAACTAAAGCCCTCTTTATTCTAAAAGAATATTGCCCTCATTCTGAAAGAATTTTCAAGTTAACACTCATTTGGTAAAGCAAACAAGTTATATTACTGTAGGTGAAAATAAAAAATTTTAAAGTTTGAAACCATTTAAAGCTAAAGTTTGTAAACCTTTAAGTATTACTCAATTAATTAAAATATTAAAAAAAAGAGCATGGAAGGGATTTGCTGCCATATCAGCCAAGTCAATGATGATATTCACATGCAAACAAACAATAAATCATCACAAATGAAGGAATGTGAATGGAATGGAATGAAAATATGGAATGGAGTCAGTCATTACCTTGAGAGGGTGCAGTAACATTCTTAAAGAATTTATATTATCAAGAATATACCCAACGAACAAAACATTGATGGAATGAAAATCAAACGTGGATGGAAAACAATACCCATTCAAAACATACTTACATTCTAGACCATTTTCTCCAAAATCATGGAACCGGTATATGATCCTATATGCTCATCCCTAATAAGAAAATTAGCCAAATGCAATCTAACATATAGAATCTTTGCGAGCTCCCAGAATTTTCACTAATTTACTACCAAATTTATCAATCAAATCAAGACTGAAGAGACCCTACCTTGTGTTTCGATGCAACATTTCTGATTTCTGAGGGAATCAAGACTGAAGAGACGTGTATACTATACTTGCACGCATTCACAAATTGGTTTGGTGTCAGGCGCCATGGATATGCAACAAGCTTTGTGGCGATCACAATGTTATGACGAACTTGTGTCTGTCCTGAACATCCAGTCAACCGACAACTTAGCAAATATATATGCATCACCAATGTTACACTGAAATAACAAGAAATCGTAGACTCCCAAGAATAATTAATTACATGTCAATTTTGACCAAATTAAGGCACACTATACAGAGTTTTACCTTTAAATTCACCTATGAACCTTCCAATAAGCTTCTCGCTCTGCCCATTTAGTTTACCAGTACCATAAGAATCAGCGGTTTCAAAGAGGTTAATACTATTATCGACAGCTAGGTTAAAAATTTGTTGAAGCTCAGTGTCCATGGATTCTTGGTACCCCCAAAGTAACTGATTGCCCCATGCCCAGGTTCCAAACCCCATGGGGGATACACTCATTGGCCCCAACTTCACCTATTAAAACCGAATCAAATACAGCCATCGGAGTTAAGGTTATGAACGGAAATTGAGTTACCTTTTTCCATGGCCAGAGAAAGCGAGGTATTTTGAGAATCTTGATAGGCGAAGCAATCGGAGAAGTAAATAACATAGAGGGTGTTCTCGTTGACATTGATATGGCCATCAGAGTTAAGGTCCGCAAATGACTAAAAGAAACAAAGCTATTTCTAATAAAATAAAAAAATAGAGAAGGACAAAAAAAATTACAGCTGTGGATAAAAGAAACATGCTTACATTCGGGACCATTTTATTCCTTATTGCCGATGTTCCCTGTAGAACTCGGGAGGGTTCCATCGATTGAAATCAGAGAAAGATGCATATGAGAGAAGATTGAAGATGGAATGTGAAATATGGGAAGGTGCGAGTCTAGAGATTTGAGGCGGTCGACGCCTAAATAGTCAAAGAAAAAGAAATCAAAACTTAATTTTCTTAATTGCAATATTTCAATTAAATGATTTCCTTAATTAAAAGTACAAAAAGTCCAAAATACCCTTTAATGATTTATTTGATTATTTATTATTTCTTGAATTCTCATTGGTGCATTTAAGCACACAATAGTTGCTAGAAACATTTGAACCTAGCTCTCTCTCTCTCTCTCTCTCTCTCTCTCTCTCTCTATATATATATATATATATATATATATATATATATATATATATATATATATATATATTTGGGATTGCTTTTTAAACATAAAAGTCTTTTTTATAAAAGAATTTTTTTTTAAAAATGGTGTTTAAAATGTGTTTGACTTGCTTTTTATGACTTTTAAGTGATAAAAACTAAAAGTTACAAAAAGATAGGAATTTCTATCTTTTTTCTCTAGCCAACTTTTCCTTTTTGACTAAAAGTTGATTTTAAAAGATCTTTTCAATTTATCAAACAACTTTTAGCAATTTTTAACTTTTTGAAAAAATTAAAAGTAAAAAAGATGATTAAAAATGAATCCCAAACATCCTCTTATATTAAATATATATTTATATACAAACAGGCTCCCGCAAGATTACGGGACGAAAATAACTACTCCCGACTCCGATCTCGAAAATGAAACGGGAATTAGGCTTGCCTCCGCTCCCGCCCCGATTTTTCTTAAATCGGACCTTACTAATGAGTTTGACCAGATTTCAGCTACTCCGAAATGGCCAGAGTTGGTTAGTTTCAGGAAAAAAAAAAGATAATTTTCTTTAAATAAATGAAAATGTGATTAATTTAGTTAATATCCCCAAATTAAAATGTCGGCCGTTCCTACTCATTTTATTTCCCAAACCTCTCTCTCCTCTCAAAGAAGAACAGGACAATAGTTTATCGTTATCAGAAGACTTTGTTCTATTCGCACAGGTCAACGGCTAACGAATGAAGTATGTGGCTGTGAATCTAATCGAAGCTCTTTTGTGCTAAATATTTGAACTGAAGAAATCCAGCAATCGAGTGCTTGTAACTCCAACGTTACTCAGGACTTCAAGGTAATCTAAGTAAACTCAAACTTCAACTTCACCGATATACGAGCAGTAACTACACATCTTAAACTCTTCATCTACTTCGTTGATTGTAGTAGTTGTAATTGCAATTTTTAAAGGAATTTTTCTGTTTGGTGCCGATGACAGTGTGAATACTTGAATATTTGATCGAATTTTCTCGATTGCAATCCATCGTAAGTATATGCTATGCGAAAATTGATGGTAAATTACATAAAAATTCAACCGCAATCATCAATTTGGGCTGTAAAACATGGCTTGAACTATTTCCTGTGGATTTAATTGATAGTAGGTGACACGTACAAGTACAAATTGTGTGCATTTCAATCAAAACTGAAAGCATTCAGCAGAACATTAATGATATGTTGAACATTGGCTATACCTATTTTTTTGTATTACCTTGTGTATGTTTTTACCCAGTTGGCTTTCTGACACATTAACAGGACAATGCCAAATAATTGGGTGATTCTAACGAAACCATGTTGTTTGATCATAATGTCAGATTGACATAATTTTGTGAGTTTAAGCATTAAAGTTAACACAGCTGTGTGACCTCTTTTGTATTCACTGTTGACTTGATACAGCCAAGTCAAATATGACATGGATCAGTTATTTGACTAGCATTTTGGCAGTTAATTTGGAGGGAAACTTGAACATAGGCGTAAAAAAAGAAAATCTGGTCATTTTTACACACATACATCTTTGACATGGCCAAGTCAAAGATGTACATGCTAAACGGAAAAATATAGCAGGCACAAATTTTCAGCTGCCAGTATCAAATTTGACCTAGTTGGTAAAAATTTGTGTAATGATTCCCGACTATTTGCTATTTACATATTGCTTTTTATATGAAAAAATGCATGTTGGTCATGTACATATTATAATGCCTCATTATTAAGAATTTGACGATACTATATAAGTAGTTTTTCTCATGCATGATTTGAGCAAGAACTTGTAAAAACTTGTGCAATGACAATTGTTCGTTTACTCTTTCTCCTATACAATTGTGTGATATAAACTAAATGACATATAGTGTCTTTGCATATATAAATTTGTTCTTTAAATCAAAATATGATTAGTTGATGCTTGATAGACACCTGAGAAGAAACCTGTGTGGTAATTACCCCCAAAATATGGGATTCATGTGATGAGACAAATCAAAGATATACCATACCATCTACTTGTTATACTCTTACTGATAGATGTTATGTGTTTAAAGCTCCATATTTCCTACTATAATATACTTTCACACTCACTAGCTTTTTTCTTTTTTGTTTTCTAGGGTTTACTTCTACTTATGGCTGAAGCAATAGCAGCTGGTGCTGGTGTGGCAGCAGCAATTATCCAAGGTAAGACAGCATTATGGGAGCCACTTAAGCAAACAATTGCATTATCAAAAGATATGGACGAAATATATGGAGCTTTGGATGATGCAATGCAAACCCTCATTGCGAAAAGGGATGATCATGAGGACATGGTTCAAAGGCACAAGACAACAATGACACCATCCAATGCTTACACCAACTGGATTCTCAGAGTAAATTTGGTTGCAAAAGAAGTGAACGATTTAAAAGCCAAATATACAAAAGAAAGGAAAAGGTCATCATGGTTTTCTATTGGTTCACGTTCTAGCTTCACTAAGAAGATGAGGAAGACTGCCTCACGGGTCTTTGCTCTTATGGAAGAAGATACACATTTGGTAGATGTTTTGGTTGACAAAAAACCTGCATGTGTTGTGGAGATGATAACTTCAAAAATTACAAATATTCCAACTCTCCAACAGCCATTAGAACAAACATTGGGTTGGTTATGTGACAAAAGGGTTAGAGGCATTAGAATCCATGGACTTATTGGGAGTGGGAAAACAACGATAATGGAGAATTTGAATAACCATGTCAAGGTTGCTGAAATGTTTGATATAGTAATCTGGGTAACAGTATCAAGAGAAGGAAGCATCGAGAACAGAGGCATCGACCAAATTCAGCAAGTTATTATCCAAAGATTGAAACTAAATATCGGGGTTACCACTACCATTGACCTAATTGCTTCTAGAATAAGAGAAGAGTTGACAAACATCAAGTACTTGCTACTTCTTGATGATGTTAAGGAAGATCTGAGCCTAGATAAGATTGGAGTTCCTATAAGCGAGAATGGTAGCAAAATAGTATTTACAACTAGGTTACGACATGTTTGCTCCTCAATTGCAACAAGACAAACCAATGTTGCAACATTAAACAGAAAGGAAGCATTGGATATGTTCAAAAGTGTATTGGATCGACCACATCTTGCAGAAAACTCCAACATTAAACGTCTAATGCCTCTTATAGTCAATTGGTGTGGTTATCATCCACTCATGATAAAGGTAGCAGCAGGTGTGTTTAGAGTGAAGGAGACCGAAGAGAGTTGGCATGATGGTTTGATAAACTTGAGAAAATGGCCAGAAAAAGGAGATGATACCATGCAAGAAATATACAAGTTATTGGCATGTTTTTTTGATTCCTTGAAAGTTGTCCAAAAGAAATGCTTCTTTTATAGTGCATTGTATCCGGAAGATAGTGACATTCAAAAGGATTGCCTACTAGACAATTGGGCAGCAGACGAACTTCTCGACACAGTTGATGATGTGGAAGGAACACGTGTTAGTGGACGTGACATATTGGATTATCTTAAGATGCTCTCATTGGTTGAGGAAAATACTCAACAGTGTATTAGGATGCACAAATTGATTCGCCTAGCCGCATTATATAATTTGTCAACTAACGAAGACCAAGAAAATCTAATAAAATTTGGTGAAGCATTGCATAAGCCCTTGGATGTGGAATGTTGGAAAAACAAGAGATGGATCTCACTCGTTGACAGTAAAATGAATGCATTACCCGACGAACCAGATTGTCCAAAGCTTTCGACGCTATTTTTGCAGAAAAATCCTAATTTGGAAGTCATTCCACGAGCATTCTTTAATCATATGCAAGGTCTTCGTGTCCTTGACTTATATGATACGAGAATTTCATCATTACCAAGCTCTGTTTTGAACCTAGTCACCTTGAAAGTTCTCTATCTGCAAAAATGTGTGGCCTTAGTTGAGCTTCCTCATGATATTGGAAATCTTCAAAAACTCGAAGTGCTCGATACCCGTGGCAGCGGATTAGCAAACATACCACCTCAAGTTGAGAGATTGATCTGTCTAAGGCGTTTGTTGGTATCTTTCACTAGCTCATCAAGTAGCTCTCCTATTCAAGAAGCAACTGAAGACATCAAAGTAATCTCCAAGATTCCTAAGCTTAAAGAATTGGTAATTGATGTTGAGGAAGGGCTAGAGAAACTTTTATATGGTTTGATTGTCAATGTTGTTACGTTAACAAATCTTTCACTTCTTCAATTTTGTTCTCCTAACAAGGTGGTAGATCTCATCAAAGCTATAGGCGGTTGTTGGAAGATCAACTTTCCTAATGAAAAACTTCTTCAAAAGTACATCGACAAGGTAGAAAGCTCTAAACTCGAAAACTGCCAAATTTTTATAGGTTGTGATATCTCATCGCCTCCTCACATTATGAAGTTCATGCCATATTTCAAGTTCAATGGAGAAGTTAGCAATAACACAATCTCACAAGTACTTGGTAATGATGTTGCAATTGAATTGGTGAATCATAATGAACTTGAGCACTTATCCAACTTCACTCCTGCAAACATGAACAAAATCCGTAGTTGTGTTATCAAAGGTTGCAACAAGATGAGGACCATAGTGGATGGTAACACGGGAGGTAGCTTGATATTAAACAATTTGGAACAATTACACATGATCAATTTGCCATTTTTGAAGAACATCTCAGAAGGTCCAATGCAAGGTCTAAATAACTTGAAAACTTTGATTTTATGTAACTGTCCCATGTTGACATGGGTATGTACATATGGTGTAATTCTACAACTTCCCGAGATTCGTCATCTAGAAGTCAAAGGGTGCTCCGAGATGAAAGAAATATTCAGTGGGCCTGTAAATGTTGTTTCTCCAGTGCTTCCAAATCTAAAGAAACTAATACTTGTTGATATGCCTCAACTTACAAGCATACTGGTAAGTAACTCATTTGAGTGGCCTTCTTTAGAGAGAATTAAGATCCTTGGGTGTCCCGAATTGAAAAGATTACCTTTTCGGAAAGATGGTGCTGCAAAGCTGAAATCCATCGAAACAGAGAAAAGTTGGTGGGAAGCTTTAGAAAATGACAAGGATGTTAAAGAACAATTTCAACGCTATTGCACCTTGAGGTAAGAGGCGATTTATCCTTAATAAAATCTTTAGAGTACTAGTTGTATTTTACTGAAAAGTTAGATGATTATATAATCTATCATAGCAAAAAGAGATGCATTTGTGAACTTGAGCAACAAACATATATAGCAAACATGGGTTGTCAATTGTATTTATTTTAAGGGGTTTTGACAATAAAAAAGAATTTTTTTTTCAAGATATATCTCAGATCATATAGTTTATTTCAACTCATGTAAATTAATTATCTTTGTAAAAACAGGGAAAAGTAATATTCCTTTTGGCATTGTAATATTGTTGGCCATTCTAATTATTTAGCAACTATACACCTTGTAAATGTTAATCACCTCTCTACTTATGTGTGATGTTCCGATCCTACATGCCCATTTTCCTAAACATTTATCCCCAATGAGCCCTAAAAGCAACATTATCTTAACAAGGAAAATTGGGTAATTTATGGCAGTTTCTTTTTTGGCCAGAAGTACCAGGCAAAACATAATGTGCCAATACAACAACGAAAAGTTGTTAAGTTGTTTTAGTCAATAGTATAAGCAGCAAACAAAAAATTGTGTAAAAATAAGACAAATCTGTTAGAATATGTAGACAGAATGGTTTGAGTAGGTGTAACTATTGCTTTATGTTTTAACAGCTGAAGAGATCAAGAAAATGCAAATGCCAATTTTTGGATGATGTGGCAACTACTCTAGTGGCTGCAGCGCATTGGAATAATTGTATCACATGTTACCTTTACCATTCCAATGGGATTCTTGGTTATGTTGTTGTAGCACATATTAATATGTATTTGCTTTCATAAAATCCGTTACCACATGCCTACATATGCTGTTACCTGTTACATGTTTGTTCGATTTTATTTCTCCATCGTGGAAGTTTTTGCTTAGTGATCATGTAAACCATGTATAGATTTTATCTGAGAAGTTTCTTGTTTTTCTGCAATAAAGAGAATGATACATCTATGTGTCCATTGTGTAAACTATAAGGAGGTTTTCCTTCAGTCTCAGCTTTATCGAATTTGTTTTACATGAAGTTTTATTGATTGTTACATGATTCTTGAGTTAGTAGTTCGTAAGTTTTGGCAATTGGGGTAGATATTTCTGTAGCTTAAGAAGCTGGTTTTGTTAAAGTCTTGAGTCTAGATAATAATTCTGCTAAGGGAAACATCTTTTGTATGACGTATGTTCATGTATAGCAGTCAACTGTGGCATTAACCTATCAATATATAGTAGTCAGATAGTGTATCATGCTATAAGGAAGACATGATAAAAGTGCATATGGTCAACGTATAAAACACTACGAAGTCTTTATTTTCCATTACACATCCCAAAGTATGAAATGTTCCACTCTCTTATCTGAACAATGTAAACAAGGGTCATCACATATTCCATACAAAAGACATAATACAAACACTACATTATCCATACAAAAGACAGACTTATTAGAAGCAATACAACATTACATAAACCCTTTCCTGAAAACACTGCATCCACCAAGAAGAGCATCAAAACCAGAACTACTAAACATCTAAAATTCACTAGCTTTGTCTTTCATTTGGTCCAACTCCAATTTCATAGTGTAATTTTTGTAAATATGATTGCATTCTCATTGTAAATGTTTGAAAGTTATAAACATCACCTGTAATATATATATATATATATATATATATATATATATATATATATATATATATATATATATATATATATATATATATATATATATATATATATATATACTAGTCGTTTACCCGCGCTAAGCGACGGGTGCGAATAATCTATTTCAAAAATTATTTTCTAGAGACGATTTTTTTTGGACAAATGAAAGTGGGGTGTGGTGGCGAGAGCTTGAGTTCTCTTTCGTCGATTGCGATGTGATGAAAGAAAGTGAGAGTAGAAAATAAGAGAGGAATAAGTTCGGCTAGCTTCACATCTAATATTTAAAGGGCTAGAATCACATTCGATATTTAAGGGATAAGAATAAGCAAATTTGAAAAATTTTAAAAATTCAAAATCTGATCCTTTACTTTTTGACTTGTTGACCGGATAAGAATTACATTCGATATTTAAGGGATAAGAATAAGCAAATTTGAATTTCAAAATGAGATAAGCATAGTCAATCTTATGTAAAATTTTAAAAATTCAAAATCTGATCCTTTACTTTTTGACTTGTTGACCGGATAAAAATCACATTCGATATTTAAGGGATAAGAATAAGCAAATTTGAATTTCGATATGAGATAAACATAGTCAATCTTATCTTAAATTTTAAAAATTCAAAATCTGATCTTTGAATTTTGACTTGTTGACCGGATAAGATTTATATTTTTTAGATGCATAAATTGATTGTACATATTGCATTATAGTTTGTACGACTTAATTTTAAGCGTTTGACCAAATATGCTTTATAAGGTATAATATATATATATATATATATATATATATATATATATATATATATATATATATATATATATATATATATATATATATATATATATATATATATATAGTTTCACTTACCTAAGATGCATTCACACTCTATCACATAATGCTTTCAGAGACTACAAACAAACTATAATCAAGTAACCAACAATACACAAATTCTTCTTGAAAAATACATCATATACTACGAAACAAAAGTCTGTACAACTTATAAAAAAGCTATCACATTTTCTAACAATTGGGTGTAACATATATAAATAGTTTCACTGCTACAAAAAGATATACAAAAGTGTCGATTTGCTTCGCCTTCAACGCTTTCCAAGTGTCTACTATGAAGTTAAACTTTGCCCTCTCCCTTATCACTAGATCAACATTAATAAAATACTTTCATTCTAAAAAGTTTCGGCATATGTAAATCACACCCAAACATACACCTTTTAACACACACTTTGTTTTTAAATTCACATGGGCGTGTGTCCACTTGCACTGTTTCTGCTTCCTTAGTAAGCTCCCCAATACCTAACACATTAAAAGAAATCATACTATTATTTCAATACATATTAGAATCCCTTATACCCCGTTCGGTAGTGGTGAATTGATATGCTTTCAAGTTTCAGATGATAAAGAATGATAAAGTTTATGAGATCAACTGATTTTAAGATATCAAGATAGGAAACTTCACCTGTGTTTAAAAGAAAAACGCTAATGATCACTTAAATGAGGGAGAATGTTGACAGCATCAGCTAGTTCATCCATAATGTCACCATTTGTTCCAAGCGGGATGAAAACTCTAGCCAGATAATCAGGCCGACCACCGGTCCACTCCGGTTGGCACCATTTCAATGCATCCCACCATTCATTCTCTCCTTTAATTTCCTTGATATTATTATCAAATGCTTTCATGTAGGATAGTTTCTCAAGGTTTGGGCAATCATAAACGACAAGACTTACCAACCGTGGGGCAATACTTATACCACGAGAGATGCTCAACAATTCTGGGAGGTGGATAAGTGATATCTTTTTCAAGCTTGGAAGATAACGAGTTGATGTAGAGTTGTAGGATCCCAAACTAACAAGGCTATTGATCATAGTACAGTCTTCAACGATAAGACACTCTAAGCAAGTGAGACTTTCAAGCAACTCCTGCGTAAAAATGGTCCTCAGCTCAGGGCATGAATGCATCGCCAAGGTTTTTAGATTGGACAGACACCGACTATGAATTGGACCATTCCAGATGCAAAGGAGACTCTTCATGTAATAAATTGAGAGATGTTGTAATGATCCGAGAACTGGTCTTACAAAAAAATCTTCTAAATGGCGTCCATTGACAATCTGCAGCATTTCATTGCATTCCGACAACAGGCAGAATTTCAGCTTCTCCATCTCCGCCAGTCCTAAGGCAGACAAGGACTGGAGAGTCCAGTGGCGGTCCAAGAAAAGAGAATTAGCATGTTCTAGAACCCTGGCAATCACTTTTGTGTCCCCATCGCCATTTGTATATGCCAGGCACTTTGGCAGTTTTGCAAAGGTCTTATGAAGGTCATGTGGGACACGCGATATGAGACGTTGTTGAAGGTGACCAACAACGAAACCAAAATTTGACAAATGTTGGTAAAGAGGGACCCCTCGCCAGTTCAGTGTCTCCATAAACATCTCCAGCAATTCTATGGTAGGGAAATACAGTCTCAAAGATTCCATGTTCCAAAATTTAGGCAAAATTTTGATGATAAGTTTGACCTCATCTTCCCACCATTCACCATACAGATCCATACAAATGCTTAGTTCCTTTAACCGTATGAGTTTTGAAAAAACTGTTATAGGAACTATATGCATACTTTGGTTGCTTGCTTTGGGCTTGTCTGGAAAGTTATACAAAGAAAACTTCAAGCATTCCAACTTGGTTAGCGACCCAAATTGCTCTGGTAAGCATACAAGTTGTGTTCCTTCTGAGTCAAAGACCTTGAGATTCTTAAGGGCTCCAATTTCAGGTGGTAGTTCCATCAAAAGGTCACAGTCTCTTATGAATAATTTCCCAAGAGCTGTCAACTTAGAAATGGAAGATGGCAAACATTTTATGCTCGTGCTTGACAAATCTAGAACTTGGATGCTAGGCATGTTATCAAAGAATGTAATGGGAATATCAATGAGATCTTGATTGAAGTGTAAAAACAAATTTACAAGAATTGGGCAGTTGGGGTTATCTGGAAGCTCGGATATTATGTTATTACTTAAGTGGATTTCCCTTGCATCCCACTCTTCAACGTTTGGCATTCTGATTGATTCTGAACCATCTTGCTTAAGATAAAGTCGATATGCACGAGGTACAAATTCAGCAACTAAAATAACTCGAGTCTCATCTCTCATTCTAACACAATTATTCCCGACTTGTTCTACAAGGAAGGAACGTATGAGGTCTTCAAAGACATTTTCTCCTTCCTGTTCAGTTTTTACCAACCCATCTCTAATCCAACTCCTTATCAATAAAAATTTATCAAACTCTGTTCCTATGTAGCGTGTTGCAAATTGTATAATGCACCTTTGAGACAAGCTTTCCATGCGAGACCAAATGAATCTTAACACCCTCACCATGACATCACTTGTGATACCCAACTGTGATGATGATGAAGGCTCTTTTTGTGAGGCTAATTCCTGTAATGCAAATTCCCAAACACCAACTTGAACCACACCTCTCAAAGCCCTTGCAAGTAAAATGATGGAGAGTAAATGGCCATGACACTTTTCGATTAAGCGTGTTGCCATTTCTTGAATCCTAGGGTACTTGCTCACTGTTTCTAGGTCAACATTTGCAGAGAATAATATCCAAGGTAGAAGATGATCCTCAACTCTGATCTCTATATCCACCGGGCAATAAGCATTTTCTGATCCACTTGTCATCACTATCTGCACAGTTTCAAACCATTTGGACAGATTGAACTCAGGGTCATGCAAATCGATATAAGTGTCACTGCAATCTATGAACAACAAACAGTTCAGGTACTTTTCCACAACAATTGTTTCATTGTCAGTTTCTGAGCTTCTTTTCCTCCACAGATATATTTCTTCTTCTATATCGTTCACAAGCTCTTTGATGTTATGACGTTTTACACGTACACACAAGACCATATCAAACGCGCTTCTTAACTCTGGCATATCCTTCAATGTTTCTGCTACTTCCTGAGAACCACTTCCCGAAATACCAAGCTTCTTGACTTTCAAATCCTTGATACAACTTACAGCTCTGTGGGCAGCCGAAGCAACTACACTAGCATGGACTTCTGGTATACCTGACCAAAAACTTGCAATAGAAACTTGCCCAGAGTTGACTCCTGTTGCTAGATTTTCAATTCCTACAGACCCGAAACTGTTGTCTTCTGGTAAATAGGCCACCATATCAAAATGAGCATCATCTAAATGTTCTTCAATGTCTTGAAGAAGTGTTTGAATCTCTATCAGGTAGCTTCCATCCGTGGGAGAGTCCAGTGACTTTCTTATGTACTCATTTAATGAGGAAAACTTGTCTAAAAGAGACCTAAAGTCGACCTCTGCTTCTTTTTTCACATGGTAAAACCAGATGAGGTGTAAAAAGTCCTTCATCTTCATCAAGGCATCAGCTCGTTGTATATACTCCAAGTGCATCAATTCATACAAGGATTTTGTTTGGTCTTCATCAATGACTTCATGGTTTGGCTCACTAGTTGGATCAAACTCGTCACTAGAGTACCTGATGCTTTGCTGTGAACTTATTTCAAGGCGCTCATATGATTTTTCAGATATAAAATCCACATCCTTTTCTGGCATGTCACCATAATCACTCTCATGCTGGTTGGATTTGGGAGACAAAACCTCAATGTCCTTTTTAAAGTAGCTTCTCCCTGAAAAAGCAATATTATCATCTTTTTGCAAAAAGAACTATACTAAAGAACAGTTACATGGCCAACATACTAAACATCAACATGGAATCACCCAGAAAAAAAAAAGAATAGGGTGATATATGTTTTTGTGTATGTATGTAGATGTATGTACACACAAACACACACACAAGCACTTGAGGTAAGTCAAATGATACATAGTGCTTAAGCAAGCCCATAGAATGTACATGTTATCATCATTCTTTTACTTTTCTTCTTTTTACTTGAATAAACCAAGATATGACACAAATTTTTATTAGAAACGTCTCTTTTTGGCCAAATATAGAAAGAAATAATTTAATAAGTATCACTAACTTCTCTTGTATGTATTTATCTCACAAAGTCACCTTCATATTAGTTAATTTGATTCCTTAGAAAGCAATGCACCAACTTAAGAGGAAGGACGCTGTTGAATACAATTTCTATGCAGTTTTTATAACAAGAATTCTGGTGACAATAACAGAAGTGGTAATAAAGAATTACTTTATTCCAAATGGAGAACAACAGGGGACTGAACAGGTGGAGAAGAAGAAATTGGAGAATTAAAAGGGCCAAAGAATGATGTATGAGGAATACAAGTATGTATGAAGAAGAGGACAAATGATGATTAAAGAGTACTCTCTGAATGAAGAGCTAATTAAGAGAGGACAGGACTAAAAGGATTTCAGTCCATTTAGTGATTATCTTATGAAAATACTTGTGTTAATGTTGTATCCTCTGTCTCCTAGAAATCCTCCGAGCAGACACTTGGTCAAGATTTATACACTTATACATGAAAGTATGTATAGAAATATGATGCGACAGTACAGTAGCAGTATGTATTCATATACAAGGAGACAATATAGAAAAAGTATGGCCTTACCAGATTTCTCTCTGTAGGAAAAGAAATGCTTCTGGAAGCCCGAATCAGTTCTCTCATGTATTGCCATTATAGACTCAAGACCAAAGAGAACCTCAGCCATTGTAATACGTGGCTCTTGATGTTCACGCAAACAGCATTTCACTATTCTTGCATAATCATTTAAGCATTTAAGCGAAATCTGCCCCTTCAAATCTGGATCAATGATCTGCTCTACTTTCCCTGTTCTTATACAGTGTTGAGCCCATCTCACCAATCCCCGTTGTTCCTCATCAAGATTCCAATCGATTGCATGCCTCCTGCATAGTACTTCCAATAAAACCACTCCAAAGGAATACACATCAGACTTCTTGCTTAGTCTGCCTGTTGTATAAAATTCTGGATCGATATACCCAAATGTGCCTGCAACTTGTGTACTAACATGGTTAGACCAGTTATCAGTGGGGATTATTTTAGACAATCCAAAGTCTGTGAGTTTGGCTGCCCATTGGTTATCTAACAATATGTCAGCGCTCTTCACATTGTTGTATATGACCTCTTTCCCACTACTCCCATTGTGGAGGTAGTGTAATGCACGTGCAGCATCAATACATATGTTGAGCCTTTGTGACCAAGATAACGGAGTACGATGCTTGTGTAGGTGCTCTCCAAGGCTTCCATTGGACATATACTCGTAAACAAGAATCATCTCTTTACGATCAGTACAAGATCCAATTAAAGACACGATGTTAGGGTGT
Organism: Lactuca sativa; assembly: GCF_002870075.4. Taxonomy (NCBI): domain Eukaryota; kingdom Viridiplantae; phylum Streptophyta; class Magnoliopsida; order Asterales; family Asteraceae; genus Lactuca; species Lactuca sativa. The sequence goes on along the minus strand of NC_056631.2, from coordinate 220,736,568 downwards.
CGCAACATAGGAAGCAAATCAACTTCAGCCTGAAACTTAGTGGCACCTTGATGAGAAACAGGGTTCCACCGCTTAAGAGCCACGATGATTCCTGTTCCACTCTTGATTGTGCCTTTGTACACGTTCCCGAATCCACCGTTCCCTATCACCAAGCTTTTGTTGAAGTCTTGAGTGGCGGATAGAATTTCAGAAATTGTAAATTGACGGAAATGTCCTCCCTTTGGGGACGATGATCTGGTCTCCTTACTAGATGTAGGTACAGGTGGCAATTTGGATATGTTACCATCATCTCCCTTATGCTGGAGGGATTTGGCAGACAAAAGCCTTGTGACCTTGCTAAAGTAGCTTCCCCCTGAAATGAAAAGCAATATTAGCATCTTTTTGCAAAGAAAAATATACTCATTAAAGATCAACAAGGAAAGACCGAGGAATATACAAGGATAAATACATACATACATACATATGTTTATATATACACATATAAAGGCACTAGTTAGTGAGCTGAATCAGATGATATATACTGCTTAAACAATCCCCTAAAGTTCCCATGTTACTATATGATTCTCTATTTTTCTTCTTTTTAATAATAAAATGATCAAAATAACGACACAGAGTTTAATAGTCATCCCCTGTATGTATATTTAGTCTTCATACTTGTATAGGATTGATTACATTAGTTTATCTCTATCTCTATATACTATTATAGTTATCACTTTAGGTGTATAAATATATGTCAAGTCTTCATATGTATTGGGAAACCCAAATTCAACCCTATATAAATTACATTTTCTCTCCTTTATAAGAGGGGAAATCATTCTAAAACAAGTAATAAAATATCTCATATCGCCGAGCTCTCTTGTATGCATTTATCTCATAATGTCAACTTCAAATTATGTATTTTGATTCCTGATAGAACAATGCACCAGTTTTTTAATCTCTACACCTCCTCGTCTCAATCAAAACAACCCTGCTCAATAAACAAATTTCCAATGAGCATTAAACATATACATTTCTGATTAAATCAAACTCTCTATATATGCATCAATCAACTAACACAGTGTTTCAGACTTTCAGTCAAAGAACCAAGATATGAGAGCAACTACAACGTTCACTCAGATTTGATGCAGTAGCATATAGTGGTTTAAGGCTGGGAGAAAAAGTGCATACGAAGAGCTAAGCAGTGTGGCCCCAGTACCATGTGAAGTAAGAAAAGAAGTTATAGGTGTAATCTATATCATAATAGAACATAAGGGATAAAAATATAAGTACAACATGCCAATGCTTGTAACACATCTGCACTCAGTCAAGACAACTTTGCAAGTCTTGTGTCAATACACTAATACTGTATTTATAAAGGTTTGATATGGCTGATTCGCTCACATACAAGTAGTAACGGACACATGATTATGTAACCAACATTTGTGTGTGTGTGTGTGTTTGTGTGGCGTGTGCAGTAATGTTAGATTATAAATTTATACGTACAGAAGCAGAAAATATAATTGAGGGTTGGCTTTACCAGAGTTCTGTCCGGAGGAAAAGAAATACTTGTGCAACCTCCTACCAGATGCAGTTATACCCATTTGGGGAAAAGAACTATTTGTTCTCTCATGTGATGCCAATATAGACTCAAGACCAGTAACAATCTCAGCCATTGTAACACGTTGCTCTTGACTTTCATGTAAACATCCTTCCACTATTTTCACATAATCATTCAAGCATGTACTTGAAATCTGCCCCTTCAACTCTGGATCAATGATCTGCTTTAGTTTCCCTCTTCTCACAAAGTCTTGAGCCCATCTCACCAGTAGTTGCTGTTTCTTATCCAGATTTCTATCGATTGCACGCCTCCGACATACCACTTCCAATAAAACCACTCCAAATGAATACACATCAGACTTCTTACTAAGTCTGCCAGTTGCCATATATTCTGGATCTACATACCCAAAGGTGCCTACAACTTCAGTACTAACATGGGTAGAGTAGTTATCAATAGGGATTATTTTAGACAATCCAAAGTCTGCAATTTTGGCTCTCCACTGGTTATCTAACAATATATCAGCGCTCTTCACATTGTTGTATATGACCTCTTGCCCACTACTCCCATTGTGGAGGTATTCTAACGCACATGCAGCATCAATACATATCTTGAGCCTTTGTGACCAAGATAATGGAGTATGATGATTGTGTAGGTGATCTCCAAGGCTTCCTTTGGACATATACTCATAAGCAAGGATCATCTCTTTGTCATCAGTACAATATCCAAGCAAACACACTATGTTAGGGTGTTGCACCATAGGAAGTAAATCAACTTCAGCCCCAAATTCTCGGACACCTTGAGAAGAATTGAAGCTCCACCGTTTAATAGCCACAATGATTCTTGTTCCATTATCGATTATGCCTTTGTACACGTTCCCGAATCCACCTTTCCCTAATAGCAAGCTTTCGTTGAAGTCTTGGGTGGCAGATCGAATCTGAGCAATTGTAAATTGATGGCAAACTAGTTTTCCCTTTGGGGACGCGGATCTGGTCTCCTTACTAGATGTAGGTAGAGGTGGCAAATTGGACGCTCTGGATGACCAGTCGATACTAGATGTAGATACAGGTGGTAAACTGGACGGTCTGGATGACGAGTCGGAACCGTAAAGGGAACCATCCTCAACGTGTAGCTGTGACGACATTTGCGTTCTCTCTTAGCAATTAACGCGAACCCAAATGACTTCAAACCTTAATATAGTAGAAAAGAACCACCTGCTCAAGAAGAACTCGTTGTATCAAATCTTGTTGGAGTTTCAATAGCAAGGACTGCTTAACTGTCGCCGGAATTCCCTCGGCCAACGGAGTTGGTGCGGTTAGGTTTCAGAAAATTCTTCGGTTGTCGATACTTGATTATACTTCTGTCCCTACCATCACCTTTTAGCAAAAATTTTCCTCCTTCAGTTACTCTGTGTTTCTTTGAGGATAACAACTTTATCTTCAGTGCGAGAGAGGCGTTGACCAACGGCGCACATATATTCCACCTTCTTGTACAGTCCACGAATGGAATAAGTTTTCTAACCGTGCTATTTTATACTTTTTTATACCCATATTTGGTGGATTATTATTATTATTATTATTATTATTATTATTATTATTATTATTATTATTATACAAAATTGCAAAAATGGTCTATATGTTATGATTTTTTTCGAGGTTTAGTGAAAGGGAGCTGATAATTCCATAACATCTTTTTATATATCCTCGGATTTTTAAAGTAAATTGACAGTTGTGTCATTCGTCATCTATCTTTAGAAAACAATTAATTTATTCAAAGGCATACGCTCATTTTTGATAAACCATCACACCAAATGAACTCATTCCTCATCTCACTGTGCTGGAGATCCCCTTGAACCACAGTCTCTAATAGAATCCTATCACCTGCGACCATCATTTTCACCTAAATTAATGCATTTCTAGTAATAAGCTATATCGTTCCAATTCCCCATTTAGATCGTTTGTACAAAAAAGGAAGATAGTTATTAAGAGGGGAAGAGAGACTTGCACCAACGGACTGGAGTCGATAAGGACAAACTGATTGTTGTCAACATCTGGAATTGTGATCATAAGCAAGCACAGAGCCATACCTGCGAGGTTAATACAGGTGCAAAATGTGAACAACGCCGCTTTCTCTCTTCTTGGAACCATCGTGCCTTCGAACCTGTTGCAAATTGCATCAAATCAAAAATACAATAAAGAGTCATTGAAGTATCATGTCCCAATGTATGGCAGATAAACGTAACGTTCGTTCTCAGCTGAAACCACTGTCCTTAGCCCATATTCCTCACTCACTTAGGTCTCACTTCTAACTTCAGTTTCAATCTCAAAATCCACAAAAAATATAAAACCAAAATCAAACTTAATGTTCATAAATATAAACAATCAAAGCACCAGAAGTCCGTACCTCATTCTAGTAAATTACGAAGGGGGACTGATTTCTAAATAGTAAACTTCAAATATCCACAAAATTCGCCATTTAAAACTCGATTTCTACTGCTCTACATTCACTATTACATAAAAATTATGAAATTTACATACAATTCCACATAAAACTTAGTTTAATTGTAGATAGATATACAATAGCCTAAGATGAGTTGACGGATAAACCCAAGGAGGTGTAACATGTGTTGGAATCCTAAGTCGAGTAGGACTTGGAGACCAAGTAATAGCAACCTAGTTTTTAGGAAATCATAAACAAGTAGGTTTCTAGTTTCCTAATTGTGATCTAATTACAAGTCGGTAGTTAGGAGTATATATACACGTGGTTTTAGGTCGAGTTATGATCATTGGTAAACGTTGTAATACCGTGAGTTTTGAGAGAGTTTCTCATATAATCAAAGAGTTGTTTTGATTAAAACAATCATGTTTACATATTCCAATCTTTAATTGGTATCAGAGCCAAGGAACCGAAGGCTGTGAAAACAAGTTTGTTACCGGGTCAACATGTCGGATGGAGAAGATGGTGCAGGGCCTCCTCCGGTAAGAGTGAAGGAGGTTGGGACAACCACAGTTGTATGTCCAATGCTTACTTCTAACAATTACACCGTCTGGGCACTGAGGATGAAAGTAGTGCTCAGAATTCACAAAGTTTGGACATCGATTGATCCAGGAACAGACGATAATGATGAAAAAAATTACCTGGCAATCAGATTATTGTACCAAGCAATACCAGAATCCTTGATTATGCAGTTGGGAGATGTCGAATCAGCAAAAGACCTTTGGAACTCGATCAAAGCGAGGCACGTTGGCGCCGATCGGGTGAAAGAAGCCCGACTTCAAACCCTAAATTCTGAGTTCGACAGATTGATGATGTCAGAGAAAGAATCAATCGATTCCTTCGCCGGGAAATTGTCAGGAATCGCCTCCCAATCGGCGTCACTGGGAGAAACCATCGTAGAATCAAAGATGGTGAAGAAATTGTTGAAATCCGTACCCAGAAAGTTCCTTCATATCGTGGCGTCACTTGAGCAAGTTCTTGATTTAAAGACCGTCGGATACGAGGATATTGTTGGTCGCCTGAAAGCTTATGAGGAGAGGGTGAAGGAAGCGGATGACGGTGGAGAAGAATCGAAAGTCCTGTTCGTCGATGGTGGAGGTATCTCGTCGAGAACGAAGGAAAATGGAAAGTGGAAAGGAACGAGTGAAGTGAATAGGTCTAATGGGACTGGCGGGTCAAGTGGATCCGGATCTAGTGGGTTATCTAGGTCGGGCGGATCAGGCGGGCCCAAAGGGAATAATAGGGTTTCTCAAAGCAATCTGCCCAATAAACTGTCCAATCCTAATTTATCTCAACCCAATTGCAAAAAATTGTAATTGTTGTTGCGACAAAAATCGGAAAAATAGGGAAAAAGACCGATCTAAGGTAATTTGTTTTCGGTGTGACAAACCGGGTCATTTTGCTTCTGAATGTCCGGAACGACTCCAAAAATTACAAGAAGGTGATTTTTCGGAACATGACGACAGTGATGAATCCGTTTTTTAAATACGGATCGGGTTGAAGAATTCTCTAGAAGGACTTAGAGATTCGGGGGTGATTGTTGGAATCCTAAGTCGAGTAGGACTTGGAGACCAAGTAATAGCAACCTAGTTTTTAGGAAATCATAAACAAGTAGGTTTCTAGTTTCCTAATTGTAATCTAATTACAAGTCGGTAGTTAGGAGTATATATACACGTGGTTTTAGGTCGAGTTATGATCATTGGAAAACATTGTAATACCGTGAGTTTTGAGAGAGTTTCTCATATAATCAAAGAGTTATTTTGATTAAAACAATCGTGTTTACATATTCCAATCTTTAACATGTAGCCCTAGAACAGCCGACGACGGCATCTACAAACACAAACAGAGGGTCGTAAGCGGTGATTGTTGCAGCCTTATGAAGCGATTTGAAGATCCTATACTCTAGTGATTTTTAATTTAGGTGGAACATTGAGAGAAGGGAAAGGCCATATAAATGAGGGGCAAAATAGTCAATATGGTTTAAAATCCGTGGATGAATAAAAAAGGGTCGTGGCAATATCACCTCCCTTAGTGAAAACCTCGTTTCTTTTGGTTTTATGGTCCTTTTGAGGTAGTTTGTTTGTGGTTTTGGTTCCTCGGTAAACTGAAATGACTTTAATGCCCTTTTGATATAGTTTTTATGTTTTTTCTATTTAATTTAAATGAAAACAAATAAATAAATAAATAAGTTGGGCCTCTCTCTCTCTCTCTCTCTCTCTCTCGGATTTGAAGAGAAAACCCAGATTGATTTCTTCAACTTCACCGCTCCTTCATTTGTTCTAAAACTTGCAACTCCTTCATCTGTTCTAAAACCTGTAACTCTACAGCATTACAATGGATGATACAAGGATGCACATCATTATCAAAGCTTGATCTTTTATATAAAACAAAAAAATTAAGCCCTCGATCGAGCCTAATTTAAAAAAAATGACTTTAATTCCTACCAATTAGGGGAATCGGATCCATCTTGTTGGATGAGTTCAAAGTTCAAACTTACGTGTTAATCATATCCTCTTTCTACATGAACATCTGATCCAGGACGACAACAAGTGCCATGGCAATAGTTGAATTGATCTCAGGTTGCAGTACAAACAAACGGAATACATCTCCACCAAAAACGACTCCTCACACGGCTTCCTTCGGCATACTCTCAGCCACGCGCCGCCGTTTCTCATCATAAACACCGCAAAACCTCTGCGAGTACAATCCTTCAATCTCTTACATCACCTTCTTCGTCATGGATCCTAGAGCAAGAGCACTCACGTGTGTAAGGGTTTCATGTCGAGGAAGTTAACTTGTTTCGTCACCGTTTTAATTCAACCATCACCGATTCATCTCCATCCCATCGACATCAAGGTTAGTGTTGGATTTTTGTGTCTAATTTGTGTACTTGATCTAGATTGCTATTGGTTTTGATTTTTTGATTTTGAATTCTGAGTGGGATGCCAATCAGGGAAGTGAGATGGTAGGTTCGAAGGTCTACTATGGCTAACCTGGATCGCTTGAGTTTCAATTTTGGGTCATTTTCGTATCATTTCGTGTTCATCTTCTTTAGTGTGTGTCTCACACCATCGGTAAAGGAAATAAAGAAAATAGGGTGAAGGGTATACAATCCAAATGCAAGAATCAATTATTTAAGAAGTGTAAATCGGATCTTTGATGGTGAAATCAATGTTTTCAAGAAAGAAATTGCATCTCTAATGCTGGAATCAATTATGAAGAAGGGTTGGATCGCAAGTGGGTATGCACAGGAGAGAGAGGTCCAACTTTATTATTATTTCCTTTTTTTATTTAAATTAAATAGAAAAAAAACATTAAAAAAATATATCAGAAAGGCATTAAAGTTATTTCAGTTTACCGGGGGACCAAAACCACAAACAAACTACCTCAAAAAGACCATGAAACCAAAAGAAACGAGGTTTTGACTAAACCTCGGAAAAAATGCGTATTACAGATACTATTTTTGCAGTTTTGTCTTATTATTATTATTATTATTATTATTAGACAAAATTGCAAAAATAGTCCCTGTGGTATGCATTTTTTCTGAGGTTTAGACCAAACCTCGATTTTTTTTGGATTGGTGATCTTTTTTACTTATAAAACCATTACTCCTATTGTAGCGACTTATAAGATTTTTTTGTTGACAAAAAATACCTTTAAATAATGTAAACTTAAGGGAAGATTTGATTAGGCATAATTAGTTATACATGATATAATCACAAGGACTTAACACATGCGTGCATCACTTCCAACCATTCCAAGGCACTATATGTAATTAATTAACCATGGCACGACACATGTCTCGTTAAATTCAAATGTAATCTAATCATCCAACCTTTCATATAAATGTTGTTTTGGATTACTGTAATTTAGTTACAACTTACAATATATGTAAAGATACGTATCTGAGTAGATTAAATTCAATCACTAGTCATTTTATATATGAGAAATTGACTGGAATATTTGATAAAATGAAAAAAAATAAAAAAATAAAAAATAAAACATGTGAGGGCAAATTTGGAAAATGACGTTGGTAAGAAAAGACCTTATTTGTAATTTCTCATTTTCCCTTGTTTTGACTTTTTAGTTATGTCCATAGGTGACAGCTTTTGTAAATGAAAATTTTAAAAATAAGCAAGTAACATACAACCCATATTAGGTAAGTCAAACATGAGCAGAGTTTAATTTCCAAGTAATAAATAATAATCAAATACAAGATCTTCAACTACTCCATATAATTTACCTCCACATATACAAACAACAAACTCAGATAATCAAGACATAAAACTAAAAGTAAATTTGAAAAATTACGAGTTAAAAAAATAATGAACTCCACATTACGGAAGATTAAGCGAAGTTATGAATTTATATATCAATTAATCAACTTTAGTTGAAATTGAAAAGGTATTCTAAATCTCTAGCAATGAAATGATCTTGAATCACTAATGTGATAAGATAAAAATAATATGTGCATCAAAATCATATCGATAGTATAACTATAAGTCTTGAAGGTGTGTTGCATGAATCAACCAAATTGATGCATTATGTTTACGATGTCAAAATGCATGCATACCTTAATCAGTAAGAAATAACAACTATTTGATGGCTTTGGGTAGAACTTGGGATGAAATCGATGGATATAGCTCTTGTTGGTCTCCTTGTGCGGACTTGCTGCTGCTGATGCATCGTGTAAGTATTATCATCCTGGGAAGTACAATGGAAGAAAAAGGAAATGGGGCTCTTAGTATGATCATCATAATAACCAAAACATCAAATTCCAAAAAGAGTAAATAATTGAGAGATTATATGAGTCACTAACCCTTAGGGAAAATATATCATTCCAATCTTATTTGTGAAACTTGATCTTTAAAGTTATCGTCTATTTTGGCCCTTATTATAAAAAGGGTGAAAAACGAGTATGTGGGGCGTACCTGAGGTGTACGCTCAGCGTACTCGTCGGCGTGTAAGTGACGCGAAGACCACCTAGTACGCTGGGTGTACTGGGCCCATAGTGAAAACCCTAATTTAGGGTGAGTCCCCTATATAAAGGATATGATGGCCTCATTTCTGGCCACCATTCTCAGTCAACAAACCCTAAGTGTGCCCTAAGCCTCGTTTAGAGCTTGTATGTGTGTTTATGAGCCTTTGAGAGTTCTTGTGTGTTCTTGAAAAGAAGAGGAAGCCTTGAATAAGAAGAAGGAGTTGGAGTCCAAGCTTCTAGATCCGAGCATATCTGAGTTGGGAGCCCCTTATTGGGGTATAAAGCTTCAAACTTTACCTCTCTTTTGTTATGAGCATCTTAATGGAGTATTTTAGGGTTTTGTCCCAAAAAGGTGGAGACTTGATGAGATCTTGAACTCCAGAGACTAGGACCAACCCCTTTTGGGCATTTGAGTGGTGTAATGTCATAAAAATCTATTATTGGTTGTTGGAATCACTCCATGCATGAGTTGTGAGCTCCTTGAGACAAAAGAGTGTATATTTTGAGTGTTGGTGACCATTTCAGCCATTCAAGGGCTTAAAGTCACTGACTTTATGGGTTAGGAACTATTAGAGAGTCTGGATCTATGGGATGAACCAAGGTCATAACTGTTTAAGGCCAAATGAGTAAGAAAGAGGAAACTGGATGGTATGCTGGGCGTAAATCCAGTACGCGCGACGTAAGGGTCGTGCATCCCCGATGCCTGCATGACAGTCGAGTACGCGCAGCGTACTCCCTGCTATTGACTTTTGTTGAATTTTAGGGTTTGGTTAAATTGTGGACTATTAAGCCTATGGAGGGGTAAAATAGTCTTTTACCCTTCAATGAGTTTGTAGAAGGGTTAGTCTAGCTTCTTGAGGACCATTATTAATTAGGGATGATTATTATATGTGTTAGGCGGAGGCTAGACCGGTGGTTAGAGTTCGAGATTCCCGAGCACAAGATTTTCACTTGCTAGTTACGAGGTGGGTCTTCTCACTATACTTACCTTGAGTGGTATCTTATGTATGACCAGTGGGTCTTATGTGTTTGTGCTATGTATTGAGTTATCCTGCTATTTGTTTTATGCATATTGTGTATTAGATTGAGTTGCTGAGTTGTGGGACCGGAGGGTCCCACTGAGACACATTGACCGGGGGGGGGGGGGGGGGGGGTCTTATTGAGTTATAGCCTCGAGTGGCTGACGAGCAGTGTGTAGTATTTTGGGGAACTCACTAAGCTTTATGCTTATCGTGTTTTGTGTTTCAGGTAGTTCCGAGGATCGCGGGAAGGCACCGGCATGATTGTACACACCGGTGAGAGATTGTTTTTATGATTCTGGGATTGTGATTTACATTGTGAACAATTGAGACATATGTGATTTGAGAATTATAAAATGGGTTTTATTGTGTTTTGAAAATGAAAATTTTGTTTGGAAATTTATGTCTTACATCATCTGTGTGAAACAGATATTAAAGTGAATAATAAGACCAGAAGCGTTTATTAATCAATATGATTGCAAAGGGCTTTTAGGAGCAAAAACTGGCATTTTTTGGACATTAATAGAGAATGCAAGAATGACATGTTTTTGTTAAAGGCAATAGTACCTCAAAAAAATTGGCCCTGGGAAAATGCGTTATCTTTAATTCCTTAAGAAGAGGCTTAATCAGGTAGCGCTTATTGGATACCATTATCTTCAAAAGAAATTGATCAAAATTAGTCAAAAACTGTTTATTAAAATTAGTTAACCTGAGGCTGTAGCTCGAAGGTCGGTCATTATAAGGATTACGACATTTGAGAAGGTGGGATCTAGGCCCATTTGGTGTGGGTGATGTATTAGAAGTGATCTGTGCGTTCGGTTCGTGTTTTGGAGCCTAGGGTATTTCGGTAAAGTGGCAGTTCGGGCTTTTGCGGAAAATGAATTTTTTGTTCGGAAGGTTTTAAGAAAGGTATGAGTTAATAGAAGTTTAGGGCTTCTCGTTACCTTTCCGTGGATATAAGGATCTTCGGAATTGGGCTTAGAACGAAGAAGTTATGGTCTTCGGAAGTTTAGTGGTTTTCAGGCTTAGCCGAGTACACGGGGCGTAGTAGTGAAAAAGTTAGTATGCGGGGCGTACCTTGGAGTACGCTGGGCGTACTAACCAGGATGGTCGCGAATGTTCTTTGGAGTACGCTGAGCGTACTAGAATTACGATGGGCGTACTCCAGTCAGATCAGAACCCTATTTTAGGGTCTTGGACCCTATTTAAGCTCCTTATCTCATAACCTAACCCTAATATCTTCAGCCTCCACCCTCTAAAACCCTAGAAATTGTCATATATCATTTATGGTGACATTTTGAGCTTCTGGAGTCCATTTTGGGGATGTTTGGCCCATTTTCAAGAAGGTTGAGCTTGTTGCAAAGATAGGAATCAAGGATGAGCTTATGGATCTGGCTTTTGGGACTCATTCTCAACTTGATAAAGGTATAAAGCTTTTAACTTGATCATTCATCTCTTAGATCTACCATTTGTGAGTTTTTGGTTCATTTTGGTCCCAAGTATGAGCTCTAGTGGTCTTGATTTCATTCCAGGAGCTTTGAGTTGCCCCTCTTAGTGTTTCTAAGGTTCAAGGTCCATAAAGTTGGCACCTTTAGAGTTTAAGACCATCTATGTTGGAGTTTGAGCCATTTCCATGAAAGAAGAATGCTATTTGGTCTTATTGGGGGCATGCAAAGTCACCAAGTCAGTGACTTTATGGGTTTGGGCATTATGTGGGACTCAGATCTGTGGTTTGGACTTATGACTTAAAGAATTAAGTGCTTAAGGGCAAAAGTGAGACTAGAGGGCAGTACGCACAGCGTACAATCCATTAAGCGAGTACGTGCAGCGTACTGCTGAGTACGCCCTGCGTACTCAGCCAGGTTAGGTTTCGGACTTTAGGCTTCAGGTTTGGGCCATATGTTTGGGTCCTAGATTCTTGGGCCCTAATGGACCATCAGAGTGTTTGTGTTCTTGACTGAATGAAGGATTGAATCTTAGGTTAAGGCCCAATAAGGAGCGTGGCCCAATTTGGAAAATTGGGCCATTCATGGGCCTTTATGGATCTTGTGATTTTAGACTGTGTGTTTTGGGTCCTTTTGGGCCATCAGGTTTTGGAGTTGATATTTATTTGTGGAGGCCCATTATGGTTTTGAGCCCAAATTGGAAAATTGGGCCACGGATTGGGTCTTAGGGAATTTTTGATAAATGGGCCTTGTAGACTATTGGGTTTGGGCCCAATTTGGAAATTGGGCCATTAAAGGACTTATGGACATTATAGTGTCGGACTTTTGTTTTGGGATTGGGCCTTAGTTTTGGATCATACTGGCCCAGGGGTAGAATGGTTATTTTACCCCATGCATGGATTAAGGATTATGGTGCGGGACCTAGTTGCTAATTGGGTATATTTGTTGGTATTGATAGCTCGGGAAGTCGGCAGGGCAGCAGATAAGGATGACATTCGGGAAGCTTCTGCTTTCGAGGTGAGTATTCTCATCATACCCATGGGTCTAAGGCACCAAGGCCATCCCATTATGTGATTGTGGTATATGTGTTAGTCATTCTGTGATTGATATGTTATATGATTGTGTGTTATTGGATGTAAAACCATGTGGGGTAGCCCATGGCATTCCTACGTAAAGACCATGTGGGGTGGCCCATGACATTGGATGTAAGACCATGTGGGGTAGCCCATGGCATTCCTAGGTAAAGACCATGTGGGGTAGCCCATGGCATTGGATGTAAGACCATATGGGGTAGCCCATGGCATCCTTACAGGTTTTATGTATGCATGGCTTGTGTGATATACGTAGCTTTTATAGCTAATATGATATGTGTTACGTGGATTGTGTGTGGGGTATGCTCTGGGGGACTCACTAAGCTTTGTGCTTACAGTTTACAGTTTTGGTTTCAGGTATCAACAGTTTGGAAAAGAAGGGCTTAGATTGATCGCAATGCACACACCTATGATTTCCATAATGAATGATTTTGTGATGAACTCTGATAAATGTTTTACTTAATGATGATTTGAAATGTTTGAAATAAATTGTATCAATCTTTTAGCTATATTAAAAATGAAATTTTTACCCTCGATTTTTGGGTCGTTACATAACCATTTCATTATCTTGAAAATAAATTGCTCAAAATTAAGGTAAAATGATGGGAAAAAACACAACATGAAGAACATGAGGAGTATCAAATAAAATGAACGGGTAAAATCCAATTTTAAAATACCTCTCGTCCATCGCAAGTTGTCGAGTGTAACGCCCGTAGATCAGGGCTAGTCAATTTAGAGACGATAAATGTCAAAAATAACTTTTTGATAAAAGATTATTTAGGATGAATAATTTTAACTAAGTTGTAGTATATGTTACAAGGATTCCGTACATATAAAGAACGCCGAAATCCGAGTTATAACGAAGAAGTTATGACCTGTCGAAGTTTCGCGAAAGAACCGGCATGACACTGAATGACATAAAAAGTGAATTTACGTTGGAGTGATTTTTAGCCTTAGTGATCTAAACTAAATTCGTAGTGTTCATTAAACCGAGAGCGTGCATAAAAAGAACGCTCAAATCTGACTTCGCATGAAGAAGTTATGATTTTCCGAAGTTTCAGCTTAGCGGTATGCAGCCCGAATACTCAATTTGAGATCGAGTGATTTCTAGACGAAACAATCTAAACGAGAGTCGAAGATCTCGTTAATAGTAGTGCAACGGTAAAAAGACAAACGAAAACGGAGTTCAAATGAAGGAGTTATGAATTTCGAACGGAGTTTTCCTGTCCCGACCTACTAAAAATGATATATTAACAATATATTAAAAATAGAGTCAAAATTAGCCGACGAAGTCTAAATGAGAGTTGTAGAGCATAATCTCACCTACGCGCCGATATAAAGAACGTCGAAAACGGAGTTCGTATGCGAAAGTTATGAATTTTTGAAGTTCAGGACGCGAAACCGCAAGACTGTCAGAGACCACGATGTGAAATTAGTGGTCACGACGTGGCATGTCTTCTGACTAGGGTGGAAAAATTGTACCATGGAAAACCAACCAACATGTTACCAACCGAACCAAGAAACTTGGTAGCCAAGATATTTGGTAGCCAACATGTTTGGTTGGTAGTACCATACCAACTGATCAATGTTGGTACGGTAATGGTACAAAAATTGGAATACCATGGTAATACCGTACCAACCAATTCATTTGATATATATATATATATATATATATATATATATATATATATATATATATATATATATATATATATATATATATATATATATTTCAACTGTTATTTGTATTTAGTGTTTACTGTTTTAATAACATTATATTAGTCATTTGGCCGTGTTGGTCAATAGTTATTACCACGTTAAAGCGCAATATTAAAACGTTACTTTAGCGTTACTTCAGTAGAATTCTTTTGTAAACTAAAAGAACTATGTAACTAATTTATATATTACACATCAAAATCCCGATGTCTTTGCTTATTTTTAAATATTATAATAGAAAATTAAAAGAAGTTGGTATATATCATTACCAATTTGTACCAACCAAACTTGTTGGTAGCCAAATAAATTGGTACCAAGTATACTTGGTACGGTACCGGTAACAATTTTTTTTATACCAATTATAGTTGGTACGGTACACGGTTTACAGAAAAATGAATTGGTACCGTACCAATTCCACCCCTACTTCTGACGCCTCCTAGAGTCTGCCAGACCCAACTTGCGATGACGCATGCAATGACGATCAAGCCCACGACGTGAAAGTACTGTTCACGACATGGAAAATGAGAAATTTGCCCTATAAATAGAAATCAAGGGCCAGCCGATTATGGTTGCTCCATCTCTTCTATCCCACTCCCAATATACTCACTAAGACCATCTCCAACCCATCTTTATTTTTTCCCCCATAAATGGGGTAGAAAATGGAGGAAATAGTGATTCATCTCCAACCTTACTCTATTTTCTACCCCATTTTTACCCCAAAAAGTATATTCTTATAATATTTTATTTTTATAACTTATATATATTGTCAAATACACCCCTCTACTAATTAAATTCTATATTTATTATTAATTAATATAAATTAGTATATAACATGATATTATAAATATTAAATATTGCATTTAAATTATAATTAGTAGATAAAATAAACTAAAAATGTATAAAATAAAAATGAGAGGGACTAAAATTGGCAACCAAACTTCACCTCCATTTTTGGAGATATGAATAGTATTCCCCCATATATGGGGGAATACTATTCATATCTCCAAAAATGGAGGTGAAAATGGGGTAGGGTTGGAGAAGAATAGGGGAAGAAATGGAGTATGGGGGTGGGTTGGAGATGCCCTAAGCCCTATTTTAACCTCCTGAAGCCCCAGTATCAACCCCGAGACCCTTAGCAAGTCCCGAAGCCCGAAGATCCGGAGAAGAAAAGAGTTTCCGAGTCGAAGCTCTGCCCGCGAGAAGTTCGGTGTGTGAAGATATCCTGGTTTCATCGTAGAATACTACCATTGCACGCCGTAGTGTTGTCCGATCATCTTCTGATCAAGTGAGTGTATACTTACTTTCTTCTAATACATAAGTATGAAGTATTTGCTATGAAATACGTGCTATATGTTTATATATTGTTGTTTATTTGAGATGGTGGAATGGATGAACTATATAGGTTTTAATGAGTTAAACTGTATATGTATTTTGTAACTACAAATATGTTGGGTAGGACATGGGTAGCTGAGATCCGTGAGTATGGATTAGACCAAGAGGTTAGTTTTAGATCCGGGATTATGGATCAGGTAAAGAGATAAAACTTGTTATTAGTCCAAGAGTATGGATTAAGACTAAGTTAATTGTCCCTAGTCCGGGAGTATGGATTGGGCACAGTTATTGATCCGGGAGTATGGATCAGATCAGGATTAAGGTATAGTTAATTGTCCCTATTCCGGGAGTATGAATTGGGTACAATTATTGATCCGGGAGTATGGATCAGATCAGGAGGTTAGTTTTAGATCCGTGAGTATGGATCAGGAGAAAAGGTTAGTTTTAGATCCGTGAGTATGGATCGGGTGAAAAGGTCAGTTTTAGATCCGTGGGTATGGATCAGGTGAAGAGGATAGTTTTAGATCCGTGAGTAGGGATCAGGTAAAGAGGAAAACTTAAGATACAAGAGTTTAGATCGTGTCGTTGTGAGGATCGATGGGGGTGGAATAAGAGTTGCCTTTATATGGTGAAATTGTACAAGTTTGAATGTTCTATATATATAAATATATGATATAACATTGTGGGATGAAAACCCTATATGCTCACCAGGCTCCCAAGCCTGACCCACTCAGTTTTCTTTGTATCACAGGTATCAATACGAAGACATATTTCACTGAGAGATTAAAGGAGATGTAAATCACCAGTGTAAATAAATGTATGTTCTAAGAGAACATGACATCCCGAGATTTTGTTATATAATGAAAATACATTTCTTTAAGAAATGCTTTGATAAATTCTTATCATATTTTGTTTTGGGAATAAATTCCGCAACCGTTTTCTTTGAAAAATTACTCTGATTTTTAAAAACAAAGCATAAACAAATCGGTCTTTTCTGGCCGTGAAATTGGGGATGTCACATCGAGAACATGGGATGACCTTCGTTGGTGATGATGGTGGCAACCAATTTGATCGGCAAGGATGAAGTTGGTGAGTATGATAAAGATCGATTGTGGTTTATCATATATTCCCTGGTGAGAATCAAATCTAGAAAAAATAGAAGAAGATGAACTGGAACAGATGATGATGGAGCGTGAAAACTTTAGATCGAAGAAGGAATGTGTCATCTTGGCTAGGGTTTTCCAAATATGAGAGTTCAAGGTTGAGTGATATATTCATAATGGGATGCGACATGCGAGTTTAGTGATTTACCGAGATTTAAGGGATACGAAGTTATCAAACTGAAATACTGATTTTAATGAACGCATTGATATGAGAAGGAATTTGGAGAGAGATTTACTGACTGATGTTGTAACATAAGGAAGAGAAAGGTATATTGGGTATTTCATTTTGAAAGTCTAAGATGTTGAGGAGATGCCACGTCATATTAAAGGTACTCTTTTATAAGAGGAGAGATCATATATCTCATAAAGATTACCCGAAATACGTTGTGTACAACTCGATAATTTTCTTTTATGGTTGTAAGAAAAGTAAGTTGGGGGTAAATAAGGTAATGTGCTTTAAGTTTTTAATAGGTAAACGGTGTTTTTACTTTTTTTTTTATTTCTTGCGGTGGGAATTTTAAACATAAAACTCTAACTTTTTTGTGGTTTTTGTTTCAAATCTTGTGTTGTAACATATCTGTCATTACTTTTTATTATTTCTTGTGGTGGGAATTTTAAACATAAAACTCTAACTTTTTGTGTGGTTTTTGTTTCAAATCTTGTGTTGTAACTTATCTGTCAAGAAGACGCGACGAGGGGCGGATGTAGCATATTGGAAGGGTATGTAAATGCATACCCTTAAATAATTATCAGGATTACTCTTTCTTCATTAAAAAAAATTATATATTTATACATTTATTATAAATGCATGCCCTTGTCAAATTAAATGCATACCAAAACTATAATTTCAACCTAAGATTCTTTTTCCTTATATTTGACCGCAATGATTTTTTTTATTTTTTTGATTTAGTAAATACATGTCATTATTAAAAACAAATCCAAACGAAAAAATAAAATAAAATCGTTAGAAATCCCAATCAAGTTGGGTTTATCAACAAATTATAAAAGCTAAAAAATATTTGAACCAAGAAAAATACAAACTCTATATCTATCACAAATTACAATTTTTATAAAACCAACTAAAAGATAAGAAAATAAATCCGAAAAATCAAAGCCAAATAAACCCTAACCGTTGGACACACTTTCGCCTCTCTTGTCACCGTAGAGTTCGACAAAAGAAAGTGAGAAACTTCGAATTTGTTCGTCTTGATATCTTGCTAACATCGTCTCTGGTTCTTGGCCTCTTGTTTTTCAGGTTAGTTTTTGTTTTACTCTTGTAATCGCCTTCGGTGGTTCATAGTTTCATGTTGGATTTTGTGAGCTTTAAATCAATTTCTCTTCTTCACTTTTGTGTGTTTCTTTATCAATATTTGCTAACTGTTAAAGATATAGTGAATTTACTTTCTTGATTGTTGCATCATATAGTTGTCATTATTATTATATTGATAAATAAAGACTAAAAAGTACATATGTATTCGTAATTGATGGTGGAGTCAATGGAAATTTATCTTTTCTATGTAAAAAGGCATGTGGCATGTCAGTAGGTGATTATGTCAAACCAATTTCCCTATAGGCATATTGTAGCACAGGAAACACTATACATATATTTAACAATGTTATATAGAATTAAATTAAAATGATAAAGTAAACTATGGTTTATCAGTTTATGTGTTTAGCTTTTTTATTTATAGTTTTATTTTATCTTTAAGCTTTTTTATTTATAGTTTTATTTTATCTTTTAATTAGGTTTAATTACTACTAAGAAATGTATATGTAAATCCTACTAACTAATGCCTTTGCTATTTCACTTTTAGATAATTAATTTTGTTAACCTTTTAGGTTAAATATATTCTTATGATAACAATGAATGATGATGAAAACGAGTACTCAAAACGCAAGAAGAAACATGGGACGTTAGATTGGTTTGTTAATGCTCAAAAGAAAACAAAGACTCGATATGATTCTTCGTCGACGCCCGATAATATCACACATGGTAGCACCAAATTTCCATCTAGGGAAAAAGAAAGTCAATTTGATGTAAATACATTTCCACATGATCCAGGATTGAGAAATAATATCCTTGATTATCATCCCAACGACCAAGATGCAGTGAGGAAAGAATATATACAAAGAGGTCCTTGCCAACCACGTGGTCATCAATTTCTTCAAACAGATTTTGGAGGCTATATGCGTCGCTTTATTCCCACTTGGTTTGATAAACATAAATGGCTTGAATATATTATTGAAAAAGAGGCGGCTTTTTGTTTTCTATGCTACTTATTTAGGGACCAGGATGAATTTAATGGAAAAGATGGAGATGCTTTTGTTACGGATGGCTTTAAAAGTTGGAATATGCCAAATTGGTTCGATAGACATGTGGGAGCTGTTAATAGTATCCATAATCGAGCTAGAGAAAATTTTGAGATGCTTAACAAACCCAAAAAGTCGATACAAAGTGCTTTTGAGCAACAATCTACAAAAGCCTAAAAAGAATACCACACTCGTTTGCTTGCTTCGCTACATTGTATAAGGTATCTTCTACATCAAGGATTGCCAACCCGGGGTCATGATGAAAGTCAAGAATCAAGTAATAAAGGAAACTTTCTCGAACTTCTTGAATGGTTAGAAAAACATAATGAGGAAGTTGATAAAGTTGTATTGAAAAATGCTCCAAAGAACTTACAAGTAACCTCCCCTTCCATTCAAAAAGATATCGTACATGCTTGTGCAAAAGAAACAACTAAACACATTATTAGAGAAGTTGGTGAAGATTACTTTGCAATATTGGTGGATGAATCGGCTGGTGTAACTCATAATGAGCAAATGTCTTTGTGCTTGCGGTATGTAGATAAGAAAGGAGACATAGTTGAAAGGTTTCTCGATGTTGCACATGTCGTTGATACCACAACTTTATCTCTTAAAAAGGCAACTTATTATTTGCTTGCAGAGTATTCATTAAGTCCATCTATAATTCGAGGTCAAGGATATGACGGAGCTAGCAATATGAAGGGTGAAAGTAATGGCCTTAAAACCCTAATCTTAAAAGAAACCACATCTGCATACTATGTCTATTGTTTTGCTTACCAACTTCAACTAACACTAGTTGCAGTTTCAAAAAAAGCATAAATTGTGGTTTGCTCTTTGAGATACTTACAAACTTACTAAATGTCATTGGAGTTTCTTGTAAGAGAAAAGAAATGTTGCGAGAAGCTCAAGCTCAAAAGGTTTCACAAGCATTTGATGATGGTAAACTTGAAAGTGGCAAAGGATTGAATCAAGAGTTAAGTTTGGGAAGGTCGGGTGATACTCGTTGGGGATCCCACTATAAACTGATTGTGAATGTTATTTCCTTATATCCTATGATATGCAAGGTTCTTGATAAGATTGGAGATGTATCTTCAAGTTCGGATGACCGGCTAAAAGCGGATGTTGTTGGTTATTCACTTGAGTCTTTTGATTTTATATTCATGATACATTTGATGAAGACTATTTTTGGTGTGGCAAATGATTTGAACAACGCTTTACAAAGAAAAGATCAAGACATAGTTAATGCTATGGTGTTGGTGACATTGACCAAACAACAACTACAACAAGTAAGAGATAATGGGTGGGAACCTCTCTTAAGTTCATTCATATCCTTTTATGAAAAAAATTGCATCAAAGCTCCTAATATGGAAGATGTATATGTCCCGACAGGTAGAAAAAAACGTGGCAAACTACACACCACAAATCTTCATCATTTTCGAGTTGAAGTATTTGTTGCGATCATTGATTTGCAACTTCAAGAGTTGAAGAACCGATTTGACGAGGTTAGTATGGATTTACTTGTTAATATGGCTACTTTAAGCCCTGTTGATGATTTTAAATCTTTTGATAAAGAAAAAGTTATTGCACTTGCAAAACTTTATCCTAGTGAGTTTTCAAGTGTTGAATTAGTTCGTCTTGGTGATCAGCTTGAAAACTACATCTACGATATGAAAAAAGACGACAGATTTCAAGGATTGAAGGATCTTAAAGAACTCTCTAAGGAGATGGTGAGATCTAATAAAGATAAAGTTTTTGATCATGTCTATTTACTTATTAAGTTGGTGTTGATCCTCCCGGTGGCGACAACTAGTGTAGAAAGAGCATTTTCGGCAATGACTTTTGTGAAGAATAAGTTACGCAAAAGTATAGGTGATCAATTATTAAATGATTGTTTAGTAACTTATATAGAGAAAGATGTGTTTTCAAAAGTTAGTGATGAAGTTATTGTTACTCATGACCAAAATATAAGCAATCGACGACAACATTTGTAAATTTTAGTTTTGATATTAAATGTTTTTTTTTAATTATTAATCAAATTTTATTATGTGCGTACCCTTTTTTTTCTAGATCCGCCACTGTACGCGACTTACAAAATTTTGAAGAAGTATAGAAATGTTTTAGAGATCATTCAACATCTTGTTTAGATAGGCATTGTTGGTAAATAGAAAGACCCAATAATGGCAATTTCTACCGAGTGATACACCTTGCACATTCTCATTATGAATGATATGAATAACTTTTTAATTACAACATTGTACTTTAAAAAAATATACATCAAATTTAGTAAAGCTCAAAAAAGAAACAGATTAATTTGAATTGATATTGACCAAAATTTACCAATTGTCTATTACGCCCTTGATACATAACTTAGCCCCAAGAAGTAAGTTTTATAAATTGTATGCTATATTCCTTTTCAAGGGGAAACTTCACGGTAACCGAGTAAAAAGTCAAGCATGATGGTTCTAGCAAGTATAGGCATATGCAACTCACACCAAAACTTACACCTTTTAATATACACTTTGTTTTTAAAATTCACATGGGCGTGAGTCCACTTGCACTTTTCCCGCTTCCTTAATACCTAACACACATTAAATCAGGATTCAGGTGATAAAGAATGATACAGTTTATGAGATCAACTGATTTAAGATATCAAGATAGAAAACTTCACCTGTGTTAAAAAAAAGGCTAATCACTTAAATGCGGGAGAATGTTGACAGCATCAGCTAGTTCATCCATAATGTCACCATTTGTTCCAAGTGGGATGAAAACATTAGCCAGATAGTTAGGTGGACCACCAGTCCACTCCGGTTCACACCATTTCAATGCATCCCACCATTCATTCTCTCCTTTAATTTCCTTGATATCATTATCAAATGCTTTCATGTAGGATAGTTTCTCAAGTTTTGGGCAATCATAAACGACCAGACTTACCAATCGTGGGGCAACACTTATACCACGAGAGATGCTAACCAATTCAGGGAGGTGTAGAAGTGATATCTTTTTCAAGCTTGGAAGATAACGAGTTGATGTAGAGTTGTAGGATCCCAAACTAACAAGGCTATTGATCATAGTACAGTCTTCAATGATAAGACACTCTAAGCAAGTGAGACTTTCAAGCAACCCCTGTGTAAAAATGGTCCTCAACTCAGGGCATGAATGCATCGCCAAGGTTTTTAGATTGGACAGACACTGACTATGAATTGGACCATTCCAGATGCAAAGGAGACTCTTCATGTAATGAATTGAGAGATGTTGTAATGATCCAAGAACTGGTCTTACAAAAAAATCTTCTAAATGGAGTCCATTGACAATCTGCAGCATCTCATTGCATTCCGACAACAGGCAGAATTTCAGCTTCTCCATCTCCACCAGTCCTAAGGCAGACAAGGACTGGAGAGTCCAGTGGCGGTCCAAGAAAAGAGCAGCAGCATCTGTAAGCGCCATGGAAATAGCTTCTAGGTCCTCCTCGCCATTTGTATATGTGAAGCACTTGGGAAGTTTTACAAAGGTCTTATGAAGGTCAAGTGGGACACGGGATATCAAACGTTGTTGAATGTGACCAACAATGAAACCAAAATTCGACAAATGTTGGTAAATTGGGACCTTTCGCCAGCTCTTTGTCTCCATAAATATGCTCAGAAGTTCTGTGGTTGGGAAATACAATGTCAGAGATTTCAATTTCCGAAATTTAGGCAAAATGTTGATGATAAGTTTGACCTCATCTTCCCACCGTTCACCATACAAATCCACACAAATGCTTAGTTCCTTTAGCCGTAGGAGCTTTGATAAAACTGCTGCAAGAATTATTTGCATACTTTGGTTGCTTTGTTTGTACAAAGAAAACTTCAAGCATTCTAACTTGGTTAGCGACCCAAATTGCTCTGGTAAGCATACAAGTTGTGTTCCTTCTGAATCAAATACCTTGAGATTCTTAAGGGCTCCAATTTCAGGTGGTAGTTCCATCAGAAGGTCACAGTCTCTTATGAATAATTTTCCAAGAGTTGTCAACTTAGAAATGGAAGATGGCAAACAGTTTATGCTCGTGCTGGACAAATCTAGAACTTGGAGGCTCGGCATGTTATCGAAGAATGTGACAGGAATATCAGTCAGATCTTGATTGAAGTGCAAGAACAAATTCACAAGAAGGGGGCAGTTGGGGTTATTTGGAAGCTCGGATATTATGTTATTACTTAAATGGATTTCCCAGGCATCCGACTCTTCAATGTTTGGCATTTTGTTTGGTTCTGAACCATCTTGTTTAGGATAAAGTCCATATCCACGAGGTAGAGACTCTACAAAGTAAGTAACTAAAATAACTCGAATCTCATTTCTCATTCTAACACAATTTCCCCCGACTTGCTCTATAAGGAAAGACCTTATAACATCTTCAAAGACATCTTCTGCTTCTTGTTCGCCTTTTACCAGGCCATCTTTAGTCCAACTGTTTATCAAAGAAGACTTTTTTATTTTGGATCCTATGTAGTGTGATGTGAATTGTACGATGCACCTCTGAGACAAGGATTCCATGCGAGACCAAATGAATCTCAATACCCTCACCATGACATCATTTGTGACACCCATCTGTGATGATGAAGATGAAGAAGGCTTCTCTAGTGAGGATGATGATGAAGAAGGCTTCTCGAGTGAGGATAATTCGTTTAATGCAAGTACCCATACACCAACATCAACCACGCCTCTCAAAGCCCTTGCAAGTAAAATGATGGCAAGTAAATGACCATTGCACTTTTCGATTAATTGTGCTGCCATTTGTTGAATTTCAGAGTACTTGCCCACTGTTTCTAGGTCAACATTTGTAGAGAATAATATCCAAGGTAGAAGATGATCCTCAACTCTGATCTCTATATCCACTGGGCAATAAGCATTTTCTGTAATCACTATCTGCACTGTTCCAAACCATTTGGAAAGATTGAATTCAGGGTCATGAAAATCGATATAAGAGTCACTGCAATCTACGAACAACAAGCAGTTTGGGAACTTATTGAGAACGTTTATTTTACTGCCAGTTTCCAAACTTCTTTTCCTCCACAAATGCATCTCTTCTTCTATGTCATTCATAAGCTCTTCGATGCTTTCATGTTTTACATGTACACACAACACCATATCAAAGGCTCTTCTTAACTCTGGCATATCCTTTAATATTTCGGCTATTTCAAGAGCACCACTTCCTGCAGTTCCAAGCTTCTTGACTTTCAAATCAGTTATACAACTTATAGCTCGTTGAGTGGCTGAAGCAATTGCACTTGCATGGACTTCTGGTATACCTGACCAAAAACTTGCTAAAGGAACTTGCAAGCCTTCTGGTAAATAGGCCACCATATCAAAAGCAGCATCATCAAAATCTTCTTCGATGTCTTGAAGAAGTTTTTGAATCTCCATCAGGTAGCGTTCATCCCTTGAAGAGTCTTGTAACTTTCTAATGCACTTATTAAATGAGGAAAACTTGTCTAAAAGAGACCCAAAGTTGACCTCCGCTTCTTTTTTCATAGGGTAAAACCAGATGAGGTGTAAAAAGTCAATCATCCTCATCAATCCACCAGCTCGTTGTATATACTCCAACTGCATCAATTCATACAAGGACTTCATGGTTTCTTCTTCAGATGGCAACTCTTGAACAATGACTTCATCGTCTGGCTCACTAGCTTGATCAGAATCCTCACCAGAGAACCGGATACTTCTCATTGGAGTCATTTCATATGGTTTCCATATAACATTAAAATCCTTTTCCGGCTCTCTTCCCCCTGAAAAGCAAAATTAGCGTCTTTTAACAAACGAAGGTGTAAGTCAGTGTCTTATGAAAAAACTTTTACTAATTAATGTGTTCTTCATATTCTGTGAATTTCATTCATAGTAACAAACTAAATTTACCAAGAAATGAACGTATAAACACAAATTGATGCACCAACAGTAAATTATAAATTCAAAAACAAGCAGACAATACAGAAGAAGTATGGCTTTACCTGAGTTCTCTCCGGATGAAAAAAAATATTTCTGCAACCTCCAATCAGATGTAGTTATACCCATTTGGGGAATTGAATTATGATCAGTTCTCTCATGTAATGCCATTATAGACTCAAGACCAAAAAGAACCTGAGCCATTGTAATACGTGGCTCTTGACGATCACGCAAACAGCATTCCACTATTCTTACATAATCATTTAAGCATTTAAGTGAAATCCGACCCCTCAACTCTGGATCAATGATCTGCTCTAGTTTCCCTAGTCTCAAACAGTCTTGAGCCCATCTCACCAATTCTACTTGTTCCTGAACAAGACTTAAATCGATTGCACGCCTCCTGCATAGCACTTCCAATAGAAGCACTCCAAAGGAATACACATCAGTCTTCTTACTTAGTCTGCCAGTTGCCACATATTCTGGATCTAAATACCCAGCTGTGCCTACAACGGCAGTACTAATTACATCGGTAGGGTAGTCATCAAAAGGGATTGTTTTAGACAATCCAAAGTCTGCGATTTTTGCTACCCACTGGTTATCTAACAAAATATCTGCGCTCTTCACATTGTTGTATATGACCTCTTGCCCACTACTCCCATTGTGGAGGTATACTAATGCACGTGCAACCTCAAGACATATTTTGAGCCTTTGTGACCAAGATAAAGGAGTGATCCGCTTGTTTAGATGGTCTCCAAGGCTTCCATTGGACATATATTCGTAAACAAGGATCATCTCTTTGGCATCGGTACAATATCCAATCAAACACACTATGTTAGGGTGTTGCAACAAAGGAAGTAAATACACTTCAGTCTTAAACTCTTGGACGCCTTGGGATGAAGTGGACTTCCACCTCTTAACAGCCACAGTAGTTGTTGTTGTTGTTCCTTTCTTGATTGTGCCTTTGTACACACTGCCGAATCCACCTTTCCCTATCACCAAGCTTTCGTTGAAGTCTTGTGTGGCGGATCGAATCTGAGAAATTGTAAATCTACGGCAAGTTTCTCCCTTTGGAAACGATAATCCGGTCTCCTTACTAGATGCAGACAGAGGTGGCGAATTGGTCTGTTTGGATATGTGACCATGATCTCCCTTATGCAAAAGGGATTTGGCAGACAAAAGCCTTGTCACCTTGCTAAAGTAGCTTCCCCCTGAAATGAAAAGCAATATTAATTAGCATCTTTTTGCAAAGAAAAATATACTCATTAAAGATCATACATAGATAAATACATACATACATACATATGTTTATATATACACACATAGAGGCATTAGTTAGTGAGGTAACTCAGATGATATATACTGCTTAAACAAGCCCCTAGCTAAAGTTCCCATGTTACTATTATTCTTTATTTTTCTTCTTTTTACGATAAAATGATCAAATTCTAATAGTCATCTCTTGTATGTATATTTAGTCTTCACACTTGTATAGGATTGATTACATTAGTTTATCTCTATCTCTATATTATAGTTATCACTTTAGGTGTATATATAAATATATGTTTAGTCTTCATTTGTATTGGGAAACCTAAATTCAACCCAATATAAATTAGATTTTCTCTCCTTTATAAGAGGGAAATAATTCTAAAACCATTAGTTTATCTCTATCTCTTGTATTCATTTATCTCATAAGGTCAACTTCAAATTGTGTATTTTGATTTCTGATAGAACAATGCAACAGTTTTTATTATCTACACCTCCTCGGCTCCATCAAAACAACCCTGCTCAATGAACAAAATCTCCAAAGAGAATTAAGCATACACAGTTCTGACAAAATCGAACCCTCTATGCATAATTCAACCAAAGCAGTGTCTCAGTCGAAGAACCAAGATGTAATTCAGAAGTAGGGTTATATAATAGACTAAATGCAGTAGCATATAGTGGTTTAAGGTTGGGAGAGAGAGTGCATACGAAGAGCTAAGCAGTGTGGCCACAATACCATGAAAGTCAGCTTCACTTGTTTTTTAGGCGAAGTATACATCATGTAACTAAATACTTATAATTTTGACTTGTTTTTCATCTTCTGTACATTTCATAGTAACATACTAGATTTACCAAAAAAAAAAAAAAATACATATATTTGCACAAATAGATGGTGGATTATAAATTTATTCACAAGCAGAAAAATATAATTGAGTTTTGGCTTTACCAGAGTTTCTTCGTCCATGGGAGAATTGCTTATCCAACCTCCAATCAGATGTGGTTATACCCATTTGGGGAATAGATTTATGATCACTTCTCTCTTGTAATGCCAATATAGACTCAAGACCAGAAACAACCTCATCCATTGTTAAACGTTGATTTTGACTTTCACGCAAACACTCTTCCACTATTTTCACATAATCATTCAAGCACGTATGTAAAATGTGCCCCTTCAACTCTGGATCTATGATCTGCTTTAGTTTCCCTCTTCTCACACAGTCTTGAGCCCATCTCACCAGTCCTTGCTGTTCCTTTTTAAGACCTGTATCAACTACACGCCTCCTGCATAACACTTCCAACAAAACCACTCCAAAGGAATACACATCAGACTTCTTGCTTAGTCTGCCTGTTGCCATATATTCTGGATCAATATCCCCAAGCGTGCCTGAAAAGGCAGAAACAGCAGTACTAACATGGGTAGAGCAGTCATCGAAAGAGATTATTTTAGACAATCCAAAGTCTGTGATTTTGGCTCCCCACTGGCTATCTAACAAAATATCTGAGCTTGTAAGATTGCCGTGTATGACCTCTTGCCCACTACCACTGTGGAGGTAGTGTAATGCACGTGCAACATCAATACATATCTGAAGCCTTTGCGACCAAGATAATTGAGTATTGTGCTTGTGTAGGTGCTCTTCAAGGCTTCCATTGGACATATATTCGTAAACAAGGATCATCTCTTTGTCATCAGTACAATATCCAATCAAACACACTATGTTAGGGTGTCGCAACATAGAAACTAATTGAACTTCAGCCTGAAACTCTTGGGCGCCTTGATTAAAAGCGTGGTTCCACTGCTTAACAGCCACAATACTGGTTGTTGTTCCATTCTTGATTGTGCCTTTGTACAACTTCCCGAATCCACCTGTCCCTATGAGCAAGCTTTCTTTGAAATTTTGGGTGGCGGATCGAATCTCATCAATCGTAAATTGACGGCAAAGTTGTCCCTTTGGGGACGATGATCCGGTCTCCTTACTCGATGCAGGTGGAGGTGGCAAATTGGACGGTTTGGACGACCATGAGGAACTGTAAAGAGAATCATCGCTTCTCCACATTTGTGTTCTTCGCTCTTAGCAATTAAGGCGCACCAATGACTTCAAAAAGTATTCTAGATCAGAAAACCCACCTGCTCAAGCAAAACTCCCTGTATCAAATCTTGTTGCAGTTTCAATAGCCGGAACTGCTGAACTGCCTCCGGAATTCCCTTGGCCCAACGGAGTCGGTGTGCTTGTATCAACCGTATTATACTTCTCTCCCTACCATCACTTTTCTGCAAAAAAATTCCTCCTTCAATTACTCTGTGTTTCTTGCGACTTATCTTCAGGGCGAGAATGGCGTTGACCAACGGCGCACAAATAATCCACCTACTTGTACCGTCCACGAATGCAATATAGTTTTTAACCGTGCTAATTTATACCTTTTTATACCAATACGGGTGGAATATCACGAACTAATTAAATTCGGGAAAATGATTGTATAATGTAGTAGACTATTATTGTTATATATAACTTGTTTTTTTTTTTATTTTAATTATGGTTTATCAATAAATTTGTATTTGTTGTTTAATAAATACTATTTTGATCACCAAATTATCGGTGGTTATGTATTCAAAAAAATATCATTAAATTCATATTTGTTGTTAAATAAACACGGTTTATCATTAAATCAACTTTTATACACATTTAGTCACTTTTTCGGTCCTTTTCTCTTGACCAACATAATTCGAAGAATAAGGAAAACACAAATTTACATTTAGCAACTTCATCTTTTTCGGTCATCATCAATTTTCTAAAATGTCCAAAATATACTATTGTTACCAACTATTGTAGGTTTAATCGATCATGGTGAATTTGTCGACCAAACATAACTTTTCTAGTGAATATTATGAATTTTCCGGTCAAGATTTGTGTGTGTGTTTTGAAAACCATTTCACCTTCTAAATCTAACACATCGAAACCCATCAAATTTATAAAAATCTACAAAGAATATGAACAACTTAGAAAACTGTGTAAATTTCATAACATGCAAAAAGATTCTCAGACATTTGTTCGATTTTGAAATATCTCAACAACTCAAAAAACCGGGAAAATGTGTTTGTGTTTGTGTTCTTGGGCTAAAGAACTCAATAACTAAACAACTCAGAATGTGCTCATGTTCAAAAAAATATGACAACGCAAAAAAAAGTTTAAAATTTGAACACAATGGATTTTCAGATATGTGTACAGGTTCTTGGTGTAACATTCCAAAATTCAAAGAAATTTAAAATTTTCAAAATCAACCATTAATCAACATTGTTTACAAAAAGAGTCATTGTTTCAAAAACATTATTTCAAATCAGAGTTTTCTCAAGACCCAGTGACATAAATCAAGAAGTTGTGTACGATCACGCTTTTGCTTTCCCACGATCATCAGTAGTACCAGAAACGATAAACTAAAAATTGTAAGTCAAAGCTTAGTGAGTTTCCCCAAAGTACCTGTAACGCCCCGATTTTCAGGTATTAATTTTATGGCTTTTATTTTCTTAATTTCAAGGTCTACTCGATGAGTTGGATGCTCTAACTCGTCTAGTAGAAGCGGGTTAGGCCACGTGTTTCAGTGACCTACTCGCCGAGTCCAAGATAGGACTCGACGAGTAGGAGCTGGAGGATGAAACCCTAATTTCCGGGGTTTTGCACCCTATTTAAAGGATCATTAGCCTCTTTTAGCCCCTTACAGTCCCTTGAGAGTCCAGAAAACCCTAATATGTGTATGTGCTCCATTGTTGTGTGTTTTAAGCTTTGGAAGGTGGATCTTAGTGAGAAGAGCTTGAAGATCAAGTAGCTAGCAGCAAGGAACTTGGGTGGATCTGAAATCTACCTCAGTTAGCATCCTTTAAAGGTATCAAGTCGTTACCTTGACCTCATTTCCTTCTAGATCTCATTTGGTTAAGGATTAGGGCTTTTCTAGCATATTAGGAAGCTATTCTTGGGTATGAGCCAAAATCTAAAGTTGCAACTTCAGATCTGAACTCTCTTTGGTCTCGAAGTCCATAAAGCTTCCAGCTTTAGCAAGTATGAATCTCTCCTTAGGTGTAAAACACCGTTTCAAGCTTGGATTTGAGATTATGGGTCTCTAGAGCCTTGCATGCACGTAAAGTTTGCAGCTTTACGTGATAAACATGCCTTAGGAAACTAGATCTGTAATATGGAACCTTAAAATGGCTTAAAAAGCACCTGTATGGATAAAGGGTTGAAGGGACTCGACGAGTTGTATGGTCAACTCGGCAAGTCCGATGAAGATTGTCGTGCAAGGACTTCTGTATGGACTCGGCGAGTTAACTAGGGTTTTTTCGATATTGGACACGCATGAACTCAGCGAGTTATAGGGAAACTCGATGAGTCAGTGGGGGGATTTCACGACTACTCGATTTCTGGAAGGACTCGACGAGTCGGTGACTGCACTCGACAAGTCGGGTCAACATGGACTATTGACCTTGACCGTTGACTTTGACTTTAACCAAGGGTTGACTAATTGACTTCTGGGGTATTTTGGGAATTTATAAACATGGTTCTATGGTGAATATAGGTGGTGGGGGGGAACTGTAATGTTCGTAATTTGGTATTTGTCATTTTAGCCCTCCTAATGCTTAATTTATTTCATGTTGGTCCCTATCTAGTATGCTTAGCATACTAGCTCTCTGAATGATTGCGAGTTCACCCACATACACTGGGCGTATGTGGGAGTACGTTGGGCGTACGAAAGGATTGGGCAAACCCTAAATTTTAGGGTTTGCACCCTATTTAAACAAATTAAACCACCTTTGTATATTTTATTGATCAGCCTCCATCACCCTATATCCTAAAAACAAAACCCTAAGTGCCTCTTGTGAGTTTTGAGCTTGAAAGTGAGATTTGGTGGTGTTTTAGTGAAAGAAGAAGAAGAACTCTTGGTGGTTGCTTGAAAGTAGCTTGGGCCTGTAGATCCATGTTCATCATCATCTTTGCAAGCCGTTTGAGGTATAAAGTTCTCTACTTGATGGTTCATTATGCTAGATCTAGTTTTGGGACCTTATTTATGCATTTTTGGGTCTTTTGAGCTAGAGTTGAGCTTTTGATCTACTCCAGAAGCCATGAATGTTAGATCTTAGCTCCATGGAGGTCCCTTGTTCATAAAAATGAGAACTTTATGAAAGATATTGGTCCATGCAAGTGCTAAGAGCCTTATTAAGATTATTTTTTAGTGTTGGGTCCCATTAAGTCATGCATGGGTATAAAGTTGCCAACTTTACGTATTAAGTCACCTTTTAGGATCAAATCTGAGAGTTTGGCTAAAGGTCTCAACTGATTAAGTGCTTAATGGAGTGGATTAGTGATCTGGGGAGTACGTTGGACGTATCCAGCTGGTACGCTGCGTGTATTGTCCCTGAAAGGAGTACGCTAAGCGTATGAGCTTAATACGCCCCGCGTACTCAGCAGATTGACTTTCAGTTTGACTTCCTCAGGTTTGGGCTTTTAGCTTTTGGGCCTTGTTGGACCATTGGACTTTTAACTTTGGGTCATGGATAGACTATATACTTTCTCGGGATTAGGTCCATAATGATTTTTGGGCCTAATTTGGAAGTTGGGCCTTATTGGGCCTTGTGATGCCATTTAAGGAATTTGGGCCTTTTGAGTAGTTGGGTTAGGCCTTAGTTTTGGGCCAAGTAAGGA
This sequence comes from Lactuca sativa, assembly GCF_002870075.4. Classification (NCBI taxonomy): domain Eukaryota; kingdom Viridiplantae; phylum Streptophyta; class Magnoliopsida; order Asterales; family Asteraceae; genus Lactuca; species Lactuca sativa. Next base: position 220,704,624 of record NC_056631.2, on the reverse strand, counting down.
CAAGGGTAAAATGGTCTTTTACCTTAGAAATTGGTCAAGTAGCTTAGATTCAACAGCTAGAGGTGAGTTTCCTCACTGTGTTTAGCGGGTCAAAGGCACCATTGTTGGCTCATGATTTGTTATGTTTAGGATGCTAGTTGTTTGCGCGACTCTTGCATGTGATATGTGTTATATGTTTACCGAGTGCGGCCCGATAACTATCATGTATGCCATTTATCTTTGTAATTATTGCATGTGTTATATGATTATATGTTTATATGTTTATATGTATACCGGGCGGGGCCTGATGACTGACATATTTGTTTACTGAGCGGGGCTCGATGCTGGGCGGGGGGCCTATTATATGTTTGATATGTATGGTATGTGGTATTTTGGAAAACTCACTAAGCTTTGTGCTTACGGTTTTCAATTTATGTTCCATGTACTTGTGGTTCGAAGGGGAAAAGTCCAGAATGATTGCAGCACACACACCACATCGTTCCACATGTTTATATTATGCTGAACCTGGATGTTATCGATACACTTTGATTCACCATGGTTTTTATGATATTGTTTGGATAATGGTTTTAATTAATTTAAAAATCGAATTTTTTAGTTTTAATTTTTGGGACGTTACAAATACCAAGAATAAGATAAACCCGCAAATATTAAATCTTAATTCCACTTATACGGTTATACCATATATGTGATTCGAACCCGTGACCTCTCACAAATGAATCCCTGACTTCTCACAAATGAAAAAATAAATCCCTGAATTCTCACAAATGAAAATCTAATCCAAAATACTCTAAACCCCTAAATTAATAAACATAGCATTTGGGCCTAGTTACAGGCTTTTCCTCATTGATAAAAAAAACGAAGAAAAAACCCAAAACAAATAGTTATACGCATTAAAGAAATTATCTTAATGGATATAGTTATAACTAAAGAATTCATATGTTAATGTTATGTATCAGTAAACATTATTGACAATTCTTTCTTGCCATTAATCATCACTTCAACCACATCCTTGATTATAATACTAGGACAAAAGAGACAGAGACCCTATTTGAGAATGGTTGACCAGTTAAGAATTCCACATTTCTTGGATCACCAATCACCAAGCATCCTTTCTTTCTCCCTCGCTAAAAATCTGCGGTGCTTGGAGAGAGAGAGAGACACTTCATATATATCAACCATCTATCCATCCAACCTTTTCGTTCCACCTTCACAATCTAATTTGGTAGAACGGATTCCCAGAATCGTCACAAACTTAGTGAGTGAGGGCGGTTTCCGGCAACTAGGAGACCGCTCCACCACCATAAGTTTGCTCGCCTTTTATGTAACCCCGGCCTGAATTCTGGTTTCCAAGGTTTACGGTGAGATCTCTAAACCCTTCAACTTCCTACATATGTAAATCTATCTTCTTCTTCTTCTTCCATCTTTGAAGTTGTTCCAGATTCATATTTTGGGTTGTATAAAATCTGTTAATTAAAGAAACTTACACTACTATCTATCTTCAAAGCCGAGAAGAGGCAAAACTGATACCAAAAAAGAAGATGTCGGGAAACGGGGATGATGAGTTGTCTCCATCTCTTTTGCCATGCGAATGGGTTCGTGGCAAAATGATCGGATCAGGCTCATTCGGGGTTGTTCATTTGGCCATCAACAAATCCAGCGGCTCACTTTTCGTGGTGAAGTCATCCGAATCTCAAGAGGGGGATCAGTCTCTTGAGAACGAAGCTAGCGTTCTCAAGAGCCTGGATTCCCCTCACATTGTACAATGCCTTGGAAAAGACGTTTCCTTCGGCGAAAACGGTCACACAAAAACAAATCTTTTCATTGAGTACATGGCAGCCGGAAGTCTCGGTGATGTCGCCGAGAAACTCGGTGGAAAATTAGACGAGGGAGTCATCCGTGTCTACACCCGGGAAATCCTCAAAGGATTGAAGTATCTCCACGATAGTGGAATCGTCCACGGTGATGTTAAATGCCAAAATGTGCTTTTGGGTCCGTGTGGGACCGTAAAGTTAGCTGATTTCGGTTGTGCCCGACGGCTACTGTCGGGCACAGGCACCACTGGAGCCATCAATCGGAAGTTCCTCTGTGGAACTCCGTTGTGGATGGCTCCAGAAGTTCTTAGGAACGAAGGGCTAGATTTCTCAGCAGATATCTGGTCTTTAGGGTGCACCGTTATTGAAATGGCAACGGGGCGGACCCCATGGGGTGAACTCGGGGTGTCGAATCAAATGGCGGCAATTTTGAAGATTGCTTCGAGCAACGAATTGCCTTCATTTCCTCGGGATTTTTCGAAATCCGGTTTGGATTTTCTCAACAAGTGTTTGGTGAGGAAGGCAGAAAGGAGATCTACCGTTGATGAGCTTCTAAATCATCCATTCATCAAGGGCGAAATGGTAATTAAAAAACATGAAATGTATTCGCCGTTGAGTGTTTTGGATATGGGTGATGACGGTTATGGTTCGGATGAGTCTGAGGAGATGAAAGTTATGAGTAAAATACCATTTTCAGTTCGCCGTTATGAGAAGAGAAAGTCGACACAAAGGCAATGTACAGAAAATGAGATGGTGTCACAGGAAAATTGGGTCACAGTTAGGACCTAAAAAGAAAGAATGTTTTAAAAAGAGTTGATGGATGAACGAATGAATGTATGATTGTATAGGATTTTAGGGATGATGTTTTTGTTTGAAAAAGAAAATGTACAGCCAAAAAATAGTTTTTACTAAAACCAGCCCCAAAGTGTTGAATTAGTTTTATTTGTTTAAAATAAAATAAAATAAAAATATTGAATATGAATCGTATCTGTATGCAGGACAGGCTTTGAGATTTTAGAGATCATGTACAGCTTAAAAGTTTTAGGCACCAAAAATAATAAATCCTAAAAAAAATAAAATAAAAAGGATCCATTTGCTATCTAAGTCCACTTCTACATACATTTATTGTGTAAACATGACATTATAATGTTATCCAAGCGCCCTATAGGCCTATATCATCCAACTTCCTTAAACCTTCACTAGAATGTTACTTAACATTAACAAATTGTGTTTTAACATAAATGAAGCGCACTGTTAGAAGGCCAAATACGAAGATAAAATGCAAAATTTCATTATTTTTGCAATCACCAAACAAAAAGGACCAAAATGTACATACTACTCGTCTCATTCTCAACTCGTTGACTCAAGTTTATATGTTTCTTTTAGGATACAATTTTACAAATTTAGAGTCTACGAAAAAACATTACTGGACTGTGAATTGGGCCACAAAATAGTCCTCATATATATAGCATAATTTTTTCATCTTTCTTGATTTTTACATTATTTTCAAGGTGAAAACTCAAGAAAAAAAAAGCTTATAAAAAATCTATTTTCACACCATTTAAGCCTCTTTCTTGTGGAAATTTTCTTTGAAATTTTTACCACAAAATTAAAAGGTTTTTTTTTTCAGGTATCAGATAATAAGAAATTACGAATTTCGTTGATCAGATTTGAGAAATTATAAAGTTCGATATAAAACCTGTAATTTTGCAGATGATATATGCATATTAAATTTTGCATTTGTTTTTTCTTAAAACGACGTTACTTGGAGTCATGTCCATTTCGACATCTGCAAAATTAGTTGTTTTAGTGTTCAGACTTATTTTTTACAACTTTTTGGAAAATAGTAATGTGATTAGACATATGTCTTTTTTGTCTTTATCATTATTATTATAGCGGATGTTAACATGGAGCAATATGTTCTGTAGGAATCATTATTTGCATCAAATATAACTATATTTTAGTCATTGACTATATTATGTATTAAAGCACCCACACCAATAACATTCATAGTGAATTTCAAACGGGTGACACACATCATTTTGTGTCCTATCATTTCTAACCTCATATTTCCATTAGCCTTTTAACCATTATCATAAGGTGTCACCATATAATACGCAGATGTTGCATTCTTACCAATTTATATTAAACCCAACATGCCATTGCCATTTGCCACCAAACAAAAGATATAAATCTTGTTTCCCAAAGTATTTGTTCTAATTCGACACAAAAACTACAATAAGTGCCTCATAAAAGGGAAACCTGAAACCTAGGAACATGCATGTATGTCCATGAAGCCATGTCCAACATGACATGAAGTTATTTGCAACAAAAGTCAGTATGTGATGTAGTTAAGTCCCATTGAAAATAAAAGGAATGAAATCTTATCATTCAAGAAGTTGATTGCTTCAAATAAGCAATAAGATCAGCTCGATCTTGTGGTTTCTTCAATCCAGGGAAAACCATCTTTGTTCCAGGGATATACTGCACAACATGAGTTTCACAATTTATAAGAAAAAAGAAAAAAGAAAATGTGATGTGAATTAGGACCTTTCAAGTTTCAAATGATATATGTAGTCTTGTACCTTCTTAGGGTTTAGTAAGTAGTCATAGAGTGTATTCTCTCCCCAGGTCACAGCCATATTCTTGTTGGCAGCAGAATAAGAATACCCTGCTGTGGTGCCAGATTGCCTTCCAAAAAGACCATTCAGATTTGGCCCTGAAGTTCATATAAAGCCATATGAGCATGCTAAAAAAAAAAAAAAAAACTTGAGATAGACAAAGAAATCTTTTACCAAATGCAAAAACTACAAGACAGATGCAATACAACAACATTTTTATGATTCAATTCCACTTGATTGGTAGTAAATTGGACACAAATGGAAGATTCCATCAAAGGAAGGAAATGATCATTCCATTCAATAGTAGGTGGAATTCAAATCCGTTCCGCCACTTGGTTTATTGAAAGACAAAAATACTGTTTTTGTGAATGTTTTCCATAGAAGCATTCATCTGCTCTTAGATGCTTATACGTGAGAATGACAAAGATTATGAGAATGATTACAAACAAGTGGTCCTGATTAAAGAAGTCCTACACCTAACCATGTGATCCTAAAGCAGATGAGCTCAATAAACATCAAATCACTACATACAATTAATCGCCAAGAACCCAGAGAGCACACAATTGAACAATATAGCATTCTTTTACCAGGATGTGGCATATGAAAGAGTCAAAAGTATAAAGATCACGACATCAAAAGCATTGCATACGTCGAATCGCAGTAAAACGAGAAATCTTCGATAATATAGCAGCGGAAATTATACTAATTCAAATTACAAATAGAGGAAAAGGCAAGTAATAAGCTATTTGGGATTTAGACAATAATGTAAAAACCTTGCTTGTGACCGGCTCCTTTTTCGACGGTGTGGCACTGAGCGCACTTGGTTTTGAATATCTTCTCTCCGACTTTAGCATCGCCTCCTGGTGCTTGCTCGAATGACGCCATTTTCCGGTGAAATAAACGCCGCCAATAAGAATCTTAAAGAGTTAGGGTTTCGACTTTTACAGAGACGACACCGCCTTTCGAGAACTTTCTTCTTTCTTTTACAGGTGTTTTATGGCGTTTACATAAAGGATCGTGGCTTTATTGACGCGGCACACGCCATGAGACATTTATGCCCTCACTTCAAATTTCATCTGACGCTTTTACCCTCATTTGACAAGAAATCTTGTATTTTAGATTAAATTTTTTTGAAAGAGGTATTTTAGATTAAATTACAGATTAAGACCTTGAACTATTGCTTAATCTCGAGGTTCTAGCATATTTAGATGTTTGATATTTTGTTGACGGATTCTGTCAAACACTTTTTGAATGACTATATCCGATCTGTATGTTTGATACATGAGAAAAATGGGTCTGACCTAATTATTGATTTTGCTCCGAAGAAAAAAAAAGAGGTTGACCGAATAGGTGAATGAGATAATGACAATCATGCCCTAATAAAAAAAACACGCCTCCTTCCAATTTCAGCACCTTCAACACTTGTCCCCATTTTACCTAGGCGACGTTGTTTTTTTCGTTTTCCTTGTCCTAGACGTCTTCTTCTTCTTCTTGCCCCGATTTCCAGCAGCACTCTTCCATTCTCCACCTACCATATTTCTTAAGATAATGGTGTAGAACTAACACATGTCACACACTGTAATTATAAAAAGTCTTTGTTGTATTTTTTTTATTTGTGATGTGAATAACAGTTGCATTATGTAATCATTATTTGCAAGAAGTTACTATATTTCTAATTGACATGGTCTTGTTATAGATTCATTTTAATAAGTAATCAACATGTCAATAATATTACTTAATAGTTACAGGTGTGTTTATATAGAAAAGATGAATTTGTATCGTTTGAGTTACAAACAGAACAGAAAGGTAAAATTATCATTTTCATCGTTCCGAACAACCAGTCAGATGTAAATTTAGTCAGAGTTCAAACTCAATCATGTCTGTGAATCAATCAGTTTATTCATCAATTATCAAACAAGTCAATATTTGGTCTATTAGATGTTAGAAAATTAAGTTTCATTTTTATATGATCTAGTCTTTTTACCCAACACAACTTATAGTAAGAGGTTAACTAACATGCTTGCTAAAAAAAATCGCATCCAAGAAGTTATTAAATGATACAATTCCTAATTAGAAATTATGTATGATATATAAAAGTATAACCCGATTGCTTTTGACAAACCGTTATAAATGATTTATCATATAACAAAGGTTTATTTCCGCAAAAATCAAAGGATGTGATTCTTTACTAAAAAAACCCGATACTTGATAAGTGATTAAATTTCATCGTTCTAAGTTTGCAAAATATAATTGAGTCATATATATCAACAAACAAGCAACCGACACCGAATGATTTTTAACCACAAAAAGTGAACTTTACGATTTGGCATCGACATATATGGATATAAATGTTTGTTTATAGAGGAAAAAAAATATAGATTTCCGTATATTAACATTTTTCAATAAAAACAAGCAATTGAAAACAATGGTTATGGTGCTCTAATTTTTTATTTTTTTAAATATGGTTAGTTTTTTAACCAAAAAAAAAAGGAGATTTTTGACCATTATTTCGCGGTCATCATGATCGCGATAGAAATTTTATTAAAAAATGGATGTATTTTTTTTGACACGAATTAAAATTAAATGGGCAAACTAAAATATAGTATTGTTATGTTATTAGCCCTATATTTTATGGGTATCACAAAATTCGTTTAAAAATGCTCCGATCAAAATCAATTTCAAATCCCTAAAATTTTGGAAAGCTTGACAAAATTCATGCAAGGATTTTACACCAAATTTATAACTTATATTGACAACTCAACATGCATCTCCAAATTGTTGGTTGCAAATAACATAAGGCCAAATATTTATAAGTATGAGATTTATAAATATGAGATTTTTTAACATGTCATATTTAATTTGAAAAATATTTTATATAATTAATACATTTCACATTTAATTTTGATAATATTTCTTATAATTTAATGTTTCTTATTTGTGCCTTTAAGACACATATTAAAAAACCCCTATAAATATTTTAGGAGAAATTAAATTGCTTGCTATTTTTTATTCCTACAAATATGCCTACCTAATAAAATTATGACAAGTGTCATCATTCTGTATTTTTTTAACTAAATCGTTAAAACTATATTAGAAATATGTCAAATAAAATTAAATTGAATGGTGATTTGTCATATTTTTAGTGGATAGAAATAATTATAGGTATAAAAAATAAGAGGTAATTTAATTTCTCATATTTTAGTCACCATTTTTTATTTAAAAGATCCATATCTTTCTTGATAGATTCAATTACAATGTGTTAAATTGCGTAACAACCAACTATAGTTTTATGTTTGGAAAAGAGTTGTGGAACAAAAGAAAGCAATCTTCGACTTCCAAAAGGGAAGCAACACGATCAACAATAACAAAGAAAATGCATAAACTGGATGAAATTTTACAAGGATTTTATAAAAGTAACAGCAGAATATCATTGAGATACACATATCATAATTTCCACCAAAAAAAACAAGGTGGATCTCCCAGCCAATCCAACATATCTCAAAATCCCAAACACAAAAAAGAAAAAACAAAAAAGAAAATTAAAAAACAGCAATACTTATTAAGTCTAACCCCTTTACAAACTATCCACCATTCCCACAAAATTTAAACCCTTTTTTTTTCCCACTCAACCTCCCGAAGAAGGAGGCAACATAGGCCACCCCAATAACCTTGGTGACCCCACGGGACTCGACCGCTGACTAGGCGAAAACAAACTTAATTCCACAAACGCCCCTGAACCCCCTTCCTCTCCTCTCTCATTCATCCGAAACGAAATCGACCCTTGTTTTCCCGAATCTGCCCCTCCACTAACAGGACTTTGGTTAGCAATCAACGAAAGGGTATCATTATATTCTTCAATAATCCTTCTCCTATCTTCTATATCTTGCAAATTCTTCAATTCCAATGAGTCCGCAATCGGATAATAAACAAGCACACAAACCGCCACCTCAGCACAACATAAAATCGACAAAAAAGCCAAGAACGCGAGAATCTCAAACAAAGTGTCCCCCGGTTTTGACAAAACCGATAAACCTAGTAACACAACGCGCAAAGGAAAGAAACTTGACACTGTGATTATCAATATGAACACACGCTTTCTCAACCCTTTGCTTATCACTAAGTTTAAGATTTTCCTTCCTAGATAAAACAAGTACATGTTTAACAAAGTTGCGAAAAGACCAAGAAGGGTAGTGCTCGTTAACGGGTAGTAGCAACGCGAGGAGGGCGGGGATGTAATTTTGAAAAAGTAACCGCGGTCACCCGTCTCATAATGATGCCCGAATATGACAACGAGCGTTTGAAGGGCAAGAATCGGGAAACAAAATAAGAGAATGTAAATTGTTGTTTTGAAGTTCCAATTTTGGCTCAAGGGACCGGATTCGGTTTTTTGTAAGGATGCGCGAAGGAGAAAAACTAGGGTTAGGAAGAGACACGGTTCGGAGAATCCTAGGTTTGATACTATGTAACATTTGCAGATAATGTCTTGCCATTTTAGGTTAAGGGTGTTGAGTAAACGCCCTTCTTGGCGGATGAAATCAAGGCGGAGGATTTCACCGAGGCCCCACCAGATTGTGAAGAAGATGAAGATGATACGGATGACCCACGGACCAGAGAAATATTTGAGACGATTATACCCTTGGGTGCGAATGTGGGAACGGAAGTAAAAGGAGTAGAGGATGCAAAGTGTACCAATGAGTGATGAGATGGTGACTAGTGATATTGTGACCACACCAAGTGCATCAGCAACTAATTTTGTCAGGGGCATCACCCAAAACACGGATTCCACGCATGCTCTCTGACAGCATGGATGCGTAGAATTTTTTTGGGAATTTGTGTTGGAAACGATTTGATTCGTTCTTGATGAAGGACCAATAGTTGGGTGACACGTGTTGGTTACAATTCTTGGATCTTTTTCTCCCTTTCGATGCCAACCATTCACTCGCGTGATTATGTAATTGTAATGTGCCAGCTAAGCTGCCTGCAATGACAGATATGGAAGATTAATATCAGTATTCAGTAACTGAAGATAACATAATTCATAAGTAGAAAGAAAGTTTATATCCTTCTGTAATCGATAAACAGTTAACAAAGGTATGTAGTCTATTCTTGGAATTGATGCATGTCTATAATGAATAATCCTATTAGCAAACTCTACAAATCCAATGAATTGAGTGATTTATGTTGAGAAGAACCCTAAATAGTTTTCAAGACACACAAAAGTCAAACAAGTTTCCACATAGTAAATAATATTCTTAATGAGAAAGATGAGTTGAAAACCAGAAAAGCTCCTGAAGGTGACTAACACTTGGAAGAAATTTGTTTGGATTCAGGCGACTAAAGGAAACCTTCGATTTGAAGGTAGTTTCTACGAGTTTCTTTATAATTGTTGTTTAAAGTAAAAGAATGTTCATAGAAAGTTCAGCTTTTCTATCAATGATCTATCTGTAACCTACTAAACCCCAGGCTTCCAACCACCAACGCTAGTGTATAATAAAGTTTTCCTGGAAAAGAACAACGGAATAAGGACAAAACTCGAAGAACAGAAAATTCAAGTATTTATTAACAAAACGCGATAACTTGCATTAATTCAACCGTTTCCTCCAGATTAATAAGTACAAACGAATTTAGCATTCATAAATTCAACCACACGGGAGAATAAGCATACATTAATCTGGATTTCTTCGTTCATTATACGCATAATTATATCTCAAACAACATCCTTAACAATTAGCAATTCCAAAAATCAAATTTCACCAGAAATTATATGGAAAAAACAGATGAAAAGGAAGTAAACGAAAATATACAGAGAAATAACAAAGAATAATTGCTTAAACGCCTAATTCGGCTAGAAATTGAGACTTTGTTGCATAAATTATGCTATGAAACCCTAAGAAACAATAAACGAGGCAGTTAATCAATATAAATTGAACAAGTACGAAGGTGAAATCAGAAATTGAGAGATAAAAGCAGATTAATCGTGAACAACCTTATGATGCAAAGTACAACTCCAGATCGCTTGAGCTGAAACCAGATTGAAAATCAAAATCGCGAATGAAAACCCTAGAGAGAGAGAGAGATAGACAGCCTGAGAGAAAGAGGGCGAAAGAGAACGTAAGGTAAGGGGAGGACCAAGGCAAATAGAGAGAGAGGGAGGGGGGCTTTGTTGATGACAGCCTGTCTCCAGCAAATACACCATTCAAAGAAAAAAATCTAAAAATAGGAAGAAAGTATTATTTAATAACTTATGGAAATATAATAATTTCAATAACAAAAAAATATATACCGACCTATTATTATATAAATTTTTCACATCTATCATCTAAATAATGTTTTAAACCATGTAAATCATTATTAAGAGAAGTTTTATATAATATTAAATATATATCAAGTCAATAAGTTGCAATTATATGATTAATAACTTATGTATGTAACTAAATAAACTTTTATTGATTTGTAAAGTTATCTTTTACTTTGTAATTGGTTTTCTAACAATTGGTGTAACAAAGTATATCATTACCACTTTATATATACACATAAATAAAGTATAAAAGAAATGTATAACAACTTGAATCAATAATTCAATACCGCATTAATTAATAAATAAATAACCCTATCATTACACAACTTGATAAAAATGTAACTATTTTATATAAATAAGTTATTGACCTTTATTAAACACAAAGCATAACAATCATAAAGCTTAATATAGACATCAATTATTATGTGTTTTCATTTCGTATTGCAGCCAAATTTGTACAAATTTAGCAATCAATAATTAAGACATACTTCTAATAGCAAGCAAAATTGAAGTTTTGTTATCAAAGAATTTATTCTCAAGTATCACGTTGTTAAGTTTGCCCTAGCTAATATCCCAACTCTTTATTGTTCACATCTTGCACTTGTGTGAATATATATTGTTTGGGTTTTTGGTTAAACGTACATAAACTAAAACAACAATGAAAGATCAAAGGCATACTAACCTTAAAGTCGTTAACAGTCGGCTTTGACTTGCCTTTTTTTTCGATCTTTGATGGGGTGTGTTGTGTGTTTTTTCTACAACATGATTTAATTTTTGTTTCATCTCAATTGGAATGGAATTTTTGAGCTACGAATAATGGGATTGACAATAGAGGGAAAGGAATCGATCATGGTTATGGTTATAGTAAGCATAAACGCACATATAGGATGTCGATAAAATTGATGACTATGTTGATGTATATCACTAATTTCCCTCCAATGTTGGAATCACAAGATCTCATGAAGATGTGTGAACAACATGGAACAGTACGGATGTTTATATAACACGTAAATTATTAAAGATTAGGAAAAAGTCCACTTTTGTTAAGTTTTTTAGGTTGCAAGATGGGCTTGAACTAAAAAGGATAATTAGTGTTGTATGGATCGACAATTACCATATTTACGCCTCAGTTGCGAGATTTGTACGAAATGATAGCCATCAGCCAAATGTGAAATCATGATCCAATTAACATACGGCTAAGGCAAGGAAAGATGAAGGTGTTGTTCGTCAAGAGGCATGTATGTATTATGTTGGTACACTGAAAGTAATAGGAATTGGTATTAATGGTGGGCATAAGCAAGTGATGGAAAAACACAATGGGGTCTTAGAGTTTGACATGTTGGTGGTACCTGACTCGACATGTGCTACCTTAGGTAAGGTTAGAGACTCATTTTTATAAATAATTTAGACACGGTATGCAAGAGTGGAGGGTTCTACAAACCAAGTATATAAGTGGATTAAGACTTTGGATTGAATATAAAACTCATAGTGCATGCATCAAGTTTAAGTAAAATGAAGTGTTTGAGGGTGATTTTAAGGAATTCATACCTCTATTAAATAACTTCATTATAAGAGACTATATTGTGTAGTTGGAGATCGTAGGCCTTTTGCTTTGTGCATGGACGTCAATGATATTTAAAAGAGTGGTGAGTACATATAGCAAAGTGATGTTTTCAAAAGAATATCAAGAGGATTCCATCTTCTCGAGAAGAATGTGAATAAAGACTTATATATCATATCTAATTATGGAAAACATATCAATGCTCATGGAATGTATACAATGTGGTGTAAGTGTCCGGGAGATCTCAAAGTAGGTTACGTCTATTAAAAAAGACGAGACTAAGTGGACCACTTATGGTAATGAGTTTGAAGGGGATGATGAAGCATTGAATAATGAATATGTAAGTAAAATTTCCCTGCAGTCTGATGATGTTGAGGTTGTATTTGAAGGAGCTGTGTACGAAATTAGTTCCTAGTAGGTTAATACCACCGAAGCGGCTGCTGAAATGGGCCATGACAAGGCTAATTCAAGCGAGATTTTACCTGATCTAATCCAAGTCATTGTACAGGAATGTGTTGATCATAATAGGAAAAATGATGTTGATAGGTCTAATGATCAACCACTTAATAATGAAGAGTACAAAACAAAAAAAAAATGCATCATAGACTTATTATTTTGAAGATTGATTATGTTGATTATGATCCAACTCCTTTCAGGTTCTACGATTCCTCAATTGAGTTGGAAGTTTTTGATGATATTTTTCGTAATTCTTGGGAGTATAAGGGTATCGAAGGTAAGAAGAACTCCAAACTTTTTCATGGAATTGTTAAAAGTAACGATGCCAATTGATGATAAAAAGGGTTAATATTGATAGAGTATGGGTTACTGGTCCGTCTCGGGTGAAGAATGAGGTCCATGATTTTTATAAACAAAAGTTTTCAAATTTTGAGGGATCAAATTGCATAATAGAAGCTCTTTATTTAAGTGTCTTGACAAGCAAACAGTCTTTCGACGGTCTTCAAAAGTTCTTGAAGCTTGCCAGAACAGGGGCGGTGTTAGGAGTAGGAGTAGTAACAACCGATTTACCTTTGAGACCACTTTCGATAGTCTTCAAAAGTTCTTGAAGCTTGCTGAGTGTGACCTCATCCTTGTTCATATGATAGGTCATTCGGAACTAATCATAACAAGTAGGTAAGAAGTGCAGTATGATGTCAATAGCCAACTCCTCTGGGAAGTTCACATTCAACTTCAGCAAATGGTACACAAAATTTTGCATTTTCTACATGTGGCCCATGAGGGGTTCACCATCCTTCATTCGGGTTGTTATCATGGAAGAGATGATTTCATACCTCTCTTGACAAGCACTCTGATGGTATATGTCCATCAAGTCCATGTGCATCTCAAAAGGGTAAAAGTCCTCATATGACTTTTGGACTTCATCTGTCATTATGGCCAACATGATACATGCCACCTTGGTGTCATCTCTCTCATGAGTCATGAAGTCAACGATCTCCTGTGGGGTAGCAGTAGACTCATCGATCTCCTTCAGCTCCTTTTCGAGGACATATTCCTTGTCCTCGTAACACGTGACCATCATGATGTTCCTGATCCAATAATTAAAGTTGGAACCATCAAAGATGACTCTCCCACAAAGATTCATGAGAGAGAAGGAGTTTTTTAGGTTTGAGCCACAAGTAGCGTTGTTGGAAGACATCTGAAAAAGAAGAAAGACAAGTTTATATTAGATATAGAATCCTAAATTAGACACCCAAATGTAATATTAAGGCTAGGACCCAACACAATACTTTATAACTTGGAAGAGGGATGTCGTAATCCAAACTATAAAATATTTAAAGGTAGGCGAATGACGATTCACATATTTCCACCATGAAAAACGAAATAGGTATTAGGTTTTAATTGGATTAAAACTCCTAGATCTTTTGAGATTCATTGAACTTTTCAATGGCATGTTTAAATCTCGATTGTGCCCTCTCAAGTTTGTGGTTGGGATGCCGACGATCATAAACAAGATGTGAATAACCATGCAAATTAACTTGGTACCCTTAATTTTTATCACTTAATCGATGTTTCGGTTAACCATACGCGCTCCACCGATCTATGATAAACATTAAGTCACCCTTTGCCACTCTTACCAATCCATGTTAGTGTGCCGGTTAACCACACACACTCCACCAACGACTTGGTAAGGTACAAAGTGTAATTTCATGGGTTAGCACCAAATTCACATTTTCCTAAAGTAACTAAGATTGAGAATTTATAAAAGGTTTAGTTACTTTATCATCATCATTATACTTTTAATGAGAATTATAGTCCTTGTCCTACCCGTTCTACATGGACTCGGCGAGTCAGTAGGGTGACTCGACAAGCCAGTTAGGGTTTCCTCGACTTCAGATTTCGCATAGACTCGGCGAGTTGGCGGTAAACTCGGCAAGTCAGTGAGGGTTTTATGACCTTCTGAACCCTTAAGGAACTCGACGAGTTGGGTCAAAATGGATTGTTGACTTTGACTTTGACCAAGGGCTGACCAGTTTGACCTCTAGGGGGTATTTTGGTAATTTGGAAATTTATGGAAATGATCTTATGGTAAATATAGGTGGTGGAGTTCGTGGTCGTGGTTTGATAGTTTGAATTATCACTTTGATTCGTCGATTGAGATGTGAGTTATCCTCACTATAATAAGGGGTCTAAGACACCAAGGTCTGCCCATTGGATTTGATATCCCAATAGTTGAATACGTGTTGAGTATGAGATGATTAGGCAAGCTAGTTTTCTATGCCAGTTAGGTGGATCTGTAGGACTACCTGTGTTACTGTTTGATTATATGTATGTGTGATTAGTTGTATATGTAGACATGTTGTGTGGGTAGGGTTTAGGTTGCATTGTCTCGTGCAGTGACCAACAAACCCTGAAGTATGCCAAATATGAGTTGAGGGTCGGGAAGGCATACCATACTCATACTGAGGATTCATTAACATACCAGATACGAGATGAGGACCAAGTGGTATGCCAAACTCGTACTAAGGGCAAATCAATTATGTTTCAGTTGTAGGACTAAAGGGTGCAAGCCAATCATAAGTTGTGGGCTCGAAAGCAAACCAGACTTATGTTGTGGGCTCAAAGGCAAGCCAGATGTAAGTTGTGGGCCCGTAAGGCAAGCCATACTCACACTGTGGGCCCAAAGGGTAATCCAGTCTGTAAAGTCGTGGACCCATTACATATTATTATGTGTATTGTCGTTATGTATCGGTATTTTGGGGGAACTCACTAAGATTTGGGCTTACAATTTTAGTTTTTATTTCAGGTACATCAGATGATCGTGGGAAGGCAAAGGCGTGATCGTACAACTCCTCATGTTTATGACTTGTTTATGGGATACTCTGATATTGTACTATTTTGAAAACAAGTTTTGTAATGTTTAATGATTTTGAAATGTTTTGAAAAAATTTAAATTTGGCATGATTTTTACGAGTGTTACAGTAGGTAAGGATTTTACCGATTTCAATCTTATGAAACTTCTAGAACTTTTGAGATTCTTACCAATGGCATGCTTAAACTCAATGATCTCACTTTTGTGACTGGGATGTCGAGGATCACAAACAAGATGTGAATAACCATGAAAACCCGCTTGACAACCTCTATGTCATTTATCATCTCACATTGATGTGTCGGTTAACCACACGTGTTCTATCAACACCGATAATTTTTTATATGCCCATCATATCTCTTTATAGTCACTACTAGTGTGTCGGTTAACCACACTCACTCCACTAACGACATATAAAGCACGATGTGCGTTTTCATGGATTAACATACTTTTCACATTTTTTTCTGAAGTAACTAAGAACAGATTTAAAAAAAATTGTTTAGTTACTTTATATCATTATACTTATTAATAAGATTATATCCTATAAATCCGTTCGGCTAACGACCCTCCAGCATACAAGAGAGCGGTTGGTAAGAGTGGATACCCAATAACGGTCATTTTATAGGCTGCTTCCTTAAACTTTCCTTATAGTATGGCTTCGTGAATGAGTCGTACTAGTGATTTGACTGACTTGTCTTACACATATAATATATTAATCTTTTAATTATATAGTATAAGGTGTATTTTAAAACTTTTTAAAAATACTAGGTTTAAATTTAAATTTTTGAAATGAATATAAAAAATCAATTTAATTTAAAAATAAACCAATTTCGATTTAATCTTTATCTTTTAATTAAAAAAATTAATCAAATCATTATGGATTAAATAATTATTTACATTTAACCAATTAATAAAATAATTCAAATTTAATCATAAACCTAAGCCTTATAATTTTCGAAAATAGGCTATGGCTTATCAGATTTTTATTGTTCAAATTTTTAAGACTTGTAAAATAAAAAAATAATGAAACAAGAAAAACCCTAAAAGGGACTCCTCGTTTTTTCTAAAATGGGCAAAGGAGGCTAGGGTTTCTAAAACCCTTGCAAAAAATCGAAAAAATGAGAATGGAGGCTAGGTTTTCAAGAACCCTAGTGGATTTCGAAAATTGCCTCCTTAGGGTTTAGTTTCTATAAAGCTTGATTTTGATCTATTCAACTTTGTGCAAGATCAATGAGAACAATGGATATGATACCACTGATGGGGTTTATAGGGTACAAAATCTTATTTTGGTGGAAAAACTTAAACCCTATGCTCACATGCAACCTAATGGATCTATGTTCTCACTATTATTTGCAAACAACTATTGAATATCAAGAACCCTAAAAGTATGTTGTTATTTTCGATATTAAGAAAGGGTTATTAGAAAATGCATACCTTTAGTTTATTATAGCAAATAAACTAATATTCCTTCTTTGTTGGTCTTCAGAAAGCAAGCGCCAGAAGTCTTGTGCCTTTAATGACTCACACCCAAACCCTAACAAATTAAAAGCTAAAGATGAGAGAGGAGAATAAGGAGAATTTTTGGATTTCTCGCTTGGAAATATGCGTTCCAAAAAACTATAAACCCTTTGGGGGTTTATATAGGTGTTAAGAAAGTAGTGGATAAGGCGGTTTCCTTTTAGACAACCATAATCCTATTGCTTTCCCCCTAAGGCATCTAATCTTCCTTAGAGCCCAAGAAAAGCTCTATAAACCCTCCAGAACCCATTCCCTCTATGGGAGGTTCAAGAATTGGTCAATATTCAACTTTTGAACATTGTCACCGTTAGTCCTTTCACTTTTAATTAATCCAATTAATTCCAATTAATTTATGATTAATTTTTAATTACACAATATTATTTCTAATTAATATATTATTCTTATAATATATTAATAAATCATTTAGTTTGATTTCTTATTAATTTTTTAATCATATATTAAATTAAAAAAACAGTCTCTCTCTCTCTCTCTCTCTCTCTCTCTCCAAAAAGCATTCGAGTCAATTACTAGGTTTGAGGACAACCCAAAAGGACTTTGCTAATAACTCAAGATTATACTAATTTAGTTATTGGATTATACACCTAATCCAACACATTGTGAATCCAAAGAAGAACTTTGGAAATCCTTAGTAAATGAAACAAATTATATGTTTGATTCTATGTTTCTTGAAAAACATAAAGAGAGTGTACCAACTAAGTTACCTGTAGTTCGTACGACTGTCTCTACAAGGAATCAAAACTCTTTTGCACCCATTTAAATCCTAAATAGATCATCGGATGTTACTATTTATGACTCATCTTATCATACTTTAGACACAATCTTGTCAACCACTGACCATTCTCCTTTCAAATACACTTGTACTTCTAAAAGCAATAGTCCTAAAACAAAAACAATTCCTTACATTAAAAATACTGTTGAGACTATGGATAAAGGAAACCCCCATGATTTCATCTTACATATATGTCCGGTCAGAATCCATTCCTAAATTAGAATGGAGAATCAAGAAAGTTGTTACTCTAATCAAAATATCTTGTTAACCGACAAAATTTGAATATGATTACTAGATTAACGAAAAGACTTTGACTTTATGTATCTTTCCAAAAGTACCTCGGAAAAAGTCATCTGAAAGTCACTCTGTTATAAAATCAAAGACCAAGTCAAAAACCCATGTTAAGGTCCTTGTTTATAACAAGGAGTTCAAGAACTCCAATCTGTCTGATTATGTAGGCTTTTTGTGTATAAGAACTAGAAACAATATGGTATATTGATAATGATTATTCTATGCACATGACTGGTAAACTAGAATTTTTGTTTGAATATAAATTAACTCCAAGATGTGGTTATTTGTTAGGTTTCATATTTTGTATTCTGTCAAGTTTGTATGTGACTGTGTTTGCAGTTTCCTTTGTCTTGTTATAACGTCTTCGCTTTTGTATGCAAGATTAGTTGTTTATTATATGAAAAAGATGAAGCTTAGTTATTATAAAGTCTTCACTTTCATATGCGAGATCATTTGGAAAAGGAGTCCATGTTGAGAAAGCAACAAGAGAAAAATGAGAAAGAAAAAGATAAAGCCTATTATATGCAAAGGATTAAAGAACTTCACAACTCAAAGCTAAATGGAAAAGTGTTGATTATTGGGGAAGATGACAATGATGATGGAAATGTTGAAGTACGGTCAACAGACTCTAAGGATGACAAAGTAAGGAAGCCAAATCATAGGGAATGTTACACTTGAAAGAATCCAAAGATGCAAAACAAGCCAAAGTTGTGAAAGGAGCAAGAATTGCGAAAGGAACAGGTTTTGTGATAGGAGGCAATTGTCTGATGGTCAAATGAAGTGAGTTCAGAAAGTAAAGAATATTTCACACATGAAGGCATTGCTTTAGATTTTTTTTATTTACAAAAAGTGTTCATGAAAGTGAGAAGGTGATCAACACGGTACTTTATATTCTTGCATGTCTTAATATGCCTATTTGTCGTTATGATTATGAACTAATTGAGTCGTGTGATATGATTTCTTATTTTAGTGAAAGCTTGTTAGGAACTCGTATTAGAGACTCTAATCTTTATGATAGTTTTAGTATGATCTCGTTTAGGAATAAGGAGAGGATGATGAAAATAGAAGAGTTGAAAATCGAACTTGTTAGATCTAAGGATGATATCATTGTTTTGAAAAGAGATAATAGATCTATGTTGAAACAACATAATGTCTTTTGTTCAATTGTTAGGTGTTTGTACAATAATATTACACAACTTCATTTGAACTGCGAAATTGGTAAACATTTGCATAAGATGATTTTTCATTTTCTTGAATTGTAAGAAGAATAAATCGATGATGATAGTTACAAATGTGAATCTTTGGTATCATCAGATGAATCTTTGCATGACTCCTATAAGGTTGGACTGGACAAGATTGAGGAATTCATAAAATCAAAAGAGAAGAGAATGGATTAATGATGAATGATATTTTAACAAAAAAAGACAAACAAAAATTCAAAATAAATTCAATGGAGAAGTATAACTCATTGTGTCAGAAATTGAAATCGGAAGAAAATCAATCTTGTGTGAATGATTCTGAATTTGATGAAAGTGAAATGAGTGACATTTCTATTGAAGATGAAATTTATTGTTCTTCTTTTCTGAAAAATATTGATGAACCAAAAAAGAATTGATTTATGAAAATTCAAGTGAGTTTGAAAAGATTTTTGATTTACCATCGAAGAATAACAAGGATTCGTCTGCAACAACTGATAAAAATGTTTCTCGAGAGAAAGTCAATATCGATGTAACAACTCGTTATTTCAAGTCAATAAAAGTCAATGTAAGTCAACTTGTTAAATAAAAGTCAAATATTCAAACAAAAGTCAAATAATTAAATAGGTAAAGATTTAATTAGAAATTTATACCCCACTTAAGAGGTTTTGGTATTTGGAATCAAATTCCAAGCCAAAACCGAAAACACCTTTGATCAAATTAAGAATCGAGAACACTTCGGACCGAAATCACATTTCGGTCAAGAATGAAAACCCTATGTGAGGTCCCACTCTTCAGATTGAGAACTCCCTTTTGACCGCAAACTCACCTGACTGAAAACCCTTATCGGTTGCTTTTTGGACCGAAATCACGGTTTTCGGTTGGAACTATTTGACCGAAATCTCACTTTTAATCGGTGGCACACCTCCCTATGTGATAGAATACACCTCCCAATGCATGTGCCACATCATATTTTATCCCATATATATATATATATATATATATATATATATATATATATATATATATATATGTATATATATGTTACTACCAAAATCAACATTCTTAATCACATTTCCACTTTTGAAAACCTTCACGTTTTGCTCTCAAAACTCATGCGAAATCTTCAAGAGTTCATAAGAATTCCTTTCAATCTTCATATCTTCATAAGATTTTACCCAGATTACCTTCAAATCACCATAATTCTCTCAAGAACACCATCCAAAACCTTAGGAACATTCAAATCTTCATGTTTTTCACCAAGAACACCTTCAAATATTTCCAAAGATTTTTGTAAGTATTTCTTACATAATCTAGTGTTGTCTAACACTTTAAATTGATCATTTCACTAATTTATATACAATATCATGTATAAATATTATTAAGATACAATTATTTCCGTGTATTCTAACACGAAGAACGTCACTACCACATCGTAACCAACCATGAACACACATTCGAGATGAGTTCATATCCCTACATTTTCAGGATTTTTCATTGTTTTATGGGGGGCGAATACAAGTAAAAGACGAGAAATTTTGTGCTAATATCTAAACTGTTTTAAATTATTTCAACTGTCGTTTTTACCATATATATATATATATATATATATATATATATATATATATATATATATATATATATATATATATATATATATATATATATATTGTGACAACCCGAAATTTCTATCTTGCACAATCATTCAATTCAATCAAAGTCAGACTCGTTTCTGCTATCTTTTAAGCATTGTTCAAGGTCTGTTTGAGTGTTTTAAGCCTAGTACCTTCAAGGATAAAGTGTTAGGAAGTATCGTATAGAGTTTAGTGTGCAGCATACAAGCTGGAAAACTCCAAGGATTGGAGTTTACGGCTGTAAACTAGGGTTTACGGCTGTAAACTAGGGTTTACGGCCGTAAACCCTTGGCTGGCCGTGAACTCACCCCATAAATATGATACCTCTTCATTTTTCACCACTTTTTCCAACTTTCAACTCAAGAACTCGGATTTGCTCTCAGCTATCATCAAGTTTCACCTTGATCTTCCAAAATGTAAGAAATCTTTCCATTTTATTTGTGGTTATCCTTCTTGATCTTGTATCACCCTTTGATTTCATCCATGAAAATCATATTTTTGGGTAGACCTTCAAGTATTCAACTTTCTCACCAAGAACACCTATTGTTCTTGGACCTTGAACCCTCTCCCAAGCTTCAAAATGTGAGTATCTCTTCTATCTCCTAGTTTAGACTTGTTAAACTCTTGATTTCTAGCTTGGGATTATCACGAAATACATGATCATCAAGAGTTTACGGTCGTAAACCCTTTCATGGCCGTAAATCCGTGTGTTGATGCATGTTTTGGCCTTCAAACTCATTTAAGTCCAAACCTAAGGCCTTGAACACTTAGGGAATGCTTGTTAGAGCCGTAAATTACCTTGTTTGCAAGCTGTTTAATGAGTGTACGACTATAAACTCCTTGACTGTACACTCATTGGCTGAAAACTCCCTTAGGCCGTAAACACAATGGCCGTAAACTCCATTGTGTGGCTGTAAACCCCTTAGATGCAATCCTTTGTGATTGTAACACTTCAATATAAGTGTTTCCTAGTCCCTAAGGTGGTTTCCTTGCATGATTAGTTATGAATACACTAATTTGATAACTATATGTGTCTTTATATGCTAAATAGGACCCATGTGTGCTCGAGTCTTCACTTGACACTTAGCATCCTTTTTCGATCTTACATTCATATCACTCACTACAAGTGAGTTCATACCCCTTAATCTACCTTTTAAATGATTTTAAATGCTTTTATTGGGGGGGGGGGGGGGTGGTTACAAGTTGATAACATTATAGTTATTTTATCAATCACATGTGATTAATAACTATCAAACAAGTGGATTTTCATATACTTCAAACTGTTTTATCAAACAAACTCTTCAAAATATTTTATAAACTGACATCAAGTCATCTGCTACCATTCAAATGGTTAAAACTCTTTTATGTGTTAAACCTTTTATTAAACTCTTTTAAACTTTTATATTGTCAAAATCATGTCTATATAGATATAGTTATATAGGTAAGATTGAAAAAACTTAGGACTGATAACTGACTTTATTTCCTATTCCTTGTTTGGTTGTGGACTTAGGGTATCCAACTAATTTTCTGAGTGTCGTTTGAATCTTAGTTATATATTATGTATATGTGTATAGATATAAAAGTTCCTACAGTAGTTCAACGCCTTTGGGTAGCAAAGGTGTACAAACATACTCAGGTATTCAAGCAACGTTACTAGTAAACTATAATAAGTATAGTTTAGAGGTTCACTACTCACTACTTCTAATACAATGAAACATACAAGAGTCAGTTCATTCATGAGTCAATACAAACTTACTATTATGAGAAACAGAAAGAACATACTATGATGAGAAACTAAGAGATCATACACTACACTATACAAGAGAACATATTATACACTAGAACAGAGAGAACATACAATACACTAAAACATACTATACAAACACTAGAATACTATAACATAAATGTGAGCCACTACTTCATGACATGGAAATCTACTGTTGTGTCACGTTTTGTAACCATAGTCTCCTGGAGGGAGAGCGTGAATTTGTGTATAGATTTATACTGGACTGACCATCATACACCTTGATGCTAGCTACAGTGGGACCTGTAGGTCTACGGGTGACGAATGTCATACCATTTCGATGCCTTCGAGCATTGTGTTTCACATTGTGATCAAGTATGGTTACAACCTCATCACATTTTACCTTAATAAACAAACTGGTTAAGGTAGTTAGTACATTGGTAGTTATTTATATACAATACTACAATACATCGTTATTCTCCCAATGCATTCACATTGTGATCTTATCATATAAACAGAAATGTAAACTATATTTTGGTAATGATAGTCATACTTGGGAAAGATACACACTTTTACAAACAAACAACATATAGAACATTCGGGCCTTGGTAGAAGGTTACTTTTAGTTGAAAATATACGATTTTCTAGGAGATACAAACATTTACTACAAACACTTACAAACATTTTCAAACACTTTTATACAATCAATGACACTAAAATACTTATGAACTCACCAGCTTTAATGCTATTTCAAAATAACTTGAATTATCAAGTCACCAGTAGACAGGTACCGATGACTAGGTTTTTGAGAAGACGGAGCTTTCAAGGCTCGTATTTATTTTGATTATTCATTTTTGGTGTCTTATAAACTATATACAGAACACACTTGTATTAAAATTATATTATTAATGCAATGGATGATGTTGTTGCTTGTTTACTATTATGCGTTGTTGTGATACTGTACATGACGTCCTCCGCCCCAGAACATTTCCGTTGTTCCGGTTTTGGGGTGTGGCATATATATATATATATATATATATATATATATATATATATATATATACTGAAAAGGAAGTCTAATGCATATGGGTTATGGACTTAACCTGAAACTTTGTTTTGTTCAAATGTTGATTCCAGTGCAAAACTTGATGTTGAGCTTCGATCTATTAACATGGATAAGTCATACGTGGCTGCTTACTGCACAAAAATCCGAACCATTGTTGATACTTTGGACAATCTTGATGTGGAAGTCTTAGAAAAGAACCTAGTTATCTTCATTGTGAGTGGATTGTCCCCAAAGTTTGGATACATTGCAAGTTAAATTCGACACTCCATGCCCCTCCCATCGTTTTCCGATACTCGGG
Source organism: Lactuca sativa (assembly GCF_002870075.4). Classification (NCBI taxonomy): domain Eukaryota; kingdom Viridiplantae; phylum Streptophyta; class Magnoliopsida; order Asterales; family Asteraceae; genus Lactuca; species Lactuca sativa. Next base: position 220,680,471 of record NC_056631.2, on the reverse strand, counting down.
CTATGCCTGAGATTGAAGAACAACGTCTAATTGAACAAGATCGGTGCATTGATGATTTCCAACACCTCTTCTCCTACAGCCTTGGTCGCTGAAAGCTCATCTACCCCGTCGTTCAGTCGTGGTGGTGGTCATCATGGAGGCAGGGGGAAGGTGCAATTAACGCGGTGGCAGATCTGGTGGTCGTGGTGGCTGATCATTTTATAGCGGCTCTAATCAACATCGTGGCGGTAGCAGTCAAACTCCTCATGTACTTGATGGATGGGGTTTTGGGTTTTACCATTTGGCTGTTGTAGGATCACCACAACAGAACCAACACTCAGGCATGCTTCCTACACCAACCGAACGTTCCCCCTGGCCCAATAGTCACAGTCCATGTGTGACAACCCGTTATTTCGGTCAACAAAAAGTCAACAACGGTCAATATATTCGAAACCATTTGATTTAATCATTATTATAATTATTTGATTATGTAAAATGGTTAAGGAAATCAATTTATGCCCTTCTTTGAAAACTGGAAAGACGCACACACCACTTGCCTCGGACCAAAAACGAGTTTTCGTTCAAGACAACTAACCCTCACAATCATGTCGACACTTCGGACCGCAAACGGCTTTCGGCCGTAAACGACTTTGAACCGCAAATGGCTGTCGACCGTAAATGACTACGGACCACGAACTGCCTCGGTCTTATCTTCTCGAGTGGTGTTCCCGGCCGAAAACGCATGGATATTTATATAAGGTAAACTAAAAACATACCTCATTCTTCACTTTCCAGCCGAAAACTCTCATTTTCCCTCTCAATTATCATCCAAAAATCCTTTGAATATCCTTAAAGATCTTGCCAAGAACACAAGTGTCCTTCATATCATCGAACTATCACCTTCCATTTTTGGGATATTCAACCGAAAACACACACATATTCTTGGTTTGACCAAGAACACGAAGAACATCATCAAGATCTTCATATGGCCAAAAACCCAAGGGCTAGCCGAAAACACCTTGCAACCTCACGAATTCACTTCTAACACTCGTATTTGTAAGTGAAACTTACAAATTAGGCTACTTCCTTGACATACTTGTTATATATTCACTAATTGTATACCTATATTACATGAAATGCTTTTAGGACTCGGTTTTGTTGCGGGACTTAACTTGTGGAAATAACACCCTATATCGAACCTTCTATCGAATCACTCACATAAGGTGAGTTCATACCCCTATGTTTTTACTATTTTTCAAAGTTTTAAAGGGAGGGGGGGAATAAAAGTAAAAACACAAGGAAATCTTGTGTTAAACAGTCCAAGCTATTTCAATTGATTTAAACTATTTTAAAAAGTGTTTTCAAACTACTTAAATTGTTTTATACTTTTATTTTCCAAAATACATGTTTATATATATATATATATATATATATATATATATATATATATATATATATATATATATAATGTAGATCCAAAAGACTTAGGACTAGTGTTTCCACCATATCTCCTGTTCCTTGTCTGGTTGTGGACTAGGGTTGGAACCATTTGTCCTACTGCATGTCTGATCTCAATTATATATATATATATATATATATATATATATATATATATATATATATATATATGGAACATGAAACTTGTTTAAATAAAGCTTTAAACACTTTTGTAAACATGTCGAGTAATAGGTATCTTTCTCAAATTATTTCATTGTGTTATATAAATTGTTAAATTACTAAGATTTTAATTTCGTATAGAACACACATATAAAATATAATAGGTATAGTTTAGGGAACATTGATACTATTTTACTAAGTTAGGAATATCATACTAAAATGATTATTTAAAATAGAATTAATGTACACTACTAGTACAATGTAATTCATACATTTTCAAGTACAAAAGAACATTAGTATTCTCTTCGTGTCTAGTTATACAGAGTTGTGAGGTACTACTTGGTCGTACCCATTTTGGTATAGGTTTCTAAGTCTTATATATTATAACCAGAGTCTCCCGAAGGGAGAGCGTGGGTTTGTGTATAGATCTATATGAGACTGAGAATCCCGCACCTTGGTTGTTAGTTACAGTTGGGACCGACAGGTCTACGGGTGACAAACTCATAACTTTTTCGATGCCTTCAACACGTCATGTTTTTATCCGGTCCAATTAAGTATGGTTATATGAAACTCACAATGGTCTCAACTAAGGCGGTTAGATTATGGGATTTTGACAACTTCAAGCAATCTTACTAAACATTAGAACTACACCACACAACTTTCCTATTAACATGAACATACAGTTTAGAAGAGGCCTATAATGCTAACTCTATGATTCCTTGGTTTATACATTAGGGTTATATATTAATAGGATCTGGTAGGTAATAGAATGTGTGTTTTCCGCTTCACTTCCTATTCCTTCTTTGGTTGTGGGCTTAGAGCAGATTCACATAGTCTACTATCTATTCGATCTTTTATATATATATATATATATATATATATATATATATATATATATATAATCAATATACACTAAGTAATCATAGGGGGAAACAGGTATGGGTCATGTCATAACTTACAAGTACAACATACAATTTTCTAGTACAAAACATACTTTTCTGAATTGAGTACATACATATACAAAGGATTGCATACAAATACAACAATATTACATTACTTTCTAAGTACAATGTAGATATCATACAAAAAGGACCAGCACCGTTAACTCTGTATTTACCTAGTGTATACACCAGGGTTATATACAATGTAGATACGACAAATAGTGGAATGTGTGGATTCCGCCTCATTTCCTGTTCCTTGTTTGGTTCTGGGCTTAGGGCAGAACCATGTTAGGGGTGTCAGACCCAACAAATAATTGGGGTACGATATACTCCTAAGTAACACTACTCTATTGCACTAAAAAGTAGTACAAGGCAAGTAGGGTCGATCCACAGAGACACGAGACAATCAGTCTATACCTTTTTTGCGTAAGGTACTTGTTCACAAAAGATGAAAGAAAAAGGAGGGGTTTGATTGCAACGATTAGACAAATAAAGTAAAATCACAAGTAATTGGCTGAATGAGTAAATTAAATTCAGATATTATAAAGACTCCAACTTCATGTATGACAGTTCAACAATGTGAATCCAAGATGACAAGACTTTTGTTTCTTTCTATCTAAGTTGGTACTTGAAAGTGTTAACAGGCTCTAACACTTTCCATTCACCACAATAATTAACCAAAACAAGCTCTTTGATTAATCCTAACCTTACTAACCTAATCTAAACAAGCTCTTAGAATTAGATTGGAAGATTGCATGAAACTTTATGTGAATGTTCCCAACAACACCCAATACTCCTCATAAGCCCGGAAGTGTAAAAGTGTATGAATAAGATTTACACTAAATTCATTCAGTAGAGATCAATTTAATGCTTGTTACTTGTTCAATTTCACAAAACAATTACGGATTTTGTAAAAGAGATAACTGGAATGAACTAACCCTAATTCAAATGGCCAATAAGAATCACTATTAGAATCAAACATTCGATTGAAGCAAAATCAAATTCATTAGATAGAAATTAAGAACAAACATCAAGTCATATGATTAGATTCACAACTAGAAAGTCAAAACATGAGTTGGAGAAATTAGGGTTCTAGCCACTCATGACTAGAACAAAAACTAGAAATCTAGAAGATGAAATCAAGAACTAAAGTGCTTACAAATATGAAATCAAAATGTTTCCAAATGTTTAACGGACAATCCTTGCTAAAACCTTCAATTCCTTCTCCCAAAAATGATTTCTCTCCCTTTGCTTACCCCCAAAAATGGCCTAATTCTCGTAATAAGAAAAGAGGAAAAACTGCCAAAAAGACAGTTTTTAAGTTGAACATGCCCCGTGTCGAAATAGAGCAAATCAACACGGTTCGTGTTGAGTGTAAACCAACCCTTCAATTCTCGATTCCAAATTTGAAGTACAATGCTCAAAAATGCCCATCTAGCCCAACACGCCCCGTGTCCATATAGGCTGAATGAACACGGGTCGTATTCATTGAAGTCAAAAAAAATGCTTGAGATAGTCAAACACGCCCCGTGTTGGATTCTAAGGCAAACCCAACACGCCCCGTGTTGCCCTCTGGATGCTCATCCAAACTTGATTTTTCTAATTCTTCCGATTCTCGCCCAATCGTCCCGCAATCTTCACCAATGCTCCCTAGCACCTCCAAAAGCGCGCTCCAACCTCCGGTTCACCTGAAAAGGACATGAAGGAGTGCAAATAAGGTTGTTCAAGAGACTAACATAAAATGTGATTAAATTCAAGACAAATGAAGGACAATTATGCTAAATAGATGCATGAAATGGGACTAAAAGGTGTGCAAAAAGGTGCACAAATTGCACCTAACAGATCTCCCCAAGCTTAGACCTTTCTTGTCCTCAAGAAAGAACAAGAAACAGACAAAACAGGATGATTTCTAGATGACAGAAAGAAACTTAGAACGAAAAGGGGATGAAGGATCCTAAAGGTTAAGAATGAATGCATGCGATGTAATGTCATGAAAATTTAAGATATGTACAAAATGCATTTGAGAAACAAAATGAAACAAAAGAAAAGAAGATTAAGAACAAACACAAAATATGTACTTTTGTAACTAAATAAAGGTACGATCAGACTTTACATCAATAAGGCTCCGATCATTGATACCTTGGCAACGATCCTATTTCCTTCCACATATCACAGACTCTCAATGTGAGGAAGACCCGAAACGGTGTAACCCAACAATCCAACCAAAGTTTTATTTAATCTTTATAACTTACTAAGCTTTATGGGCGAAAATAACATAGTCCGGATTTCATGTCCTTAAGACTAGATGGCCAAGAATCAAAATCAACGCATCCTTAAGAACCTGTCACGGCGAATCAGCTTTCGCTGAAACAATGAGCCCACCCGAAGGGGCCCAACTCCTATGCTTTCACTTTTTCGAAAGCCACAAGTATCACAACACACACTTCTTCATTCGCCAAGTTTGACTTGAATTGGCGTTTGATTTGATTGAACTTTGATTTGTACTTCGTTTTGAATTTGGATTCTTCAATCTTCATTTTTGGAATTTCTTTAGATTTCTTCGTTTTCGCATTTGAAATTCTGATTTGGGTACTAGATATGACAGTTGTACCCTTCCTTCTTTCTTGACTGTGTCGATCTGATACTTAAGCTCTCTGTTACCGCGGGGGTAACGCGTGTCAACAAATAGGTCCATGTTCTGTGGGTTCAGAGATGCCGATAAAGATTCTTTTTAAACATTCAGAAGCAAATCATCCTAAAGCTGTTATTACCGCCCAAAAAACGTTTCAATATAAATGCTTTTTATTATCTAAGGCTAGGGTCTCGAATTACGGTGTTTGGGTCCCCTTATTATGACAGCTGAATCTACGCTTCCGGTAACTATCCGGTCGCCTCATAATTCTTTCATTTGATTTCTTGATTTCCCACTTCATGGAGCAATTGTATGTAAAGAGTGTCATCATCTCGTACACTTTTTTTAAGAACAAATAAAGAATGCAAGGAAAATGAAAATAAGAAAATAAAATAGAAAAGGGAAAATACGAGAAAATAAAATAAATTTTTTGAAAATGAAATAAAAATTTTGAAAATAAGAAAATGCATGCATGAGTATGAATGAACCTAATATACAAGTCTACCCCTCCCCAAGCTTAAAGATAAGCATCGTCCCCGATGCTTGGAAAGGGTGGAACAACCTAAAACGGAGGTGGAGGAGGAGGATAGTAGCTGGGGTTTCGGGTCCAAGCACAGAAGTCCTCCTCATGTTTACATTGACGCTCTTGATCCCGAGCGTACTAGGTGGTGAAGGTGGAAAAATTATGGGTCAGGCTTGCAATATCTTGCTGGTAGGTGTCGAGGCAGGTATGGATTGACTGGAATTCATCCATATACTGCTGATGATAAAACGGGGGTGCAGGAAAATGGGATGAGCTGGCACCACCGGTGGGAGAAGCATGGTGGGGCTCCTCCTCCTCTTCATTATCATCATCACCATCTTCCTCATTTTCTTCACTTTGCTCGTCTACCTCGGTGGAGTATGAGTGGGGGAAGATGTATGGAATGATTTGCCAATCGGTCATGTGAATGGGGTTTCGGAAATCAAGAATGCCTTTATTTTCTGGTGTGATGAGGAGCTTTGGATCATGATTTTGACCCACGGTCCAATGGTATGTGCCATTGCCTGCCGAACGGAAGAGTCGCATGGACTCAAGGACAGTAGTAGTGAGATAAGGCTCACCTGACAGTGGCTGATGGGGACCGGGGTATGGGGCTCGGATTTGGGCACTCTTGGAGAGCATGCTGACAATACCCCCGCAAACAATCTTTCCTGATCAGGATGTGCTCAGGCAGATGAGTTTGTGACACAGAAACCGACCATAATGAGGAATAAGGTTATTCTCGGGATGGGTCATTGCATAGAGGATTTTGAGTTCTAGCGTGCTGATGGTGCTTCGCTCCTCTCTAGGGGCGACGAGTGAAGCAATGATTCTATGGGCTACCTTCATCACAGGATGGATAAGTGACGAGGCTTTAGCAGCGCTAGAGACATATGGGTGTAATTGGGTGATTTGGGTCCACCATGTCAAGTCAGAGTATCCTTGAATTGGGTCAGTGGGGCCAAATGTGTTTTCCGTTGAGGCCCCCACAATGGCACTGATTTGATCCAAAGAGATCTCATAGTCTTGATTCATTAGACGGAAGGAGAGGATCCCATGGTCCAAATAAACTGAGGATAGAAACTCAGCTGTTGGGACTTTATAACTCAATTCATGGACCCTCAACAAGCCGTGCCACCCTATGTTGCGAAACAGGGTTTTGACTTGATTGTAAACATGAAACTCTTTTAGGGATGGAACATGCGTGAATTTTTGGATGGCATGACCCCGTTTAAGGAATGACTCAAGTTTTCCCTATTGAATTGGGCCAAGACATACGACACCACAATGAGACGGGTCGGCTGGAGGTGTTGGGGACCTAGGTGGAGGTGATGGGGATCTTGATGGAGGTGATGGGGATCTAGGCCTCCGACGGCGGTCGGATGATTTGGTGTGTCTTGGTCTTTTGGAAGATGCAGCTTCCATAGTCAAGTTTTGGGACAAATTAAAAGTCAATAGGTCAATATGTCAAAAAGTCAACTGTTGACGGGTCCAGTCAACTTCGAATTTGGCCACCAAAAATTCGCAGGAAATTTGGTTTTCAAAGATTTCCTACTAAGAATCAAGTCCAAATAGACCAAAATTTCAAGTAATTTTACTCAAGAACACAAAATCCAAAAGTTAAGAGTTGGGAGGAATTTACCGAATCGTGTGTCGGATTGTGTTGTTCTTGATGGAAAAGATCTTCCTTAACCTCCCCAAGCTTGCCCTTTTTAATATTAAGACACTAAAACACCAAAATCACATGAGATTTTCGGATCTAGGGTTTGTCAAAACCCCTAAATCCACCATTAAAATGCAAGAAAATGGTGTTTAAGATGGAGAAGATGAAGTGTAGATGATGAAAATCAAACCTTTTTGTAGATGAAAGCTAAAATCTTGAAGAAATTGAAAGGTTTTGATGAAAATCGGACCTAAGGTTTTTGTTGGGAGAGAGGGGCTGTTAGGAAGTGAAAGTGGGGATAAATGAGGTCAAGTCCCGATTTTTTCTTTAAAAAGGACCAGAACTGCTGCGCGGACACGACCCGTGTCCATATAGGCTTAATCGACACAACCCGTGTTGGGGAGTTTTATGCTGAGTTAAGGACGAACACGACCCGTGTTGGGTCTAAGCCAAAACTAAACACGACCCGTGTTGTGATCTGGAAGAATTTGGGGTACTTTTTGCATGGACACGACCCGTGTCCATTATATACCAAAACCAACACGACCCGTGTTGGTCTCTGGAAGAATTTGGGTCTTTTTTTATATGAACACGACCCGTGTTCCATTAAGGCTGAGAGGGACACGACCCGTGTTGGTCCCTGGATGCTAATCCCCACTTTTTGAACTTGAAAATTTCCCTCTCTTTGAAATGAAATACTTTTGCATTCCTAGGTCCGTTTGGTGATTTTAAATCATGTTTAAATGCATTGGAACATTGAAAACCAAAAACTCAAAGAAATGGAAATTGTTTTTAAATAAAAGACATAAATATCCCCAGATTGCCTCCCGGTTAGCCGCCCTTGTTTTAGGTCGTTGGCTTGACTTTTCCCCCAAGTGTGCTTCAGTCTTGGTATGTGGGGTTCTCCAACTCGTCAACCTCTTCATTCTTCACCTCAAATCCTTCATAAAATGACTTCAGCCTGTGACCATTGACTTTGAATGTTTTACCCGTTTGCTTGCTCGTGATTTCCACCGCACCATGGTCAAACACCCGTGTGACCACGAAAGGACCAAGCCATCTTGATCTCAACTTTCCTGAAATTAGCTTGAATCTTGAGTGGTAAAGCAACACCTTTTGTCCATGTATAAAAGTCTTTCGGGAGATTGCCCTGTCATGGTATGCTTTTGTTTTCTCTTTATAGATCATGTTGCTTTCGTATTCATCATTCTGAATCTCCTCTAGCTCTTGGATATCAAGTTTCCTTTTATTTCCTACCTCATCTTCACTCATGTTGAATTTCTTTACCGCCCAAAAAGCTTTATGCTCAAGCTCAACTGGAAGATGGCATGCTTTTCCAAACACAAGCCTATATGAAGACATACCAATGGGAGTTTTAAAGGCGGTACGGTATGCCCATAAGGCATCATCTAGCCTTAAGCTCCAATCTTTGCGGTTTGGGTTGACCGTTTTCTCCAAGATGCTTTTGATTTGCCTGTTTGAGACTTCTGCTTGTCCATTGGTTTGGGGATGATAAGCTGTTGAGACTTTGTGTGTCACTCCATATCTCTTCAAAACAACTTCTAGCATCCGATTGCAGAAATGGGTCCCGCGGTCACTTATGAGCGACTTTGGTGTGCCAAATCGTGAGAAAATCTGTACCTTAAGGAATTCAACCACAACTTTGGAATCATTAGTACGGGTGGCCTTAGCCTCCACCCATTTGGACACATAGTCCACCGCTAAAAAAATATAAGAACAACCAAAAGAGGACGGAAATGGTCCCATAAAGTCAATACCCCATACATCAAAAATCTCACATACTAGAATAGGGGTAAGGGGCATTTGATTCCTAGAGCTTTAAGATCCGGATTTTTGGCACTTTTCACAATGTGCACAAAGCACATAGGAATCATGGAAAATAGAAGGCCAAAAGAATCCGCTATCTAAAACTTTCCTAGCTTTCATTTGGGGTCCAAAGTGACCACCACAAGCATAAGAATGTCAAAAATTCAGGATAGATTGTACCTCTCTTTGCTCAACACACCTGCTAATTACTTGGTCCGCACAGTACTTCCAAAGGTATGGCTCGTCCCATATGTATCGTTTGGCTTCCTTCTTGATTGTGTCTCTTTGCCAACGGGATGAATCTAGGGGAAATTGACTTGTGACCAAGTAATTGATGATATCTACGTACCATGGTGCTTCTTTGGCTGCAAATAGATGCTCATATGGAAATGTGTCATAGATTGGTATACCATCTTCGGGCGATACAATGCGACTTAGATGATCCGCAACCAGATTTTCCTTTCCACTCTTGTCTTTGATCTCAATATCGAACTCTTTCAAAAGCTTCATCCACCGTATTAACCTCGGCTTCGAATCTTTCTTTGTAAGCAAGTGCTTTATGGCTGCACGGTCCGAATATATGATCATTTTAGTTCCAAGGAGGTATTGTCGGAACTTATCTAGAGCAAAGACAATAGCAAGCAACTCTTTCTCCGTTGTGGTGTAGTTTCCTTGTGCACTATCAAGGGTCTTTGATGCATAGTAGATGACATGATGTGCTCGGTCAACCTTTTGTCCCAAAACCGCCCCAACCGCGGTATTGCTAGCATCGCACATGATCTTGAATGGAAGATCCCAATTTGGCGGTTGAATAATGGGGGCGGATGTCAACAAGTCTTTCAAAAGATCAAATGCCTTCTTACATTCATCACCAAACTCAAAATCGGCCTCCTTTTGTAGAAGTTGACACATCGGCACCGTGATCTTGGAAAAATCCTTTATAAACCGCCGATAAAAACCTGCATGGCCAAGAAAAGAACGTACTTCCCGAACATTTGTCGAGTATGGTAAGCTCTTAATAACATCTGTTTTGGCCTTGTCAACTTCTAAACCTTTTTGGGACACCACATGTCCAAGTATCAAGCCCTTGTCAACCATAAAATGACATTTTTCATAATTAAGGACTAAGTTCGTGTCAATGCACCTTTGTAAGATTTTGGTGAGATTTTGCAAACATTCATTAAATGAATTTCCATAAACAGTAAAATCATCCATGAAAACCTCTATGATATTTTCGACATATTCTGAAAATATGCTCACCATACATCTTTGGAAGGTCGCGGGTGCATTGCACAAGCCGAAGGGCATGCGTCTATACGCAAAGGTGCCAAAGGGACATGTGAATGTGGTTTTCTCTTTGTCTTCCGGGGCAACCGAAATTTGATGAAAACCAGAGAAACCATCAAGGCAGGAATAGTGGGATTTCCCGGCCAATCGTTCTAACATCTGATCGATGAATGGCAAAGGGAAGTGGTCTTTGCGGGTCGAAGAATTCAACTTCCTATAATCGATACAAACTCTCCACCCGTTTTGCACACGGGAGGGTACCAATCCCCCCTCGGAGTTTTTGACAACGGAGACTCCGACTTTTTTCGGGAGAACTTGCACAAGACTTACCCACTTACTATCAGAAATGGGGTAGATTACACCTGCATCCAAGAGCTTCATGATCTCTTTTTTAACCACCTCCATCATAGGTGGACTCAACCTCCTTTGGGCTTCACGGGTTAGCTTGAAGTCCTCTTCCATCAGTATTTTGTGCATGCATAATGATGGGCTCAACCCTTTTATATCCGCAATGGTCCAACCAATAGCCTCCTTGTATTTCTTCAAAATTCCAGCCAACTCTTTTTCTTCTCTCGTGCTAGCTTGGTCGAAATTATCACCGATAATGTCTCTTCCTCTCCAAAATAGGCATACTTGAGATGGTCGGGAAGAGCCTTCAGTTCAAGAGTCGGTGGTTGTACTATGGATGGGAGAAGTTTCGAATTGGAACTTTTTAGCTTCATGCGGGGTGGTTCAACTCTCAAGGGTTGCACTTTCTCCAAGGAATCGATTACTTCAATCAATTCATCCTCCAATGTGTACTTGTCAGCCAAATCCTTAATCCCTGTCTCATCAAAGTGTTTGCTCAAGATGGTGGTTAGCACATCTTGGCTTGACATCTCAAAGCAATCATTAGTACATGAATCAATAACATCTATGAAGTTTAAAGAATGAATATCACTAGGATAACGCATGGCTTCAAAGATATTAAAGTTAATCACCTCACTATCGAACTCCATTGACAAAGTACCATTGGCTACATCTATTTTTGTTTTTGCGATACTCATAAAAGGTCTCCCCAAAAGGATGGAGCTCGATTGTGGGATGTTTTCATCACCCATGTCTAAAACATAAAAGTCAGCAGGAAAAACAAGCTCATTAACTTGCACTAACACGTCCTCCAATACACCTTTCGGGTGTACCAAAGACCGGTCAGCAAGTTGAATGATAACTCCGGTTTTGATAAAGGTCCAATTCCCATTGTCTTATAACTTGAATAGGGTAAGACATTAATTGATGCTCCAAGATCAAGCATGGCACGTGGTACAAGAAGGTTACCCATTTTGCAAGGAACCGTGAAAACACCCGGGTCCTTGCATTTTTTTGGTAGCCGCTTTTGTAACACGGCTGAGACATTTTCACCAACCTTCACAGTTTGATTTCCTTTAAGCTTTTTCTTAGATGTGCAAAGTTACTTAAGGAACTTAGCATATCTAGGAATCTGTGTAATGGCATCTAAAAGAGGGATATTGATTTCAACCTTTCGAAACATGGCCATGATTTCGTCATCTTCCCTTTCTCTTTTGGTGCTTGCCAGCCTTGAAGGAAATGGAACTGGTGTGACTTTCACTTCGGATTCTGTTAGCTTCTTGGACTTTGGAGTACTCTTTTTTTCCTCTTCTTTGATAGCTTTTTCCGCCTCAATCTCTTTCTCTTCTTCTTCTTCATCCGACATCCTTGGACTTTCATAGCTTTTCCCACCTCTTAGAGTAATTGCACACACATTATGTTTTGGGTTCTTCTCCGTTTGAGAGGGTAGCTTGCCTTGCGACTCCATCTTACTCACGGATTGAGCAAGTTGGAATACTTGTTGCTCCAAGCTTTTTATGCTTGCCTTGGTTTCTTGTTGAAAGCTTTGAGTGCTTGTGGCAAGGCTTTTCACTATGTCCTCTAAGGACATACTTGAAGAACTTGCTTGTGGAGGGGGTTGTTGTGGGTGCCTTGGTTGGTAATTTTGAGGTTGGAAGGGTGGTCGTTGTTGATTTTGAGGAAATGGTGGTCTTGGTTGATATTGATGCAATTGATTTTGTTGATAATTCCCTTGTTGATTGCCTCCCCACCCTTGATTATTGTTCCATCATTGAGCACCTCTTGGTTGCTCATAACCTCTCTGATTTTCCCCAGAATAGCCTCCCATGACTTTCGCTTCTTCATAATCTTCCTCTTGGAGTTGTGGGCACATATTGGTTGGATGCCCCACTTGGGTGCAAATACCACATGGGCGGGGTGTGGGCTTCACACCTTTGTCTTTGGCCAACATCATGACTACTTTTGTGAGCTCGGACAATTGAGCTTCAATCTGAGGAGTTTGAACTTCTTTCACACCCGGGGTGCATCCGTATACCATTCTTCGTCATGGCTTGAATGTTTGGAATCTTCAGCCATGTTCTTGATTAGATTTTGGATCTCAGTTGGAGTCTTATCGGGCAAAGATCCGCCACTAGAAGCATTGAGAAGCCTTCTTTCCATGGGGGTCATACCTTCAATGAAATACTATAGGAGCTGATACTCGGTGATCCCGTGCTTTGGAGAACGGGCACAAAGTTTCTTAAATCTTTCCCAGTATGTGTGGAAAGCTTCTCTTTTGTGTTGCTTGATTCCGATAATTTCTCTCCGTAGGGCTGAAGCTTTCATTTCAGGAAAATACTTGTCCAAGAACAACCTCGCAAGGTCTACCAAGTAGTCACCGTCCCCGGTGGGAGGTCATAGAGCCAGTCTTTGGCGGCGTCTTGCACTGCGAAGGGGAACGCCCTAAGCTTGATCTGATCCTCCGTGACATTGTGTGGTTTCATACCCACACATTCTACATGAAACTCTGTAAGAAACTTGTGAGGATCTTCATTTTCTAGGCCCCTAAATGTTGGGAGTAAGTGAATGAGCCCGGATTTGAGTTCCAAATTGGTGGTAGCTGGGTATGTGATACAAAGAGGTTGTTGAGTCACCTCTTGTCTTGACCATTGACGGAGAGTTTGTTCGGGTGGTGGGTTTGGAGGACCTTGATTCCCTCCAGGGTTATCTGCCATGGCTTGAGACGTGGGTGATGTTTATGTAGGTGAGCTGTTTAGGATATTATGAACAGGTGAAGAGGGTAGAGTGGCATTTATGGGTGAGGCTAGTTGCGATGAAAGTGACAGGCTTTTTGTTTCTGATGCGGATACACTTGAGAGGGGTATGTCCTCCCAAAATGTTGATGACTGGGGGAGTGGATGATAAGGAAGTACCAGAAATTGGCTGCCTCTTACGAAGCTTGGCTTGCTTCCTTAACTTCTTTGCAGTCCTTTCTATCTCCGAGTCAATTGGCAATGGTGTACCTGTACGAAAAGATCTAGGCATAAACAATTAGTAACACCGTCTCCCCGGCAACGACCCCAATTTGTTAGGGGTGTCAGACCGAACAAATAATAGGGGTACGATATACTCCTAAGTAACACTACTTTATTGCACTAAAAAGTAGTACAAGGCAAGTAGGATCGATCCACAGAGACACGGGACAATCAGTCTATACCTTTTTTGCGTAAGGTACTTGTTCACAAAAGATGAAAGAAAAAGGGGGGTTTGATTGCAATGATTAGACAAATAAAGTAAAATCATAAGAATTGGCTGAATGAGTAAATTAAATTCAGATATTATAAAGACTCCAACTTCATGTATGACAGTTCAACAATGTGAATCCAAGATGACAAGACTTTTGTTTCATTCTATCTAAGTTGGTACTTGAAAGTGTTAACAAGCTCTAACACTTTCCATTCACCACAATAATTAACCAAAACAAGCTCTTTGATTAATCCTAACCTTACTAACCTAATCTAAACAAGCTCTTAGAATTAGATTGGAAGATTGCATGAAACTTTATGTGAATGTTCCCAACAACACCCAATACTCCTCATAAGCCTGGAAGTGTAAAAGTGTATGAATAAGATTTACACTAAATTCATTCAATAGAGATCAATTTAATGCTTGTTACTTGTTCAATTTCACAAAACAATTACGGATTTTGTAAAAGAGATAACTGGAATGAACTAACCCTAATTCAAATGGCCAATAAGAATCACAATTAGAATCAACCATTCGATTGAAGCAAAATCAAATTCATTAGATAGAAATTAAGAACAAACATCAAGTCATATGATTAGATTCACAACTAGAAAGTCAAAACATGAGTTGGAGAAATTAGGGTTCTAGCCACTCATGACTAGAACAAAAACTAGAAATCTAGAAGATGAAATCAAGAACTAAAGTGCTTACAAATATGAAATCAAAATGTTTCCAAATGTTTAACGGACAATCCTTGATAAAACCTTTAATTCCTTCTCCCAAAAATGCTTTCTCTCCCTTTGCTTACCCCCAAAAATGGCCTAATTCTCGTAATAAGAAAAGAGGAAAAACTGCCAAAAAGACAGTTTTTAAGTTGAACATGCCCCGTGTCGAAATAGAGCAAATCAACACGGGTCGTGTTGAGTGTAAACCAACCCTTCAATTCTCGATTCCAAATTTGAAGTACGATGCTAAAAAATGCCCATCTAGCCCAACACGCCCTGTGTCCATATAGGCTGAATGAACACGGGTCGTGTTCATCGAAGTCAAAAAAAATGCTTGAGATAGTCAAACACGCCCCGTGTTGGATTCTAAGGCAAACCCAACACACCCCATGTTGCCCTCTGGATGCTCATCCAAACTTGATTTTTCTAATTCTTCCGATTCTCGCCCAATCGTCCCGCAATATTCACCAACGCTCCCTAGCACCTCCAAAAGCGCGCTCCAACCTCCGGTTCACCTGAAAAGGACATGAAGGAGTGCAAATAAGGTTGTTCAAGAGACTAACATAAAATGTGATTAAATTCAAGACAAATGAAGGACAATTATGCTAAATAGATGCATGAAATGAGACTAAAAGGTGTGCAAAAAGGTGCACAAATTGCGCCTAACAAACCACACAATCGATTGTCTGCTCGATCTGTATTGTATATAACCAGTATCTACTAGGTGATTGTAGAAGGAACTAAATGGTCACATTTTTCTTACATTAGATTACATTAGAAAATATTGGATTTTCTGGAGGAACATACTAAGGTCTTTGAGGAACAAAGAACATGCTTTCTAAAACAAAATATTTATGAACTCACCAACTTAAATGTTGATACACTTTCAAAATCACTTGTATTCTCAGGAAACTAGTAGACATGTACACGCACAGGGTTCTAGAAGACAGAGCATAATAACTACAAGTCTTGTTTTGCTACTTACTTTTAGAGTCAATCATATGTGATTTAAATACAATGTAAACACTTTAATATTAATCCAATGGATGTTGTTGCTTGTATTATTATTCTATATTTGTTGTGATACTAAATATGACGTTCTCCGCCCCGGATGTTTCCGTCATCTCGGTTTGGGGTGTGACAGCATGGAGCACTCCAATATCGTTAACATGGTGTTGCCAACACATAACAGTCCTATGTTATATCTTTAAATCAGCATCAACCCAGTCCACCTTGGCAATGGTTTAACCTGGCAATCTCTCCTCAACAATCAGATCAAGCCACAACTCTTCCCGAGATTTTTTATGCCATGTCATTAAATGATCCCTCACACAATGGGTGGTACATGGACATCGGGGCCACTGCTCACCTTCACTCCGAAGCAAGTATACTTAAAAAGAAATCTAATAGCATTTTTTATCTTTCGGTTTGGGTCGAGAACGGCTATAAAATTGTTGTAGGTAATATGGGTGACACCGATCTTTCCCATAATAACCGTATCACGCTGTCAATTTAAAAAATGTTCTAATTACTCCCAACATCGTCAAAAATCTTAGTTATGTGCATCGTTTTACTATTTATAATAAGTGTAGTATTGAATTTGATCCCTTCGGGTTTTTCTGTCAAGGATCTAAAGACTACATACTATTTTGCGATGTGATAGCAAATATGCTTATATCATTTAGGATTAACTCGTCATTCAAAAAAAAAATTATGAATTTATAATTGTCTAAGGGCGTGTTCGGCAAAATTAGCTGGTAGTTGGTGGCTTGTAGCGGGTAGCAGGTAGCTTGTAGCTTGTAGCGTTTTATTAAACGCTACATGAAGTTGCATTTGGATTTGGAGCGTTTTGTTTAAATTAAACGCTAGAAGCTTGTAGTGCCGAACAAAGATTTCTATTTAAAATAAAGCTTTTTGTCAAACATAGAAGCTAGAAGTTGCCTAACGCTCCGTGCCGAACACGCCCTAAAGAGTTAAATGGTTAAAACCTAAAAGTAATTATGCTATATTATATTTTTTTCGTTATAAAAAAGTGATAACCTTGACTTTTATATACTAATGTTTATAATATACTAATGTTTATAAGTAGGTAAATTATTCTGTTATAAAAAACAATTCATAGTTTATGTAATTAGGTTTATTTTTATTGTTAATTTATAACATTCACCGTTCTTTATACATCAGTCTGATAAAATACTCATTTTAGATATTTAATTGTTACATTTAGATTTATAATAAAATATATACCAAATAAGAGTTGTATTTTCTTTACAATTTATAAAGATAATTAATAATTTTTTTTTTGTACGGTTTGTTCCAGCTGGAATTAAGTGTCCTACCCCTACATAGCGAAATGTGGCTGGTGCGTCGTTTGCGGATGAATGTTTTGTCCACTCAATTATTTTTATTTAAGGGTGATTGTTTTTTGTATTAATTACTAGGTGTGAGACCCGTATATTATACGGGTTGATTTAAAAAAAAATTAAACATTAAAGTATAACATAAAATATTTTTTAATGTACAACTTTAAAATAAGAAATAAAGAAATGTATTTATTACAATTTAATATCATATATATGATATTCAATACTTTACATATATAAGTATATGACTTTAATTATAAAATTTGAAAAAACCAAAAATTGACAAGTGGATAATATTTATTTCAAAAATACCACAAAATGACAAGTGTCAAAACTCATGAGAGATAGACATGTGACAAAAAAAAACTTCATTTATTAAGGAGGATAAATAAAGGAATAGTCGAATAGATACTGCAAAATCTTCACATATTGTTATGTCATTACGTATTCTTTGTAGTTTGTAGCAAACATAAACCATAAGCTTTTGACTATTTTTAACAACTTATAAATTATAATATGTATATTCGAATGCAACTTCCTATAAACAAGTTTGATTCATACACAAAGCTAATATTGAGCTATGATTTAGTTGTTATTTATTTATCATTAGGTGCGAGACTCGTGTATTACACGACTGATTTAAAAAAAAACATTAAATTAAAGTGTAAATAGAAAACATTTTTTAATGTACAATTTTAAAATAAAAATGGAATAAACGTATTTATTGCAATTTAATATCATATATATTATATTTAATACTTTACATATATAAATATATGACTTTAATTTTAAAAATTGTAACAAACCAAAAATTGACAAATGGATAATATTTACTTCAAAATACCACAAAATGACAAGTATCAAAAATCATGAGAGATTGACATGTGGCAAAAAAACTTTCATTTATTAAGGAGGATTTAAGATATATGAACTATTTAAGAACACATCATAATATTAGGAATAGATTTAAAATAAATAAGCTTATTAAAGTAATTAACTTTTTATTTTGTTCATATTTGGGTAACTATCTTTTTTTTACACATCTAGGTAACGAATTTTTTGAAAGTGTTTACAAATGACCAATATTACCTGGTGTAGCAGGTTACATCCGATCATAAACGGTATAATGGTCATATTTGAACACTTCCAAAAAGTTCGTTACCTAGATGTATACAAAAAAAATAGTTATCCAGATGTGAACAAACCGAAAAGATAAGATTAAATTACACAAATGGTCCCTATGGTTTGGATTTTATGCGTTTGGTTCCTAACTTTTTTTTTTAACTCGGATGATCGCTACTATTGATTTTAATTGTTTGTTTGGTCCTGTCTTACCTCAAAAGACTATTGTGTCCTTTTCAATTTCCTTTTTAATGTTTTTATCATACTAATCAACAAGTTAATACATCTTAGTTATCATCGTACAACGAATGAGAAGACAAACGGGGCAACAAGTTGCGCCGCTAAGCCTTTTTGTATGGTACAACCAATTATTTTGAAGACTACATCCATATATCTAGGGGATATAACATTGTTATGCATGATCTGTTGTACTCCACTAACAAGCTCGATAGCATCCGCCGCAAGAAAACCAAATGTATCAAATGAAAATTGTATGAGCACGTGTTGATTTTCCATGCACGGTTTCTCATGTTTGGTGACCTTGCATGTATCAACTTTTAATGCAGCTTGTCCCGTTGTGAAACCTTCAACCCTCAAGCCTATGAGAGGGGATACCCCCGTAAGGTCCACACATGCGTGTTTCCCTCCAACTCATCCAAAAATCAAAACGTCAGCCGGTCTAAGGGTTGACCTTCCTTTTATCATATCAGTCAGGAAATTCACAATAACCTCTTTCTTGGCGGAAACCCCAACACACTTTAATATGTTGACCAAACATATCTAACCCTATCGTGCATGTATTTGAACCATGAGAGTTCTTTGCAATGATTTGCATGATCTCTAAAATAGTCCAAACATGCCTTGCGGCACACCAGACATATCTCGTCGGCTGAGAATATTGAAATCATGAGTCGATATTTAAGGATGGTATGATACTCCACGGGAGACATATGTTGGACCAACCCATCTATAGATATAGCTAGAAAAAAAATCTTGAGCATGTGGTGCATGTAAACATTGGAAAACTGTTTTTTGTCGAGCCGTCATGTGGAAATGCACTTCCATCTCTTGGCCAATTTTTTAATTAATTTTCTTATTTATGTATTTATTTTTTTATATATTTGAAAAAATTAATAGACCCCACATATCTATGTCTCCTCACCCTATACCTGAAACCACATTTGAAAAATTTAAGCTGGGTCCCACCAGTCATCATCTCATCTCTCATCCTCCTCAACTTCCATTTACTTTCCATCTTTTGTGACATCGACATTTTCATTGTTCCTTTTTTTTTCGGCCCTTCAAATCCGACGAACCAACACCACAACCCGCTATCTCTTCATTGAATTTTCCACCACCACAACCTAATAGAAGGGTTGTGGTATTAGTTTGGCGGAATTGAAGGACCGAAAAAATAATAAATGATGAAGACGTCGATGTCATTAAAGATGGAAATGAAATAGAAGTTGAGGAGGATGAGAGATGGGATGGTGACCTGTGGGGCTCAGCTTAAATTTCTCAAATGATGTTTCAGGTTTATGGTGAGGAGATACAAATATGTGGGGTCTATTATTTTTTTTAAATATATTAAAAATAAATACAAAAATAAGAAAATTAATTAAGAAATAAATTAAAAAGGGCACAATAGTCATTTGTGGTAAGACAGAGACCAAACGTACAATAAAAATAAATAGTAGGGATCATCCGAGTTAAAAAAATAAGTTAAGAACCAAACACACAAATTACCCAAACCATAGGGACCATTCGTGTAATTTCTTCTTACCTTTTCGGTTTGTTCACATCTGTGTAACTATCTTTTTTTGTACACCTCTAGGTAACAACCTTTTTGAAAGTGTCCATATATGACCATTATAACCGGTTATGACCAGATGTAACTTGCTACAACCGATCATAATGATCATATGTGAATACTTCCAAAAAGTTTGTTACCTATATGTGTAAAAAAAGATAGGTACCCAAATGTGAACAAACCAAAAAATTAATTACCTTAATAAGTTTATTTCCATTTAAAATATAACTACATAATCTACATTATACCTCGTATGAAGAATATATTTAAAATATAATCAAATTATACCACATGATTATATGAAAATTACTTATGTTTATTTATAATTATTAACGATTTGCATGTTTATAGATGAACTATTAACTATGTTCATTAAATGAACATGACTTATTTTCAAATGATAATGTAATATAATTTGGTTATGTGTTAAATTTATCCATATGACGGTATGAGAATGTATTTTAAAGTTTTTTCTTTTATTATCCGTAAATTTTTTTAACTAATTAACTTTTTTTTTTGTATAAAAGAAAATCCGGTGATCACTCTGTAAAAGTGCATCTTCTTAAGAGTCTTTTTGTTACAATAGTTATATCTTAAATTAATTTTCATGTTAATTTCACTTTTTATATAATTTTTATGTTGTTTTCTTATATTTTGGTCATTTTATCAAATATATCAAGTATTCAAAAAAAAGTTATCATTATATATATATATATATATATATATATATATATATATATATATATATATATATATATATTAAAGGAATGCAAGCTTAGGAATAGTGAAGTTGCGATTTTTTGGCATACTTGGTCCCTGTACTGGCCAAGTTTTGACAAAAATGGTCCTCTCATTATCGTTTAGTTGTTGTTTCCGTATTGTTTTTGTACCTGGACATTTTATGGAAATATTTACATTCTTGTATACACGTGTTGATCATCGTTTGGATTTATTCGCTTCCGGATCCTTCCTACCGCCTCCTTATCAAATATATTTACTCAACCTTATTAAGAAGTTTCTTCCGCTCGACTCTTCATCTGGGTTTACAACTTCATCTCGATTATTCTTCTCCTGTTGATCCTTTCTCAGTCTGGGACCGACATGGAGCAATGTTGTCACACCCGCTCCACTTTCGATTTTATTCACTAAAATCAGGCATTTTCAGATCAAGCAGTTTTAGATCGGTCTCATCGGGTGCGTTAACAAAGATTTGGAATTGATTGCGACAAATTGGAGGACATCGAGAGGCAACCACACATAGGTTTGGCTTCTCCGTTGATTTCTGCTTTGCCAGCGCAATTAGTTTGGTTCATTCAAAGAGCAGTACGTTCCCATCACTCTTCTTTTCTCTGTAAATCCTCTATTTCCTTCCTATGGTTTCTTTTTTTTCTTTCCTCCAGAAGATTTAAACAACTAACAAGATATGGACAACTAACAGGTGTGAGCCCTGTCCACTGCCGATGTGGATTGAATCGATGGTTCGTTTCATTGTTATTATATATATTTTTGAATTTAGGGAAACCCACCACATCAGTTGCTTATCTATTTCAAATTCTTTTATGCCACATAAATGGAAGGATGTTCATATATTACTGCAATTCGAACACATTTATATGATTTATGAGTTTATGATTTTTTTTTTATTTTTGAGATTTTTCTATTGGAACTAGTTTTCAAGTAGATGTCAGTTCCAAAGACTGGCGTATTTCCTTACATTAGTCTAATCAGGTAAATATTTCCTTGGTCGGACCTTAGTTCTTATTCTTGGGTGTGAGGCCCATTTGACCAATTTTGAATTTTTTATTTTTTTACACGGGTGGAAGCATAACATCATGTTTTCAGTTATTCATGCTCCATGTTAAAGATTTCATCTAAATAAGCCATCTTAATCATTCAGTTTGCCACACACAGCAGGTATTACCCACTCTGCCTCTGTGTGTTCAAACCCACTCTGCCTCTGTGTGTTCAACGAAGCTGGACCACGAATTTAATTTCAGATTTTAACTAAGATAACATTCAATTTGGATTGTACCACCAATCTTATTGCATCCTTTGGTTAGATTTTGAACACTGATTTAATTTTGCAATTTTGTTTTCTTATGTTTTGTATTTGTGTTTCAGGTTGATTTTGGAATTCAGCTTTCATGTTATTAAGCTTTAAAACCAGATTGTCTTTCCATGTACTTATTCGAATTTGAATCAAAATCTATTGAATGGAATGGAATTGGATAATATAGATGGTTTTTCATTATTGTTTGTTGTTGATAAGTTGATTAATGATTATACAGGTTCAGTGATACAACTGTTACCAGGTCAAGTTGGTTTAGTGTCTGGGGATCAAATGTTGTCAGTATGGAGATATGTGGTTGTTGGGGTAGCTATTGCTGCAGCTATTGTGGCTCCGTCAACCGACCCGTTGACTCGCTTTCTTCTGGAAATGATGACAATCCAGTAGCACATATGAATGTTGCTGAATAGCCTCTTGCAATTGCAATTAAGGAAAAGGTGATTCAAGCTACTTGATGAGTGCTTTAATCATTTTGGTATTCTTCCCTTTATTACTAAATGGACTTAATGTGCACGTAACCCAATACTTTAACCTATATATGAGTTCTTTAATATTTTGTTCTTTGATCATTTGTTTATAACTTTACTTCAAATTATGCAGAAGAGGTAGAAGAATCAAAAGAACTTGTCACTTTCTACTTAACTAATGGACCTGAACATCATGTCTCCCAGGTATGTTGAATTAACTTCATTTTACGCTTTCTCTCCTTTCTGAATCTCTAGACTCAAACGGAATACAACCGCAATTGAAACACTCTGCCACAACTTCACTTGTGCGAATGTTCCATCTTGTTCATGTTCATGTTCAAAAGTTATAAAAGTGTATTATATTTTCTAAGTATGTCACATCTAAAGATTGTCCGACAATAAAATATTGAGTCTAAGGATTTTTGTATCCAATTAAAACAACATTCACTAATTATGTGCATGGATGGGGTATTTTAACTATACAAAAAAATATGGGAACTTATTTACAAAAGGTACAAGAATATATAAGGTTCTATAATATAACATTTAGTTTAAATTAGAAAAAAATGTCGTATTTTATTCTAGACAAGAAATTATATCTTTTACAAATATATTTATTGTATAACCAATTAATTATCTATAAGAAGTTCATAATATTAAGTGATTGTTTTTAATATGTTTACTTTTTTATGATCTCATAAATAAATCTGACTATTAATCAAAGATACGTCACATGTTATATTTGATAAGTAAAGTTAATATGTAAAAAAAGCGTATGTGCTCTTCAATTTTCAATGGTTCTTTTATGTAAACTATCAATTGCTGAGATTATATTCTATGAAATAGTTTAAGAAGACTATTTGATTATTTATTAAGAATTTAAAATATAAATCAATAAACATAATGTTCTTACTCAACTTATTCAAAACCAATTTCATGTAGAAAGTAGAGTTTGCTAAAAAACTCATAATAATATTACGAATGATAGAAAAAAAAATTCTTGATACAATATAAATATAAATGTAACTATATAAGTTATGTCAAAACCACCACAAACGCTTAAACTCAATATTTATGTATAAAGGTTATTTTCTTCATAATACTTTTCATTGTATATAATAGATATTACTTTTCTATCTGTATATTCTGACATATGTTCAACCTGTATTTTACCCACTTTACTATATGAATATTGTAACTTTCTAGTATAAGTATGGAATTGCATCTTCTTTGCTTCTATTTTTTTGAACAACATTCGATCAGTCATACGATTCTCCCTTTTGTTCTCCATGAGTTTTTTGGCACACTAATAATGCAAATAACACCCCAATTGGTAGCACATCTCCCTTTGGTGCAGAAACAGGGGGTTCCATTTTTGGTGTCGCTGATGGGAAGGGGCAATTTCATAATTTTGGTACAAGGGTATGTGTAACATCCAAAATTTCAAACCAATTTAAACTTTAAAAAGACATGTCAAGTTCATCAAAATATTACAACTTTGTTTTTTTAAAATACTAATTATCAGAGTTTTCCCAGAAACATAAACATAATAGGAGGAGCTGTATGATCACGTCTTTGCCTTGTCGCGATTCTCTGATGTACCTGAAACAATAAACTGAAACTGTAGGCCCCAAAACTTAGTGAGTTACCCCCAAAATACCGATACACATACAGTCCACATAACCATGTCAACAATAACATATCATAACGAACTGAACAGAACAGTATATAAGGGTCCACAGCCCTACAGACTGCAATACTCACGAGCCCACAGTACGAGTCTCCCTTAGCCCGTAACTGGAATGCCCCTGAGCCCACAGTACGTGTCTCCCTTAGCCCGTAACTGGAATGCTCCCGAGCCCACAGTACGAGTCTCCCTTAGCCCGTAATTGGAATGCTCCTAGGGTTTGTTGGCTACCGCATGAAGCAGTACAACCTCAACCCATCCCATATAACAAATACATAAATCATAAGAATCGAGCATGCAGTAATCATATAACATCATAGGTAGTCCTACAGACCCACCGAACAGGCATAACCACTAGCATTCAACACTAAGTTATTCTCAGCATCTAACGCAGCTCAAGGAAACAGATCAAATGGGCCGGCCTTGGTGCCTTAGACCCCTTAGTATAGTGAGGAAAACTCACCTCGTAGATGTCAACTCGGTAGATAAATCCCAACTCTCCGATCACTTGCCAAGGACTCCACCACCTATTACCATGGTACGAATATACTCATAAGTCCTCATCCTTAAAAAGTACTCCATAAACCAACTAGTTAACCCCATGTCAATGTCAAAGTCCTCAGTTAAGGTCAACAGTCCTTGTTGACCTCAATTCGTTGAGTTCAGTGAAGCACATTCCAACTCGCCGAGTCATCGGGGTGACTCGTCATGTTTCGTCGATTCTCGATCAAACTTTAAGCCCACCCGTTGAGTTTCCTCCTTGCAACTCGACGGATACCCATGCATACATATCCTGGAGAAAACTCATCCGACTCGCCGAGTTGTTCTTCAACTCGTTGAGTCTTATGGCAATCTTTATCGGACTCGCCGAGTTGTTCATCCAACTTGTCGAGTTCTCGGCCATCTTCATGTGACTCACCGAGTCAACCTTGCGACTCGTCGAGTCCATTTAGTCCTTTTTCCATACAGACTTGTTTTGAGCCATGTAGCGGCTCCAAATCACAGATCCAAGCTTCTAGGGCATGTTTATCACGTAAAGTTTCAAACTTTACGTGCATGCAAGGTTCTAAAGGCCCTAAATGACCAATATATGCTTCCAATGGAGCTTTACACCTTGGGAGAGTCTCATTCTTGCACAAGATGGAAACTTTATGTACTAAGAAGCCCAAAGGAGCTCAGTTCTGAAGTTACAACTTCAGATCTGAGGTTGCAAAGAAGAATAGCTTCCAATCACACTATGAAAACCCTAGAATTTGTCCAAAGAGGGGATATAGAATGAATGAGGTTAGGGTAACGATTTATACCTTCCAGAAGATGATAACTACAATAGATCTCCGGTCCTTCAAGCTCCTTGCTTCTGAATGCTTGATCTCCAAGCTCTTTTCTCCAAGAAAATCCTCCTCCAAGCTTAAGAATGCACAAAATGAGCTCACATACAATTATGGTTTTAGAGGGGCAAGAAGCAGTGACAGGGAGGCTGGGGGATGGCCAATGATCCTTAAAATAGGGTGAAATACCCCGAAATTTAGGGTTTCATCTGCCAGCTCCTACTCGTCGAGTCCCTTTATGGACTTAGTGAGTAGGTCACTAAATGTGCGATCCCACCTCGCTGCCACTCGACGAGTAGGGCACCCTTAACTCGTTGAGTAGGACTTAAACCAAAGAAATTCTAACTTAAATCAATACCTGAGAATCAGGGTGTTACAATTCTCCCCCACTTGAACTAGTCATCGCCCTCGAAGTCCTCTGGAACAAACAACGATGGGTAGTGCTCGCACATTTCTGCCTCCGGCTCCCATGTCCACTCGGATCCCCTTTGATGCTCCTATTGCACCTTTACCAATGGCATTTCCTTGTTCCGCAAAATCCTTTTCTTCTTCTCTAAGATGGCCATAGGCCTCTCCATGTAGTTCAGGCGCTCATTGACTTGAATATCATCCAGCAATACAACTGCCTCCTGGTCCATGATGTACTTCCGTAACTGCGAGACATGGAACGTGCTATGAATCCGGCTAAGCTCCTCCGGAAGCTCAAGCCTATAAGTCACTTTGCCAACCCTGGCAATGACCCTGAATGGCCCAATATATCGAGGGCCCAATTTCCCCTCTTCCTGAAGCAGATCACACCCTTCCAGGGTGAGACCTTCAAAAGTACCATGTCACCCACCTGGAATTCCCACTCGGATCGGTGTATGTCGGCATAACTCTTCTGCCGACTCTGAGCGGTCTGTAGTGGCTGCCTGATCTGCTGAATCTTCTTGGTAGTCTTCAAGACCACCTCTGTCCAGCCCATCATCCCTGTGACCAACCTCACCCTAACAAACCGGGGTGCGACACCTCCACCCGTACAACAGCTCGAATGGCGGGGCGCCAAGGCTAGAATGATAGTTGTTGTTGTAGGCGAACTCTGCAAGCGGTAGGTGAGAATCCCTACTCCCACCGAAGTCAATGACACACGCCCTCAGCATGTCCTCGAGGGTCTGAATAGTCCGATCCCTTTGGACGTCTGTCTGCGGGTGGAATGTTGTGCTGTAGTGCAACCGCGTGCCCAACTCCTCGTGAAATTTTTGCCAGAAGCGGGAGGTAAACCTGACATCCCGATCAGAGACAATGGAAACGGGTATTCCATGGCAAGACACGATCTCGCGAACGTACACTTCGGCCAACTTTTCGGCCGACTATCCTGCACGAATCGGGTATTCTCAACCTTGATCCTCTCTAACTTCTAATTCTCCGGTCGTATGCCCTTTACCTGGGCATCTCTGATCAAACTCACAAGCGGAGAATCCACCGCTATCCTCATACATACCGCAGGGGTGGAAGACCCAGTGGACTTGTGGCTCAAAGCGTCCGCAACCACATTTGCTTTACCAGGGTGGTAAAGGATCTCACAATCGTAGTCCTTGACTACATCCAGCCACCTACGCTGCCTTATGTTCAGGTTCGGTTGATCCATGATATGTCTCAAGCTCTTGTGATCCGTGTAAATGGTACAGCGGAGCCCATAAAGGTAGTGTCTCCATATCTTGAGGGCGAACACCACCACCCCAACTCCAAGTCATGCGTAGGGTATCTCGTCTCATGCGGCTTCAGCTGTCGTGATGCGTAGGCTATCACTCGTCCCTTCTGCATGAGGACCGCTCCTAAACCTGTGATGGATGCATCACAGAACACCACAAAATCCTCCACTCCCTCCGGGAGTGTCAAGATTGGTGCCTCACACAAGTGCTGACGGAGGTTCTCAAACGCCCTCTACTGCTCGGGGCCCCACCGGAAATTCACCCCTTTCCTCGTCAGACAAGTGAGGGGTACTGCAATCTTGGAGAAATCCCGTATGAATCTCCGGTAGTATCCTGCCAGCCCCAGAAAACTCCTAATATCTGAGGGAGATTTCGGGATCTCCCACTGCATAACCGCCTCGATTTTGGCCGGATCGACCAAAATCCCCTCCTGGTTAACGAGATGTCCGAGGAACTGGACCTCTCGCAACCAAAACTCGCACTTCGAGAACTTGGCGTACAACTGTTCTCGTCTCAGGACTCCCAATAACTCTCGCAGATGCTCCTCATGCTGCCCCCGGGTCTTGGAATACACCAAGATATCGTCTATAAACATTATGACCAAGCGGTCAAGCATCGGTTTGCAGACTCGATTCATCAGTTCCATAAATATTGCTGGCACTTTGGTGAGCCCAAACGGCATCACCACGAACTCGTAATGTCCATAACGAGTTCGGGACGTGGTCTTTTCCACGTCCTCCTTTCTGACCCTAACCTGATGATACCCAGACCTCAAATCGATCTTGGAAAACCAAGATGCGCCCTGCAAGTGATCGAAGAGGTCGTCTATCCTCGGGAGTGGGTAACGGTTCTTTACCGTAATTTGTTCAACTCCCGGTAATCAATGCACATACCGTCCTTCTTTTAGACAAAAAGAATCGGCGCTCCCCATGGAGAGCTGCTAGGTCGAATGAACTGCTTGATGGGTTTTATGCATAAGAAACAGTCCTATGTGCTCATACAAACCCTAATGCTTGGATCTAGGTTTCTCTATTGTACATGCTTTGAATCCAAGACTAATAAACTTAGATCTAACATATTATAAACTGAATTAGGGTTTATAGAATCACCTTTGATTGTTATATAGCAATAACAATCAATTCCTGGCTTGGATTGGCCTTAGAAAGCTTAGTGCCTCAAGTGCTGCACCTCTAATGGAGTCACAAACACCATATGCAACTTGGATGAAGAGGAGAAGAAGAGAGGCTGCCCAAAAACGGCTGGAAACCCTAATGGAAGACTTGTCCAAGTTTTTGGGGCATAGGGGCCCTTTATATACATGTAGGCTATTAGGGTTTACAACTAGGAAACCCTAATATGACTGCTTAGGCCCTAAGCAGCCCATGGACTCCTTAAACATATCCCTTGGACGATTTCTAATGGGCTTCCCATAGAATTCGTCCAACCTATATATTATTAGGTGATCCATAGCCCAATTATAATTATCTTATAATTACAACTTCAGTCCCCTAAGTTTAATTAATCCCTTTTAGCCACAAAATTAATTATCAATTAATTCTTGACTAATATTAATTAAACAATATGATTTCTCCTTTAATATATTATTCTCATAATATATTAATAAATCATATTTAAACCTTTCTCTCCTTAAATCATCCTACATATTGCTATGGTGAAGGCAACCCAAAAGGACCATGCTCATAATCGGGTCAAGTACATACCAAAATAGTTATGGACTTAGACACTAATCCAACAGTCTCCCACTTGGATAAGTCTAATAACTATTTTCCGTACGACTTCGAAACCTGATCAACAATCGTAGCTTTCAAAAGCCGCTGTCAACTCTGATCTTATCAGATAGCGTGTCCTCTAGATAAGGGATTATATATTCCTCCATTCTCAAGATATCGTATAGACATAAGACATGAATTTCAATCATTCTCTCTATACTATTTCCCGACTTCCGATTTATGACGACTGACAACAGACTACAATTGAACACATCAACTTAGTCTCGGCTTGGCCAAGCTCTTAGGTGTCATCACTAAATCATCGAGAGGCCCATAGATATCGCTTTTATCCCACTTTGGGTAAAAGGAATGGATAAACTTCGACTCAAATGCTCGCTTCCATTTATTGATCGAATCACACACAACGATAAGTTTTATAACACCAAGTTACTGGTGCGTTTACTTATTATCAATGTGTAACCGACCAACAAATAACAACTCACACGTCTCAGTTTCAAGAATATACAATATTATCGTCTCACTAATCACTCGTGATAAATCCATGAAGTGATCCAAGTGAGCGTGGGTTTAATCCAATACTCTAATCTTATCAAAGCACTCATGAATTCTGCAGCAAACTTGTGCTATGTCTCAACGCTTCAGACAATCTACAGACAGATTCATGACAGTCTTTATTCATACCTACTCCCAACGTATGACCGACTGTGGATGTTTGAATAACCTAGTTATTCTGGAAGTCAAAACATGCAAACTGAAACATGACAATAATACTTAATCCTATATGGCCCCAAACTTGTGAGAGTAAATAAAACACTTCTATTTATCCACCATATTGATCACTCATTATTTATCATTTAATGTTTCGAATAATCAACTCATTACTTGAATTACAACAACAATTGTCCCATGCTCTAAGCATGCACACTTTGTTTCCTATGGTCCATGCTTTGTGAAATAGAACAATTGAAAAACTTTTCCAATGATTCTCATTTCACAATTCCTCAATCCCCATTATTAGTGTAAGAACACAAGGTTCTTCCACTACTAGAATATGCTAGATTCTAACATTTTACGCAACGATCCTTTCGTAAAGTCATTGCACAAAAGTCACCAAGACTTGGCTAATGAAATTACAAAGTACTTTCTTAGAAATTGTTACAAGACAATTCCATAGACGTGAAGTCTCACATTCAAAGTACATTCCTTTGAACATCCTTCTTGCATAAAGTTTTCTAATCTAGACACAGAATCTCAATATCCAACTCCCAATATGGAAACATTTCCACATTTGCCATATGACAGCTCATTCTTAATAGAATCTTATCTATTCATAATAATGTCGATATGGTCCATCCAATACCATACTTCCAACTACTCGCAAGCGACCAATCCTCAGTGAACTTTGGATCATCCTTTGATAGTTGTTTAATAATTTTAGTTAAAATCCATTCTAGTCCTTTTTCCCTCTTAATGTGCTAGACATTTGAAAAATTTTAGAATGGTAAATATTATAGCATTTGCAATCGATCCTATACCCGAAGCGTATGGGACACGATGCATAATGTCTTACATAAAGATATGATACTTTACCAATCTTTTTCCATAATATTTTATGTGTCATGTTCTCACAATTTGAACTATGAAGAGGGATGCCGTAATCATAATCGAATTTTAAGAACACACAATGTATCCTTTGACTGAAAATGTTAAAATTTCTCAATCTAAGCTTTAGATTTTGAAATGAAGTATAATATTCTCTCCCTTAATTATATTAAAACAACTTTTCAACCCATGCAACTTTGCAAATTGAATCTTTGTTTTTCTATAATTAATATTGCTAACTTGCAATACTCGCCATAATAATCATACAAGCATAACACTTATGCTCCCACTATCATGATGATTATTATCATATAAGCATAACACTTATGCTCCCACTAGCTTTGACATGTATTCAGAAAACAAATGAACTTTCAGAAAACAATGCCTATTGAATTTCTTAAATTCATATTTCTAATACCAGATGCTTCGATAAGCCTTTATCTAGGCTTCTTAACCTTATACACCTTTGTCTTAGATAGCTCATATGTGTGTTTAAACAATTCAGAACTTATGTTACTAAGTTCCAAATGTTGAAACTAATTGCCAAATCTCATAATTCGAACTATGGAAAGGGATGCCGTAACCATAATCGAATTTGAGAATACAATTTTCACAATTGCTATCTTCTTAAGATTTCTCTTAGTGAAAGCATTTCCTCACAGTCATTTTCATGAAGGAGGGAATCTTATGACACTTAGATTTTATGGTGTATGAGTTCCTATCCATGTGACTTTGCCAAAACCAAGGTTTGCGACAAATCCAAACTCATATGGACTGAACTTTCTTAATCTTGATTTCTTGCCCTATGGTAACACGAGTGCCCACCATGTCTTCCAAGTAGTTTAGTAACGTGTCCTTACATATCAATGTACTTTCCATCGACTAAGGCTCTATTATGCATTCAAATGAGAACTCATAGAACTCACATACGCAATTAACTCAATTGGAATGGCACAAAAACAAAATAATGTCAGCACGATAGGTTGTAAACCTCAAGTCGTGTGCTAGTGATGATCGATAAGGTATATTCTTGATTTGTTCTTGAAACCTTTCAAGACCATTAAGACTCCCACTGACTCCTTGACATATAAGATTCTCTTGTCAAGAAACATTTCTTGACAAAGCAAATATTCAAGAGTTAGTGTAGTTCTTATCAAGACAAAACACTTCACATAATTGGTCCTAGTTGGTCTTTGTCTTATCCAAGACAGCATAACTTACCAATTTCAAATGTGCAAGAATAAGAAAACATTTCCAAATTCCACATTTGATGAGTGTTATAAACCAACTTAAGACTTGTCACTCAATGTCACAATCTTGGAGTATGACTCTAAGACTTGATATTGGAACGAAGTATGATTGGCTCTTTGATTTAACCATTTCTACAATTCTCGATTCCTCTTCTTAGACATGCAAATGCACTAAGACTCACTTAGAGGATCAATTGAGATATGGTTCTTAATCATTAAGACTTCATCATAAAACACAATAAAAGGTACTCTCCCTTCTTCTTAGAATGGAGAAACTTTTATCTTTCTGCCTTCCTGATTCTTCTTATTCGTTCTGCTATTGATTGAAACTATTTCAGTTAACTCAGAATTATACTCAATCTTATAAGTATAACCATATTTACTAAACTTTAGTAAATTATGACGAATATCTTTGTCACTCTTGTGGTAGACTTGATCAATGTACGACCTAGTGTACTCGATCTCCTAGTCCTTCAATTGACACTTTGTCAAAGAATTAGTCTAAGTTTCCCAAATGTGAAAGTTTTTCATTCATCATACAATACACATTGCATGATTCCAAGTTTCTGTCCAATTGAAACTTGGGCGATGAGAAACTCTCCCTATTTGGTAAACTTTTGATATGTCCACAAATAACATAATTAAGAATCAAATCCATTATTGCTAATAATAGAAACATTCGAACATCAATTTTTCATACATGCCATTGCAAGGATAAATAAATAAGATAAAATCAAAATTCATTTTATAGCGGAAAAATTTTGTCCTTACAATGCAATTCAATTGAAAAACTATGTTATTACATATTTCTTAACAATCTATTCTAACTCCAAGTAGTGGCTCAAGAATCCATTCTTCAAGTAATGCGATCGAAATCCATTTCATCACGATTAGATTCAACTCACTTCTTCCCTTAAGCTTCCTCGCTTTTCTTTGATCCTACAAAACATCAAAATGTAATCTTATTACATCATGTATTAAGAATCTAGAATAGGAACTTAAAAGAGTTAGATAATGGATTTTACCTGAAGCAGAGCCATACTTCCTGACTCTCCCATCTCTTAGATCTCTCAGGTAGTTAGGGCAACTTCGTCTCCGATGCCCCTTCTCTTGGCAATAAAAGCAAATGGACTCCTTTGGCACAACACATCAGACAATCACATAATTAGTTCTTTCTGGACTTCCAATGTTGCCAGTGTCCATTGAAGTTTGGGAGTTTGATTCACCAGACAAATTTGCTTGATTAGCACGCCAAATCATTGCTGATTCAGCAGCTATAAGCAAATAGGTGAGATCAATAAGGGTCACGTCGTGGTCCATCATATAGTACTCTCTAACGAAATCACTATATGATTCAGGAAGTGACTGAAGAACCCAGTCAACAGCCAACTCACTTGAAATCTCGACACCCAACATGTTTAACCTATCAATGTGTGTTTTCATCTCTAAGACGTGCGCACACACAGGTTTCCCATCTTCATGTTTTCTTGCCAAAAGGGCTTGAGTGAGCTTGAACTTTTCAAGCCTTTGAACTTGTGGGTCAGGGAGAACAATTGGAGGAGGTGGAGGAAGTGAAGCATGACTCTCATTTCCTTGATCGTATCTCGGAACGTCATCTTCATTCGGAAAACTTGTTCCATGGGATTTGGGAAGACCATTGTAAGATTCAGACATCTACAAAACGGGAGAAAATTCAAGTTATGTTGATTAGAATTCTTGATGTAACACCCAAATGAAACATCAAGCCAGGTTCCAACACAATACTCTACAACCTAGAAGAGGGATGCCGTAATCTAGTTGCAGAATATTTGAAGGTAGGTAAATGACGATTTACCAATTTCCACCATAAAAAACGAAAAGGAAGATTAAGTTCTAAATGAATTGAAACTCCTAGATCTTTTGAGATTCATTGAACATTTCAATGGCATGTTTAATCTCGAGTATGCCCTACTATTTGTGACTGGGATGCCGAGGATCACAAACAAGGTGTGAATAACCATACGAATCACGTGGTGCACCCAATGCTACAATCACCTAATCAATGTGCCGGTTAGCCACACACGCTCCATTGATCTATGACAAACATCGAGTCACCCTTCGCTACCAATGTCATCCCTAAATTAGTGTGCCGGTTAACCACACACGCTCCACTAACGTTTGACAAGGGTACGAAGTGTAATTCCATGGGTTAGCATACAATTTCACATTTTGCCTAAAGTAACTATGATTTGGGAATTTGAAAAAGCATTTAGTTACTTTGTACTTCATTATACTTATAATGGAAGGTTTCTGTCCTATCCTACCCGTTCGGCTAACGACCCTCCACTAGTCAAGAGTGCGGTGGGTAAGAGTGGATACCCATTCAATCGCCATTTTATAGGCAATTTCCTTAAACACCCCTTATAGACCAGCTTCGTGAATGAGGCCTACTAACGGTAAGACTGACTGGTTACTCATACATATATAATATTAGACTTTTAATGTTATATATAGTATAGGGTGTATTTTACACTTTTAAAATACTAGGTGGTTTAACTTAGTAAATTATACTTTTAATTTAATTAAATGTAAACCAGAAACTTTATGGGTTTATTAAATCACCTTTAATTATGCACTTTAATTAATTTAATAAAACCATAAGGATGTAATTTGAACTTTTTCAAAATTAGGATTTTAGAATTTAGACCTTTTTCAAAATTAAACCTTTTAATCAAACAATTTAAATTCCAAAACCTGAGGGCAAGTTTTGAAACTTTTCAAAACATAAGCAAGAACATTCTAGATCAAAATACTAATAATAATAATTAACCAATTAATTAGTAATTATCTAAATATGACCTAATTTAATTTCTTGCAAGATAATCTATCAAATAATTCAAATAAATCAAGTTTATCACATAAGGCAATGATTATCTAATTAATTTGACAATTATCTTTTATTTTGGTAAGGATATCTTTTAAATTAAACAATTAATTTAACCTAATCCCTTAAATCCCCTAGAATTCAAAATTATGGGATGGGATATTCAAAATCTTTAATTACCAAATTTAAATATTTAAAGGATAATTACAAGATATGGCAATATCCAAATCCCTAAAATTTAGGATCTTATCTTGGGGGGCAAGGGATTTTCGAAATCCCTAGGGTTTCCTAACCCTAATTTCGAAATTTGGAGGCTAGGCAAAAAAAAAAAAATTTAAGAACCCTATCAAAAATCGCCAACTAGGGTTTTGCAACCCTAATTTGCGAAAAACACCATGCCTTTGGGTTTACATGCCATAAACCCTAATTTGTCAAATTCATAAAACATATAAGCATCAAATACAACTGAAACCAATCAAGGCTCTGATACCACTGATGGGTTTTATGCATAAGAAACAGTCCTATGTGCTCATACAAACCCTAATGCTTGGATCTAGGTTTCTCTATTGTACATGCTTTGAATCCAAGACTAATAAACTTAGATCTAACATATTATAAACTGAATTAGGGTTTATAGAATCACCTTTGATTGTTATATAGCAATAACAATCAATTCCTGGCTTGGATTGGCCTTAGAAAGCTTAGTGCCTCAAGTGCTGCACCTCTAATGGAGTCACAAACACCATATGCAACTTGGATGAAGAGGAGAAGAAGAGAGGCTGCCCAAAAACGGCTGGAAACCCTAATGGAAGACTTGTCCACGTTTTTGGGGCATAGGGGCCCTTTATATACATGTAGGCTATTAGGGTTTACAACTAGGAAACCCTAATATGACTGCTTAGGCCCTAAGCAGCCCATGGACTCCTTAAACATATCCCTTGGACGATTTCTAATGGGCTTCCCATAGAATTCGTCCAACCTATATATTATTAGGTGATCCATAGCCCAATTATAGTTATCTTATAATTACAACTTCAGTCCCCTAAGTTTAATTAATCCCTTTTAGCCACAAAATTAATTATCAATTAATTCTTGACTAATATTAATTAAACAATATGATTTCTCCTTTAATATATTATTCTCATAATATATTAATAAATCATATTTAAACCTTTCTCTCCTTAAATCATCCTACATATTGCTATGGTGAAGGCAACCCAAAAGGACCATGCTCATAATCGGGTCAAGTACATACCAAAATAGTTATGGACTTAGACACTAATCCAACACTGCTTGCCTAGCAGGTCCTGTAGCTACGATGATAGTTCCTGCATCTCTGGTGGCGCCAATCGGTACGACGCCTTAGCGATAGGGGCTGAGCCTGGCACTAGGTCGATCCTAAACTCGACCTGCCTCTCCGAAGGTATCCCTAGAAACTCCTCCGGAAACACATCGGCAACCTCCCTGACCATTGGTACATCAGAAACCGAAATCTAGTCTCTGACTCGCGTATCTACCACATACTCTAGATAACCCATACACCCATGTTGAATGTACTTTCGAGCCCTGGT
The DNA here is from genome assembly GCF_002870075.4 of Lactuca sativa. Lineage (NCBI taxonomy): Eukaryota > Viridiplantae > Streptophyta > Magnoliopsida > Asterales > Asteraceae > Lactuca > Lactuca sativa. The sequence continues at coordinate 220,644,131 of NC_056631.2, read as the reverse complement.
AGCTGAACAAAACCCAGATCCTACTCTGGTGCCCTCACCATATACAACCAGTTCTCCCCCACTTGGAGTTCGAACTACCACTCGCTGGCCCTCGCAATCAATCATAGCACCTAACCAACTGAGCCAATCCATGCCCACAATCACACACACCCCGAAAATCTCCAACTCACACCCTCGATAAACTGAAGAAGCAGAAACCCCGTGTTCGTTGGCGATAGACACTCGCAACGGACACTCTAACTCGCCCACTGGCGCACTGAACTCCCTACTAAAAGACTAAGATACGAAGGACCGACTTGCCCCTGAGTCAAATAAGACCATGGCAGGAAAAGAGTTCACCAAAAACGTACCTAATTACAAGTACAACAGATAAGCATACAACAGATAAAGAAAACGAGACGAGGATAGAAACATACTAACAACCACATCTGGTGTTGCTCTGGCCTCTTCCGCCGTAAGGTGGAAAGCATGACCCTGAGCCTTTGGAGGCTCTGTCCTGACTGGTCTCCCATCCATGATCCTCAACGTAGCTGGCGTTGCGGCCTGCACCGACTTGGTGGCAAGTAACGGGCAGTTGGCCTTCAAATGGCCAACCTGATCACAATGGTAACATAAATTCGTACTCGGTATCGGAGCGACCTGGCGAAAATCCTTCGCATTGTGCCCCTCCTTGCCACACCTGTGGCACCCACTACTGGCTCGATAAATCCCAGAATGAACCCTACCGCACTTCCCACAAGAGTGGCTCTGCTGACCCCCGATCCTAGTATCAGCGGTCTTAGACCGCTTTGGCACCAGGGCCGGCCGCTGCTCCCTCAGCTACAGCTCGATCTCTAACTCCCGCCGTCTGGCGGCCTCCTATAACTCCAGAAGAGTATCACATCGCTGGGTAGATACAAACTGTCGGATATCAGTCTTGAGCATACTCAGATAACGGGTCATCAGAGACTGCTCGGAAGCAAACTCTGGGCAGAACATCGCCCGCTCATTAAACATACGAGTGATCTCCGTCACCGACTCCCCATCCTGTCTCAAACTCAAAAACTCTTGTGCCAAACGTTCCCGCTCAACCCGTGGAATGTAACGAGCGCGAAACATATCCCTAAACTGCTCCCAAGTAACCGTAGCTCTCCGATCATCAGTGTACGACCCAGTCGTAAGTCTCCACCAGTCCTTGGCCCCGAACCTAAGCAGGTTCAGAGCACACTTGACCTTCTGGTCAGCAGGACACGAGCAGGTGAAGAAACACCCCTCCACATCTGAAATCCACCTCATAGCCTTGATGGGATCCTGCATCCCATCGAAAGTAGGGGCTTCGTGTTATCGAAGTCCCTGTACTGAAAACCCCTACCAACTCATCCCCCTGTCGTGGATACAGCTGCTGCAACGGCTGTCTCTGCAAGGGCTGCATAGCGCTCATCAAAATACTCCACCATGGCGGTCTTAATCGACCCGAACATTTCCGACAATTCGGCCCGGAACAACGTAGCAACCTCATCGTGCAGGATCTATCGGATCCTGTCATCCATCTCCTCTGGCCTCATTTGGCCGATAGTCTTCGGAGCTGTCAGTGTCGCTTGTCCGCCCTCTCCTGATCCTGATCCCGAACCGGATCCAGTCACAAAGCGCCTGGTCATCACCATTCTGAAACATTACACAAGGTATCAGATAACTCATACAAATAACTAGGAGCCAACCACTGACAAAAACCCTAGGGGTTGTGACTTCCTTGTTACGCGTATGGGTCCTGTGCTTTCAGTAGTACGGGCCCATACTACCTTCCACACCTACCCATATTTGTCCCAAGTATCATCACAATGCCCTAACAATACACGTGATCATATCGAGCACTCAAGCCTCACTCCTAAAGGAAGGCTAAATGCCTCGAAGTGGGAGGACTCATCCCAAACATCCTATCCACCCACAAAACTTCCACCAACCCTGCAGCACCAGTGTATGCTAGCCATACATAATACTGGACCCCATAGACTTTCGAATATCCAATCCTACCCTAAGCTCCCAATCAAACAAGAACACAACATAAGGCTAAATCAAACATTCTCAGGCTATAAGATATTAATTATGTATAACCATGTTGCATACACTAAGTAACTACAATAATGATGTCAATTTCATACAAAGGAAACCCTAGGCTAGAAGGCATCATATATCAGACAATTCTATCATGCAATTCCTTAAGATCCCTAGCCTAGAACTAGCATGTTGTTTTAACATATCACATAAGCCAATAAGTGTATGGTATTTTGGGGTCTACTTACTGGCTCAGGCTGATCGTACACCCTGTAACACCCAAGGTTCTGATACCAACTTGTAACACCCAAAATTTCAAGCCAATTTAAACTTTAAAAAGACATGTCAAGTTTATCAAAATATTACAACTTTGTTTTCAAAATACTAATTATCAGAGTTTTCCCAGAAACATAAACAAAATAGGAGGAGTTGTACGATCACGCCTTTGCCTTGCCGCGATCCCCTGATGTACCTGGAACAATAAAATGAAACTGTAAGCCCGAAAGCTTAGTGAGTTACCCCCAAAATACCGATACACATACAGTCCACATAACCATGTCAACAATAACATATCATAACGAACTAAACTGAACAGTACATAACGGGTCCACAGCCCTACAGACTGCAATACCCACGAGCCCACAATACGAGTCTCTCTTAGCCCGTAACTGGAATGCCCCTGATCCCACAGTACGAGTCTCCCTTAGCCCGTAACTGGAATGCTCCTAGGGTTTGTTGGCTACCGCATGAAGCAGTACAACCTCAACCCATCCCATATAAAAAATACATAAATCATAAGAATCTAGCATGCAATAATCATATAACATCACAGGTAGTCCTACAGACCTACCTAATAGGCCTAACCACTAGCATGCAACACTAAGTTATTCTCAACATCTAACACAGCTCAAGGTAACATATCAAATGGGCCGGCCTTGGTGCCTTAGACCCCTTAGTATAGTGAGGAAAACTCACCTCGTAGATGTCAACTCGGTAGATAAATCCCAACTCTCCGATCACTTGCCAAGGACTCCACCACCTATTACCATGGTACGAATATACTCATAAGTCCTCATCCTTAAAAAGTACTCCATAAACCAACTAGTTAACCCCATGTCAATGTCAAAGTCCTCAGTCAAGGTCAACAGTCCTTGTTGACCTCAATTCGTTGAGTTCAGTGAAGCACATTCCAACTCGCCGAGTCATCGGGGTGACTCGTCATGTTTCGTCGATTCTCGATCAAACTTTAAGCCCACCCGTCGAGTTTCCTCCTTGCAACTCGACGGATACCCATGCATACATATCCTGGAGAAAACTCATCCGACTCGCCGAGTTGTTCTTCAACTCGTTGAGTCTTATGGCAATCTTTATCGGACTCGCCGAGTTGTTCATCCAACTTGTCGAGTTCTCGGCCATCTTCATGTGACTCGCCGAGTCAACCTTGCGACTCGCCGAGTCCATTTAGTCCTTTTTCCATACAGACTTGTTTTGAGCCATGTAGCGGCTCCAAATCACAGATCCAAGCTTCTAGGGCATATTTATCACGTAAAGTTGCAAACTTTACGTGCATGCAAGGTTCTAAAGGCCCTAAATGACCAATCTATGCTTCCAATGGAGCTTTACACCTTGAGAGAGTCTCATTCTTGCACAAGATGGAAACTTTATGTACTAAGAAGCCCAAAGGAGCTCAGTTCTGAAGTTACAACTTCAGATATGAGGTTGCAAAGAAGAATAGCTTCCAATCACACTATGAAAACCGTAGAATTTGTCCAAAGAGGGGATATAGAATGAATGAGGTTAGGGTAACGATTTATACCTTCCAGAAGATGCTAACTACAATAGATCTCCGGTCCTTCAAGCTCCTTGCTTCTGAATGCTTGATCTCCAAGCTCTTTTCTCCAAGAAAATCCTCCTCCAAGCTTAAGAATGCACAAAATGAGCTCACACATGATTATGGTTTTTAGAGGGGCAAGAAGCAGTGAAGGGGAGGCTGGGGGATGGCCAATGATCCTTAAAATAGGGTGAAATACCCTGAAATTTAGGGTTTCATCTGCCAGCTCCTACTCGTCGAGTCCCTTTATGGACTCGACGAGTAGGTCACTAAATGTGCGATCCCACCTCGTTGCTACTCCACGAGTAAGGCACCCTTAACTCGTCGAGTAGGACTTAAAACCAAAGAAATTCTTACTTAAATCAATACCTTAGAATCGGAGCGTTACAGTATGGTTAATAATTAAGGAAGATGGTAGAGAAAAATCATGAAATGAGAATTGCTACCAATATTTAACCTTACTCCAACTTTTGTTGATTTGCTATAAACATTTATACATTATGTAATATGTGTTGTACATTGTTCCCTTTTTCATAATCTCATGATTGATAAATACACTCTGTTTTCGCTTCTAGATCTCATGGATTAAATAAATTAGGTTGTTATTTTGTGCTTTGTTTTGCATAATGGAAATCTAATATTGTGAAAAAAGTTATCTCAAAATTGGTTTTCAACATACTTTTCATCTTTTGATTTTGAAGATGGCTCGACTGATTCGATTATCAAAAGATGAAACTATGCTCAAACACGATCACCAACCACACATTACCTATGAATATATGACATACATAATCGAAAACCAAAAGACTAAAAGCCTGGTCGTAACCGAACCCCGTGGAGCGGGGTACCCCACCTAGTTATTATTATTATTATTAAGCCAAATTCTATAAAAACTAAAATAGTTTTTAATTTTTCACTTTAACCATTAAAATAATATTTTATTTTATTTTGTACATTTACTTTAATGGAAAAAAATAATTTTCTAATTTTTTTTGCAATTCATTACCAAAAAACATTAACAATGTGTTCGAGGCTTACTTGTTTTAAAATTTGATAACGATTCGTTGTGTGCTGCTTGTGAACAGGGAAAGTAACATCGACAAGCTCATCCGATTGTCATTGATTCTAAAGTCATCGAACATTTGGAACTTCTTCACATTGATTTATGTGGACATTCTACTGTTGAATATCTCAATAAGAAGAAGTACATATTGGCCATTTTTAATGATTTTCAAGGTTTACTTGGGTTTTCTTTCTTTGTTAGAAGTCTAAAATTGCTCAAGTGATGATTCACTTCATCAAAAACATCTAGTTAAGGTTGAAGAAGAAAGTTTGAAGAATTAAGAGTGACAATGGCTCAGAATTCAAGAATCGAATTCTTGATTCATTTGTAACACTCAAGTTTGGTAAGTTTCAGATTTAACCCTCTTTACTGAAAAACATTGCATTTTTGGTCCTTTAGCTAGTACGAGGGGTGTACTAATTGGTACGCTTGGCCTACTAGCCCAATGTCTTGGTTGTGCGACTTAACCACGTACGCAAGGCGTATGTGGAGTACGCATGACATACGTGAGTCTGAGTCAACTCCTAATTTTTAGGGTTTGCACCATATTTAAACCTTATGATAGCCTCATTTGGACACGTTTAGCCAGCCTCCATCCACCTTGGGCTCTTTCCGTACTGAGATGGTGGCCTTGATAGAGTCGCATTCATTGACCTTCAGGGAGTTCCGGGCATATGGGGCTCCAGAATACTACAGGGAGAAGGAGCCGATCACGAGCACATGATGGTTAGCAGATGTCGCTAACGTATTCCGCTCCAGTAGTTGTCCCGATAGGGAAAAGGTCAGACTTGCTTCATGTCTTCTCAAACACAAAGCTCGGGATTGGTGGGAGGAGGTAGGTCATGCTTTGGGAGGTGAGGCGATTGAGCCCATGTCATGGGATGATTTTTTGACTAGATTATAGGCTGAGTTTGAACCAGTGATTGAGGTGCAGCAACTGGCATGAGAGTTTCAGGATCTCCACCAGAATACTGAGACAATGGCTGATATCGTCGTGATGTTTTGTGAGAGGGAACTTTTGGTTCTGCAGTATGTGGTGGATGAGAAGATGAAGAAGGAGGGGTACCATGGGATTCTGAGGAGTGATATTCGACAGTTTGTGAGCCGATCTAGTTTCAAGACATAGGAGGATATGATAGAAAGAGTCAGAGAGAGAGATTGATATTGAGATGGAGAGGAAGAGGAAGCCGGATCAGGCTCAGGTTTTAGGGGGCCAGTAAAGAGGCCCAAGGTACATGATTCGAGATCGAGAGGCCAGCAGGGCTGGAGCCGTTGTGGTAAGTGCGGCAAGACGCACGAGGGAGCGTGCATGGTGGGTGGTTCGGGTTGCTTCAAGTGCGGCCGAATGGATCATTTTAGCAGGGATTGTACTGCTACTAACACCACCACCCCATGATCTGATATGGTTTGCTTTCATTACAGTCAAAGGGGCCACAAGAAGGCCCATTGTCTGAATGGGGCGGTGATTGATTGTGAGCACCAGTTGTTTGGATTCGACCCTCAAGCGGGGGAGAGTTAGTGGTTTAGGGAGAGAGAGCTCAACGTGGGCCGATTTTGTGTTCAACAACGAGGGCCAAACGCTATACTCAGTAGGGTTGTTCCATATTTTTCGCCTATGTTATGGATACCCGAGATAAGGGTAAGGTGGCCGTCGACGATGTGTCGATTGTGCGGGAGTACCCGAATGTATTTCCAGAAGATTTGCCTGGGGTGCCTCCAGAGAGGCAAGTTGAGTTTAGGATTGATATGGTTCCAGGTGTGGCTCCGCTAGCCAAAGCACTGTATCGGTTGGCTCATCCCGAGATGCAGGAGTTGTCTACACAACTGTAGGAGCTGTTAGAAAAAGGATTCATTTGATCGAGCAGTTCGCCATGGGGAACGCCGATCCTATTTGTGAAGAATAAAGATGGGTCTCATCGTATGTGCATTGATTACTAAGAGCTGAATGAGTAAACAGTGAAGAACCGTTATCCACTCATGAGGATTGATAATTTGTTCGACCAGCTTTAGGGTGCATCTTGGTTTTCCAAGATTGATTTGCGTTCGGGTTATCATCAGATGAGGGTTAGAGAGGAGTATGTTCAAAAGACGGCCTTCCGGATTCACTATGGTCATTACGAGTTCGTGGTGATGCCTTTTGAGCTCACTAATTCTCCAGCCGCATTCATGGACCTCATAAATTGCGTATGCCAGGCCAATGTTGGATCGGTATATGATTGTATCCATTGACGATATCATGGTCCATTCCAAGACCCAGGAGCAGCACGAGGAGCACTTGAGGGAGGTGTTGGAGACTTTGAGGAGGGAGAGACTTTTTGCAAAGTTATCTAAGTGTAAGTTTTAGTTGCACGGGGTGCAGTTTCCGGGGCACCTTGTCAACCAGAACGGTATTCTGGTTGATCCGGCCAAGGTCGAGGTCGTGATAAGGTGGGAGGTTCCGAGTTTTCCATATGAGATTCGGAATTTCCTTAATTTAGCAGGTTACTATCGGAGATTCATCTAGGATTTCTCAAAGATAGTTGTTCCTTTGACTTGGTTGATGAAGAAGACGGTCACATTTTGGTGGGGGCCTGAGCAGCAGCAACTTTTGAGACCCTGAGGCAGAGATTATATGAGGAGCCAATTTGAACCCTGCCAGAGGGTGTTGAGGATTTTGTGGTTTATTGTGATGCGTCGATCACGGGTGTGGGGGTAGTTTTATGCATAGGGGTCACGTCATCAGTTACGCATCGAGGCAGCTGAAGCCTCATAAGGCGAACTATTTGACGCATGATTGGGAAATGGGGATGTGTTTTTTTTCCCTCAAGAATTAGCAACATTACCTCTATGGGGTCCGTTGTACTATTTACACTGATCATAAGAGCCCGAGGTATCTGATGGATCAGTTTAACGCCTGCGTTTCCAGACTAGGCATTATTGTTGATGTAATAGTCTATGTTAACCCTTGTAACTATTTTTAAAGTATTAATGATGAAATATTTTAGTATTATGTGAATTATGTGTTTATTTCCTTAATTATTATAATTTAATGAATTAAGAATAAAATGGGCGTCAAAATTAAAGTGTGAGATAAGCCCGATGTCTTTGCATAAAGATGTAGTGGTTCAAACAAGGATTTTGGAGATATAATGAATGCCGAAATCCGAGTTATAACGAAGAAGTTATGAACTGTCGAAGTTTCGCGACAGAATTGGCAACGCTGAATGACGTAAAATGTGAATTTGAGATAGAGCGATATTTAGCCTTAGTGATCTAAACGAAAGTCGTAGAGTTCGTTAAACCAAGGGCGTTCATAAAAAGAACGCCCAAATCTGACTTTGTATGAGGAAGTTATGATTTTCCGAAGTTTTGACTTAGCAGTATGCAGCCCGAATACTCGATTTGAGATCGAGCGGTTTTTAGTCGAAACAATCTAAACGAGAATCGAAGATCTCATTATTATTAGTGCAACGATGAAAAGACAGACGAAAACCAGATGTCAGACGAAGAAGTTATGATTTTATAACTGAGTTTCCTGTCCCGACCTACTAAAAATAAATAATAAAAATAAATTTAAAATTAGCCAACGAAGTCTAAACGAAAGTTGTATAGCGTAGTCTCACCTACGCGTGGATATAAAGAACGTCAAAAACGGAGTTCGTATGAAGAAGATATGAATTTCCGAAGGTTTTAAATAATTAATATTTATTATTTATCTTTAAATCGGATAGTTATTCGATGGAGTCACTGATCCTATCCGAATTACGCCCAGCGTATAGCGAAACATGACCCGCCTCGCACTCGAGTGCTCCGAATGCGTAAGCAGTGACGTTTCCGAAGCACTACGCCTCGCGTTGCTGAGCATTGCCACTATATAAAGGATGCGAGGGTTGCCGACCTTTTTGCTCATTTTCTCTTCTCTCTCTCTCTCTCCCGCTTTACCTTGTTTTTCGTGCAAGAATCATCCCGAAGCCCCGGTATCATTCCCGAGACCCGAAGCAAGTCCCGAAGCGTCGAAGATCCCGAGAAGTAAAATTCCCGAGCCGAAGCTCTGCCTGCGAGGAACCCGGTTTTTGTGAAGATCTTCCAGATCTACCGAAGAATACTACTTCTACAAGCCGTAGTGCTGTCTGATCATCTTCTAATCAAGTGAGTGTGCATTCACTTTCTTCTAACACATAATTATGAAGTATTTTATACAAAATACGTGTTATGTGTATATTTTGTTAGTATATGTGTGAATGTATATTCACTTTCTTCTACCTCATAAATATTATTTATTCTCTATGAGATACGTGTTATGTGTATGTGTCTCATCTGTTGCTTGGAATATGTATTGAATGAGAATGCTATACAGGTTTTAAACTATGTATAAAAATATATATTTTTATCTACTAATATGTTGGGTAGAACATGGGTAGATAGATGATGTGTGATAAACAGATGAGAGGCCTCAATGTTGTTTTTGATTCAGTCATCTAGCGGAGTTTAGATGACGACCACAGACTTTTCTAGACAGTCATGTGGAATGCTAGCAGGCTCGCCACCTGTAGGTGTTAATGAACTTGGGTGTTCATTCGCTATACTCCATCCCCCTCATGGTTGCCTTATTTGACATATATTGTTGGGAAACCCCTGAATGCATGTGTTGTCGCCCCGATGAAATATTCTAAGACTAGGTCCCTTGTGTTATTTGTTTTAGGGACGTAAAGTGAGAATAACGGGAATGGGTAATTGGGTTATTGTTGGTTGATGAAAATAAATTTAATTACTTATTGTGGGTTGAAAACCCTATATGCTCACGAGGCTCCCAAGCCTGACCCACTCAATTTTCTTTGTATTACAGGTAGTGGTGCCAGAGCATAAGTTGGATGATTTGTCAGGATATTTTGGATTATCCTGTTGTTGTAAATAATTGTTGTAAGGTCTGTATTGAAATGTTTATGCTTTTGGTCTATTTATCGGGACATGACATCCCGAGTATTGTAGTATAATGAAAAATACATTTCTTTAAGAAATGATTTGGTAAATCTTATCTTTATCGTATTTCGTTTTAGGAACAAATTCCACAACTGTTTTAATCAAAGGATTACTCTGAAATTATTTTAAAAGCATAAATTAAACCGGTCTTTTCTGGCCGTGATTTTGGGGATGTCACAATCAGCCAAATCTGAATATGAGACAACACTAGTGGTTGGATGTGATGAAGGATTATGATTGTGAGATCCTTTACCATCCAGGGAAGGCCAATGTGGTGGACGATGCTCTCAGCCACAAAGCGATTGTGGCTCCGATCATGGATATATGTTTGAGGATGACTGTGATTACTTTGCTATTGGAGCGGATTTGTGAGGCTCGGATCTAGGCTATGAAGGAAGAGCACCTGAGGAGTTAGCGTATTGTGGGTCAGGTGGCTACCTTAGATTATGATAGCCATGGGTTGTTGACTCTTCATCGGAGGGTATGGGTTCCATATTGGGGTGATATGTATCATGTTCTGATGGAGGAGGCACACAAATCGAGATTTTCCATTCATCTTCGGGTGACGAAGATGTATCAAGATCTTCATCTAGATTATTGGTGACCCTGCATGAAGCGGGATGTAGCCTAGTACTTGGAGTTGTTCTTGACTTGCAGGAAAGTCAAGGTTGAGCATCAACGACCTCACGACAAGATGTAGAAGTTGGAGATTCTTGTTTGGAAATAGGAGGAGATTATCATGGATTTCATTACAAAGTTGCATCGGAATGTGCATAGAGTGGATACGATTTGGGTCATCGTGGATCGATTGACCAAGAGTGCACATTTTATCTCGATACAAGAGAGTATCTCTGCGGAGAAGTTGGTTTATATATACATCAAGGAGTTCATGGAACGACATGGGGTGCTGGTTTTTGTGGTTTTAGAGAAGGACGTTTGGTTTACTTCCAGATTTTGGAAGCAGATACACAACGAGTTGGGTACCCGTCTACATTTTAGCACGACCTTTCATCTGCTGAGTGACGGTCAAAGTGATGAGATGGAGTTTATAGGATATGTTGAGGGCGTGTGTTTTAGATTTTGGTGGGAGTTGGGATACGTATCTTCTGTTAGCGGAATTTTGAATTTTCGTATAACAACAGCTATCACGCAAACATTAATCGACCTCATTCTGAGATGATTTATGGGAGGAAATATAGGACCCCGATATGTTGGGATGAGGTTGGTCAGCGGGTCAAGGGGATTACCGAGGTGGTACTCAAGACCACCGAGTTGATCTAACAGGTTCATAATAGACTCTAGACAGCTCAGAGTCGACAAAAGAGTTATGCCGACAAGCGCCATTTAGATATAGAGTTCCAGGTAGGGGATATGGTTCTCCTAAAGGTGTCACCTTGGAAAGGTGTCATTCGGTTCAGAAAGTGGGGCAAGTTGGGACCTAGGTACATTCGACCTTTCAGAGTTTTGGTCTGGGTGGTCCAGGTTGCATATCGTTTGGATCTTCCTAAGGAGCTTGGTATGATCCATATCACGTTCCATGTCTCTCAGTTTCTGAAGTGTCTAATAGACGATATCGGTGACGATTCTTGACTGGAAGACGAAAACCTTGAGGAACAAGGTTGTTCAGTTAGTGAAAGTCCAGTGGCTACATGCAAGGGTTCTGAATGGACGTAGGAGCCGAAGGATGAGATGAGGGAGCACTACCCTAAGTTATTTGGAGAAGCGGACTTCTTGGACGAAGTCTGATTCAAGTGGGGGAGAACTGTAATACTCAAGTTTGGTAAATTTTGCATTTAACCCTCTTTCTCGAAAACATTGCATTTTGGTGCTTTAGCTAGTATGTGGGGCGTACTAAATGGTACTGTTGGCATACTAGCCCGATGTCTTTGTCGCGGGACATAACCACATACACAGGGCGTACGTGGAGTATGCATGACATATGTGAGTCTGAGTCAAACCTTAATTTTTAGGGTTAGCACCCTATTTAAACCTTATGATAGCCTCATTTGGACATTTTTAGCCAGACTCCATCCTCTTTATCCCAAAGAACGAAACCCTAAGTGTGTTAGTGATTTTATGAGGTTGATAAAGAGATTTTTGGTGTCTTATAGTGAAGAAGAAGAAGAGAAGCCCTTGGAGAAGTTGATTGAGCTTGTAGATCCATAATCACTTCCACATTTTCAAGATTTTTGAGGTAAAAAGCTTACACCTTTGTACTCTTTTATGCTAGATCTAGTTCTCGGAACATTTGTGTATCTTTTGAGTCCTGTGTATTAAAGGAGAGCTTTTGATCTAGTCCAGAGGCTATGGATGCAATATCTTAGCTCCTTTCAGTCTCCAAGTTTATAAAAATGTCAACTTTATGGTGCATTTGGACACATGCATGTGTTAAGACCTTTATTAAACTCTTTTTGTGCTCTTGAGCCCCATTAAGCCACGCATGTGTGTAAAGTTACCAACTTTACGTGATAAGTAGTCTTATAGAATTAGATTTGAGAATTTGGCTTGAAGTCTCAATGGATTAAGTGCTTAATGGAGTGGGGTGGCAAGTTGGGGAGTACGTTGGGCATACCAAGATGGTACGTTGCACGTACTAGAACCAGAAGGTGTACGCTAAGTGTACAAGCTGAGTACGCTCCATGTACTCAGCAGATGGGCTTTTTGGGCTTGCATTCTTGGTTTGGGCCATATGTTGGGTTTTATTCGTTTAGCCCTTGTTGGGCCATTAGACTTATAATTTAAGCTTTAAGCTAGTGTCTTCGGTTCTTTGGATTTTAGGCCCACGATGGGTTTGGTCCCAATTTGGAAGATTGGGCCATATTTGGGCCTTGGGTTGCTAATTAGAATTTGGGCCTTTATACTAGTTGAATTGGGTCTTGGTCTTGGTCTAGGTTAGATAAAGGGTAAAATGGTCTTTTGCCCTGATGATGGGCCCAATTGATTAGATTGATGGTTATGGACTGGGATCCAGTTATAAATTGGATGTTATTGTTATTGATAACGTAGGGATTTGTCAGACCAGCTGGCGGAGAGTTTATCTGAGTGATTCAACAGCTTGAGGTAAGTTTCCTCACTGTGTTTAGCGGGTCGAAGGAACCAATGCTAGCTCATGGTTATTTTGTTAGGATGCTAAATGTATGTGTGACTCTTGCGTGTGTTATGTGTTGGTATGTATACCGAGCGAGGCTCAATGTCGGGTGGGGCCTGATGATTGTATTATATGCTTATTGTCTTCGTGATTATCGCATGTGTTCATATGATTATATGTTTATATGTTTATATGCATACCGGGCAAAGCTCGACGCCAGGAGGGACCTGATAACTGACAAATTTGTATACCAAGTGGGGACCAATGTCGGGTGGGACCTCTTGATGGGTGGGGGGCCATCATATGTTTATTATGTATGGTATGTGGTATTTGGGGGAACTCACTATGCTTTGTGCTTACAGTTTTCAGTTTATGTTTCAGGTACTTCTGGTTCGAAAGGGAAGAGCCCGGGATGATTGCAGAACACACACCACCTTATTCCGTATTTTGTGATTTACTATGACATTTTATGATGTAGTGATACACTTTGATCCATCTTGGTTTGATGATGATGTTTTTTATTACCGTTTTATTTATTTAAAAATTAAATTTGTTGGTCTTATTTTTAGGATGTTACATCATTCTTAACTGAGTTGGGAAATTTGCATAACTTTTTGTCAACTTACACACTGCAACAAAATGGTGTGGTCGAAAGGAGGGATCGTTCTCTATGTGAAGCTACAAGGACCATACTTACATATGCGAATATGACTCAATATCTTTGGGCAGAAGTTACACAAAATTGTTCTTTTATTCGTCGTCGTTTCAACATCACACCTTATGAGATAACTAACAAAAGAAAGCCTAATGTAAAATTCTTTTGTGTTTGTGGGTGTGGGTGTTTTATAATGAATCTCAAGGACACTCTTTCTAAATTTCAGTCAAAAGCTTATGAAGGAATTTTCTTGGGATATTCGAACAATTATGTTGCCTATAGGGTGTTGAACAAATGAACGAGAAAGATCGAAGAAACTTTCAATCTTACTTTCGATGACTATTATGTCAAGCGAGTCGAACAATCATTCATACAAAAGCCTATCATTTATGTAACAAATGATGAGTCCAGAATCCTGAATTCTTATGATATTGATTATGATTTGCTTTTTAGAATTCCATAAGAGAATAAGCATTCAGATTATTCAAATGACAATCATAATCCTGAAGAATCGTATTCCCGATTGATGCTGAAAAACATGTTGATGACAATCTTATTCATGAGGAATCGAAGCATTCAAATGATTCTAATATTACAAGAGAAGAAGATGACACTCATTCCACATCAACTTCACAAGTGAATGTCGAATGAGTATCAGTTTTGACTGATTATCAAGTGGAGGGGGATCACTTGAGTTCGACATTACATAATGATAATCAAGATCAACTGTTGAGGGGGAGCATGTGTGAACAACATCTCAATTCGAGGGGGGCATGTGCTAGACCATGCTGATGTTGAAGGGGAGCATCTCAATTCGAATCCATTGGTTGAGGGGGAGCCAAGTGGATTGAATCCTGATAATCTAAATGTTTAAACTAATGAGTTTCATGATGCCATTGACAATCTTTCGAATGCATGAGAAGGTTCAGAAGTGAATGATGTATTTGAAGATGCACCTTTAGATTTTGATCCTGAATATCCACCAATGGATAAATGGACACGTAATCATCCAAATTAATAGGTTCTTGGCGATCCACATGTTGGATTCTTGAAACGAGCACAGATTCGAGCCAAAATTGAAGTGCTAAATATTCATCAAGAATATTGTATGTTTAACATGTTCATTTCGAAACTTGAACCAAAATTTAACATCCATGAAATTCGAGCCAATTTAAAACCTTTTAAATCATTTAAAATCATTCAGTTATTACAATTTTTTTTCAAAATAGTTTAAACATCAGAGTTCCCAGAATTCATATCCATAAATCGAGGAAGTGTACGGTCATACCTTCGCCTTCCCGCGGTCATCCGCTGAACCTGAAACAACAAATTGAAACTGTAAGCTCGAAGTCTTAGTGATTTACCCCCAAAATACCCATACACACAACAATACACATACAATAACAAACAACATACTATAGGTCCAATCATCCGTCGGGATGGAATACCCCAGGCCCCACAACCATCGGGTTGGAATGCCAAGATACTATGGGTCCAATCAACCATCGGGTTGGAATACCCCTAGGCCTTTAACCATCAGGTTGGAATGCCCACCTACTACGAGTCCAATCATCCTCGGGATGGAATACTCTCGGCCCACAACCATCGGGTTGGAATGCCCACACACAATACATATATAACAGATACTATGGGTCCAATCATCCATCGAGATGGAATACCCTAGGCCCACAACCATCGGGTTGGAATTCCCACATGCTATGAGTCCAATCATCCTTGGGATGGAATACTCTTGGCCCACAACCATCAGGTTGGGAAGCCCATAACCAATCAAACGTGTGCCCCTATATCAGATAACCATATAATAGTCTATAGAGACAACATACTAGGGTCCTATAATCCTCGGGATGGAATACCTTCAACTACCAATCAATCATATGTACATATAGCATGTAATCTCTTACCGACATACAGATAGTCAGACCAAACTACAGGTCACTACGCATACATGCCCCACAATGTAAACAATCTTTGGCTAAAGGAATGGATTCCACAACGGTTAGACTTAGACAAGAGCTGTGAAGCAGATTCCAACCCTTCAGCCTAAAATCCTTTAAACCATGTAAACTAGCACATACAGATAGTCATACAGACCTAACAGATCACTGATCATAACATCATCCTAAAACCAGGATACAGATCTAACATAGCATCACAACACGTAATCACAAGATAACCAGGATAACAACCCAAAGGGCTAACCTTGGTGCCTTAGAACCTTGAGTATAGTGAGGATAACTCACCTCGCAATGTCGATCTGAACTGAAGAATCGAACTCCCGAATCATTGCCTCACCAAAATCTCGAACTATCCAAATAATAAATACCAAGTCATTACACAACATAACAATCTTGACTAAGGGGTCCACACAATCCATCATGTCCATTATCTTTATTGGGCCAAGGCCCAATGCCAATTCCATAAGTTTGAAAGCCCTTAAGCAAAACCCATTATTGTCCCAATTTACCAAATTGGTACCAACTCCCTAATTGGGCCTCACCCAAGATCCATTATCAAAAATTGGCCCAAAAACATTATATTCATAAAGTCTAGCAAAGGCCCAAATCCAATTAGTCCATAAACAGCCAAAACCCGAAGCCCAATTGTCAAGGACCCAACAGAGGATGTACGCAGGGCATACTCCTCTGGTACGCAGGGCGTAGTCGTCCAGATGTTGACCACCATCAGGGTGGTCGACCCAGTACGCTGGGCGTACTGGATTTACGTTGGGTGTGTGATGTGTGCAAACTCACTTAGTTTTAAACCTACTTTTAATTATCAAATAACACACAAAAGGCAGTGAACCTATCAATTGCGGTATAGTTAAATAAGCATGGTATCGATCACAGGGAACGGCAAATTAAAATTAAAAACTAATTTTATCTAAGTTAATTAATAAGTAGGGGTTTTATCTAGTTTTACAAGACTAGAAACTTACTAAATATTACTTACTTAAAAACTAGAAAACAAAATACTAACTAGATTCAATAAATGGAAGGGAACTTCTGTTTAGTTCAACTTAGTTGATTCGATGGTTGATTTCAAGGTAATAGTGCAATGGATTAATTCTTTCGTTGGTTACCGATTCAAGTGATTAGATTCGCATTCACTACACTAATCCTTAGCAAATAAACTAACTTAAACAGTGGCCAGTTGTCTAATTTAATTAGATTTACTAGATTAATTATTCGGGTTAATTTAGACTTGCAATAGTTAACTAATTTAATCTTTTAATTAACTTCTTGTTGATGGTCATCACACAAGCTTGCACATGAATTTACTCAATTTTCTTATTAATTCTAGTTTCATATTCATTAATCCTAGACATATGGCATAGTGATCACATAGCATATGAGGTTAATAATCAATAGATGTTCATGCTAATCAATTATCTTCCTATTAACAGAAAATTAATTATTATTCACACACAAGGTTCTTTAGCAAGCTAAAATAACAAAAATTCACCAACTTAGAATTAATCCTACCAATCAATCAAACCATATTGTCAACTTTGTATCCCCAAACAGAAGTCTAAAGGTTTTAGCTCATAATTGAAGTAAATAACAGAAAACAAATAGAGTCAAATTGTTTAACCATAATGATAAAACAAAAGAATAAGTGGAATGATGAAATTTTGCCTCAATTCTTCTTCGGGATTGAATTCTAGCTTCTTTCGTCGTCTTCTAGGGTTTTTCTGCCTTCTCAATCGCAGCTAAACTCTTCTGAGTCGTTCCAGAATTCTCCTCTATCGTTCTGAAGAGTTATCTCTATATATACGAATTGACTCGTCGAGTCAGGTGGCGACTCGTCGAGTCCATCTCTCAGTCCCCGTATTGTGATAAGTCTCTGGGATCCCGAGTCATTATCTTCTCGATTCTTCGATCGAACTCGCCGAGTAGTCGACCCTACTCGCCGAGTAGGTATTATTTTTGGTGGTTTTCTTCTTTGTTCCATTCTTGATCTCTCAACCGCTTCTCTTGCTTCCTTCTGCTTCCGAGCTTCATTTTTGGACTGAAAATATAATTCAAACACTTTTAAGTACCTTTTGTCCATAAAATGAAATAATTTAGCTAATAAATGAATAAAAATCTATACTTAATATGAACTAAATATGCACATATCAAAATACCCCACACTTGACTTTTGCTTGCGCCCAAGCAAAACTAAATTTTAAAACATTAGAATCACATATGACAACTCCAATCTAACCCAGCCATTATGCCAAGACCGCAAGGCATGCATTTGTGTCTAAAATTTTTCCGAAGGACCTCCCATACTCCAAATAGTCACAATCCTCATAAACACTCGCCCACTCACCCCGAACTATGCTCATTTTATGCAACCCTCCGAATCCATCCGCAGAAAACCTCTTACCCTCAAGGTATTTTTAATTGAGCAACCCAAGCATACATAATCTAGAATTACACTTTTCGATACCACTATGGAGCTCTTTTGGAATTCTTCACTTCCTTTGATAATTTGATCTTTGATTTCTTTGAATTCACCACCTTTATTGATTTTTGGTATCTTCAACTTTTTGGATTTCTTGGAATTTTGATCTTTTGATCTTCACTTTAATTGCTCCAAAATTCTTACAACTTTTCTTGTAATTCTCTTTTTTTTTTTTCATGTACCTCACTTTTTTCACTCAAAACCCTACATGCTTAAGCAGGGGCGCTCAATCTCAACCTTTATTAGCTAATGATAACAATCTTCCTGGATACATTTCAGGTTTAGGCTGCTAAACATATTGCATCCCTCAGGCTAAGCAGGGTCATGTTTTTGTCCCATGATTTCACTGGAATAAGGAAGCCACAAATGCACTAGAACGTATATAGGCTCAACTAAACATTTGGATTTTCATGCAATTATCAACACAATTCTAACATGGAATCCTAATTTGCTTTTACCAAAATTTTCTAAATTAAGTCCTAAGTAATATTTTTGGTATGCAAATTTTTTTTAAAATTAATCTAAATTAAGACTCTAAATTTTCTAATATGTAACCAACCCCCTACCCCACACTTAATTAATGCAATGTCCTCATTGCATATTATGCATGATAAAAACATAAAAAGAGAATAAAGAGGGAATTGGAACAAACTCCCCTGGGATAGCAGTCGATAGGTTGGTCACTTTCATTTTAGCTCCAACTTCAATTGACTTTAGACATGGGAACATCTCATCCATGTCTTGGGTGTCAAAATCTCGTGTGGGTCGCTCCAAATACGCGGAAAAATAGTGTAAGATCTTCAGGAATCAATATGGGAAGAATAAATGGTCAAGTGGTACTCTTATCAGCATCAGATCAGCGGTCCCCTTTGTTTAAAAATGAATGACTCGTCGAGTCATATATGTGACTCATCGAGTATAAGTGCGGACATCTTCGTATGTGTGAGAATACTAGGCGACTCGTCGAGTCAGTTTAGTGCACTCGTCGAGTAGACCGCTGGACGAAAAAAATGGCATTCTGCATTTGTTCCAGCTTCCAATAAATCTTCAAAACTTTCTCCTCACTTCTGGACTTACTCGCTAATGTCCCTAAGGACCGGATTCGATACTTTGACTCTAATGCTTCCTTCTCTTGACTCTCTATCACTCTTATAACCCTTTTGACTCTAGAACTTTAACTCTCCTATGCAAGCATTCCTAATTCAATTCGGAAAAATAATCAAGGCAAACACACATTAAACAAAACAGTAAAAAGTCTTAACACATTCAAACAAACCAAATAAAAAACAAAAACATAAAAATAGAAATTGAAAATTGTCTAATAGAAACGCAAATAAATTAATCCTCCTCCTCATCATGATCTGGTGCTGCTCCACTTCCTCCCGCACCACTCCTTCTTGTACTAATCACCTCGTCCCACGATGGAATATACGGAAAGTTACCGCCATCGATATGCGGTATGTTGAAGTGATCGAAAAGCCGGATATGTGATTGATTGCTAAAATTGATGCCCCGCGCCATTTGATCTTGTAGCCGCCTCATCTCCACATTGTACCAATCCATTGGTACCTCTTCATTATCAACCGGAATCACCGGCGACTCTTCCTCCACATCCCGCTCCCTCCTCGATCGGACCCTCCTTCCCGGTGCTTCGGGACCAACTACAGGATCATCATGCGGGATAGCATAATGACCACCACCATAGTCTTCAATAATCCTGGCCCGCCGGAAAAGAATTGGATTGAATGGAGGCGTAGGAATCATCGTCATAAAGTTCCATGCACCACGGGTCATCAACCCAAACGAGTTGGCTAGCCGGGTGACAAACATACCACCATTAATTCGAGAAGTTTTGCGATCCTTGACCGCACCCTCCGATAGATATAAAGCCAAACACCATGGAATATTGCAAAACATGCCGGGTGTGATAATGCTCCATAAATAGAAGACATCAAGGTTAGAAACCTTGTCATCATCCTTCCTTTGGTTAATAGTGGATGAAATGAGATGATGAATAAGGCGGTGTGTAGGCGATTGAATGTTCCCCTCTTGCTCCAATTTCGGAATATAAACTTTTTTGCCAAACGTGTTCCACAACCCTGTGCTCGTAACTCCATCGGGAAACACCATGTAGGATTGCTCCAAAAAGGCCCGAAAGATATCTGTTGAGACCAAGGGCTGGTCATAAATTCCCAATCGACAGGCAAGGTCGAGCACAGAACATTGATGAAATTCACCCCCAAGGCAGAAACTGAAACTTGCTGGGTGATAACAATCCACTCCCCCGTGAAAGATACTGTGGAGAAGAACTTTAGGCATAGCTCCAAATACACCGGCTCTTGAATTCGAAAGACCCGACTCCACCTCTCACAAATCATCGTTTCTCCTTCGTGGGTAAACTCCTTTAAAAGATAAGGAGCTAACTCCTCTTCATAGCGTACAATTTGCAATCAATCCCAATCTATCCTATTGGGCACATATATTTCATTCTTCCTTATGTCGGCTAACTTCTTCTTCCACTTCCGCATTGTTGAAGCGGACTCAATTTGTGGGAAATTCAACCAAGGAAAGTCCCCTTGGTGTCCCCCATAACTTTGCCCCCTGCTGAACATTCTTTCTGCAAAACAAAGATACAAAACCCAGAAACATAGATTATAATTAAAAGACGTCATGCACATGTTCCCCGACTCGACTCGTCGAGTCCATGTACGACTCGGCGAGTCGCAAGAACTGCACGATTCAGTCGGCGGGTCGGTCTAAATTGGACCAGGAAATCTCAAAATTTCTTCCAGGGTTTTGTCTAGACATATGTATATAAGGTATTTAGGCAAGAATAAACATGCAAAACATCATAATTCATGAAAAATCGAAACCCTAGAAATTTAATAATTTTCAAAATCAGTTTTTTCTATGCAATTTCCATCATAGATAGCCTTAGAATCATGCTTTTAACAGAAAAGAGGAAGAAATTTGTTACCTTTTTTTGATGGAACTTGAAAAAAATTGAAGAACAATGAAGAGGAAGATGAATGCTTGAGAGGGAATTGAGAGAGAGGCGCATGGCGAGTGTGTGTAAAAACTGATTCTTTTAGGGTTAAAACCCTAGTTACCAGTTGTAAAAGTAATTTTTTTTTCTGTGAATAATACCGACTCGTCGAGTCGGGGTCAGACTCGGCGAGTCTGGTCGCGATGCCATTTTTTCTGAAATCTATATGTACTCGTCGAGTCATGGGCATACTCGGCGAGTCTCTTGCAAACAATTCATTTTTTTTAAAAAAATTCTTGTCATTTATTAAGAAAAGAAAATTTATTTCACCCCACACTTAGTCCATACGCACTCTCAAGCAGACATGTCCGATGATTTGGAATATTAAAATTCTAAAAAAAACGAAAAAAAATTTCAAACAAAACTCAAAAAGGTAAAAGAAAGCAAACTCTAAACAACGGGTTGCCTCCCGCCAAGCGCTTCTTTTTAAGGAGTCGTTAGCTAGACTCCTTCCCGTCTACGTCTCGTCATCTTCCAGCATTGGGAATGCACGCCTAGTCTCTTGTGGTTTGTACTTCGTTTTGTAAGCGTGAATCTTCTTTTTGTAAGCCTGTTTTGCTTCCTCTCTCTTCTTTTTCATAACATCATTCTCAGCTGCTTGGGCTTCCATTCTCCTCTTTTTCTTCTTCACCCCATTCGTTTTCACCTTCTTTTGCACTTCTTTTCCTTCAAACTGAATTACTTCGTATTTTGTGAAGGTGCGTGCTCTAGGTTTGGTAATGGATGGTTGATCAGCTTTCACACTCCTTTCTTTTGCCTCCCCTTCTTTTTCTGTACTCACCCCATCTTCAAGTGTAATTGCATTAAGACATGCTATATAGGCGTGTTGAACTTCCGTATCCATGTCTTCTTTTTCTATTTGTTCTCCTAAAGAATGAGGAAAAATATCCAAATCCAAACTATACAGAGGACTAGCAACAAACAGATCTAAATCGCCCAAGTTGTTTTCAAATTCGACTGGACTCGTCGAGTCCAGTAAAGTGACTCGGTGAGTCTGATCGTATTCCATCATTTCTTGGGTGTTTTCTGAGTCGGCTCCTTCCAGTAGCTTTTCTAACTCCTCCAAGTCCTTGTTAGCATCTCCATCCTCTCTAGAATGTAGCAGAAACTTGCTTGGATCTTCTTTTTGCAAAAGTGCAAGCTCTTTCTGTAGTATCTCATCCTCCAAATGGATAAATGAGATTTCTTCCTTTATTTCCTCTTTTTGCTTGGCTTCTGGTACAGCTCTAAACATTGTGGATTCGTCACCTACCCTTAATGTTAGTGTAGACTCACATACATCAATTAAGGCACATGCGGTGTTTAAAAATGATCTCCCCAAAATGATTGGAAGTTTGGGGTCTTCTTCCATGTCAACCAACACAAAGTCTATCGGAAATATAAACTTGTCAACTTTAATAAGGAGATCCTCACAGACGCCTTGTGGATGAATTATTGTCTTGTCTGCCAAATGGATCTTCATATTTACCGGTCTTGGCTCCGGTAAATTCAACCTTTTAAAGAAAGAGAAAGGCATCAGATTGATGCTTGCACCCGAGTCGGTCAATGCTTGGGTGACAACTTCATTACCAAACTAGCATGGAATTATAATATTCCCCGGATCGCCTTTCTTTTCGGGTAGCTCACCCAATAGTATCTCCGCGACTTCAGCCAAATCTTTCCTAGCAGCAAAAAGACCTTTTAGCAAGTTGAAGTATTTGGGTGTCTGGAGCATCGTTTCCACAAAGTTTGAAGGTTAATTCCTAAACCAAATGATGTTTCGTTAATTGGTTTAAAATGGATTTTAAAAAATAAAACTGATAAAGAAGGTAATGTGATTTGAAATAAGGCAAGATTAGCCGTTAAAGGTTACTCTCAACAAGAAGATACCGATTATGAGAAAATCTTTGCCCCTGTCGCGAGACTTGAGGTTGTTCGAATTTTTCTTGCTTATGCAGTGCATAAAGATTTCAATGTATATCAAATGGACGTCAAGTGTGCATTCCTTAACAGAGTTTTGGAGGAAACAGTCTATGTTGAACAACCACCTGGTTTTGTCAATGATAAGTATCTTGATCACTATTATATTATAGATAAGGCAGTTTATGGGTTGAAACAAGCACCTTGTGCCCGGTATGCAACCTTGACCAATTTTTTGTGTAAGTCCCCATAATTGCTTGTGTATCAATCAGATCCAATTGATGGTACGGAATCCCAATCAATTGGATGATGTCAGATCAAATATAGAAGAGAAGGAGAAGAAGAAGATGATGAATCTAATGATGTATTGATGATATGAATTATGCTCCTTACAACAGATTCTCTCTCTCTCTCTCACACACACACACACACATTTCTTCTGTTTAACTTTCTTTCTCTTCTCTAGCCTTCTTCTTCTTTTCTTAACCATACACTCCCACATGCACTCCTCTATTTATATGGACCTCCAGCTATACACATGTGTACAGCCACACACCCTGTGTACGACTGTACACAGGGTGTGCGGCCGTACACACATGTACGACCGTACGCACAAACCGCAAACACATACAACATTACATAAAAATATATTTTCCTAGAAAAGCAAAGTATAAACCATATTTTTTACCCAATAATCTCCCCCTTGGTTTATAGCTTTCTTTTCTAAATGACCCAACAAGCTCCCCCTAAAAAGTAGCTGGCTTTTCTTGTCAATCTTCAATGGGAGCTTTGGCTTTAGCTTTAATCTTTAAATTTCTTCACAGATTCAAGATGAACTTGATGAATCTTCATGAATGAATTCATCTCGAGCGGTTGGGCTTTTCTTCAAGATTTGACTCTGAACGCACATTGGGTGAGGAGGCTTGATGAAAAGATTCTTGAAAGATAGCATTTTCAGCTTGAGAATCTTCAGAGAGAACAACGAAGAGAAATAATCTTATGGATCACTTCAGCAGGTTCATAGATAGCACCAAATTGATTGAGGAGGCTTCAATGCAATTTGTCACATAATCTTCAAGTACAGCTTCACCATGCTTCTGGGGTTGACAGATTGAATGTTGAAAGAATAATCTTCATTTCTTGCTCCTTCGCATGCGAATTCTTCGATGCTCACGAATGAAGCCTTGGCTCAAAAGATTCTTCAATACAGTCTCCACGAGTCTCATCTATGCCTGAAATCAATTTTCAAGACAAAACAAAACTAAAAGAAAAATTAGCACACAAAAAATATTTTTTGGATTTTTTTTTATATTTTCTGGAAAAATAAAAAACAGAAACAAAAATATTTTTGGATTTTCTGAACAAGATATAACACTATTTTTGGATTTTTAATTTTCTTATTTTTGTTTGATTTTTTTTGAATTATTTTTAATTCTCCCTAAAATTTGTGCATAAAAACTATGAACAAATTTAACAAAAATAAAATGATATCTAACTTTAAGAATGATTTGGGATCAAAGTTTTTAGACAGCCTTTATCTGCTTGTCGGTATCTTCTATCTTCATGTCTTTGTCTGGTTGATCGCCGGTATTGTTGTCCACTTAAACACGAAAAATTGTGACAAAATTAGGACATACTATTAGTGACAAGACAATGTGATCCTAAGTTCCTAGATATTATATCTGATCCTAAGTTTCTAGATACTATATCTTAAGGACCATTCAGCTAACGACGACCATGGATATTGTTATCCACCTAAATTGAGCAGCGAGATCTATAGACAATCTTTGAGTGTTCAATTTTAATTGTACTGGAACATGTTTCCCGCTTCCAAATATGCCCTGATAATCAAGAACTTCCAGAGTACTCCTTACATCGGGTAAGCAGACAACCATTCAGAGAGAGGATAGATTCAGAATTCTATTGCTTATTACTTCAGAGGGGTTGAGAAGTAGAAGGTTTCATATGCTGTGTACCAGGTCGGATTAGAAGTCACGCAAAGGAGACAACATATGGCTAACAGATAAGAGGTATTTCACATATATAACATGCAGAGAAATAGAGTTGCATATGTTGTGTACCAGGTCGGATTGGAAGTCACGCAAAGGAGACAACATATGACTGACAGACGGAAAGAAAGAAAATGATATTCTACAGACCTAATTTATCGGAATTTACCAGTCGCCCCATCCAACCGGAATTAAGGACAGAATCTGCACATCGAGGAAACGTTAAACCACGGTTCCAAGTACGGGTTCAATTAATGTGACGAGTAGATTCCCATATATATCTCCCTTCTCAACCTATCCAAGCGTCGTATTTTCAGGCTAAACGGAACTATCTAGGTCAAGATTTGTCAAGTCATTTGATTTCTTAAGTTCAACTCTGCCTAGTCATGTCCATTTAGAATCTTTCGTGCCTACCGACGCATCAAACCAAAGCATAGACCCTTCAACTTTGGGTACGTTACACAGACTCAGGTTGCTTGTTATCACATAATCATATCACTTCCCAAAACATCTCCCTCAAGCACATTCCATAACCAACATAATTTCCTTTTGTTTTTCTAATTTTCTAATGTTTTTTTGGATTTTTTTTAATTTTCTAATTTTCTTTTGATTTTATTTCTCCCCCTAAATTTGTGCATAGGAGAGAAACGAAAGTAAATGCGCAAATTTAAACTATCCTAAAACAAAAAAATTGTCTTTAAAGCGAATCAACTTAAGAAAAACTCAGGAGTATAGAGAAGAAAACTCAAACCGTAAGTCACCGATTGAATTTGCATCCAGAAAGTCTGAGAACAACACACGTAATCTCAAAACCGATCCGAAAATTCTTCATGTCATTAAGCACAAACCCCATGAGTGATCACTTCCTTTCTTCCCTTCCCGCAAAGGACACATACTCTCAAACAAATGTCTGAATGTTGTACAGTTGAGAGATGTCCCCTATCAAGTGTCAGGAACAACCACTACCAACAAACCGAAGTCTGATGATTTGCCTCCATAGCTGCTCCGACAAAGAGCGGGATCAGTTGGTCTTTGGAACCCAATCCATTTTGAAACTAGGTCGACCTTTGTCATCTTTGCACGATACTCTCTCCCATGACATATCTTGTTTATCACAAACAGAAAATGTAGAAATATTAGAAGCATTAGATGATTTGGGAGATTGCACCTGCGGTACCCATCTGTAATTGGGTTTAACCCATTTATTTTTCGAGTGGATGGGTGCCTCGACACTTGATTTTGAACTTGAAGCCGATCGTCGAGATGACTTTGATTTTGGCTTCACGGGAGTATCTCTTGGATTTGGCTTCTTGGCTGACATTCCCTTCTTGACCTTGGGAGTTGATTTCTTAGCCCTGTGGGGTTGATTTTTGGCCTTCGTGGCATTCCAATCACTATTTTCTGAATGTGGCCTTGAGGGGTTTCTTTTGGAGTATCTCCCTCTTGGTGTTTTCTGCCAGCCATTTGCGTAGTAGGGAACGTATGCGTGATTTGGACAATTTTGGGCAATGTGTCCAGGTGTTCCACAGTGAAAACATGTCTTTTTCTTCATTGTGGAGTTGTTTCTTCCTGCCCCTGGTGGCGTATCCATGCCTTGTATCTTGTTGTTCCCACATGCACACTTGCAACAAGAACTCTGTTGCGTTGGAATTGGTGGCCTGTATTTCTCAATGGCAGGTTGATCAGAAGCAGTTGAGTTCGAAGCAACAGAATCAGAGTTCAAGGAGATGTTGGTTTGTTCAATGGTGTTCTCCTTGTTCTCGATTCTTGAATTTGATAGCTGCAGTTGCCGTTTCGTCATCATAGGCCCAAAATTCCATATCATCCAGATATCCCTCATGAAAATGTTGAGGAATAGGAATTTCCTTTTGTTTCTTAGTTGCAGGCCAGAGTATGATCTTCATGGGTTCGCCTGATTCTGGATCAAGAACATCTTTGTCTTTTCTATATAGAGCTTTTGCAGTCTTCATTGATGGAAAGTTTTCTCTGACCTGTTTTTCGAGAAATATTT
Source organism: Lactuca sativa (assembly GCF_002870075.4). NCBI lineage: Eukaryota > Viridiplantae > Streptophyta > Magnoliopsida > Asterales > Asteraceae > Lactuca > Lactuca sativa. The sequence goes on along the minus strand of NC_056631.2, from coordinate 220,617,069 downwards.
TGAATTCCGAAGCACTAGGATTTTCGGAGGGATTATGGAATGGGGCCCTGGATAATTCAGCTAGATCAGTTTTGGTCCAAGAGTTGAAATCATGGGTGCTTTTATAACATTCAGATGCTCCTGATTTTCGCTTTACAACCCACAAATTCATCACTGGATCAAAGGCCCACATTCGGATACATGTCCTGTCACCATATTCATCGCCAAACTTTCTTTTCTTCAAATCCGTTACTGTTAAAACAGGGTCTTTTGCTTTGCGATTTTCATTGGAATTTTCTATGAATAGAAGACCTTCTTGTTGATTTGTAGTTACGATTCAGTTGCCCTGTTTGATTGTGATTTTGGCTCTGCTTCCTTCTGGTTCTTTTTCAAACCTATTGACAATTTTAGTTGTTCTTGGAGCAGGTGGGTTGATAGGGAGATCATCAGTTGCAGGAGGTGATTGAATAGAGGAAGGATCGACTACTCCATGAGGCTGTTGGAAGAGGGCTTTGACTTTTTCACCAAAACCATCGTACAACATGTTCTTGAGATTAAAATAATTCGCTAGAACATATCCAAGACTTGTTTGTAGATCATTGATTTGTTTGGTCTTTTCTTCATCCTTCGCCCTGAGCTCAAAGATGTATGCAGAAAGCTGATCCATCTGAATTGTTTTTTCGATAAGTTCTTGACGAAGAATCCCAATCTCCTCTCAAAGATCAGGCGAAGAAGATTTGTCATCACCTGTTCGACCCTCCTTGAATGAGATTCCTTTTCCGCGTGAGGAGGATGGACTAGATAGAGCCAAATGTTTTACTAATCTAATAGAAGCTTCATCAAGAGAAGGTCGAGTTGGAGAATATTCTGGAATGGATGAGGATCCACCAGTCTCAAATATGGTACTTGGACCTTCATCTGTTTGCTTTGGAGGAGAGTGAGCAGAGGTAGCAGTGATTGATGAAAGGACTTGAGGTGCACATCTTACAGCAGATACCTCCAGACTTACAAGAGATTGACTTGTTTTTATGGAAGTCTTAGAAGTCTGAGGTTCAGTTGAATCAGAACTGACTGGAGCAGAAATTGAGATAAGTGGCACAGAGGGAGGAATCTCTGATGTCACATCTCCTTGGCTTGGTGCATCCTCCAAGGGCTTCGAAGTAGAGAGTAGAATCTTGAAAACATTTCCTTCATCTCTAGTCTTGGTTGCTAAAGAAGCAACTTCATTGAATTTATTAACATGGCTGCTGGGAATATCAAGAAAGGGATCAAAATCTTCATCACCAAGGTCAAACTCTATGTTTGTTGGAATATCGTCATTGATTCCCGTAAAGTCGATTTCTTTTAAAAACTCCACATCTTCATAAAGATCATCGTCAGATCCAATTGATGGTGTGTAATCCCAATTAATTGGATGATGCCAGATCAAATATAGAAAAGAAGGAGAAGAAGAAGATGATGAATCTAATGATGTATTGATGATATGAATTATGCTCCTTACAATAGATTCTCTCACACACACACACATTTCTTCTCTTTAACTTTCTCTCTATTCTCTAGCCTTCTTCTTCTTTTCTTAACCATACACTCCCACATGCACTCCTCTATTTATATGGACCTCCAGCCATACACATGTGTACAGCCGCACACCCTGTGTACGGCCGTACACAGGGTGTGCGGCCGTACACACGTGTACGGCCGTACACACAAACCGCAAACACATACAACATTACATAAAAATATATTTTCCTAGAAAAGCAAAATATAAACCATATTTTTGACCCAACAATAGAAAATTGTTAAACTTAAACAAGGATCAGTTGATCCCACTTTGATTCGAAAGAAAGTTGGGAATCACCTAATGCTTGTTCAAATTTACGCCGATGATATAATTTTTGGTTCGAATGACCCTCTATTATGTACGGAATTTGAGGAGCTTATGAAAATTCAGTTTGAAATGAGCATGAAAAGAAAAATTAATATTTTTCTGGGTTTACATATTCGTCTATTAATTAAGAGAAATATACTCACAACTTGCTTGAAAGGTTTGGGATGACGAATAACACTAAAGTGAAAGTACATATGGTAACTGGAACTCTATTAAACCCTTCATTGGAAAAGCCATTTGTGGACTTAACAACATATAGAAGCATGATAGGTTTGCTTTTGTGCTTAACCGCAAATTGACCTGATATCATGTTTGCAGTGTGTAACGGTACTAAGTACCAATGAAACCCAATACAACCCCATCTCAATGTTGTGAAGAACATATTTCCCTACCTCAAAGGAACAATTTTGTTGGGTCTATGGTATCCATCGAAGACGTGATTCTTTATATAAGCATTCTCAGATGCAAATCTAGGTGGCAGTCAATTCGATTGAAAGAGCACGATAGACAGATGTCAATTGTTAGATGTAAAGCTTGTGAGCAGGCAATCGAAGAAACAAACATGTGTATTGATTTCGACAGTAGAAGCAGAGTATGTGAATGTTGTAGCTTGCACATCACAAGTTATATGGATACAAAGCCAACTGCGAGATTATGAAATCAATATGAAGAAAATTACTTTGTGTTGTGACTCACAAAGTGTCATTCGCATCTGCCGTAATTCAGTCCAACATCCATAAACCAAACACATCGCTCTTCCCTATCAGTTTAGAAAAGACCATGTAGAAGACGGGATAATTGAGGTCCAATTTTTGAAAACAACGGATCAACTTGCATGTATTTTTACAAAACCTTTAGATGAGAAGTCATTTTTAAGGATTTTGAATGGATTGGGGTTGATCGAAGCAAGTTATGTTCCAGGTTCTTCTTGATCGAAAAGGTGTTAATTTGATTAGTGTTTTTCTAAATCCTTCAAAGGTTACTATTTTAGTTCAGCGTTCACATCCGTTCGCATTCACAATTCCTCAAAATCATTCATAACTCAATTCGCTTTGTGAGGGAGAAAACAGTTTGATGTGCAACATAATTTCGGGTTGCTAACTGCTGGTTCAAAAGTCTTTTGGTAACATTTTATAAGTTTGTTTTTGTTTGTTTTGTCTCAAATACTAAAAATCCAAAAAGATTTTCTTATTTTTGTATTTGATTTTCAAAAACAAAAATCCAAAAAGATTTTCTTATTTTTGTATTTGTTTTTCAAAAACTAAATATCCAAAAACATTTTCTTGTTTTTGTTTTTAATTCATATTGTGTTTAACTCTTCGTGGCTCATTGTAACAACATGTTATTGTGACGTATGCTCAACGATCATATTCAGAGAGGGAACAATTGTTACTTCAAAGTATTGTAATAGTAGGGGTGAGCAATACCGAAAACGAAAAACCGAAACCAAACCCTAACCGACGGTTTTGGGTTTATATTTCTTAAAACCAAAACATTGGGTTTGGGTTCGGTTTTGTTAATATGAGAAACCGAACAAACCCAAACCGGACCAAACATATATATATATATATATATATATATATATATATATATATATATATATATATATATATATATATATGATTTCTGTGAGATGTTAACATAAAAAGGAGCTTGGTCTAGTGGTTAAGTGTCTGGACCTATAACCTTCATGTCTCGTGTTCGAATCTCGTCTTTTGCATATATCTTGATTTTATATTGAAAGCAGGCTGTGTCCTTATTTCTTTATATCTTCACTGCATTGCGTCCGACATCGCCCATGATACTAAACAAACACGCTACTTACCTCTATATAATGAGGTATTTGGCTCTCTAAAACCCATAAATCGGTTAGTTGGGTTTAGACTCCAAATTGAACCGGGGAAAACTAAAAACCCGAGAAGATCAACCCATTGGTTCTTGTTTGGGTTTGGGTTTGGTTTCCGGGCCTTGTCGGTTTGGGTTCGCTTTTAGGTCAAAACTGACCCAACCTGACCCATGCTCACCCCTATGTACTAGTTAAGCGTCCCTAGAAGCATTTTGTTGTATGTTGACCTCAAGCCTCATAGACTTTATGTGTTCGAAGCCTTAATGGAACTCTTACTCCGAAGGTTCCTTCCCAATTAGGCTATATTCACATTAGTCGAGGAGGTACCTTCTCTTCTCGTATAGAGTAAAGAGATTTCTGCTATGTCCATATATTTTGCAGAGGTACAATGTGTTCTTACACACAATCTTTTTCACCAAAATTTCTCTAATAATCACACACTTCACTACATATCCTTGATATCTATGGTCAAAACATACTAGAATGTAGATATTGCCACACTCTGTGTTTATGATCCTAAGTCATTCTTCCATGATGATGTTGAAACCCAAAAACTCCAACTAATCAAGGAATTGATGGTGAACATTTTTGTTCAAGATTATAATGAAACACTTGTTTCAGTACCTTTTCGATATTCAAAATCATATTCCATTCAACATGCGTGATCTTGATGAAATGTTCTAAAACCAAGATATTTTTGCCCAACTAGATCCAATACTTATTTTTTTGGAAATATGATTTTTGTCTGAATATCTTTCTGATTTCAAGTTATTACAAATGATATGTAACCATACGTGTTTTTGAATACACTAGTCATCCAAGTAATTTTGATCAATTGAATCACACTTATGTTAAGTTGTGTTATTGAGCAACATTAAGCCTACCTTTCGAAACCATTACAAAAGAAGCCTTTCAATGCTCATCAATGAGTATTCAGTTGTAATTCATGGGAAACCACGCAAGCAGTTTGTCATCTCTCTTGATGTCGAATGAAGAGGTCTTTGCTCGGGATCCAACTGCTTTCGTATCAAATGCAATTTGATATCACAATACCCACATTTTTTAAAAATTTGTTTCTCACTCATTCTTTGGCACACAATTGCACTAGAATCCTCGAGGTTTTGGGTATTACCAACTCGAAACCTAGATTTCGCAAAGACTGGCATGTGATTTCGCTTTCAAATCCCAAAAGTGAATGAGACTTACCTCAAAGCGACAAAATGATGTTCTCTTGGTGTCGAAACAATAAGATGTCCTTGCTCACAGTTCGAAATTTATGGCGGTTCTGATCCGATTGGGAACTACGAAAGATCCGGCTAACATGACGGTTCATGATCTTCACGGGATTTGAGGAAAACGTGATGATCACTTTTATGACATGGCGATTTTTATGGAAACCAGTTAAATAACCGATGCAATACGTGGCAAAATATTATTGGTTAACGGTTCAAATTCAAAAATATTGTGAATTATAAAAGGAAATTGTTGGTGTCATTCTGAAACTTTATGCTCTCATAATATTTTCCTAAAAACCTCTCAACTGTTGATCGTCTTCAACAATCCTTGCACTCACAAAAATGGTGGCTTCTAACACCAATGTTGATCCCACAAATACCACCAATGAAGAAGAAATTTCACAACCCCTGATGAAGATTCAGAACACAAATATTTGTTTACTTCTAACAGTTGATCAATGTGCAGAACAATTACAGATGTTGATTCTTGCCCTAAATCATCATGTTCTTTCCACGGTGTTATCGTCGTTGTTTGGAGTTCTAATGACTTGGCTGTATCTTGCTGGTTCTAATAAAAGATTATATCCTATACATGAATATTAAGTTATGTATGAACTTACCGGTCTCAGGTAGTTTTTATGAACTCACTAATGAGCAGGTTGTTCACATGTTCAATGAGATGGTTCATCAACATGTTCTGACTAGAATAAGTCTATTTTTGCAAATCGGGTCTACCCTGCGTTTGGAGTTTTCTATTTGGCATTGTATTGTGATGCTTGACCTGTCATAGTTCAGGGTTAAACAAAGTAAAATTTGAGGTTTATGCTTTTCATGCTGGCATTTACTATGATTTAAATGTCGATTATGCAACACAACTTTCGGAAGAACAACCATAAACGAAAAGCTAATAAATACCAAAATGTTGCAACAGATTCATAGTGCCAAACCATGTTCCTACCCTCAACAACTCCTTAGAGTTTCTAGTACTTTCCTTGATTCGAGTATGGATCCTGTGTTTTCAGTAGTATGGGCCTAATACTACCTTCCACACCTATCCGTACTTTCATCATAATCATCCCAAATCCTCTAAGTCACTTCATCATAATGGTACCTTCCAAAATCTGCTAAACAGTGCACCACTTGCACTAAAAACGCTTCCCAAGCCCTCTTAGGATTCCCACCTCACCCTACCATCAGCTACTGAAAGACTCCCATCAATGTCAACTAACTACTTCATGGATACCATTACATACAACAAAACTTAAATAATCATTCGACAAAAAAACCCAGCCTTACAATAGTTAGACTCATACAATAGTTGCTCAATAAGGCCAGACCAATCACTTTGAGATTAGTTTACCCTGCCAACATGTAACTTAACATATCCATGTGATAATCAACTTACATCAATATGAGTCATACAAAGCACAAAGCAATCCTCATCTGGGCATCTAGAACTAAAAACATTATATAATTAGCCAGTCCTATCTTAGAAGCACATGAAGATCTCTAATCACTAGCATGCATTACTACCAACTCACACAACAAACAATAAGTCATCTCTCCTAATCAGGCATCCTACCATGCAACACTGAGTGGATCGTTAGCCCTAATCTAGCATTCAGTTCTTATATCAACCATCAACTATAAAACATGTATGGGTATTGTGGGAAATACTTACTTGAGTTCGGCTGATTGCACGTATCGCACCCCCTTTTAGAAATTCATTTTTTAGAAAATTTTACCAATTCCTCAGTTTGAGTTCAGGTACATCCGAGAGTATCCCTGAATCCCTTAAGCCAATGTTGTAACGACCCAATTTTCACATCCAAAAATTTCGTTATCAAACATTACATGAAAGCGTTAATAGTGAAAACATTTTTTGATTAACCATTTCACATCGAAAACCAAATTGAAAACCACAACATTCAATCAATCAAATATCAGAGTATCAATCCCAGAATAAACTCGTAACTGCAGAAACAAGAGAGTGTGTGTGTGTGACATGCTGCTACCGCGCCGGCTCCTTTCCCCTAACTAAGGAGGTACCTGAAACAACAACTGAAAAACGTAAGCACAAAGCTTAGTGAGTTCCCCCAACCTACCACATACCATGCAAACACATAACACAAATACTGCCAGGCTATTTTGGGGTGCCTGACTACCCGGTACGGCCATTCTGGGGCGCCGACTACCCGTGCGGCCATTCTGGGGTGCCGTCCTACCCGTGTCAAGCCATTCTGGGGTGCTGACTACCCGTCGGTCCTGACAACCGATCCTCAGGGACTAGTCCCCTCCTACTACCTCTATCGCATATAACATATCAAGCCAACATGCAAACATATCATCATATACTGTCAGACAAATTCTGGGGTGTCTGCACTACCCTTCGGTCCTAACAACCGATCCTCGTTCTATCACATAAAACAGGTCATGCTAGCACATAACATATCAGGTAGTAGCAAACCAAGATGATATCACAAAGACGACCATCTAACAACAACTCCTACTGGTGGGCCGGCATTGTGGCCATAGAACCACCGCTACTGGAAGGTAACTCACCTCGAAGTAGTTGCTGATCTGATCGGGAACTGACTGTCTACTGCTGCTGCTGCTGCTCCGGAAATCCTCCGACTGCAATTCCCACAACATACTCAATCAAACACTGCTAACTGTCCTTTGGGTAAAATGACCATTTTACCCCTGATCATCTCATTAAACAAAGTCAGAGTCAACTTTCAGTTGACTCGACTCGCCGAGTTGTCTTGCCAACTCGCCGAGTCCCTAGCAAATCGTCTGATTTGAATCCCGTCGCTACTCGTCGAGTTGGGCGCTGACTCAACGAGTTCTCCTTCTAAACTTGAGGTTCAAGTCCTTCATCCTACTCGCCGAGTTGTATGAACAACTCGCCGAGTTCATCTTCATCCGATGAACACTCATGCTGAGACTCGCCGAGTTGTATGAACAACTCGCCGAGTTGTATGAACAACTCGCCGAGTCTGTTCTTGATCTATGAAGATTGCCTTGGACTCGCCGAGTCAGGCAATGACTCGCCGAATCCTTCCATGGGTGAGTTCAGCTTCCAACTCACCGAGTCACACCTTGTGACTCACTGCTCACACTCGACACTACAAAAGAGGACAAACTCGGAGACTCGCGAACAGACTCGCCGAGTCACATGAACGACTCGCCGAGTCGTTGCCATGCACCCACTAAATACACAGATTTGCTCGATTCCAGTCCATTCCATTCACAGATCTGGACTCCTAGAACACGAATCACACGTAAAGTTTCCAACTTTACGTGTAGATATTCACCAATACGGATTTTAGGGTTCAAAATGTACTTAAAATGATAGATCCAAGGTCTTCAAGAAATGAGGGTCCATAAAGGCTACCGATCCGAACCCTTAGAGCCCAAACTTGCCTAGATCCGAAGTCCTTCAACACTATAAGCTCATTACACAAAGGTCAAGACTAGAAGAATCCCTGAAATGGCTATCACAAGCTCTCAACGAGATAATAATGAAGGAACAGAGAGGGTTTCGAGTCCAATACCTCTAGAAGTTCTGAAATGGCGCAAAGATTCTAGATCTTCTTCCTCTCTTCTTGATCTACCTTCTTCTTATCTCCAAAACTTCAAAGAAGTGCACCAAAATCACCCAAATTACCAAAAGAGGAGTTAGAGCTTCGAGAGGGAGTGTTCTGGACGCAATGGGGGGCTGATATGAGGCACAAAACGTCGTTTAAATAGGGTGCAACCCCTGAAACTTAGGGTTTCATCCAACAGTGGTCAATTGCCGAGTCCGGAAAATGGACTCGCCGAGTCGCCAACTTAAACATGTCCCGGGTCCCGTCCTTACTCGACGAGTCGGACCTATGACTCGCCGAGTCCAAGGCTAAAAAGAAGGAAAAATACTCAATAAGATTTACATACCAGGAACCAGGTGCTACAAATATCCCCCACTTATTTTAGACTTCGTCCTCGAAGTCTGTTGCTCGATCCTGAAACAGCTCGGGATAATGCTCCATCATCTCGTCCACTGGCTCCCAAGTCCATTCCGAACCCTTGCGGTGCTACCATTGCACCTTCACTAGCTCCACCCTCTAGTTCCTCAAATCCTTTGACTTCCTGTCGAGGATTGCGACGGGGCGCTCAATGTAATTCAGGCTTTCATCAACCTGAATATCTTCCAAAGGCACTACTGCTGAATCGTCCACTAGGCACTTCCGCAGCTGGGAAACATGGAAAGTGCTGTGGATTTGGCTGAGCTCGACTGGCAAATCCAGTCTATACGCCACCTTGCCCACCCGGGCCATGACTCGGAATGGTCCGATGAACCTCGGACCTAACTTGCCTCGCTTCCTGAATCGAATGACGCCCTTCCAAGGCGACACCTTCAGGAGAACCATATCCCCGACTTGGAATTCCAAGTCGGATCGACGCTTGTCGGCATAACTTTTCTGCCGACTCTGAGCAGTCTGAAGCCTGCTCCGGACCTGCTAGATCCTCTCGGTCGTCTTGAGCACCACTTCGATGCTCCCCATGACTCTCTGGCCAACCTCACCCCAACATATTGGGGTCCTGCACCTCCAACCGTACAACATCTCAAATGGGGGACGGTCAATACTCGCGTGGTAGCTGTTGTTGTAGGAGAACTCGGCCAGGGGAAGATAGGTATCCCAGCTAGCACCGAAATCCAACGCGCATGCCCGCAACATATCCTCCAAAGTCTGGATGGTCCGCTCGCTTTGACCATCCGTCAGTGGGTGAAAGGCGGTGCTAAAATGCAAACGAGTGCCCAACTCGTCATGAAATTTCTTCCAAAACCTGGAAGTAAAACGTACATCCCTATCCGAGATAACTGAAACTGGCACCCCGTGCCATGCCACGATCTCCCTGATATAGATGTCGGCCAATTTCTCGGCCGATATGCTCTCCTAAATCGGGATAAAGTGAGCACTCTTGGTCAATCAATCCACGATGACCCAAATTGAATCCACTCCACGCGCGGTCCTGGGAAGTTTCGTGATAAAGTCCATCGTGATATCTTCCCATTTCAACAATGGAATATCCAACGGCTGCATCTTGCCATGCGGCCTCTGATGTTCGGCCTTGACCATCCTGTAGGTCAAGCAACGCTCAACGTACCATGCCACATCCCGCTTCATGCAGGGCCACCAATAATCTAGACGAAGATCCCTATACATCTTCGTCGCCCTGGGATGAATAGAGAATCGGTACTTGTGCGCTTCCTCCATCAAAATCTGGCGCACGCCTCCGTGATACGGTACCCACACCCTACGGTGTAGTGTCAATAGTCCTCGGCTATCATAATCAAAGGAGGAAACCTGACCCACCACACGCTTGCTCTTCCGATGCTCCTCCTTGATAGCTTCCTGTTGAGCCTCCCGAATTCGCTCCAACAGGGGAGTCACCACGGTCATCCTCATGCAAACGTCCCTGATTGGCGCCGCCTTGCGGCTAAGCGCATCGGCCACCACATTGGCCTTCCCTAGGTGGTAAAGGATCTCGCAATCATAATCCTTCACCACATCCAACCACCGACGCTGCCTCATGTTCAGATTCGGCTGATCCATGAGGTACGTCAAACTCTTGTGGTCCGTGTAGATGGTATATCGAACCCCGTAGAGGTAATGCCTCCAAATCTTGAGGGCAAAAACCACCGCCCCCAACTCCAAGTCATGCGTCGGGTAGTTCGCCTCGTGAGGCTTGAGCTGCCTCGAAGCGTAGGCAATAACGTGCCCCCTCTGCATCAGCACCGCGCCCAACCCTGAAATGGACGCGTCATAATAGACCACGAAATCCTCTACACCCTATGGCAGGGCTAAGATCGGCGCCTCGCACAATCTCTGCCTCAGCGTCTCAAACGCAGACTGTTGCTCAGGTCCTCGCCGAAAGACTACGGCTTTCTTCGTCAGCCGTGTCAGGGGTACGACTATCTTGGAGAAGTCCTGAATAAATCTCCGATAGTAGCCTACTAATCCCAGGAAACTCCAAATATCAGATGGAGACTTCGGAACCTCCCATCTCATCACGGCCTCGACCTTGGCCGGATCGACCAGAATCCCGTTCTGGTTGACAAGGTGTCCGAGAAATTGCACCTCGCGCAACCAAAACTCACACTTGGAGAACTTGGCATACAAGCTCTTCCTCCTCAGGGTCTCCAACACCTCTCTCAGATGCTCCTTATGCTCCTCCCGAGTCTTGGAATAAACCAAGATGTCATCGATAAAGACTATCACAGACCGATCCAACATCGGTCTGCGTACGCGGTTCATGAGGTCCATGAACGCGGCAGGAGCATTGGTGAGCCCAAACGACATCACCACAAACTCATAGTGGCCATAGCGCGTCCAAAATGCGGTCTTCTATGTATCCTCCTCCCTGACCCTCATCTAATGATAACCCGAACGCAAATCAATCTTGGAGAACCAAGATGCTCCCTGAAGCTGGTCAAAGAGGTCATCAATCCTCGAGAGCGGGTAACGGTTCTTCACCGTTACCTTGTTCAGCTCCCGGTAATCTATACACATCCGATGCGATCCGTCCTTCTTCTTCATGAACAAAATCGGGGCTCCCCAGGGTGAACTACTCGGTTGAATGAATCCCTTGTCTAACAGCTCCTGCAGCTGTGTAGACAACTCCTGCATCTCAGGAGGAGCCAACCGATACGGTGCCTTGGCTATCGGAGCCGCCCCAGGAACGAGGTCAATCCTAAACTCAACCTGTCGTTCCGGAGGTATCCCAGGAAGCTCCTCCGGGAAAACATCTGCAAAATCTCGAACCACCGGAACCTTGCTCACTGTCGCCTTACCCGCCTCCCGGGTATCCATCACATACGCGACATATCCTACGCATCCCTGCTGAAGATAGCGCCTAACCCTCGCTGTTGAACATACAGTGGGTCTGCAAGGTGGCCTCTCGCCATGAATCACTAACTCTCCCCCACCTGGGGTTCTGACTCGCACCAGCTGCTGTGTGCAATCTATCACTGCCCCATTAGGGCTCAGCCAATCCATGCCTATAATCACCTTGTTCCCACGCAGCGGAATGGGAACCAAATCTACCAAGTAGCGCTCCTCAAACAAACGCAGCACGCAATCTCGAAATACCATCGATGCTCGCACCGATCGATCATCAGCAATCTCCACCTCCAAAGGGCAATCTAACTCGCCCGATGACTCATGAAACTTCTTTCTAAGCGCAAGGGAAACAAATGAGCGGGACGCACCCGAATCGAACAACACCTGAACTAGAAGGTCATTCACATGGAACGATCCTAATGCATACATTTACATACAGAGCACATATCAATAACATAACATCATAAAAATAAGATAGAGGGAAAGAATCATACCCGTCACCACATCGGGTGCGGCGCGTGCCTCCTCGGTAGCCAGCTGAAATGCTCGGCTCCTCACCACTGGAGCCTCTGCCTTGCCATGCCGGCCATCCGTGATCTGCAGGGTTGCTGGAGCTGGCGCCTTCACCGGCGTTGAAACTGTCAACTGGGGGCAATTGGCCTTCTTGTGGCCCCTCTGGTTGCAGTGGAAACATAGCAACTCAGATGTCTGAATAACTGCTGCCGGAGCAGTGCAATCCCTGCTGAAGTGCCCAGGCTTGCCGCACTTGTAGCAGCCCGATGATCCCAACCTGCACACCCCCTCGTGCGGCCTGCCGCATTTCCTGCAGCGGCTCGGTCCTGACAGGCCTTTCGACCTCCTGTCTGATCCCTTGGGCTTCTTCCCCGAAGCCCCTCCTGTCTGACTCTCCTCTGATTTCCGTTTCTGGATGTGCTCCAAATCTATCTCCCTCTCCCTCGCCCTGGCAATCATGGAGTCTAGGGTGGGGCAAGCTGAAAAACTGACGTGCTCCCGGATATCAGCCCGTAGCATGTCATGGTAGCGGGTCCTCCTCATGTCCTCATCTCCTGCGTACTGGGGCACCAGTAATGCCCTCTGCCGGAACTTGGCGGTAATCTCCGCCACAGTCTCCGTCGTCTGCCTCATGTCTAGGAACTCCCTGGCCAGCTGCTGAAGCTTGACAGTCAGCGCAAACTCTGCCCTGAACCTGGTCACAAAGTCCGACCATGTCATAGCCTCGATAGCTGAGGCTCCCAACGAGTCACCCACTGACTCCCACCAATCCCGGGCTCGGTCCCGTAAACACCCGACTGCATACCTCACCTTCGACCCCTCGGGGCAGAAGCTAGTCAACTGTGCTGACTCGATGTCTGCAATCCATCGCCTGGCAGCAATGGGGTCTTTCACCCCCATGGAAATCCGTCACACCACTGCCCCTGAAGTCCTTGAAGGACAGTGTGCGAGATCCCGACTGGCTAGATGCCATATCACTCCTGAATGCCCGAAGGCGATCCTCCATCAACTCCATGATCCCTTCCTTGATCGACCCAAAGAGAATGGGGGTCGACTCAAGGATGCCTCTGGTGATCTCTGACGTGATGAACTCGCGTAGTCCCTCATCTACCGGCTCGGAACCTGATCCCGAACCTGACCCCTCTCCTGAACCGCCATCTACCGGCCTCGATCGAAGTACCACCATTCTACAATACATAATACAATCATTAGTGATATTGATACTTCCTGAGGGATCACTGCTACTTACAAGTTCCCTGGTCTTATCTTGGCCTTCCTTGGTTCGGGTACGGATCCTCTGCTTTCAGTAGTACGGGCCCATACTACCTTCCATATGTATCCGTACCTTCTTCAAGGAATGCCTCGACTCCACCAGATCCCTTTCACTACTGCTGATGACTGCTATACTCATCCTAGGCTTGCCCTAGGGAAATCTCTGATTCTACTCTATCCAGCCCTCAGCTACTGCAGGCCTCCTTGTAATGCCAATTAGCCATTACCCGAATACCATCACATGTGACGAGGATCAGATAATCCTTCGAGTACCCGACTCATCCCTACAACGGTTGGACTCAAACAAGAGCTGCGCAGTAGGATCAAATCTGGCACTCTAAGATTATTCAACCCTGATCACATGTGACGTGACGTATTCGCCTAATGGCTAACTCCCATTATTCAGAGTCCCATATAGCACAAAGCAAGCAACATTTAGACACGGGTAACAATCTCAATCAACTCTATCTGCTTACAGGAACTGTACTAGCATAAAGTGCTAAGCTCATACTATCAGGCATAACCTAATCAGGCTATCCTACTTGCTGTCTACTCAATAACTAGCATGCAATTCTCATACAACTGAAACACATAAAGCAGGCACATAAGGCATCACTCCTAGATCCTTAGTTCTATTCTAGCATGCTATTCTACAAAAGCTGATAAACATAACATAAGCTCGGCCGGTCGCGCACATCACACACTTCGTTCTTTTTCAAAACTCTTTTCTTAGTTTCTAAAAACATTTTCTTTTAGAAAATCTTTTAATCCCTCGATTTGAGTTCAGGCACCCCCGAGGGTGTGTCCAAATCCCTCAAACCAGGGCTCTGATACCAACTTGTAACAACCCAATTTTCATGTCCAAAAATTTCGTTATAAAACGTTACATGAAAGCGTTAATAGTGGAAACATTGTTTGATTAACCATTTCACATCGAAAACAAAATTGAAAACCACAACATTCGATCAATCAAATATCAGAGTATCAATCCCAGAATAAACTCGTAACTGCGGAAACAAGAGAGTGTGTGTGTGTGTGACATGCTGCTACCGCGCTGGCTCCTTTCCCCTAACTAAGGAGGTACCTGAAACAACAACTGAAAAACGTAAGCACAAAGCTTAGTGAGTTCCCCCAACCTACCACATACCATGACAACACATAACACAAATACTGCCAGGCTATTCTGGGGTGCCTGACTACCCGGTACGGCCATTCTGGGGCGCCGACTACCCGTGCGGCCATTCTGGGGTGCCGTCCTACCCGTGTCAAGCCATTCTGGGGTGCTGACTACCCGTCGGTCCTGACAACCGATCCTCGGGGACTAGTCCCCTCCTACTACCTCTATCGCATATAACATATCAAGCCAACATGCAAACATATCATCATATACTGTCAGACAGATTATGGGGTGTCTGCACTACCCTTCGGTCCTAACAACCGATCCTCGTTCTATCACATAAAACAGGTCATGCTAGCACATAACATATCAGGTAGTAGCAAACCAAGATGATATCACAAAGACGACCATCTAACAACAACTCCTACTGGTGGGCCGGCATTGTGGCCGTAGACCCACCGCTACTGGAAGGTAACTCACCTCGAAGTAGTTGCTGATCTGATTGAGAACTGACTGTCTACTGCTGCTGCTGCTGCTCCGGAAATCCTCTTGATGCAATTCCCACAACATACTCAATCAAACACGGCTAACTGTCCTTTCGGTAAAATGACCATTTTACCCCTGATCATCTCATTAAACAAAGTCAGAGTCAACTTTCAGTTGACTCGACTCGCCGAGTTGTCTTGCCAACTCGCCGAGTCCCTAGCAAATCGTCTGACCTGAATCCCGTCGCTACTCGTCGAGTTGGGCGCTGACTCAACGAGTTCTCCTTCCAAACTTGAGGTTCAAGTCCTTCATCCTACTCGCCGAGTTGTATGAACAACTCGCCGAGTTCATCTTCATCCGATGAACACTCATGCTGAGACTCGCCGAGTTGTATGAACAACTCGCCGAGTCTGTTCTTGATCTATGAAGATTGCCTTGGACTCGCCGAGTCAGGCAATGACTCGCCGAATCCTTCCATGGGTGAGTTCAGCTCCAACTCACCGAGTCACACCTTGTGACTCACTGCTCACACTCGACACTACAAAAGGGGACAAACTCGGAGACTCGCGAACAGACTCACCGAGTCACATGAACGACTCGCCGAGTCGTTGCCATGCACCCACTAAATACACAGATTTGCTCGATTCTAGTCCATTCCATTCACAGATCTGGACTCCTAGAACACGAATCACACGTAAAGTTTCCAACTTTACGTGTAGATATTCACCAATACGGATTTTAGGGTTCAAAATGTACTTAAAATGGTAGATCCAAGGTCTTCAAGAAATGAGAGTCCATAAAGGCTACAGATCCGATCCCTTAGAGCCCAAACATGCCTAGATCTGAAGTCCTTCAACACTATAAGCTCATTACACAAAGGTCAAGACTAGAAGAAGCCCTGAAATGGCTATCACAAGCTCTCAACGAGATAATAATGAAAGAACAGAGAGGGTTTCGAGTCCAATACCTCTAGAAGTTCTGAAATGGCACAAAGATTCTGGATCTTCTTCCTCTCCTCTTGATCTACCTTCTTCTTCTCTCCAAAACTTCAAAGAAGTGCACCAAAATCACCCAAATTACCAAAAGAGGAGTTAGAGCTTCGAGAGGGAGTGTTTTGGACGCAATGGGGGCTGATATGAGGCACAAAACGTCGTTTAAATAGGGTGCAACCCCTGAAACTTAGGGTTTCATCCAACAGCGGTGACTCGCCGAGTCCGGAATATGGACTCGCCGAGTCGCCAACTTAAACATGTCCCGGGTCCCGTCCTTACTCGGCGAGTCGGACCTATGACTCGCCGAGTCCAAGGCTAAAAAGAAGGAAAAATACTCAATAAGATTTACATACCAGGAACCAGGTGCTACAAATGCTCTGATACTAACTTGTAATGCCCCAGAATTCAATCCAAATTTTTCAAAAAAAAAAGTAATTATTCCATTTGCAATTTACAAAAACTATGATAAACCATTTAACTCAAAACATTTATTAGAGTATCATCAAAATTTAACATGTGCACAAATCTCCCATGGATGTGATGAAATGAGCCATGTCCTTCCTTTAATATAAGAAAATCTAAAAACATTTAAATCACAAAACGTAAGAACAAAGCTTAGTGAATTTTCCCAAAAGTACCACATACAACACAACACATATGACAATTATGGGTTATCAACAACCATTAAGACTACCCGAAGTCTCGGTGGGCAAACACCACTCCCAGTGGGTTATCAGCAACCTTGGAGACTACCAGAAGTCTCAGTGGTAAAACAACACGCTCAACGGGTTATCACCAACCTTGGATACTATCCGAAGTCTCAGTACACACAGTAACAACAAATAAGAACTAACTGGTCAGTAAATATATACTACCACACAGACCCATACAACATGCAGGAGTCAAAAATACAACTAGCATCATACATACATAACTCAGTGAGCTGACATTTTTGCCTTCAATCCACAAGCATAGTGAGAAGACTCACCTCAATCCGACGCTAATCAATCACACACACTCGAGGTGTTGATGTGAATACTCCTCACACTAATCATAACCAAAATGACCTTAACTAACAATTAAGGCAATTATCCATAAATAAGCGTCCAGATTATATTCTATCATGCCAAGGGTAAAATAACTATTTACCATTCCCTTACTTGACCCATCTAACCATGGCCCAAACCTAGAATGTTCCAAAGCCCAAAATGGCCCAAATGGCGTCTTGGTGAGTACGCCACGCATACCCACCCAGTATGGCCAATGTACTTCACGATCGAAGAAAGGTGGCATATAGGCAGGACCTGCCTGCCGAACTCACTCAGATTCATATCACTTTTCATGTCTCCCAGTTACGGAAATGTCTGGTGGACGATTTGGTAGTGGTGCCTTTGGAGGATATTCAGGTGGATGACAGCCAGAACTACATTGAGCGGCCTGTGGCGATCCTCGACAGGAAGTCGAAGGATATAAGGAACAATAGGGTGGAACTAATGAAGGTACAATGGCAGCGCCGCAAGGGCTCAGAATGGACCTGAGAGCTAGACGACGAGATGAGGGAGCACTACCTCGAGCTTTTTCCGGATTCAGCTGAATTCTTCGAGGACGGAGTCTAAAATAAGTGGGGGAGATTTGTAACACCCGGTTCCTAGTACGTATTTAAATTCAAGTACTGTTATAATTTACTCTGGGACTTTGAGAGTTGGAGGCCTAACTCGTCGAGTAGACTCGACATTATGCAGGGGTTTTAGTGATCTACTCGACGAGTTGGGAGACCGACTTGACGAGTAGGAGTTGTCTGGACAAAACCCTAATGTTTAGGGTTTTCACCCTATTTAAACACTTTATCTCATCCCAAACCAGCCTCCATCACTCTCCTAACTCAGAGAAGCCCTAGATTGAAACCCTAAACCCTTATTGAGTGTTCTTGAGCCTTTTGGTGCCTTTTTGTGTGTGTTTCAAGTTGGAGAAGAAGAAGGAAGCTTGGAAGTTCAAGTAGAAGCAAGGAGATCCAGAATTTTTACTCCATTCTCAGCTCATTCAAGGTGAAAAGCTGGAACCTTGAACATCTATCTAATAGATTTTGATTTGGGGCTATTTCTACCTTTTTTATGAGTATAGAGAAGCTAAAATCGGATTTTATGGGTATGCTTGAAGTTGCACTTCGAATCTGGAACTATTGGGGGTCTTTATGGCATAAAGGTGCCAACTTTGTTGCCATAAACACCCCATGCATCTTGTAGACCTTCATTTATGGCTTTTTGAGCCAAAGGCGCCATGCATGTACATCAAGTTTGTGGCTTTACGTATAAAATGGACCCTAGGAGACCAGATCTATGGTTTGGATGCGTTAAGACCCATTATAATCGACTATATATTTTCGGACAAATATGGAATCGGGGATTCGTTCATGGGACTCGGCGAGTCGAGGTGTATTTTCCACCAAATCCTTTCTCTTTATGGACCAGATGTTAAGATCTAAGGTTCTCCATTTGTTTATGTTCACTAGGGACCTGGAAATCGTAGGACTTGGCGAGTGGATGAACAGACTCGACGAGTTCAAGGCAATGTCTCGGCCACATGAAGACCGACTCGCCGAGTTGACGATGAACACAGCGAGTTCAAGGATGAACTCGCCGAGTCGGTTGAAGATAGTCCGATGTATTGTTGAAGGCGAACTCATCGAGCTCTTGCTAGAATCGACGAGTAGGGACGAAATTATGGAATTTTGTGGATATGGGGACTCGACGAGTTGGCGGGCCAACTCGCCGAGTCAAGTCAAACAAATGTAGACTTTGACTTTGACTTGGATTTGAGTGACTCTTGTAAGGGTTATGAGTATGAATTGATAACTTGGAAAAGCTGTCATGTAGGGATTGAGGAGTCGGGGAGAGTGGATTTTCACACCGAGGAGGGTGCAGAATCTACATGACTTTGAGGTGAGTTTTCTCCTAGTAGGAGTGGGTCTACGACCACAATGTCGGCCCACGAGTAAGAGTGTTGGATAGATGATTGTCTTTGTGATACTTATCTAGTGTTGATATGAGATATGATTAGTTTGCCTGATATGATTATTGTGCTTGATATGTTTACTGTGACAACCCAAAATTTCTTTTATGTACAACATTTCAATTCAATAGAAGTCAGAACAGTTTCTGCTAACTTTCAAGCTTTTTGGATTAAGTTTGAGTCTTTTTAAGTTAGTACTTCGAGAGATTTCAGGAGAGAGGATGCCCTAGGGTTTATTGTATAACAATAGAGTTCCAAAAACTTCAAGAGTTTGGAGTTTACGGCCCAAATGGTATTTGGACCGTAAACCCTAGTAACTATATATATGGCACTTAGCCATTTTTCACACTTTTTCACCATTTCAAAGTTAGAACTCAAATCCTCTCAAGTAGCATCCGATTTTTCCTCCTAGATCTTCAACTTGTAAGTGTTTCTAGCCTTATTAATTTGATATATTACTTAATCTAGTGATCTAACACACTTTCATACGTGAAATCATTCCAAAAGGTTAGATCTTCAAGTTTCACCAAGAACACACACTAGTGTTCTTGGACTTTTAGCACCTTTTCAAGCCTCTATCTTGTAAGTACTTCTATCCTAGAGTATCATAAGGCTTTTTAAACTTCTAAACATCAAGAAAACACCTAAGAAACACCAAGAACAAGGTGTTTACGGTTCAAGATGTTCTTGAACCGTAAACCCTGTAAAGGGTGCCAAAGTGTGCCCTAGTCCCTCTTAAGCCTTGGAAACTTGCATAGATCCCTTCCTTGATGAGTTAAGGGCTTGAAATAATCAAAAGACCATAAACCATATGGGTTTATGGTAGTAAACCCAAAGGAAAATGGTCAAAGGACCGTAAACTCCATTTAGGAGTGAAATGGTGCCCTAATCCCTTCCATAAGCTTATGCTTCAAGTGGAAATGCTTCTAAGGACTTGTAGAGATTCAAAACAGAACATGGTCAAAGGAGCATGAGTTTATGACCATAAACTCATGAGTTTACGACAGTAAACTCTATGAGTGATGGTCACAAAACCGTAAACTCATATAAGGGGTTTCCTTGAGCCCTAAACTCAATAGCAATGTCCTACAACACTTAGATGCAATATTTGGGACTTATAGCACTTATATAAGGTGTTTAGCATGTACTAGGATGTATTAACTTTGTTGATTAGTTGTTTAAAGACTAATTGGATACATATATGTGTCATTATATGTTAACTAGGATCCTTGTGTGTGCCCAAGTCTTCACTTGACACCTAGCAATCCTGTTTCACCAAATAAGTGGTTTTCTTACTTTTCAAACTGTGTTATATCAATCACATGTGATTAATAGCTACCAAATAAGTGGTTTTCTTACTTTTCAAACTGTGTTATCAAACTGTTTTGCTTCAAACTATTTCACAAACTCTTTTGTTGTCAAATACTTTTACTTAAACTCTTTTTATACTTTTATATTGTCAAATGCATTCCTATGTATGTATAGTTATATAAGTAATGTTTAAAGGACTCAGGAAGGCTAGCTCGCTTTATCTCCTTTTCCTTGTTTGGATATGGCTTTAGGGCATCGGGTATCCATCCGAAGTTCGTCTAAATATTAGTTATACATTATGTATACATATATTGACATAAAAGTTCTATCAGCCAATTCAATACCCTTGGGTAGCAAGGGCATACATTCATGATTATACGTACAAGTCAGATTACTAGTAAACTACGATAGGCGTAGTTTAGGAAGTTACTAATACTATTACTAGAACAATGAATCATACAAAGAGTCAGTTCATTCATGAGTCAATACTTGCTAGATAGAGAGAGAACATACAATACAGCTAGTACACACAGTACATTTCAATACATGCTAGATAGAGAGAGAACACACATTACAGCTAGTACACGCAGAACATTACAGTACATACAGGCTAGACAGAGAAAGAACACACAATACAACTAGCACATACATTACATATACATTCATGCAGTTATGTGAGCCATTAAACGGGGCATGGCACTACCTGCCATGACCGTTTTTGTATCCAGAATCTCCTTAATTGGGGAGCGTATGAGTTTGCGTATAGATCTATACTGGATTGACTATCCTACACCTTGTTGCTCACTACAGTGGGACTTGCAAGTCTACGGGTGCCAAATGTCATTTCTTACAGCGTCTTACATCGTCGTTTTACTAGAGTCGGTAGCAGGATACAGGCCGATCACATGTTACTTTAAACTACAATTGGTTTAAGGTAGTTAGTACAGCAGTAGTTGCTTATTACAATACTACAATACTATATTATTTCCCCATTACATTCACTTCGTGAACATTCACACGATGCAGGGTAATGTAAAAACTATATTTTTGGTTAATGATAGTCGGACTTGGGAAAATACACACTCTTACAAGAGAAACACACAAATACTAGATGCCTTGGTAGAAGGCTACTTTTAGTAGGAAACATATGGTTTTCTAGGAAAGTACAACACATCTTACAAAACATCCTACAAATACTTTCATAAAAATACAGACACTAATATACTTATGATCTCACCAGCTTTAAAGCTGATACTCGCTTTCAAAATAACTTGTATTCTCAGGTCACCAGTAGACAGGTACAGGTGCCAGGTTTTGAGAAGATGGAGTTCGTTCAAGACTCGTCTTTTATTTTGATATGTATTTTTGGTGTCTATATAACTTGACATAACAGACTTGTATGAAATTATATTATTAATGCAATGGATGATGTTGTTGCTTGTTTACTACTATTCATTGTTATGATACTGTACATGACGTCCTCCGCCCCAGAACGTTTCCGCCGTTCATGGTTTTGGGGTGTGACAGATTGGTATCAGAGCATTGTTTATAGTGAATTAAGTATATCAACCCATAAAAGATATACTAACTATAAATACAATTCGATTAAAGCACTCTGACCAAGAGTTTATACTTTAAATAATAAAATATTTAATTAAGTATACGTGCCTGCATTCATACTAAAATCAGTGTCACTAAGATAGTACAAAAGTATTACGATTGTTGGGCAGTAGACTTAGAGACATATATTCAAAACTGGGAAGATATAGCTTGATCAACTATATTATCTGGGGGTTGACTAGCATGTGCCTAAGTGTGGTTGTGAGGTTGCAACAAGTCTAAAAACTTACCCACAATACCACAATGAGAACAATAGAACCTAAACTTAAAATACTATAGGAGTATTTTGTGTTACTACAAGCTACTTATGTACTAGATTCTTCTACCTATTTTCTCCCGTAGATATAATGGCTGGATTCCATCTTTCCGGAGACCCGTACTACCCCAACCACAGCAATGCAGGATGGCTGGAAGAAGAACCAGAAGATGATTACCCTATCCCTTTGGATGATCATGAAGCTGAAGGTTTTTCTGATGGTTATGACTTAGAGCTCGAAGTCAACAACCTACCGCCAGTTGATCAAAACCCAAACCCTCACCCAGCATTTCAAGGACCCACACCCCTGTGGGCCACAAACTTGAATAGATGGAGTCAGAAACAAGGTCAACCTATTCCCTACAATGGAGACAGAAGATTATACAACCTTACTAAGGGAGGTTCCGCTGACAGAGTCCTACCCATCATAGTTCGTAGGATTACTCGGAATACAGAGCAGGGTCGAGCGGCTATCGGCCGAGTCGTGAAGATTGACGCCAAATCTGGCGTTAACACAGTCCACATTCGCCAGCTAGAGTCTGCTCATGAAAGGACTATGGTCCACAATGCAGCTTTTCGGAGGGAACTCACTGAAACTCAAGCTGAAGTCAGGGAACTTCGAGCTCAGCAAGCAAGATCTGATAGGCATGTGAGGGACATAGAACGTCTTCTATCGGGGTCAAGAACTCACTCTGGTAGTTCTCGTCGCTGATAGATTCTCATCACCTTCTGTTTTTGGATATAACCTAGTTATGTAAAACTCTGGTCTAATTCCCTATCTTTGAAAATCTTAGGCCTGTTAGGTCTTGGTTAGGTTGTAGTCCTGTCAAAATTTTCCCTTTTTGGTTGATGTAAGGGCTCCTTCTGTTGGCCATTTTTCCCGAACTTGTTACATCTGTAATTCCAGTAATATTGACAGGTACCTAATCTCATGGGAATTATTATCCAAATGTGATCATGTATTAGTTCTAGATCTACATTCAATCGTATTGTGGGGCTATGAAGAGTTAGTCCATGAGTCATTCTTATCAATTCTTCCATTAAATTCTTATCAATGTTTTCGTCTTCGTAAACTTATAGATCAAAGATGCCTCCACGTAAATCACCAAGACGCAATCCTCCCACACCAACACCACCTACTCCTCAGTTCGAAACTACATCTCTAAATGTTGTTGTAGCTTAAGTTGTGGCTATAGCCATGGCACAATATCATTCATCCGGTTCCACTGGAGGAGGAACCCCTATCCTATCTACTCATGATGAAATCCCTATGCGCTTGAAAGAGTGCTCCTATAAGGACTTCACCAACTATAAGCCATTGTCCTTCAAAGGGACTGGCGGAGTCATTGCCCTCTCGCAATGGTTCGAGAAAACTGAATCGGTTTTCGAAATCTGCTCCTGTCCAGAGGAGAGCAAGGTCAAGTTTGCTGCTTGCACCTTTGAAACAAAGGCCCTAACATGGTGGAATAGCCATGTTAAGTCACTATCTCTCATAGTGGCTAATGTTATGGGCTGGGAAACTTTGAAAGACCTCGTGATTGAGGAGTACTACCTGAGGGGCGAGATCCAGAAACTGGAGGAAGAACTGTGGAGCCTAACCATGAAGGGCTCCAACGTAGTCGCCTACACCGCCAAATTCGGTGAGCTGGTGGCCCTCTGTCCCAACATGGTTCATACTGAGGGAAAAAATCGAGAGGTATATATGGGGGCTGATGCCACCATACCAGGGAAATGTATTGGCATCACACCCCACTACATTTGATAGTGCCAAACGATTGGCACAACGGCTCATAGACCATGGGGTTCGTACCTCGGCCGCAACAACAACCCTGTCCATCTCAGAACCTTCCAAAACCGTTGAACCCAAGCGGAAGTTTTGGGAGGACAAAAAGAAGGAGAAGGCTGCCAAGAAGCAGCAGGTCGTGGCAATTCATGTTGCGATAGCACCTACCGCTGATGCTCCGGTAAAGCAGTACGCTGGAAGTTTGCCCAAGTGCAACAAATGCAACTTCCATCACGTTGGTGCCTGTAGAGAAATGCAGTGTTTGAACTGCAATGGGAAGGGGCACACTGCCCATTTCTGTAAAGCTCCGGCGAAGCCAATCAACCAAGTCCCCGGTGCTGGAGTAGGCCAAACTTGCTACAGATGTGGCGAGGTAGGCTACTTCAAAAGGAACTGCCCGAAGGCAGGGTTTGTCGGTGGAGCGGCAAGAGTTCTGGCCATAGGCCATGAGGAAGCAGTTGCCAACCCCACAGTGGTCACTGGTACGTTCCTCCTCAATAACTCTTATGCATGCATTCTATTTGATAGTGGAGCGGAGAGGAGTTTCGTGAACCAAAAATTTGCTCATTTAATTAAGCAAAAACCATGAGCACTTAAAGAACCGTTCATAGTAGAAATGGCTAATGGCAAAGACAGAGAGCACTAGCAGCATATTCATAGGGTGTACCCTGACTTTAGATAGCCATTCATTTTCGATCGATCTCATGTCGGTCTCAATTAAAAGTTTTGACGTCATTATCAGCATGGATTGGTTGAGTTTTCATTGTGCCGACATCATGTGTTATGAAAAGGTTGTTCGCCTTAATCTACTGTCTGGCGAAACCCTAGTAGTTTATGGCGACAAACTCGACACGAACCTTCGTATAATCTCGAGCATTCAAGCTCAGAAATTCTTGCGAAAGGAATGTCGAGTATTCCTTGCTCATGTGGTCGATGTGAGCCAAGAAACGAAGGACATTCAGAACATTCCAGTAGTACGCGACTTTCCCGACATCTTTCCAGAAGAACTCCTAGGATTACCTCCGCAACGTAAAGTCTAGTTCCAAATCGACTTAGTTCCAGGGGCTACTCCCGTAGCCAAATCGCCCTATCGTCTAGCACCTGCAGAGATGCGAGAACTGTCTTGTCAACTTAACGAACTGTGCGGCAAGGGCTTTATAAGACCAAGCTTCTCAACCTGGGGAGCTCCAGTCTTGTTCGTCAAGAAGAAAGAAAGATCGTTTTGTATGTGCATCGACTACACGGAGCTCAAAAAACTGACCATCAAAAATCGTTATCCGTTGCCTCGTATCGACGATTTATTTGACCAACTTCAAGGGGCGAACTTCTTTTCAAAAATCGACTTAAGATCCGGATATCACCAACTACGAGTGCTAGGGGAGGATGTTCCGAAGACAACCTTCCGAACTCGTTATGGGCACAACGAATTCATAGTGATGCCGTTCGGATTAACAAACGCGCCCGCTGTATTCATGGACTTAATGAATAGGGTGTGTCGTCCTTACTTGGATCAGTTCGTTATCATCTTCATCGATGACATACTTATCTACTCTCGTAGTAAGGAAGAGCATAGTCAACATCTGCGACAGGTCTTAGAAACATTACGTTCGGAGAAGCTCTACGCGAAGTTCTCGAAATGTGAATTTTGGATTCGACGAGTCGAATTCTTAGGGCACATGGTTAGCGAAGAGGGAATTCACGTGGACCCTTCCAAAATCAAGGCCATTGAGAACTGGTCAGCACCGAAGACGCCTACAGAAATTCATCAATTTCTAGGCCTCGCTGGCTACTATCGCAGGTTCATTAAGAACTTCTCCCGCATTGCGAAACCTCTTACAACACTAACCCAGAAGGGCGTGGCCTTTGACTAGGAAGAGAAGCAGGAAAGAGCGTTCAAAATGCTCAAACGAGCCTTGTGCACCGCACCAATACTATCCCTCCCCGAAAGGATAGAAGACTTCGTTGTCTATTGCGATGCGTCAAATCAAGGGCTCGGACGTGTTATGATGCAGCGAGGTAAGGTCATCGCCTATGCCTCAAGACAGCTGAAGACACATGAGGTCAACTACACGACCCACGATCTTGAACTGGGAGCAGTTGTGTTTGCTTTGAAGATCTAGAGACACTACCTGTACGGTACGAAAAGCACTATCTTTACAGACCACAAAATCCTGCAACACATATTCGACCAGAAGGAGCTCAACATGAGACAACGACGATGGGTCAAGCTACTTAGTGATTACGAATGCGAAATTCGTTATCATATGGGTAAAG
Source organism: Lactuca sativa (assembly GCF_002870075.4). NCBI lineage: Eukaryota > Viridiplantae > Streptophyta > Magnoliopsida > Asterales > Asteraceae > Lactuca > Lactuca sativa. The sequence goes on along the minus strand of NC_056631.2, from coordinate 220,590,601 downwards.
CCAATGTAGTAGCTGACTCCCTAAGTCGGAAAGAATATTCTGGTCGTAGAGTCAAATCATTGACTATGACTATCCATTCACACTTGTCCACACAAATTAAGGCGGCTCGGTTCGACGCTTTGAAACCTGAAAATGTGACGGGTGAATCCCTAAGAGGGATGGATAAGAACTTAGAGGTGAAGGGTGGCGGAGCTTATTATTTCATGGATCGGATCTGGACCCCGAAACTCGGTGGTTTCAGAGACTTGGTCATGAACGAGGCGCACAACACTCGTTATTCCATGCACCCGAGTTCAAATAAGATGTGTGTGGATCTTAAAAAGTTATACTGGTGGCCTAACATGAAAGCAGAAATTGCTACCTTCGTGAGTAACTGCCTTACTTGCGTCAAGGTCAAGGTTGAATACCAGAAACCCTCCAGTCTACTACAACAGCCTGAGATACCGTAATGGAAGTGGGAGCGGATCACTATAGATTTCATAACCAAGTTTCCCAAGACAACGGGTGGACTTGATACCATATAGGTCATCGTCGACAGATTGGCCAAGTCTGCACACTTCCAACCTAAAGGAAACAGACAAGATGGAGAAACTTACAAGAACTTACATTAGAGAGATAGTAAAATTGCACGGTGTTCCCTTATCCATTATCTCGGATAGAGATAGTAGATTCACCTCGAGGTTATGGCAGTCATTACAAAGTTTCTTAGGAACGAGGCTGGACATGAGTACAGCCTACCATCCACAGACCGACGGACAAAGTGAGAGAACTGTCCAAACCTTGGAAGATATGTTGCAAGCTTGTGTGATCGACTTTGGGAAAGCATGGGATACTTATTTACCCTTTTGTCAAATTTTCCTACAACAACAGTTATCACACGAGCATTAAGGCTGCTCCATTCGAGTCCCTCTATGGCCGAAAGTGCAGATCCCCTCTGTGCTGGGCTGAGGTGGGTGATACCCAGTTAGCTAAAGGACGAGTTCCTGACAACACTCTCACAGGTTCGGAGATCATATGGCAAACGACAAAGAAGATCGTTCAGATTTGTGAACGATTGAAAGCCTCTAGAGACCGACAGAAAAGCTACGCTGATAAGCGAAGGAAACCGTTGGAATTCCAGGTGGGCGACCGCGTTCTATTGAAGGCCTGACCTTGGAAGGGCTTGATACGCTTCGAAAAGCGTGGAAAGCTAAATCCAAGGTACATAGGGCCTTTTGAGATTCTCGCAAGAATCGGCCCTGTAGCTTACAAACTTAACTTACCACGTCAACTCAGTAACGTACATTCTACCTTCCATGTCTCGAACTTGAAAAAGTGTCTGTCCGACGAAACTCTTGTTATCCCACTCGATGAGAACGAGATCAAAGAGAGCCTCAACTTCATAGAAGAACCAGTAGAGATCATGGACCGAGAGGTCAAGCAAACGAAGCAAATCCATATCCCGATAGTGAAAGTTCGCTGGAACGCCAAGCGAGGACCGGAATTCACATGGGAGCGTGAGGATCAGATGAAACTGAAATATCCTCTTCTTTTTGCTTAGTTATTTGTAACTACTTATTTGCTTAAACTCTAATTTCGGGACGAAATTCCTTCTAGCAGGGGGATGATGTGACAACCCGAAATTTCTATTATGTACAACATTTCAATTCAATAGAAGTTAGAATAGTTTTTGCTAACTTTCAAGCTTTTTGGATTAAGTTTGAGTCTTTTTAAGTTAGTACTTCGGGAGATTTCAGGAGAGAGGATGCCTTAGGGTTTATTGTACAACAATAGAGTTCCAAAAACTTCAAGAGTTTGGAGTTTACGGCCCAAATGGTATTTGGACCGTAAACCCTAGTGACTATATATATGGCACTTAGCCATTTTTCACACTTTTTCACCATTTCAAAGTTAGAACTCAAATCCTCTCAAGTAGCATCCAACTTTTCCTCATAGATCTTCAACTTGTAAGTGTTTCTAGCCTTATTAAGTTGATATATTACTTAATCTAGTGATCTAACACACTTTCATCCGTGAAATCATTCCAAAAGGTTAGATCTTCAAGTTTCACCAAGAACACACACTAGTGTTCTTGGACTTTTAGCACCTTTTCAAGCCTCTATCTTGTAAGTACTTCTATCCTCGAGTATCATAAGGCTTGTTACACTTCTAAAAATCAAGAAAACACCTAAGAAACACCAAGAAAAAGGTGTTTATGGTTCAATATGTTCTTGAACCGTAAACCCTATAAAGGGTGCCAAAGTGTGCCCTAGTCCCTCTTAAGCCTTGGAAACTTGCATAGATACCTTCCTTGATGAGTTAAGGGCTTGAAATCATCAAAAGACCATAAACCATATGGGTTTACGGTAGTAAACCCAAAGGAAAATGGTCAAAGGACCATAAACTCCATTTAGGAGTGAAATGGTGCCCTAATCCCTTCCATAGGCTTCTGCTTCAAGTGGAAATGCTTCTAAGGACTTGTAGAGCTTCAAAACATCACATGGTCAAAGAAGCATGAGTTTACGACCGTAAACTCAATGAGTGATGGTCACAAAACCGTAAACTCATATAAGGGGGTTTCCTTGAACCCTGAACTCAATAGCAATGTCCTACAACACTTAGATGCAATATTTGGGACTTATAGCACTTATATAAGGTGTTTAGCGTGTACTAGGATGTATTAACTTTGTTGATTAGTTGTTTAAAGACTAATTGGATACATATATGTGTCATTATATGTTAACTAGGATCCTTGTGTGTGCTCAAGTCTTCACTTGACACCTAGCAATCCTGTTTCATCAGTTCATCCATACCACTCACTACAGGTGAGTTCATACCCCTTAAATTGACCTTTTAATGTTTTTAAATGATTTTATGGGGTGGGGGGATACAAGTTGAACAATTATAGTTATTATATCAATCACATGTGATTAATAACTACCAAAGAAGTGGTTTTCTTACTTTTCAAACTGTGTTATCAAACTGTTTTGCTTCAAACTATTTCACAAACTCTTTTGTTGTCAAATACTTTTACTTAAACTCTTTTTATACTTTTATATTGTCAAATGCATTCCTATGTATGTATAGTTATATAAGTAATGTTTAAAGGACTCAGGAAGGCTAGCTCGCTTTATCTCCTTTTCCTTGTTTGGATATGGCTTTAGGGCATCGGGTATCCATCCGAAGTTCGTCTAAATATTAGTTATACATTATGTATACATATATTGACATAAAAGTTCTATCAGCCAATTCAATACCCTTGGGTAGCAAGGGCATACATTCATGATTATACGTACAAGTCAGATTACTAGTAAACTACGATAGGCGTAGTTTAGGAAGTTACTAATACTATTACTAGAACAATGAATCATACAAAGAGTCAGTTCATTCATGAGTCAATACTTGCTAGATAGAGAGAGAACATACAATACAGCTAGTACACACAATACATTTCAATACTTTCTAGATAGAGAGAGAACACACATTACAGCTAGTACACGCAGAACATTACAGTACATACAGGCTAGACAGAGAAAGAACACACAATACAGCTAGCACATACATTACATATACATTCATGCAGTTTTGTGAGCCATTAAACGGGGCATGGCACTACCTTCCATGACCGTTTTTGTATCCAAAATCTCCTTAATTGGGGAGCGTATGAGTTTGCGTATAGATCTATACTGGATTGACTATCCTACACCTTGTTGCTCACTACAGTGGGACTTGCAAGTCTACGGGTGCCAAATGTCATTTCTTACGGCGTCTTACATCATCGTTTTACTAGTGTAGGTAGCAGGATACAGGCCAATCACATGTTACTTTAAATTACAATTGGTTTAAGGTAGTTAGTACAGTAGTAGTTACTTATTACAATACTAGAGTACTATATTATTTCCCCATTACATTCACTTTGTGAACATTCACACGATGCACGGTAATGTAAAAACTATATTTTTGGTTAATGATAGTCGGACTTGGGAAAATACACACTCTTACAAGAGACACACACAGATACTAGATGCCTTGGTAGAAGGCTACTTTTAGTAGGAAACATAGGGTTTTCTAGGAGAGTACAAAACATCTTACAAATACTTTCATACAAATACAGACACTAATATACTTATGAACTCACCAACTTTAAAGCTGATACTCGCTTTCGAAATAACTTATATTCTCAGGTCACTAATAGACAAGTACAGGTGCCAGGTTTTGAGAAGATGAAGTTCGTTCAAGACTCATCTTTTATTTTGATATGTATTTTTGGTGTCTATATAACTTGACATAACACACTTGTATGAAATTATATTATTAATGCAATGGATGATGTTGTTGCTTGTTTACTACTATTCATTGTTGTGATACTGTACATGACGTCCTCCGCCCCAGAATGTTTCCACCGTTCATGGTTTTGGGGTGTGACATTTACTGTGCTTGGTATGTGTTATCAATAGTAGGGGTGAAATAGTCCTCGATTACCGTTTGAAAGATACCGAAGGGGATGAGTAGCTCCCAGTTACCGGTTGATAGAAGATACCGAAGGGGAGGTTAGTTCCCGATTACCGGTTGAAAGATACCGAGGAGGAGCCTAGCTCCTGGTTATGCCTGACAGTTACCAGTTGAAAGATACCGAAGATTATGCATTATTTGGTGTGAGTATGATGGGGGAACTCACTAAGCTTTGTGCTTACGGTTTTTAGTTTTGGTTTCAGGTACCTCTTTACCTAAGGGGAAAGAGCCGGCGGGGTAGCAGCGCATCAGACATTCACACATTATGTTCCGCATTGAGGGACCTGGGATTGTACTATGATATATTACACTATTTGCTAGTATGGTTTCGAGACTGGTGATTTGTTACTTTATGTTTGAAAGAATTTCAATGTTGATTTTTGTTAGCTATTTTTTTTTACAAGTAATATACTTTAAAACAAAAAAATTTGAACCTCGATTTTCAGATGTTACAAGTTGGTATCAGAGCCTTGATTTGAGAGATTCGGGCACACCATCGGGGGTTTCTGGACTCAAACCGAGGGCTTGAAGGGTTTTTACAAGAAAAATAGTTTTCTAAAATTTAAAATAAGGAGTTTTGAGAAAGAACAAGGTGTGCGATGCGTGTGACCGGACGAGCTAAAGTAAGTTTTCCCTAAGATACCCATACATGTTATATTATGTTATATGATGTGATTATGAGAACTGCATGCTAGACTATGGCTAAGGATCTAGGGAGGATTCCTTGTATGCCTATTATGTGATTATGAGAATTAGATGCTAAATTAAGGCTAAGGATCTAGGGAGGATGCCTTATATGCCTGTTGTATGAGTTTATTGAGCTATATGCTACGACCGGTTAGTCAGCAATACGATAGCCTGATTAGGTTATGCTTGGTAATGGTTACTCAATGCACGAATGTTGCTTGCTTTGTGCTTATAGGGGTTCCAACTGACTCTAACTAACTATTAAGCGAATATGTAATAGTATTCGCAAGCTAGTTAGGGAATGATGGCAGGGACTCCTTGTGCAGTTGATGGCAGAGAGTGGGTCGGAGAGTGCCATAGGACAAGCCTAGGATGAGATTAGTTAGAAAGTTGTATTAGTAAAAAGGGACTTGGTGAAGTCAAGGAAATTCTTGAGGAAAGTACGGATAGATGTGGAAGATAGTATGGGTCTGTACTACTAGAAGCAGAGGATCCGTAGTCGAATCGAGGAGGGCTAAGATAGAACCAAGAAACTTGGAGAGTGTGCGAGACCTCTCAAGATTATGTATGGACATGACGTTTATGTGTTTATTTCAGTATGGAGATTACGCGACATGGAACAGGAGGTTCAGGGACTGGATCAGGATCAGGCTAGAGTGCGGGATCCGTCCAGGTTGATGACGGACTAAGCGAGTTCATCGCATAAGAGATCATGAGAGGTATCCTTGAGGGGACCCCGGTCATTTTCAGTTCGATCAAGGAGGGGATTATAGAGCAGATGGAGGATCGACTCCGGACATTCGAGAGTGACTTGGCATCCAACCAGTCGGGTTCGTGCATGTAACACCCAGATTTTCAAATAAATTTTCACATTTTAAAAACACCTTTTCATTCATAATTGTTATAAAACATCACTGGATCACATAGTCAAATCATAACATCACATCCCAAGATCATAATATAAAAACTCCTCGTGTGTGTACTGATCAAGCTGGCGCCTTCCCGTAATCCTCACTGGTACCTGAAACACATAACACATCACTGTAAGCATAAATGCTAAGTGAGTTCCCCAAAATACCACACATAATACATACTATCCACTCGAGGCTATAACTCTGTTTGACCCTCTGGTCAATGTGTCTCAGTGGGACCCTCCAGTCCTATAACTCTGTGGGCCCTCTGGCCCTAACTCTGTGGACCTTCCGGTCCTAACTCTGGAAGCTCTGGTACATACATGGCATAAATCACATAGAAATCACATCACACAAAAGTATACAAAATACTCTGTCACATAACTCTAATTACCACTCTAGGTAAAGTATAGTGAGAAGACTCACCTCAGGTAACTCGGTAAAATCTCGAACTCTGTAAAATCTGATCTAGCCTCCGCCTAATCATATGAATTAAACAATCTCAATCAATACATCCCTTAAGGCTAGGCTATTCCCTCTCTTAGTACTCTCAGAAGGGTAAAAGACCATTTTATCCCTCTCATGGCTCAAAGACCCTAAAGTTGACCAAACCCTAAAAGTCAACAAAAGTTAACTCCCCGGGTTACGTTGTGCGTACCACACATATACGCTGGGCGTACCCGGTGTCTTCACAGAAAACGGGGTGCGCGACCCCTTACACCGCGCGTACTGGGATTACGCCCAACGTAACTCCCAGTTTCAAAATCTAAGCATTTTGGGGTCTTAATCAGTTAAAACCCACGTCCAACTTCTACATTTGACCATTTATAACCCTCTTAATCCATAAAGTCGATGACTTTAAGCCTTTGCATGGCTGGACAAGTCACTAACACCCATAATACTCCACTTCCTAACACTAGAAGGTTCAATACTCAAGCATGACCTCATATCCACGACCAATATGGAGACTTTATGGACTTATAACACAAATACCACTGAAATGAGATAGATCTAGGTCCATGCAGCACATTACACTCATAAAGTCTCCACCTTTGGGACTTTTAACCCTAAAATGGTCCATGAAATCATCTAACCAAATAAGGAGGAAAGTTTTGAACTTTATACCTCCAAATGCAGCTCCTTCCTATGTAGATCTTAGATCCAAACTTGCACTTTAAGCTCTAGCCTCCACAAGCTCCTCTCCTTCTTCTTCACTAACACACCAAGGCACTTTTAGCTCCAAAACACTCACTCTCAAGATAAGGACGATTGGGAGGGTCTCTTAGGGTTTTACTCACTGATATGGAGGCTGAGAAATGAGCCTTAACATCCATTATATAGCGCACAAGTCCAATATTAGGGTTTGTGTCTGGACCCATTACGCCCAGCGTAACACTGGGTACGCCCAGCGTACCCAGGCGAGTCCGCGTCCAAATTAATCGCATGAGTACGCGCAACATACTCCCCAATACGCCCAACATACTCATTTGCTACAACAATTCATACAAAGGACCACTTTTGACAACTTGACATAATGGAAGGATATAATAGCTTTACCTGGATTTTGGGATGTTACAATTCTCCCCCACTAGAACCATACTTCTCCCTCGAAGTCTCATGCCGAAAACAACTCCGGATGCTGCTCTCGCATCTATGACTCTGGCTCCCAAGTCAGCTCGGACCCCTTCCGATGCTGCCACTGGACCTTAACCAGTGGGACCTCTTTGTTCCTCAGAACCTTGACCTTCTGGTCCAAGATCGTGATAGGTCTCTCAACAATAATTTAGACCCGCGTCCACCTGGATATCCTCCAATGGTACCACTGCCGACTCGTCGGCTATGCACTTCCTCAGTTGAGACACGTGGAAGGTATCATGAATCTGGCTCAACTCCGCAGGTAGCTCCAATCGATATGCTACCCTGCCCACCCTCGCAATGACCCTGAATGGTCCAATGTACCGGGGCCCCAACTTGACCCTTTTCCTGAATCGAATCACTCCTTTCCAAGGAGTCACTTTCAGGAGTACAAAATCTCCAACCTGGAACTCGAGCTCGGATCGATGCCTATCTGCGTAACTCTTCTGGAGACTCTGGGCCGTCAACAATCTCTGTCTAACGTGTTGTATCTGCTCTATCGTCTAAAGCATTATCTCAGTGCTGCCCATCACTCGTTGCCCTACCTCTCCCCAACAAATGGGAGTCCGACACCTCCTCCCATACTATAACTCAAAGGGAGGCATACCAATGCTCAAATGGTGGCTGTTGTTATAAGAAAACTCAGCCAAAGGCAGATACGTGTCCCAACTCCCTCTGAAGTCCAACACACATGCTCGAAGCATGTCCTCGAGCGTCTGAATCATCCGCTCACTCTGTCCGTCCGTCCGGGGGTGGTAAGCGGTACTGAAATGTAGCCTAGTACCTAATTCCTCATGGAACTTCTTCCAGAACCTGGAAGTGAAACGCACATCTCGATCTGACACAATCGAGATCGGCACACCATGCTACGATACCACCTCTCTCACATACACTTCTGCCAGTCTCTCTGCGGAAGAGCTCTCACTGATAGCAAGAAAATGAGCGCTCTTCGATAGCCGGTCGACGATCACCCAAATTGCATCGACGCCCCTTGCAGTCCTTGGCAATTTGGCGATAAAATCCATGGAAATATGTTCCCACTTCCACTAGGGAACCTCAATCGGCTGCAACTTGCCATGCGGACACTGGTGCTCAGCCTTAACCCTGCAATAGGTCAAGCACCTCTCTACAAACCAAGCCACATCCTTCTTCATACAGGGCCACCAATAATCTCTTTTCAGGTCCAAATACATCTTAGTGGCCCCGGGATGGATCGAAAACCTCGACCTGTCTGCCTCGTCTATCAAAATAGCACGTGCCCCACCCTCAAATGGCACCTGAATCTGGCCCTGGAAGGTCATAAGCCCCCGGCTATCGGAAATGAACTCTGATATCTGCCTAATCACCTGCTCTCTCTTGTGGTTCTCCGGTCTCACGACCTCCACCTAGGCCTCCCGAATGGTGTCCAACACCAGAGTCATCACTGTCAACCTCATACAAACATCTCGCAAAGGGGCACTCTCTGCCCTACGACTCAAGGCATCGGCTACCACATTAGCTTTGCACGGGTGGTACAGGATCTCACACTCATAATCCTTTACTACTTCCAACCATCTCCTCTGATGCATGTTTAGGTTGGGCTAATCTATCAGATACTTCAAGCTCTTGTGGTCCGTGTATATGGTACACCAAACCCCATACAAATAGTGATGCCAGATCTTGAGGGCGAACACCACAACCCCCAACTCCAGATCGTGCATAGGATACCTCGTCTCATGAGGCTTCAGCTGCCTCGATGCGTATGCTATCACATGCCCCCTCTGCATCAGCACCACACCCACTCCCGACATCGACGTGTCACAATATACCACAAGGTCCTCCATTCCCTCCAGAAGGGCCAACACTGGGGCTTCGCACAATCTCTGGCGAAATGTCTCGAATGAAGCCTGCTGCTCCGGGCCCCAACTGAAAGCCACGCCCTTCCGGGTCAACCTGATGAGAGGAACCGTAATCCTAGAGAAATCCTGAATGAATCTCCGATAAGACCCGGCCAACCCCAGGAAACTCCTGATCTCCGAAGGGGATCTCGATACCTCCCAACTCATCACCGCCTCAATCTTGGCCAGATCGACCAATATCCCATTCTGGTTGACGAGGTGCCTTAGAAACTGGACCTCCCGTAACCAGAAATCACACTTGGAGAATTTGGCGTAAAGCCTCTCCGATCTCAGAAATCCGAGGATCTCCCTCAAATGCTCCTCATGCTGCTCTTTGGACCTCAAATACACCAATATATCATAAATGAACACAATCATCGAACGATCCAACATCGGCCTGCATACCCTGTTCATGAGATCCATGAACACCGCCGGTGCATTGGTGAGCCCGAAAGGCATCACCATGAACTCATAATGCCCGTAACGAGTCTTGAATGCTGTCTTCTAGATATCCTCATCACGCACCCTCATCTGATGATATCCAGACCTCAAATCAATCTTGGAAAACCAAGACGCTACCTACAATTGATCGAACAAATCGTCGATCCTCGGTAAGGGGTACCGGTTCTTGACCGTCAGCTTGTTCAACTCCCGGTAATCAATGTACATCCGGTGTGAACCATCCTTCTTATTGACAAAAAGGATCGACGCTCCCCACAGCGAGCTACTCGGCCGTATAAACCCCTTCCCCAGTAGCTCCTGAAGCCGCGAGGACAACTCCTACATCTCTGGAGGTGCAAGGTGATAGGGCGCCTTGGCGATAGGCGCTGCCCCCTGAACCAAATCGATACGGAACTCCACCTGCCTCTCGGGAGGCACACCCGGCAACTCCTTGGGGAAAACATCTGGGAACTCACGCACTATTGGGACCTCATCGACCGACCTCGGTCTCTCTGCACCTACCCTTGTATCTACCACATAAGCCAAAAACCCACTACAACCCTGCTGTAGGCTCTACCTCGCTCTCGCGGCTGAACAAAATGCCGAACTAGAATGGGTACCCTCGCCATAAACCGTAAGAACTCCCCCACTAGGGTCTCGTATGGTCACCAGCTGTCGCTCGCAGTCGATAACCGCTCCAAATCTGCTCAACTAGTCCATGTCCACGATGACACAAACATCTCCCATAGCAATCGGGACCAAATCAATCGGAAACTCATTGTCGAATATCTCGAGTACACTGATGGGTTTTAGCCATATGAACATTCCTATGTGCACATGCAACCCTAATGCTTGGATCTAGGTTTCGCTAATTGAACATACATTGAATCCAAGACTTCTAATAGCTAATAGAGTATAATAACAATAAGAAGTCAGAATTAGAAGTTTACCTTGAATTACTTGCTTGATCTTCTTGTCCTTGGAGCTTTAGAGTCACACTTGTCACTCCTCTAATGGCTTACAAACACCAACTAGCAAGAAGATGATTTAGGAGAGAGGAGAGGGGATCAAATTGGCCAGGGTTTCTTCTCTAAGCATAAGTCACGAAATCCCTTAGCCCTTGGGGTCTATTTATACTTGTAAGGCTCCTAGGGTTTCACCCTTAAACCCTAATTGGATAACTTAGGCCCTAAGCAACCCAATACCCTAATAGATAAGCCCTTATACGAAATCTAATCCTATCCAAAGCCCTAGAATTCGTCCCCCCCCCCCCCCCCTTATCCTTAAGGGATTTATAGCCCAAAGTCAAACTATCATACAATTGACAGTTTATACCCCTTTATTTAATTAATCTCTTTAAGTCACCAAATTAATTCCTAATAAGTTTATGACTTATATTAATCAAATAACAATATTATTATTCCTTATATTATTCTTATAATATATTAATAATATTCCTTCTCTCATTATAAATCATCCTGTCAAGTTGCTATGGTGAAGGCAACCCAAAAGGACCATGCACAACCGGGTCAAATACTTACCTAATATAGTTGTAGCCTTAGACACTATTCCAACATACACATCCTCGAATCACATCAGTGGCATACACTGCTCACTCTTCAGCTATGGAAACTCGCAAAGGTCGACTCAACGCCTCACGACGAATACTGATGTGCTGACTAAAGGCTAACGACACAAAAGAACGACTCGCACCCGAGTTAAATAACACCAAAGTAGGCACATAACACACAAGAAATGTACCTACGCATATCACAATATAAGCATAATACCACAAACTCAGAATAAACATATGAAAGAATACATACCAGCCACAACATCGGGTGTTGCGCGGACCTCCTCCGCTGTCAACTGGAAGGCTCTCCCGCGAGCCTTCGGCGCCTTGACCTTCACCGGACGACTCTCTGTAGCTTGAAAAGCAGCAGGGACAGACCCTGAGAAGCTCCCTAAGCTGACCCTCGTAATTATGGACACTCGGCCTTCTGGTGTCCAGTCAGGTTGCAGTGAAAACAAACTGCAAACCCCTTGGGGCAATCCTTGGCCATATGCCCCTCCTTGCCACACTTGTACCAAGACCCTGCTCTGCATACCCCCTCATGACTCTTGCCGCACTTGCCACAAGTGCGGCACTTCTGGTTCCCTGATCTCGAATCAGCGGGCTTAGCCCGCTTGGTAGCCGGCTGGGACTACACCGGTCGCCGATCTCTCCCATGAGACTCCGCCTCCTCCCTAGCCTGAGTCTCTAGCTCAATCTCCCTCTTCTGGGAATTTGCCTGAAGCTTGGCAAATGTCCGTTACATCAAGTTCGACATGAACTTGCAGATGTCTCTCCTCAAAATGCTCAAATACCGGCTCATACGTGCCTGATCAGAAGACATGTGCTCAGGGCAGAACATCGCCCTCTCATGAACATCTTGGTGATCACAGTAACAGACTCTGTACCCTGCTTGAGGGTCAAGAACTCCTGAGGCAAACGCTCCCTTTCCACCAGGGAACGTAATCATCACGAAACATAGCGATGAACCTCTCCCAGGTTACCGCAGCAAGCTCTGCAGAAGAATAGTGCGCTGTCACAAACTTCCACCAATCCTTCGCCCCCAAGCAAAGCTGGTTCAGCGCGAACCGAACCATCAGATGCTCTGGACATGAACATGTGTAGAAGCACCCCTCAATGTCAGAGATCCACCTCATCGCAGCTATCGGATCCTGAGTCCCATCAAACTTTGGTGGCTTCATGTTGCTGAACTCCCGGTACAGCAACGCGTCACCCCCCTACGGCCTGGCAGTAGCAACGACTGCAATGGCTGCAGCAACAACGACATCAGTAAGAGCAGCATAACGCTCATCAAAAGTCTCAATCAGGGTGGTCTTGATAGACCCGAACATCTCTGGAATCTCAACGCGGATGGCAGTAGCCACCTCATCATGAATCATCTGGTGGAGCTCCTCATCGCTCACATTCCCCTCACTAACACAAGATATCAGAGACTCGCTCGAGTGTACACACACTCGATATCCCAATCCTACTTGATCCTTGGTACCCTAAGGATTCTTACTTGGGCTGCGCACTGATCCGGTGCCTTCGGTAGTACGGGCCCAATACTACCGCCCACACCACATCAATATTCACCCCAAGGCCTCCTCCTAGGATCCCAAATCCCAAGTACTCTACTCTCTCTATGCATAGTCTACTCTCAAGCAGATCTCACATAAGCTCCTCGTTACTATCTATTCACTCTCAAGCAGATCTCTCATAAGCTCCTCGCTGCTAACTATTCACTCTCAAGCATCTCCTAGCAGCAAAATCCCTAGACTATGGCATCACAAATCAGGCCACTCTAGTCCGAATAAGAATACCTAGCCTACTCTAGCTTGCATACCATATCATAACATATCTCATAAGTCATAACGTAAGGGTATTTTGGGAAATCACCGTTCGGGCGCTGGCTGATCGTACACACTGTTCAGCTCTGCTCTTTCAAAAAAAATTTACTCTTGAGAAAAATTTTGTAAATTTTATTTTGAAAATCCCTCAAATCCTCGGTTTGAGTTCAGATACACCCAAAGGTGCACCCGAATCCCTCAAACCAAGGCTCTGATACCAACTTGTAACACCCAGATTTTCAAATAAATTTTCACATTTTAAAAACACCTTTTCATTCATAATTGTTATAAGACATCATTGTATCACATAGTCAAATCATAATATCACATCCCAAGATCATAATATAAAAACTCCTCGTGTGTGTACTGATCAAGTTGGCGCCTTCCCGTGATCCTCACTGGTACCTGAAACACATAACACAACATTGTAAGCATAAATGCTTAGTGAGTTCCCAAAATACCACACACAATACATACTAGCCACTCGAGGCTATAACTCTGTTTGACCCTCTAGTCAATGTGTCTCATTGGGACCCTCCAGTGCCATAACTTTGTGGGCCCTCTAGCCCTAACTCTGTGGACCTTCCGGTCCTAACTCTGGAAGCTCTGGTACATACATGGCATAAATCACATAGAAATCACATCACACAAAAGCATACAAAATACTCAGTCACATAACTCTAATTACCACTCTAGGTAAAGTATAGTGAGAAGACTCACTTCGGGTAACTCGGTAAAATCTCGAACTTTGTAAAATCCGATCTAGCCTCTGCCTAATCATATAAATTAAACACTCTAAATCAATACATCCCTTAAGGCTAGGTTATTCCCTCTCTTAGTACTCTCAGAAGGGTAAAAGACCATTTTACCCCTCTTATGGCTCAATGACCCTAAAGTTGACCAAACCTTAAAAGTCAACAAAAGTCAACTCCCCGGGTTACGCTGCACGTACCACACATGTACGCTGGGCGTTTCCGGTGTATTCACAGAAAACGAGGTGTGCGGCCCCTTACACCGCGCGTACTGGGATTACGCCCAGCGTAACTCCCAGTTTCAGACTCTCAGCATTTTGGGGTCTTAATCAGTTAAGACCCACGTCCAACTTCTAGATCTGACGATTTATAACCCTCTTAATCCATAAAGTCGGTGACGGTAAGCCTTTGCATGGCTGGACAAGTATTTAACACCCATAATACTCCACTTCCTAACACTAGAAGGCTCAATAATCAAGCATGACCTCATATCCATGACCAAGATGGAGACTGTATTGACTTATAACACAAATACCACTAAAATGGGACAGATCTAGGTCCATGGAGCACATTACACTCATAAAGTCTCCACCTTTGGGACTTTTAACCCTAAAATGGTCCATGAAATCATCTAACCAAATAAGGAGGAAAGTTTTGAACTTTATACCTCCAAATGCAGCTCCTTCCTATGTAGATCTCAGATCCAAACTTGCACTTCAAGCTCTAGCCTCCACAAGCTCCTCTCCTTCTTCTTCACTAACACACCAAGGCACTTTTAGCTCCAAAACACTCACTCTCAAGCTAAGGACGATTGGGATGCTCTCTTAGGGTTTTACTCACTGATATGGAGGCTGAGAAATGAGCCTTAGCATCCACTATATAGCGCATAAGTACAATATTAGGGTTTGCGTCTGGACCCATTACGCCCAGCGTGATCCTGGGTACGCCCAGCGTACCCAGGCGAGTCCGCGTCCAAATTAAGCGCATGAGTACGCGCAGCGTACTCCCCATTACGCCCAACATACTCATTTGCTACAAGAATTCTTACCAAGGACCACTTTTGACAACTTGACAAAATGGAAGGATATAATAGCTTTACCTGGATTTCGGGATGTTAAAGTGCACACTGTCCTTCAAGGACTTCAGGGGGAGTGGTGCGTCATACTTTCACTGGGTGAAGGACCCCATTGTCGCTAGGAGATGGATTGTAGACATCGAGTCTGCATAGTTGACGAGCTTCTGCCCGTAGGGGTCGAAGGTCCGCTTTGCTGCGGGTTGTTTGAGGGATTGAGCCAAAGATTGGTGGGAACCAGTGGATGATTCGCTGGGAGCCCCAGCCATTGAGGCTATGACTTGGTCAGATTTTGTGACCAGGTTCAGGGCTGCGTTTGCGCCAGTTGTGGAGCTCCAACAATTGGCCAGGGAGTTTCTTGATATGAGGCAGACGATTGAGACTGTGGCGGATATCACTGGCAAGTTCCGGGAGAGGGCCTTGTTGGTACCTTAGTATGTAAGGGATGAGGAGATACGAAAGATTTGCTATCATGATATGTGGAGGGATGACATTCGAGAGCATGTCAGCTATTCTGCTTGCCCGACTCTGAATTCCATGATTGTCAGGGCAAGGGAGAGGGAGATTGATTTAGAGCACCTCAGGAAGAGGAAAGCAGAGACATGGCAAGTTACTAGGGTTTCAGGGAAGAAACCCAAGGGATTTAGGGTGAGAGGCCACAATGTGGACTGTCTTTATGTTCAGCGGCGAGGGCTAGGCGCTACCTCCAGCAGGGTTGTGCGAGGTATGTCGCCTATGTTATGCATACCCGAGAGGCAGGTCAGACGACAGTGAGTGATGTGCCAGTAGCACGTGAGTATGCGGATGTATTTCCAGAGGAGTTGCCTGGGATACCTCCAGAGAGGCAGGTAGAATTCAGGATCGACATAGTCCCTGGTGTTGTTTACACAACTACAGAAGCTGTTAGACAATGGATTCATCAGACCGAGCAGTTCTCCTTGGGGAGCCCCGATTCTATTTGTGAAGAAGAAGGACGGGTCGCGTCGGATGTGTATAGATTATCGGGAGCTGAATAAGGTAACGGTGAAGAACCGTTACCCACTCCCGAGGATTGGTGATCTCTTTGACTAGCTTCAGGGAGCATCTTGGTTCTCCAGGATTGATTTGCGCTCAGGATATCATAAGATGAGGGTCAGAGAGGAGGATGTGCAGAATACTGTCTTTTGGATGCGATATGGTCATTATGAGTTCGTGGTGATGCCTTTTGGGCTCACCAATGCTCCTGCCGCGTTCATGGATCTCATGAACTGCGTGCTTAGACTGATGTTGGATCAGTTAGTGATAGTTTTCATTGATGACATCTTGGTCTATTCTAAGACTCAGGATCACCATGAGGAGCACTTGCGGGAGGTATTAGATACTCTTACGAGGGAGAGGTTGTATGCCAAGTTCTCCAAGTGTGATTTCTGGTTGCGTGAGGTGCATTTTCTTGGGCACCTTGTCAACCAGGATAGGATTTCAGTCGATCCGGCCAAAGTGGAGGCCATGATGAGGTGGGAGGTCTCGAGGTCTCCATCTGAGATTTAGATCTTGTTGGGATTGGTAGGTTACTATTGGATATTCATTCATGACTTCTCCAAGATAGCTGTGCCTTTGACCCGGTTGACAAGGAAAGTTGTGGTCTTTCGCTGGGGGCCTAAGCAGCAAGCCGCATTCGAGTTATTGAGACAGAGGTTGTGCGAGGCACCAACCTTAGCCCTGCCAGAGGGCGTAGAGGACTTTGTTGTGTACTGCGATGCGTCTATCTCGGGTTTGGGCGTGGTATTGATGTGGAGGGGGCATGTTATCGCCTACGCTTCGAGGCAGCTGAAGCCTCATGAGGCAAACTATCCGACACATGATTTGGAGTTGGGGGCAGTTGTTTTCGCCCTCAAGATTTGGCCTCATTATCTTTATGGGGTTCGTTGTACCATTTACACAAACCATAAGAGTTTGAGGTACCTCATGGATCAACCAAATATGAATATGAGACAGCGTCGATGGCTAGATGTGGTGAAGGATTACGATTGTGAGATCCTTTACCACCCGGGCAAGGCCAATGTTGTGGCCGACGTCCTTAGTCGCAAGGCATACCCGATCAGAGATGTTTGTTTGAGGATGATAGTAGTAACTCCACTGTTAGAGGAGATCTGCGAGGCGTAGGTCGAGGGCCTGAAGGAGGAGCGTCGGAAGTGAGAGTGGATCATAGGCCAGCTGGCCTCATTTGACTATGATAGTCGCAGATTATTGACCCTGCATGGGAGGGTTTGGGTACCGTACTGGGGCGGAGTACGACATATCTTGACAGATGAGGCCCACAAGTCCAGGTTCTCCATCCATCTAGGGGCGAAGAAGATGTATAGAGATCTTCGACCCGACTACTGGTGGTCCTACATGAAGCGGGTCGTCGCCTAGTACGTTGAGAGGAGCTTGACCTGCAGAAAGGTCAAGGTCGAGCACCAGAGGCCTCACGAAAAAACGCAACCGTTGGACATCCCCATGTGGAAATGGGAATGTATTACCATGGATTTCATCACCAAGCTTCCTAGGACCGCACAAGGAGTGGATTCGATATGGGTTATCGTGGATCGGTTGACCAAGAGTGCCCATTTTATACCGATCCAGGAGAGCATTTCAGCCGAGAAGCTGGATCGACATCTATATTCGGGAGGTTGTGGCCCGGCACGAAGTGACAGTCTCCGTGATTTCTGATAGGGACGTTCGGTTTACTTCCAGGTTCTGGAAGAAGTTTCACGATGAGCTGGGTACTCGTTTGCACTTTAGCACTGCCTTCCACCCGCAGACGGATGATCAGAGCGAGCGGACCATCCATTCATTGGAGGATATGCTGTGGGCATGCGTATTGGACTTTGGTGGTAACTGGGATACTTACCTTCCTTTGGCTGAGTATTCTTATAATAATAGTCATCATGCGAGTATTGACCGTCCTCCCTTCGAGATGTTGTACGGGAGGAAGTGCAGGACCCCAATATGTTGGGGTGAGGTTGGCCAAAGGGTCATGGGAGTACCGAAGTGGTACTCAAGACTACAAAGAGGATCCAGCAGGTGCGGAGTAAGGTTCAGACCGCTCAGATTCGGTAGAAGAGTTATGTCGATAGGCGTCGTTCGGACCTGGAGTTCCAGGTCGGGGATATGGTGCTCCTGAAGGTTTCACCTTGGAAGGGCGTCATTCAGTTCAGGAAGTGGGGAAAGCAAGGCCCCATGTACATTGGACCTTTCAGGGTTGCAGCCTGGGTGGGCAAGGTGGCGTATAGGCTGGACCTGCCAGCTGAACTCACTCAGATTCATAGCACTTTTCACGTCTCCCAGTTACGGAAATGTTTGGTGGACGATTCGGCAGTGGTGCCTTTGGAGGATATTTAGGTGGATTACAGCCTGAACTACATTGAGCGGCCTATGGCGATCCTCGATGGGAAGTCAAAGGATCTAAGGAACAAGAGGGTGGAACTAGTGAAGGTGCAATGGCAGCACCGCAAGGGCTCAGAATGGACCTGGGAGCCGGAGGACGAGATGAGGGAGCACTACCCCGAGCTTTTTCCGGATTCAGTAGCAGACTTCAAGGACGAAGTCTAAAATAAGTGGGGGAGATTTTTAACACCCGGTTCCTGGGACATATTTAAATTAAAGTACTGTTATAATTTACTTTGAGACTCGGCGAGTTGGAGGCCCAAATCGTCGAGTAGACTCGACATTATGCGGGGGTTTTAGTGATGAACTCGATGAGTCGGGAGACCGACTCGGTGAGTAGGAGCTGTCAGGATAAAACCCTAATGTTTATGGTTTGCACCCTATTTAAACACTTTATCTCGTCCCATGCCAGCCACCATCACCATCCAAACTCAGAGAAACCCTAGATAGAAACCCTAAACCCTTATTGAGTGTTCTTGAGCCTTTTGGTGCCTTTTTGTGTGTGTTTGATGTTGGAGAAGAAGAAGGAAGCTTGGAAGTTCAAGTAAAAGCAAGGAGATCCAAAAGTTTTACTCCATTCTCAGCTAATTCAAGGTAAAAAAAACTAGAACATTGACCATCTATCTCTTAGATTTTTATTCGGGACTATTTCTACCCTTTTTATGAGTATAGAGAAGCTAAAATCGGATTTTGTGGGTATTCTTGAAGTTGCACATTGGATCTGGAACTATTGGGGGTCTTTATGGAGCGATTTCTTGGCTAGGTTCAGAGATGAGTTTTCACCGATTATTGAGGTGCAGCAGTTGGCACGGGAGTTTCAGGATTTAACGCAGACTACTGAGACTATGGCGGAGATCACCGCTAAGTTCAGGGAGAGGGCCCTTCTTGTTCCGCAATATGTCGCAGATGAGGAGATGAAGAAGTCCCGATATCACGAGATGTTGAGGGCTGACATAAAGGAGTTCGTGAGCAGGTCCGACTGTAAGACGCTGGAAGATATGATCTCTCGGGCTAGAGAGAGGGAGATTGATTTGGAGCAGATCCAGAAGAGGAAGACGGATGAGGTTCAGGTAGCCACAGGTTTGGGAAAAAGGCCCAAGGGGTCAGATTCGAGATCGAGGGATTACCAGAGCCATGGCCGATGCAGGAGGTGCGGCAGGACGCACGAGGGTGCATGTAGGAGTGGTAGTGGTGGAGATTCGGGCTGCTTCAAGTGCGGTCAGATTGCTCATTTTAGCATGGATTGTACTGCTACCACCACGCAGGGATCAGACTTGATATTTTTTCACTGTAGTCAACAGGGCCACAAGAAGGCCCAGTGCCCCAGTTTGCTTCCGGCAGGACGGGTGATAGCACTTGCCCCTGCAGCTCTGACGATCACAGACGGGCGCCAGGGCCGAGTAGAGGCGCCTGCGGTAGGAGGCAACGATTTTCAGATGACTACCATGGAAACGCGAGCAGCGCCGGACGTCGCAGGTATGCGACTTTCGTTTTTTGATTCCTTCATTCATTATTATATTGTTATGGTTCTGCATCGTTATTGGTATACATATTTTAGAATTCTACGGCTTGCTTGTAATTGTATGGCATCTGCATACCTTGGATATTAAAATGGTAGTCAGGGGTTGTGCCCAATGGAAGCATGTTACTTAGGATGCAGTAACTATAGCATGCTCGTGTGGAACTCAGTAGTGACCCGCTGGATTCAGAAAGGTGTTATTGAGTGATGGATGGGTTAGATCCCTAGTTATGGCAATCTCGGTTCTTCAGCAGATTGATTGCGGTATAGCAGAGAAGATTGGGAATTCTTCTCAAGCATTGAGCAGTGAGGTAGGCAGGATCAAAGTGGGGGAGAACCCTCCGAGAGTACATGGGTAAGAGCACGCAGATCCAGAATGAGTACACGACCTCTGAGATGGAAAAGAAGTAGCACAGCGCTGGATGGATTGATGAGTTCATGGTTGGGAGTTTGAGAAACTTCCTTACAGAGAGTTCATGTGATCAAGATAGTTAGTAACTGGTTGGAATTTCAGGATGGACGGTCGCCTCCAGGACTCGAGTGAGTTGGAATGACGATTTTGAGAACGATTAGCATGGGATGCTTATGTGTTAATAGTCAATGGCAGAGACAACATGTAGAGCATGGTAGAGCGGCGGGAGAGCCGCAACATTTTCCAGCAGCAAGTCAATAGTGGGAATTTTTGTAAGACTACGGGGTAGCCGTAGCATTCACTAGCGGTCAGTTAGCATAGAAGGTGTTGTAAGACTACGGGTAAGCTGTAGCATTCCCTAGCAGCTTAGTTAGCGGAGAGTGGGCGGAGGCCCGTATCTCCTAGTTAGCGGAGTTTGGGCAAGGCCCTTACCTCCTAGTGATCAAGGTAAGGATCAAGAATGGATAGTTGATGAGAATAGTATGGAACTAGCCTGCATGGCCCTAGAAAGGTGAGACCTTGGGAGAGGTCGCTCCAGGATGTAGTTTGGTGAGACCCGTGCACGAGGCCCGTTGATGAGTAGCCGTATAGGTGAGACCTGAGAGCTTGGTTGCTCGATAGTATAGTCGGGTGAGACCTGTGGGCGTGGCCAATGAGTTTTAATAGCACAGGTGGGACCTGGTAAGAACCTTAGGGTCAAGTTAGGGGATCGAGGATCCTAGGACATGTAGCGCCAGAGTGGCAAGGTAGATGGAGCAGTATTAGGTGGCCGAAGTTTCTCCGGAAGTCGGTGGGAGCGACTGAGAGATTACGATGGGACTCGCGACCAGTAGGAGTCCGGTAATCCATATATTGATAGATTAGTAGGGACCAGGGTGGTCTCCGTTCATCCGGAAGGCAGATTAGGGGCAACATAAATTTTCAGTCAGTAGCAGTGAGGGTAAGAAGGCTACAGTGCAAGACAACTATTTGATCGGGGAGTGCTATGCATCTCACAGCAGGGTTGGATAATCTCAGAGGGAAGGGTTTGACCCTGTTGTGCAACTCTTGTTTGAGTCTAACCGTTGAAGGGATGAATCTTTTACTCGAAGGATTATCTGAACCATTCGTTGTGATGGGTGCTCAGCACTAAGCTATAGTAGTAAGAAGTATCCAGTGGGTACTGGCAGTAATGACCGCACTGGAAGTAGCAGGAGTAATGGATACGGTGATGGATGGGTCCTTCACAGCGATAAGGGAGGTAGTTGGTTATGGAACGTTGCATTGGGGAGGCCGGAAAATGCACAAGGAAAAAGGGGTGAACCCTTAGGATGTCCAGCATAAGTACTCGGGGAGTACCAGAAGGATTGTCAGTTGAGTAAGTTGTGTTTCCAGGATGGTCAGGGTTAGGGTTAACCCAAGAATATTATCCGCAAGGATTAATGTCAGTCAGAATGACCGGGCGGAAGGCCAGCGAAGGTAGTCAACGAGTGATAGGTCTATCAAGCAGAGTGTTGAAAGCAGATTGTAGGGCGATTGGCCGTAGAGAAACTTCAAGGACGAAGTTTAGTTTAAGTAGGGGAGAGTTGTAACACCCAGAACCAGAAAGACTAAGAAAGGAAAGGAAAACCCTAAGTCAAGGGGTCAACTCGTCGAGTCCATAGGTGAACTCGACGAGTCGGAGCGGGATTCGTGTTATGGAATAAGTGACCGACTCGACGAGTCGGCAAGTGGACTCGGCGAGTTTGGTCTGAGCAAGGAAAGCCCTAATCCGAGGGTTTGCACCCTATTTAAAGGACCTTATGTCCTCTCCTTAGTCCCCCTTGTCAGCCGGAAGCTGCTATACATGATTCCAAACCCTAAGTTGAGTGAGAGAAGGAAGAAAGTGAGTTTGGGGCTTTGCAAGAGGAAGATTTGGAGGATTTGACCACTAAGGAGCTGGAGGATCCAACCCTTTTGTTTTGAGCATCAGTTTTGTTGGGCTGAAGTTCTGTTTTGTATTGCGTCTTTTGGGCTCGTAGATTAGCCTTGTATTCTCCGGTTTGGGCCTGTCCAACCGAGAGCCTTTTATGTATTGTATATAAGTTATCGCTTGCATGCATATTAGGTCAAGATTCAAGATTTCTGTTTTAGCGTTTCAGAGTTTACGATATTGCTCTCTTGTAATCTTCCAATCCTTTACAGTTGATGTTCTTAATCGAGCTCTTCTAAGGATTTTGTTTAATCATTCGACACGTTTGATTCAAGCTGTTTGTTCTTATTATTGCGTTCTGCCTTGTTATTTATATTGTGTTCTTGCAGTTTCATATTCATATACTTGTTCACGATCTAATCGATCTTTATAGATTAAAAGTTATTGTTTTAATCTCATCAATAGGTATCAGAGCAGGAGGCTGTGTAATCGATACACTTCTTTTCTGTGAAAAAGATTTTCATTAGGGTTTTCCGCAATCATCGATATTTATTGAGCCGTCATCTTAATTGACGTATCTTAGTATTTATTGTTTTGCCCTAATCTGCTTTATTACAAGTCTGATCTTTGAACAGGTTATTACGATCATTATGGACGCAACGCAATCAAACCCTATTAATATTTCCAACAGCATTGGTTCGACAACAAAGATTCCAATTTTATACACCCATGACTATGAAGTGTGGGCACATCATTTTGAAGATTACGTGATTGGATCGGAGGACAATGGTTTTCTCATATGGGAAGCCATTATCAATGGACCATTTTCTCATTCCGCGACATCCAGAGTTATTAAGACGCAAAAAGATTACAACGATTTGCTCAAGGACGTGACGAATATTGCGCAGGATGAGAAAGATAAATTCCAGTGCAATATTAAGGCACTAAGGTTGATCAGATTCGCCCTTCAGTCCGACACATTCAGACTAGTCAGCTCATGCACTACGGCGAAGGAAGTGTGGGATAGACTTCGCGAACTGTATTCAACAGACGAAGATCTTGAACACTCCATCCAAACCTTGCTTCTATCTGAGTTTGGAGAATTCAGGCAAGGGGCCGAAGAAACCGTGACCCAGACGTTTGATCGCTTCAATCATCTTCTCAGCAAGATGATCAAACACGACATTGAAAGGAAGCTCATCGAACAAAAGGTTACTTTCTTGAACGGACTGAGATCAGAATGGAGAGCAGTAGTTTCCACAGTCAAAGCCCATGAACAGTTTAAATCATACTCTTTGGCGAAACTGGTGGGTATTCTAAAGTCCCAAGAGAAGATTGTTGTTCAAGAGAAGAACATTGTGTCTAGTCTTGGTTCGTTGGCTCTCCTATCTAAAAGTAAAGCCGTGATGGAGGATGAAGAGCTCAACTTGGAAGAATATGACCTCACAACTGAGGATTATGCCATGATGGTATCCAATCCTAAGAGGTTCATAAAGAAGAGATTCCCCAGCAACAAAAACCGAAACTGGCAGGGGAGTTACAGCTCTGAAAAGGCAAACAATGAACCGAAGGCTGAGGAGTCCAAGAAGGAACCGAAGGCAGATGGCGATTCCGGAGTAAGCTGTTTTTACTGTGGTGGCAAGAACCACTATGCTAAGGACTGTGTTCTTAAAAAGATGGCTGAAAAGGATGACGGAAAGGATGAGGAAGCCGTACTGCAGAAGAGGTTGGATGAGTTGAGGAAGAAAAAGTCTACCGCTAACCCTTCTATTAATGCTCTTATTGTGCAGGGTTCGGTTAATAACGATGAGTTCGGTAGCACCGAAGTTTGGTCTACTGACTCAGAAGACGAAGAAGTGAGGAAGCCTACTCATGGAAAGGCTTATATGGCTAAGGAGGAAAGCAGTGGTGGAAAATGCTTCATGGTGTCAAGCTCATCTCAAATGAGGGGATACAATACCGATGGAGGAAGCAATGGACCGAAAGCGCAGGAAGATATGTGCTTCACAGCCAAACCACTCAGCCAACAGTTCAATGAGCTTGATGAACTGATAAAGAAGGTACAATCTGTTTTTATTTCATCTAAAGTACCATCATCCTCATATGAGAAAGAACTAAAAAGCGTTAACACAAGAATTTCTCATTTAGATAGTAGCTTAACTCAAACTAGAGTCACCAATTCTAACCTGACTGATCAATTAAGCAGGGTGGCGTCGAAGAGTGAGGAGCGGCGTATGTGGATTAAGTTAAAAGAGTCGGAATTAATTAAAGTCAAAGACGAAAACATTTATTTGCAGAGAGACAATTTGAAATTGTTAAAACAACGAAATGTTTTTTGTTTAATAGCTAAACGTTTATATTCCAATATTACTCAGCTGCACTTAGACTGTGAGATAGGCAAAAAGATCCACCGTATGATTTTACCATTCCTAGAATTTAAGGAGGATGAAATCGATGCCGAAGCTTACAATTGTGAGAGTGTGATTTCGTCTGATGATGTCAACCCAACTTATCAAATTGGACTGGACAAAATTGAGTCCTTCATTAAATCCAAAGACCATAAGGACATGCTCAAAAATCTGTTGGACGAAAATGATAGACTTAAACTGAGAACCGAAACCATAGAAAAGTTCGACTCTCTAAATGCCAAAGTAAGCTCAGAAAATAAAATTGATGTTGAAAATGCATCTGAGCTTAACGAGGACGAAAACATGAGTGAAATTTCTGTAGAGGATACGGTTGACTGCTCAGAATTTGTGAAAAGCGAAACTGAAAACCACAAAAATCTTGTTTCTGAAAATTCTGTGGAATTCGCTAGATTGTCCCAACAAAAGTCCCCGAAATTAGTAGAAAAGGCTGTTGTCTATCAAAAGGTCAGAACTACTCCGAATCAGGTATACAAAGTGACTGGAGTAACCGAACATCAGACAGCTGAACTCACGGCTATTGTTAACGAAGACAATGCTGATGGTTGTGATGAGTTCTTCTGGGAAGCTCCTATTGACAATGGAAACGAAACCGTTGGCCTATCCGAAAGAACCTCTTGGATGAAGAAAGGGAGATACATACCTGAACCCTTGAACAAGCCTGATAATTTCAGTGAACCAAGCACAAGTGGTACAAAAGACACTCCTCAAGAGGTTGATCATTCAGTAAAAGAAGACATTCCTTCAACACCAACAACTCGTAGTGAAACCTCATCAGATACTCCTTCCACTTCCTCAGGGCAAACTGAATCTTCAGATATTCCCTCTGCTCCCTCGTTTCAAAGAAAAACTCCTAAAGTTCAAAAGGAATCAGCAAAGGTTACATCAAAAGCGAAAGCGAACGTTCATCATCAACCTAAACAGATGAGGGATAAAAAGATAGAAAGGAACCTAAGATACAGGAAAAACCTTTCTGAAAGGAAACAATTCTGGCACTCCCAGAATGCATACTATTCACACAAGGACAAGAATCTGAAGTATGAAAATAATCTCGTAAGAAAGCACGATAATTCCAACAACCGAAAGCCAAGGTTCGGTTCGCAAGAAGATACCAACCGAAAGCCAAGGTTCGGTTCGCAAGAAGATACCAACCGAAAGCCAAGGTTCGGTTCGCAAGAAAATTCTAACCGAAAGCAAAGGCTCGGTTCTGAAAAGGATTTCAACCGAAACCAAAGGTTAGATTCCAAGAACAACTCCAACCGAACTCAGAGGTTCAGTTCTGAAGTCAGAAGAGAACAAGACTCAAAAGTTAAACCCACCAACGATCAAAAGCAAAAGGGTCACCTAGAGTCATCAGCAAGGAAGACACCTCCATCCAAATCCAAATCCTCTCTTCCTAATTCTTCTTGTTCATCTCCATCTTGCTCTAACACTAATTCCATGGGTTCTCAAAAACCACGTCCATCTGCTGAACATAAGGAAAAGCAGAAAGTCGGTGAATTCAAACCTGAGTCTAAAGCGAACAAATCCAATCCTAACAAAATAAAAGTTTTCACCATTAAAAAGAAAGATGAAACAACTTTAATCAAAAGAACATATCTTGTTGATATCTCTCTAACTATTCCTTTTCCCATGAAAACCTCACATGGACCCAAGAAACTTTGGGTTCCTAAATCTGCTTAATTTTTGCAGGTTATAAGTGACGAGCAGTTTGACGAAGAATGGTACATCGACAGTGGCTGCTCGCGTCACATGACAGGAAGGAAGGAGGAACTCAGGGAATACAGATCTCTTGCAAATGGTGGCAACGTTAAGTTTGGAAATAACTCTTACGGCACCATAAAGGGATATGGGATGATAACGAATGGTGATTTTACCATAAGAAAGGTGGCTTATGTGGAAGGACTTCAACACAACCTCATCAGTGTATCTCAGCTTGTTGGAGGTACAGGTCTCAAAGTTTCATTCGATGATGAAGGTTCTGAAATCATAGAGAAAACAACAAAGAAAGTGATTCTGAAGTCAGAGCGAAAGGGTGAAATGTTTCCGCTGAACATGAAACCCATCAAAGGAAACCCAGCAATTTGTCTGCTATCAAAAGCTCAATACGACGAAAGCTGGTTGTGGCACAGAAGACTCTCTCATCTCAATTTCAAAGATATCAACCGACTTGTCACTGGAGGTCATGTTAGGGGTCTTCCATTGCTCAAATTTGACAGAGAGCATTTATGTGCTGCATGTGAAATGGGAAAGCAGAGTCGTCAAAGTCACCCATCCATAGTTAACACAAAAGTTGTTGAACCACTCGAATTGCTTCATATCGATTTATGTGGTCCTTCATCTATTGAAAGCATCGGTGGTAGCAAGTACATTCTTGTTGTCGTTGATGACTTCTCTAGATTTACATGGGTGTTCTTTCTAAAGCTCAAATCTGAAGCGACTCAAAAGCTGAAAGTGTTTATCAAGCAAATTGAAGTCCAGCTCAAGAAGGTCGTTCGCAACATCAGGAGCGACAATGGTCTCGAATTCAAGAACAGGGAGTTTGAAGCGTTTCTTGCAGAAAAGGGAATTAGCCATAATTTCTCAGCTCCCTACACACCACAGCAGAATGGAATAGTCGAAAGACGAAACCGATCTCTGTGTGAAGCTGCCCGAACTATGTTAAGTTTTGCTTCCTTACCTCTATATTTTTGGGCTGATGCTATTTCTGCTGCTTGTTATACACAAAACAGGTCCTATCTCAACAAGGGATTCACGCTCACACCATATGAGATACTCAACAACAGAAAGCCCAATGTGAAATTTTTCCACGTTTTTGGCTCAAGGTGTTTCATCTTTAACTCTAAAGAACACCGCAACAAGTTTGATGTCAAAGCCGACGAGGGAATCTTTCTGGGTTACTCACTCACTTCAAAGGCGTACAGGGTCCTAAACAAACGATCAAGAAGGATTGAAGAAACATACTATGTGACCTTCGACGATAGCTATGTCAAGAAGCTACAGGCCATAGATGACACTGCCAGGGAAATCTTCCCTCAAACTGGTCAAGTCACAATCTCAATCGCCAATATGTACGAGAATTTTCTGGATCTCTTTGATGAACCGGAAAAAGCTTCTCTCTCAGAAGCAGGGGCAGCCGACAACAAAATAGATCATATGAAGAAGATTGTCGAAGATGCTGCAAGAAGAATGCATGAAGGAGAATCGCCTACTGATGAATCTCCAACCAACAATGCTTCAGTCGAGGGGGAGCCAAATTCTCTTGTCGAGGGGGAGCCTAGCTCACAAGTCCAGGGGGAGCCAAGCTCTACTACTTCAACCGAAGGTCCTTCATCAACCGAAGATGCACCTCCTCACGAAGGTCCTTCAATGTCTGAAAATCCAGCACCACAAGAAACCCCTGAACCTCACGTTTGTCAAGACTCATCAATTGAGGGGGAGCATGATGATATAACGCTTGATTTTGATAGCCAATCCGAGCCTGAAGAGATGATCAACGCTGAACTAGATCCATCCTTTGATCCGAATTACCCTCCTCTTACAAAATGGACCAGAGATCATCCTATCTCTCAAGTAGTTGGTGATGTATCTGAAAAGGTTCAGACCCGATCTCAACTGAAGGCAAAACAGACATCCTTATTCTCAAAAGTTGAGTTTTGTATGTTTAACTCATTTGTATCAAAAGTCGAACCGAAGACAGTGAACACTGCCCTCGATCACTCTGATTGGGTTCAAGCTATGCAAGACGAACTAAACGAGTTTGAGAGGAATAAAGTCTGGCGCCTCATTCCAACTCCTCCAGATGCTTCAGTTGTTGGTCTCAAATGGGTTTTTAGAAACAAAATGGACAAGGAAGGTAATGTCATAAGAAACAAGGCTCGCCTGGTTGTCAAAGGATACTGTCAGGAGGAAGGGATAGATTACGAAGAGACGTTCGCTCCAGTAGCTAGGCTAGAATCGGTTAGAATATTTCTGGCCTATGCTGCTCACAAAAACTTTGAGGTCTTCCAAATGGACGTCAAGTGTGCATTTCTCAATGGAGAACTTGAAGAAACTGTGTATGTGGAGCAACCTCCTGGGTTCGTGAACGAAAAGTATCCAAATCATTGCTACATTCTGGATAAAGTTGTGTACGGCCTTAAACAAGCTCCGAGAGCCTGGTATGAAACGCTTACAAAATTTTTAAAGATGTCCAAATTCAAACAAGGTTCGGTTGACCCCACCTTCTTTCGCAAAAAGGAAGGTAACCACCTTATGATAGTTCAAATTTATGTCGATGACATCATCTTTGGCTCTACGAATCCCAGCTTAACAGCTGAATTCAGAAAGTTGATGGAGACTAAGTTTGAAATGAGCTCAATGGGTCCTATTAATTTTTTCCTTGGTTTAAATATAAGACAGGGACCCGAAGGCATCTTTATCAATCAGGAAGCTTACACGAAGACTCTCCTGGCAAAGTTTGGCATGATGGGAGACTCAAAAGTCAAAGTCCCTATGGCATTCGGCACCAAACTTACCCCTTCACTAGATAAACCGGCCGTCGACATCACGCTCTATCGTCAAATAATAGGCTCACTGATGTATCTAACTGCTAGCAGGCCTGATATCATGTTTTCTGTATGTTATTGTGCTCGATTTCAAGCTAACCCACGCGAACCTCACATGCTGGCAGTAAAGAACATCCTACGCTATCTCAAGCGAACCGCCTCCTTGGGTCTATGGTATCCATCCAACTCTGGCTTCTTCGTTCAAGCCTATTCTGATGCAGACCTTGGAGGATGTGGACTCGACCGCAAAAGCACAACTGGTGGCTGTCAATTTCTTGATGGGAAGTTGGTCAGCTGGCAATCCAAGAAACAAACATGTGTGTCGCTGTCTACTGCTGAAGCGGAATACATTGCCGCTGCATCCTGCACATCACAAGTGATTTGGATCCAGAGTCAACTTCGAGAGTATGGACTCAATATGAAGAAGATCCCTCTATATTGTGACTCTGAAAGTGCAATTAGGATATGTCATAACCCGGTGCAACACTCCAAAACCAAACACATAGCACTGAGGTATCACTTCATCAAAGATCATGTGGAAGATGGAAATGTCGAAGTTCACTTCGTAAGAACCACTGATCAACTGGCTGATGTCTTTACCAAAGCTCTTCCTGAAGCATCATTCAATAAAATATTGCAAGGGCTCGGTATGATGGAATCAGAATCAGTTCCTCACACTACCACTCAATCTCAACCGTAAGAAGCGAAACCAACCGAACGTGCAGGTTCGGTTCAACCATTTCACTCGCTCATTACTTCAAAGGTAGTTTTTCTCTATTGTATTTTCTTTATGTAAAAAGTTTTTTTTATTTTATTGCATATCTATACTCCTTGGTTTCTTAAAATTTTCAAGAACCGAAACCAACCGAAGGTTCGGGTTCGGTTTTTCAAAATTTTCAAGAACCGAAACCAACCGAAGGTTCGGGTTCGGTTTTTCAAAATTTTCAAGAACCGAAACCAACCGAAGGTTCGGGTTCGGTTTTTCAAAATTTCCATGAACCGAAATCAACCGAAGGTTCGGGTTCGGTTTTTCAAAATTTTCAAGAACCGAAACCAACCGAAGGTTCGGGTTCGGTTTTTCAAAATTTCCATGAACCGAAACCAACCGAACGCTCAGGTTCGGTTTTTCAACTTTTTCCAACCGAAACCAACCGAACGCTCGGGTTCGGTTTTTCAAAATTTTTCCAAGTTTTTTTTTAATTGTATTTTTTTTTCCTCTTCTATAATTTTTTTTAATTTTTTTTTATATATATATAAATTTCAAAAACTACAAAAATATTTTCTTTTATTTTTCTTTGTATGCTCATTTGTTTATGGGAATATATTCCAAGCCTTACTTAAGTGTCCCTAGAAGCATGCTGCTGTATGTGACCCAAGCCTCATAAGATTTTGAATAATAGCCTTCATGACCTGGTAAACACAAACCTTGTCTTCCCAATAAGGCTAACTTATTTATTCTAATCGTGAGCTACCTCACTCTATTCTCACACGAGTTCAGAGTCTCCTGCTTGGTCCTTATGTTCGCAGCAGAGGTACTATGTCTTCTTCCACCATCTCCATTACAATTCTCCATAACATTCGTTTCATCACTGTAACCCTTGAGACTCTCAGCAACTTCCACTGGGGTTTATGGTTACACAACCTCTGTGTTTATGATCTTAGTTTCGTGCCACTACGAACTGAGTGAAACCCAAAATTCAACACCAAAGAATTGACGGTGACCAATTAACTTGATCAAGTTTTCACCAATGAATTGACGAATGTACCTTCATGAAATCTCAATTTCTTTTCTTTTTGCGTGGTTCCAATGAAATTGTTACACACCATAACATTTCTTCCCAAGGGATCCAGTTTTAAATTTTTATCTGAGATTTCATATTAATCCAAGCCACTAAAGAATCAACTCAAACCTACTTGTTCAACAGACTACACTGGTCTCACAAGTACTTTGTTCACGTTCGTTCTTATATCAAGAATTGAACTGTTGAATCAAAGCGAAACCACCTTTAATTTGCCTTATTAAAAGAAGCCTTTCAACATTTATTAATGAATGTTTGATCGTAATTCAACGGGATTCCACACTAACACTTTGAGGTCTTTCTTGACCTTGAAGGAAGAGATTCGTGCCCGGGATCATCAGTTTCGTGTCCTTATGGACATCACAGATTATCCTAAAAAGAGTTGCTTTATTTCTTTTTCTTTTACACTCTTTGCACGAAAATCCAAGATTTTCAAAAATTCCGTTACTAATTATTTTACAGGCTGGATATTTACTGGATGGTTACAAATGAAGTTGTGGTCAAAAATTAGCCACGTGGATCATTAATTGCAAACAGCCGTTTAAAAGGGGAAGAGACAAAAGATGCTGACGCGGCGGAAGTTCAAAGGATAGAAATTCAAACGACGGTAAAAGGCGGGCGCGTGAATTTGAAGAGGCCGCGCTTTTTTTTTCTGACACTATTGGACGCGTGTGCAAGTATTGAAGCGTCATCCATCAGGCATTAATGGCGCGTGTGGAAATAGAAACGGTTCCTCTCTCTGAACCGGCGCTTATTGGGCGGCGTGATCCTAGGAATCTGACACTCTCTCTCCTACGTGATCATCGCACGTCTCAACTGTCACCAATCAGTCACCCAAAAACCCTTCCGTATTTCCATAAGAGATTTGAAACGATTTTTCTCTCTCTTATCAACTACTATAAAAACCCATCAACACCACCTTTTACCTCTTTACTGCCCCCATAATTCCTAAAGCGAAATTACTCTCCAAACTCTCTCCCGGTTATCTTCTTCTCCAACCTGCAACAATGGCTGAATCCTCTTCCGTCCATGCTACTTCTCAAATTCTTCCCATCAGACCTCAACAATGCCTTGTCATTGATCTGAACCCACTAGCCTATGATCCCTACATGTCGCCGGTTATTGAATGCCTCAAGTACTCCCAACTTGCTCCGGCATTGTCCAGAATTGAAACGGTGCCAATGGTGGCTCTATCTCAGGTCTATGCGACGGCCTACTACGACAAGGGCGTCGACAGGATCTTTTTCGAAGTGGCGGAACACAAGACGTCGATTTCTCGTTCCCGCTTCTGCTCTATGCTTGGGTTTGCTGCTGACCCATCGCGTGTTCACCCGGAGACAATTCCGGTTGGTATGCTCTACAGCATGTTCTACAACATGGGCTACACGGAAGTTCTCACCTCCGTCGCCAGATTCAAGAATTCATGCCTACCGCCCCAATGGAATGGGTTATTTACAGTTCTCTTCAAGGGACTGTCAGAACGAAGCTCAGGATCGGACGGGGCCAGTCGTCTTTTCCTGTCGATTATGTATGCGGTGTACAACGGGATCAATCTGGACTACGGATTTGTCCTTTGGCAACAACTGATTCAGAGCCTCTCTTCCGTTTCCCGACACTCCGAGGTGTCACTAGCCCGGTTCTGGATCTTGATCACAAGATGGGCTATGGACAAGTTCGATGTCCAAACTGCTGACGGAACACACCGATGTCTTCGATTGGTACGTTCCACACCACGAAGATCATCGTATCCGCTGCATCGAAATTCTCCTTCATTGGCTCTATCCCGGAGTCGATGTATGGTAGTGTGCCATCAGACAGCAGTATGATCAAGGCGATCAAGGAGTTAGGGCCATCTGGTCCGAGGGAACTGACACCGGACATGCTGCGATCAATTCATGATGCCGACAAACCGGTGGCAAGGGGTAAGAAGACAGACAAGGGGAAGAAACCATCAAAAGCCCCAAAACCCACTCCCAAGAAACGCAAACAACCAAAGGCTGCTTCCTCTCCAAAACCGAAACGGTGGAAGACCCAACCGAAACGGACGCTCGTCCTTTCATCAACCTCCAGTGAATCCGAAGGTGGGAGTTCGGGCTCTGAGGAGTCACAAGGAGACGAATCTCCACAAAGAGGCAACACACCCCCTCGGTCCCCAACCCCGGAGATGGAACTTCACCAATCCCCAGTTCCTTCCCCTCCACCCACAATACCTATTTCCATTCCCACCATAACCCCTACTATACCACCAACCTCATTCCCTATACCTCCACCCATATTCACCACCTCAACCGAAACACCACCTGTAACCGAAACCCCTCCCGTAACCGAACCTCCACAAACCGAAACCCATACACAACCACCACCCGAAACTAACCCCCCACCCACTCAACCTGCACCAACCAAACCCATAACACCCCCAGCTTCCCCACCACCTCCATCCCCAGAAGACGCCTCCGATGGCGATGATCAATACCTAGGTGGTGATCACCTGAACTTTGATTCGGTCTACTATAGTCCGTTTCAAGTTCAAAGTGATGAGGAGGATGATGCTCCTGTAACCAAGAAGCATCTCCGCGAGCTGAACGAGAAGGTTGATCAACTTCTCGCCTCCTCTTCCAATCAGCAGTCATCCTTATCTGAAGCTGCCCTTCAGAGGATAGTTGATGCCTTCTCTAGGGCTCAACATGACTCAGTGGCCTCTGCTACTGCTGCAATAGACGCCTCCACCCGAGCTTGTGAGGCAGCGACCGAAAAAGTCGATAAACTATTCCATGACGCTACAATCCTGCTGCAGTCTATGCAGGAAAGCGCCGATGCCACCAAAACAACACTGGAACCACTTGTTAATCAATTGGCCCAGTTTGTGAAGACGGAGTTATCCTCGTTCGCTACCCTCAGACAAAACCTTAGCGACGACAACTCGGCACTCCGTGCCTCCATTGAAGCCCGCTTGGCAAAGCTACAAGAGGATCTTGCGGCTGAAAATAAACTGATGGACGTCCTGGCGAGTAAGACTACTGCCCTCAAGGTCAAGAGCACCCAACTTTCCAACTCCGAACAACAATTGGAGGCTCTTCGATCCGAAAGGGAAATCATCAAGACGTGTGTTTCGGATGTCCACGCCGCTCTATGCAACATCCTGGAAGCACACGACCCCATCCTGAATCACTCGGTGAGGCGTACCCTCGCTGAGAAACTCTCCCCGGCCATGGCTCTCTTGAGTAAAATTGAAGGCCTACCCAGTTTCGTGTCCATTCCGAAACAAGGGGGAGATGAGAAGA
The DNA here is from genome assembly GCF_002870075.4 of Lactuca sativa. Classification (NCBI taxonomy): domain Eukaryota; kingdom Viridiplantae; phylum Streptophyta; class Magnoliopsida; order Asterales; family Asteraceae; genus Lactuca; species Lactuca sativa. The sequence goes on along the minus strand of NC_056631.2, from coordinate 220,556,050 downwards.
AAGGATCGAAACCACCTCCTTCCTCAAAAGCAACTCACACAACCGAACCACCCCCAACTGGTCATGCCTCGGGTTCGGGTGTGAAGGACAAGGGCAAAAACATTGCAGAGGGAGGAGATGAAGATGAAGATGAAGATGAAGACAAGGAGACTATTGCGGACATGTTAAAGAGAAAGAACAGTCGCAATACTGATGACGATGTCAGTCGTGTGGCACGTGAAGCTGAAGAAGCTGAACGTAAACAAAAAGAAGCCAACGATCTCCTTGAGAGCCGAAAGCTGCTCTTCCCTGCCTGGACCAGGGATCGACTGATAAAAGAGGCCATAGAGACTCCAAGCATACTATGGCTCGAGCCGGTGATATCGTTCGACTGCATCAACTCGGTCGATTCGCAATTTGATATGCCGCTGACTCGAAAGGCGTTCATCTTCCACGCCTTCTCCAACATTTTCGAAGTCCCGCATCCGAACGATGAGCTTGACAGGGAGCTCATTGACTTTTATCTGGAGGCCGCTCGCCCTCAATACCTTACATGGAGCGCCCAGAAGATTGTCAGTGTTCGGGTGATGAAGCCGTTTGCCGTGGGGAGATTCACAAACGTCAAGTTCAAGCTTATCCGAGGATCTGCAAGAACTGCTCACATGATCTCTCTGGCGGATCTGCCCAATCTGAACCCTCATGATTGGATAGTCTTGTACAACATCTTGCTGACAAACGAAGCCGAATATGGTCCCATCTTAGACCATGTCAAAAGGATGCTGGCATGCTATATCATGGAGGTGGCCCTAATGGATCTGGAGGTTGCCACAGTGTTTAAGAAGAAACCGAAAGTCAAGCCTGTGGGATCGGCCAGTGATCTAAACACGATGAAAATGGGCAAGATAGATTCGAGGCGAAACTCTGTGATGTTCACCAGAGCCGAAGGACAGAAATGTCTGTTCGCATTAGCTGACAAGCACCTCTACACCACTCCCTGCTTGGAACACGTCCTATCTATCGTCAAGCGGTGTAAGGACAATTCGGCTGATGACATCAAATATTTTGAAGATATGATCAATTGGTACATCCGGTTTCGACAGACCATTCTTTCCATAACCAAGTGTCTGTTTAGTACCGTGAAGAAGAAGGTACCAGCTTCAGCCGCCGGCCCAAGTAAGAAGTGATGGTCTCGCTCCAAATTGACGCAAAGGGGGAGATTGTTGGGCTGAAGTTCTGTTTTGTATTGCGTCTTTTGGGCTCGTAGATTAGCCTTGTATTCTCCGGTTTGGGCCTGTCCAACCGAGAGCCTTTTATGTATTGTATATAAGTTATCGCTTGCATGCATATTAGGTCAAGATTCAAGATTTCTGTTTTAGCATTTCAGAGTTTACGATATTGCTCTCTTGTAATCTTCCAATCCTTTACAGTTGATGTTCTTAATCGAGCTCTTCTAAGGATTTTGTTTAATCATTCGACACGTTTGATTCAAGCTGTTTGTTCTTATTATTGCGTTCTGCCTTGTTATTTATATTGTGTTCTTGCAGTTTCATATTCATATACTTGTTCACGATCTAATCGATCTTTATAGATTAAAAGTTATTGTTTTAATCTCATCAAGTTTGAAGGTAACAATGTGTCACCTTGCCTTTGTTGCTTCTAGATCTTCTCATGGATGATGTTTTGGGGTCATTTTGGTATGATAAGGAGCCTTTTTGAGTTAGAAGTCCAGATCTGAGGTTGCTACTTCAGATCTAGGTGTATCTTGGCCCAGAGACCCATAAAGTATCAGTTTTTGGTGTGTTGGTAAAGCATGTTTTTCCCAAACCCTAACCCTAGAGTGTTTTAAGCCTATAGCTCCTTGGTTTCACGTAAAGTTTGCAACTTTACATGAGGAATATACACCATTGATTAGTCAGCCTAGGATGTTTTACTCTGATAATGAAAATATGTTTTGGAAATGATACTCTGAATTTATTTTATGACTTATGATATGTTTTCATGAATATGGCTTTGGTAATGATTTAAAGAAAAATTTTTGGTACGGATCTTTGGGACGTTACAAGTTGGTATCAGAGCCTTGGTTTGAGGGGTTCGGACATACTCTCGGGTGTGTCTGAACTCAAACTAAGGGATTGGTATAAAAGTTTTCGAAATGAAATGAAAAGTTTTGTATAAGAGTTTTGAGAAAGAAAACAGTTTTAGAAAATCAAAAAGAATTCAGAAAGAAAAGAACTTTGATAAGAGAAAAGGGTGTGGTGCATGCAATCAGCCGAGCTCAAGTAAGTACCCCAAAATACCCATACAAGTTTATGTTATGATTATCAGTTTGTAGAACAGCATGCTAGATTAGGACTAAGGATCTAGGGAGGATGCCTTATGTGCCTGTTATATGTGCTTTGAGCTGCATGATAGTGCTGGTTAGACAGTAGTAGGGTAGCCTGTTTAGGTTATGCCTGAGTGTATGAGATTATGTTGCATGCTAGTACAGATTCTTGATATGAGATTTTGATTGCTTGAGTATGTTATGGTTAGATATTCCCTTGTCTGAATGTTGCTTGCTTTGTGCATTGTGGGATTCTGAGTGATGGGAGTTAGCTATTAGGTGAATACGTCACGTCACATGTGATCAGGGTTGAATAATCTCAGAGTGTTGGATTTGGCCCTATTGCGCAGCTCTCGTTTGAGTGTAACCGTTGTAGGGATGAGTCTTTTACTCGAAGGATTATTTGAGCCTCGACACATGTGATGGTATTCAGGTGATGGCTAATTGGCATCGCAAAGAGGCCTTTAGCAGCTGAGGACTAGTTTGGGTGGAGTCCGAAGTTTCCCTAGGGTAAGCCTACGATGAGATAGTGTTGGGAGCTGTAATAGTAGAAAAAAGGGACCTGGTGGAGTCGAAGCAGTTCTTGAGGAAAGTACGGATAGATGCGGAAGGTAGTATGGGCCTGTACTACTGAAAACAGAGGATCCGTTGTAACGCCCAAAATTTTCAAATAATTTTTCACAATTTAAAATCACACTTTCATTCATAATTGTTATAAAAAATATCATTGTATCACAACAATCCATAACATCACATCCCAAGATCATAATATGTAAAAACTCCTCGTGTGTGTACTGATCAAGCCGGCGCCTTCCTGCGATCCTCACCGGTACCTGAAACACATAATACAACACTGTAAGCATAAATGCTTAGTGAGTTCCCCAAAATACCACACACAAAACATATTAGCCACTCAAGGCTATAACTCTATTTGACCCTCTGGTCAATGTGTCTTAGTGGGACCCTCCAGTCCCATAACTTTGTGGGCCCTCTGGCCCTAACTCTGTGGACCTTCCGGTCCTAACTCTGTAAAATATGTAACATACATAGCATAAATCACATAGAAATCACATCATGCAAAAGCATACAATATACTCTATCACATAACTCTAATTACCACTCTAGGTAAAGTATAGTGAGAAGACTCACCTCGGGTAACTCGATAATCTCAAACTCTGTAAAAATCTGGTCTAGCCTCCACCTAATCATATGAAATAAACACTCTAAATCAATACATCTCTCAAGGTTAGACTATTCCCTCTCTTAGTACTCTCAGAAGGGTAAAAGACCATTTTACCCCTCTCATGGCTCAAAAACCCTAAAGTTGACCAAACCTTAAAAGTCAACTCTCTGGGTTACGCTGCGCGTACCAAACATGTACGTTGGGCGTACCCGGTGTCCTCACAGAAACGGGGTGCGCGACCCCTTACGCCGTGCGTACTGGGATTACGCCCTGCGTAACTCCCAGTTTCAGACTCTAAGCTCTTGAGGTCTTAAACAGTTAAGACCAACGTCCGACTTCTAGATCTGACCATTTCTAAGCCTCTTAATCCATAAAGTTGGTGACTTTAAGCCTTTGCATGGCTGGACAAGTCACTAACACCCATAACATTCCAATTCCCAATTCTAGAAAGCTCATAACTCGAGCATGACCTCATAACAACGACCAAGATGGAAACTTTATGGATCTTTAACACAAATATCACTGAAATGGGATAGATCTAGGTCCATGGAGTACATTACACTCATTAAGTCTCCACATTTGGGACTTTTAACCCTAGAAATGGTCCATGCAACATCAAACCAAATAAAGAGGAAAGTTTTGAACTTTATACCTCTAGATGATGATCCTTTCTCTGTAGATCTCAGATCCAAACTTGCACCTCACGCCCTGGCCTCCACAAGCTCTTCTCCTTCTTCTTCACTAACACACCAAGACACTTTTAGCTCCAAAACACACACACTCAAGCTAAGGACGATGGAAGGCTCTCCCTTAGGGTTTCATTCTCTGATATGGAGGCATAGAAATGAGCCTTAGCATCCTTTAAATAGTGCACAAAACAAACATTTAGGGTTTGCATCTGGACCCGTTACGCCCAGTGTAACCCTGGGTACGCCCACGCGCAGCATACTCCCCAGTACGCCCAGCGTACTCATTTGCTACAAGAATTCTCTCAAGGGACCAATCTTGACAACTTGACAAAATGGAAGGGTTAAATTGGTTTACCTGAATTTTGGGATGTTACATCCGTACTCAATTCAGGAAAGGCCGAGATGAGACCGGGAAACTTGTAGTGTGTGTGTATGATCCCTCAGCAGTGACAAGTATCCTGATAGTTATGGTGATGTGTTTTCAGCATGGTGACATTGCGTGAGAGACCAATGCGAGGATCAGGCGCCAGAGAGGGATCAGGCTCGGGTTCAGGAGCCGAGCAGCTCGAGGAGCGGATGAGGGAGTTGATATCAGCTGAGGTTACGCACAGTATCCTAGATCAGACTCTTGTGATCTTTGGCACGATCAAGGAGGGTATACTGGAGATCTTGGATGAGAGGCTGGGAGCCTTCTATACCGAGATGATGGCTTTGATGGGAGCGCGTACTTTGACATTCCGAGAGTTTAGAGCATGCAGAGCACTAGATTATCATGGGGCTAGGGACCCCATCGCTAGTAGCAGTTGGTTGGCTGATGTCACCAAAGCATTCCGTACGAGCCGGTGTCCCAAGGGGGACAAGGTCAGACTCGCCTCCTGTCTCCTGAATGACATAGCGAGGGATTGGTGGGAGGAGGTCGGTCATGCCATTGGTGATGATGCCGCGTTGGATGCGATGACATGGAGCGATTTCATGGCCAGGTTCAGCGTTGAGTTTTCACCGATTATTGAGGTGCAGCAGTTGGCATAGGAGTTTCAAGATTTGACGCAGACTACCAAGACTGTGGCGGTGATCACCGCCAAGTTCAAGGAGAGGGCCCTTCTTGTTCCGCAATATGTCGCGGATGAGGAGATGAAGAAGGCCCAATATCACGAGATGTTGAGGGCTGACATCAGGGAGTTCGTCAGCAGGTCCGGCTGTAAGACGTTGGAATATATGATCTCTCGGGCTAGAGAGAGGGAGATTGATTTGGAGCAGATCCGAAAGAGGAAGCCGGAGGAGGTTCAGGTAGCCACAGGTTCGGGAAAAAGGCCCAAGGGGTCAGATTCGAGATCGAGGGATTACCACAGCCATGACCGATACGGGAGGTGCGGCAGGACGCACGAGGGTGCATGTAAGAGTGGTAGTGGTGGAGATTCGGGCTACTTCAAGTGCCGTAGGACTGGTCATTTTAGCAGGGATTGTACTGCAACCACCTCGCAAGGATCAGACTTGATATGTCTTCACTGCAGTCAGCGGGGCCACAAGAAGGCCTAGTGCCCCAGTTTGCTTCCGGCAGGACGGGTGATAGCACCTGCCCCTGCAGCTCTGAGGATCACAGACGGCCGCCAGGGCCGAGTAGAGGCGCCTGCGGTAGGAGGCAGGGATTTTCAGATGACTACCATGGAGATGCGAGCAGCGCCGGACGTCGCAGGTATGCGACTTTCGTTTTCTGATTCCTTCATTCATGATTATATTGTTATGGTTCTGCATCATTATTGGCATAAGTATTTTAGAATCGTGCAGCTTGCTTGTAATTTAGTTATATGCCATCTACATACCTTGGATATTAAAATGGTAGTCAGTGGTTGTGCCCAATGGAAGCTGGTTACTTAGGATGCAGTAACTATAGCATGCTTGTGAGGAACTCAGTAGTGACCCGTTGGATTCAGAAAGGTGTTATTGAGTGATGGATCGGTTAGATCCCTAGCTATGGCAAGCTCGGTTCTTCAGCAGATTGATTGCGGTATAGCAGAGAAGATTGGGTATTCTTCTCAAGCATTGAGCAATGAGGTAGGCAGGATCAAAGTGGGGGAGAACCCTCCGAGAGTACAGGGGTAAGAGCACACAGATCCAGAATGAGTACATGACCTCTGAGAAGGAAAAGAAGTAGCACATCGATGGATGGATTGATGAGTTCAAGGTTGGGAGTTTGAGAAACTTCCCTACAGAGAGTTCATATAATCAAGATAGTTAGTAACTGGTTGGAATTTTAGGATGGAGGATCGCCTGCAGGACTCGAGTGAGTCGGAATGACGATTTTGACAACGATTAGCATGGGATGATTACGTGTTAATGGTCAGTGGCAGAGACAGCATGTAGAGCATGGTAGAGCGGCGGGAGAGCCGCAACATTTTCCAGCAGCAAGTTAGTAGTGGGAAGTGTTGTAAGACTACGGGGTAGCGGTAGCATTCACTAGCGGTCAGTTAGCATAGAAGGTGTTGTAAGACTACGGGTAAGCCGTAGCATTCCCTAGCATCTTAGTTAGCGGAGAGTGTGCGGAGGCCCGTATCTCCTAGTTAGCGTTGTTTGGGCAAGGCCCTTACCTCCTAGTGATCAAGGTAAGGATCAGGAATGGATAGTTAATGAGAATAGTATGGAACTAGCCTGCATAGCCCTAGAAAGGTGAGACCTTGGGAGAGGTCGCTCCAGGATGTAGTTGGCTGAGACCCGTGCGCGAGGCCCGTAGGTAAGTAGCCGTATAGATGAGACCTGAGAGCACGGTTGCTCAGTAGTATAGTCGGGTGAGACCCGTGGGCGAGGCCCATGAGTTTTAGTAGCACAGGTGAGACTTGGTAAGGACCTTAAGGTCAAGTTAGGGGATTGAGGATCCCAGGACTTGTAGCGCCAGAGTGGCAGGATAGATGGAGCAGTATTAGGTGGCCAAAGTTTCTCCGGAAGTCGTTGGGAGCGACTGAGAGATTACAATGGGACTAGCGACCGGTAGGAGTCCGGTAATCCATATATTGATAGATTAGTAGGGACCAAAGTGTTCTTGGTTCATCCGGAAGGCGGATAAGGGGCAACCGAAATTTTCAGTTAGTAGCAGTGAGGGTAAGAAGGCTACGGTGCAAGACAACTATTTGATCGGGGAGTGCTATACATCTCACAGCAGGGTTGGATAATCTCAGAGGGAAGGGTTTGACCCTGTTGTGTAGCTCTTGTTTGAGTCTAACCATTGCAGGGATGAATCTTTTACTCGAAGGATTATCTAAACCATTCGCTGTGATGGTCAGGGTTAGGGTTAACCCGAGAATATTATCCGCAAGGATTAATGTCAGTCAGAATGATCGGGCGGAAGGCCAGCGAAGGTAGTCAGTGGGTGATAGGTCTATCAAGCAGAGTGTTGAAAGCATATTGTAGGGAGATTGGCCGTAGAGAAACTTCGAGGGCGAAGTTTAGTTTAAGTGGGGGAGAGTTGTAACACCCAGAACCAGAAAGACTAAGAAAAGAAAGGAAAACCCTAAGTCAAGGGGTCAACTCGTCGAGTCCATAGGTGAACTCGACGAGTCGAAGCGGGATCCGGGTTATAGAATAAGTGACCGACTCGACGAGTCGGCAAGTGGACTCAACGAGTCTGGTCTGAGTAAGGAAAGCCCTAATCCAAGGGTTTGCACCCTATTTAAAGGACCTTATGTCCTCTCCTTAGTCCCCCTTGTCAGCCGGAAGCTGCTATACACGATTCCAAACTCTAAGTTTAGTGAGAGAAGGAAGAAAGTGAGTTTGGCGATTTGCAAGAGGAAGATTTGGAGGATTTGACCACTAAGGAGCTGGAGGATCCAACCCTTTTGTTGTGAGCATCAGTTTGAAGGTAACAATCTGTCACCTTGCCTTTCTTGCTTCTAGATCTTCTCATGGATGATGTTTTAGGGCCATTTTGGTATGATAAGGAGCCTTTTTGAGTTAGAAGTCCAGATCTGAGGTTGCTACTTCAGATCTAGGTGTATCTTGGCCCACAGACCCATAAAGTATCAGTTTTTGGTGTGTTGGTAAAGCATGTTTGCCCCAAACCCTAGCCCTAGAGTGTTTTAAGCCTATAGCTCCTTGGTTTCACATAAAGTTTGCAACTTTACGTGAGGAATAGACTTTGGAAGAGTGGATCTACAAGATGGAGCCCCTGCATGGCTCGAAAAGCCACTGTATGGATTAAGAACTGAAGCTACTCAGCAAGTCACATGGGTGGACTCGGCGAGTTGGATGGAGATAGGCAAGAACTCGACGAGTTGGAAGAACAACTCGGCGAGTCTGTTGAAGATTTCCGTGGACTTTTCGAGTTTGTTCTTGGACTCAACGAGTTGGATCGCGGAACCTCAACCTTTTCTGGTTAAGACTTAGATCGGTGAGTTGAGTGGTGACTCAGTGAGTTGGACAGGATGGGACTCAAAGATCGTTGAACTCGACGAGTCGGCGGAGTGACTCGGCGAGTTGAGGTGTATTGTGAGAGTTTCAGAGCATAAGGACCCAATGAGTCAACGGGTTGACTCGACGAGTGGAGTCAGTCAAGGAGTTTGACTTTCACCAGGACTTTGACTTTGACAAGAGTGGACTTAGTTGGCTTCTATAGTTCTGTTTGGATCTAAGTGTTATGTATATTGATATTGGTAGCTTGGGGAGCTAGTGGAGCAGCGGTTCAGAGAATTGTCGGTCAACAGTCAGAGGGTTACCAGCAAAAGTTCAACAGTGGAGGTGAGTTTCCCTTTGTGTGAATGGGTCTACGGCCACAATGGCGGCCCATGTAGTTATGAGTAGGAAGACCCGATGGTTAGCCCTAGGCACTGTTTGCTTATATGATATTAAGGACCAAGGTCCAATGTCAGGCGGGTGCCCAAGGAATGGTTTGCATGATAGAGTATACTTGTTGTCTGTGTGATGCATGTATGTGCCTGGTAAGGAGGTGAGTGTGGGCGAGGTCTCGTATCTCACCAATAGCAGAGTATGGACAATGTTCCATACCTCATTAGTAGTAGAGCAGGGGCAAGGCCTGAGATATGTATGGAGTGAGTGTGGGCGGGGTCTCGTATCTCACTTATAGTAGGAGATTGGACTGGGTTCCATGACTCGCTAGTAACAGGATAGGGGAGAGGCCCAAGACAGGCGGGGCCTTAGGACAGGAATACAATAGGGTATATTCAGTTATGTGTTATATTCTATTTTGTATTAGGTTGTTAGCGGGCGGGGCCCAGAGACAGGCTGGGCCTAAAAGAAACAGATTTGTACCCAAGCGGGGCTCGAAGCCAGGCGGGGCCTGGAGCAGCGGGGCCATTGTAGCGGGCGAGGCCCGGAATAGCAGGCGTGGCCTAGTATGTGTAGTATGTGTTTATGCAGGGTATGTGGTAGGTTAGGGGAACTCACTAAGCTTCGTGCTTACGGTTTTCAGTTTTGGTTTCAGGTACTTCCGGTAGCGGAGGGAAGAGCTCGGGGTGATTGCATGGCACACACCATTGATTAGTCAGCCTGGGATGTTTTACTCTGATAATGAAAATGCGTTTTAGAAATGATACTATGAATTTATGTTATGACTTATGATATGTTTTCATGAATATGAATTTGGTAATGATTTAAAGAAAAAATTTTGGTACGGATTTTTGGGACGTTACATTTCTGTTTTATGGACCAGATGTTAAGATCGAAGGTTCTCCAGTTGTTTAGGTTCACTAGGGACCTGGAAATCATAGGACTTGGCGAGTGGATGAATAGACTCGGCTAGTTCAAGGCAATGTCCCAACCACATGAAGACGGACTCGGCGAGTTCAAGGGGAACTCGGTGAGTCATAGACTGAACACCTTCTTATGGATGAAGATGAAATCGGCGAGTTCAAGGACAAACTCAGTGAGTCGCTTGAAGATAGTCCGATGTATTATTGAAGGCGAACTCGTCGAGTAGGGACAAAATTATGGAAATTTGTGGATATGGGGACTCGACGAGTTGGCGAGCCAACTCGGCAAGTCGAGTCAACCAGATGTTGACTTTGACCAAGGATTTGACTTGGATTTGAGTGAATCTTGTAAGGGTTATGAGTATGAATTGATAACTTGGAAAATTTGTCATGTAGGGATTGAGGAGTCGGGGAGAGTCGATTTTCACACCGAGGAAAGTGCAGACACTACATGAATTTGAGGTGAGTTTTCTCCTAGTAGGAGTGGGTCTACGGCCACAATGTCGGCCCATGAGTAAGAGTGTTGGATAGATGATTGTCTTTGTGATACTTATCTAGTGTTGATATGAGATATGATTACTGTGCCTGATATGATCATTGTGCTTGATATATTTACTGTGCTTGGTATGTGTTTACAATAGTAGGGGTGAAATAGTCCCCGATTACCGGTTGAAAGATACCGAAGGGGAAGCTAGCTCCCAGTTACCGATTGAAAGATACTGAAGGGGAGGTTAGTTCCCGGTTATCGGTTGAAAGATATCGAGGAGGAGTCCAACTCCTGGTTATGCCTGACAGTTATCGGTTGAAAGATAACGAAGATTATACATTATTTTTGTATGGGTATGATGGGGGAACTCACTAAGCTTTGTGCTTATGGTTTTTAGTTTTGGTTTCAGGTACCTCTTCAGCTAAGGGGAAAGAGCCGACGGAGTAGCAACGCATCACACATTCACACATGATGTTCCGCATTGAGGAACCCGGGATTGTACTCTGATATATTATACTACTTGCCAATATGTCGAGACTGGTGATTGGTTACTTTATGTTTGAAAGAATTTCAATGTTGATTTCCGTTAACTATTTTTTTACAAGTAATATACTTTAAACAAAAAATTTTAGGCCTCGATTTTGGGATGTTACAGATGCCATGCAATTGGAGCTATTTTTTCAAAGAGATCTTCAAGTTTTGATTACTTAATTCAATTTAAGAAAAAAGTATGATTTCTTTATCCATGAATTTTGATTTACATAGCTTTTAGTTTTGTTTCATAAAGTATGTTGCTATTAATAGTGAAAGGCTATAAATCCTTATAGGTTGCATGTGCCCATAAGTGCTTATGTGAAATTTTATGTGATTCATAACCTAAAAACCCCAATAGTGGTATCAAAGCTTACCTTTGTCAATTAGTAGTGCATAAAAATGAAACCAGAAAACTAAAAAATTCAACAATTTGTTATGACCACTACGTGGCAGTCCTCTACCACGTGGTGGGGATTGCCTGAGATTAAAACTCGGGATTTTCCTGCCTTATTCAAAAGATAGGATAATTATTAGTTATTTAATATTATTTTAAATGTCTAAAATCTGAATATGATAACTAGATAATTAAGAATCCTAATTTGAATATAAGGAAGTTCTAAAAAGAAGGTAATAATCCAATTAAAAGATAATTATATAATGAAATTATCCTTTAATAAATATTTAATAGTAATGAATTAAAATTTTAATTAAATACAATTATTAAATCTTCAAATATTAATTAACTAAAAGGTTAATTAAATCAATCTGATTTGAACCTTGTGATTTAACAAGATTTAAAATACACCCTATACATATGTACAATAGTATAACATTATATGTAACAAAAGTCTGTCAAATCAATAGTATATCTCATTCACAAAGCTACACTATAAGAGAGGTATAACGAAACATCATATAAAATGATCGTGAATGAGTGTCCTTTTCACCCACCGATTCTTTATGTGGTGGAGGGTCATTAGCTGAATGAGTTTGATAGAACACTAATCATATTAAAATTATAATGTAAAAGTATTAGAACCTTCCATAAAATCCCATTCTCGTTTCTTTACGAAAAATGTGAAATTGTATGTTAATCCATGAAAACGCACATCATTTATTTTCAAGTAGTTAGTTGAACATGTGTTGCTAAATGACACACTAATGAGGGACTAAAAAGATGAAATGATGGAACATACTCAAATTTGTGCTTGTTGATGGAGTGTGTGTGGTTAATCGGTATGTTAATGTGAGATCATAAACGAACTCGAGAATGTCACGTGGGTGTGGATGGTTATTCACATCTTATTTGTGATAATCGGCATCCCAATCAGCAAATTGAAGAACATAATTTGGGATTAAACATGTCATTGAATAGTTCAACGAATCTTAAAATATATAGGAATTTCATATTAGATTGAAATTGGTAAAGTGCTTTACCTACCTAAAATAAATTCACAATTAGATTACGACATCCCTCTTCTTAATTTCGAATTGTATTAATGGATCCTAGACTTGAATATTAATTTGGGTTAAAATATTAATGATTGAATCAGTTAACTAAAATATTATCTCTTGTATTATATGTATGCAAATGGTGATCTTCTTCCTCCTCCTCCACCTACTCACAACTTCACTCTTTTGTCGATCCTCTCAAAGGACAAGCTTACCGATCCAAACTACATGGACTGGATGTGTAATTTAAAGATGACATTACGATATGAGAATAAAGTATATGTTCTTAGCATTCTAGTTCCAAGAACTGATAAAGAAAGTGAAACTCATGAGGAATTGGTTGAATATAACCAACACGTTGACGACTCTATTAAGGTCTCTTTCATTATGATTGCAACCATGACACCTGATCTTCAAAATTCCTATGAGTACTACTGGCCTTATGAAAAGAACTTGGCTCTTGCTCAAATGTTCCACAAGAAAGTGATCCAAGAGCGTTATGAAGTCGTAAAGGCCCTTATGGCATGCAAGTTAAAAGAAGTGGAATATGTGTGTGCTTAGGTGTAGAAAATGTAGAAACACATGGAGAGATTGGAAAAGACCAATTTGAACTTTGACAAGGAGCTTTCCATTGATATGGTGCTCAACTCCTTTCCCAGTAGTTATGATCGTTTCATCCTGACCTATTATTTGAATATTTCGGAGACCATATTGATTGGCCTTCTCAATGTATTGCAAACAGTTGAAAAAGGAATGAAGAAGTTTCATTTCAACAATGTTGCGAGCCCCCTAATCGTGGCTATTCAACAAGGAAAGGGAAAGAAGAGAAATGCCCATTCCTAACCCAGGTGGAAAGGGAAAGCCCACACTGAAGAGTCCAATGGGTCAAAGGGAAAGGTCAACTTTGATGCTCCTCCTGTCAGTGATCCAAAAAAAGTTGTGCGGTTTCATTGTGGCCAAAAGGGGCATTGGAAGAGAAGCTTCCTCGAGTACCTACAATAAGTTAGAAAGGCTAAGGGCAAGGTGAATGGCTCTTCATCTAGTATGTATTATATTGAAATCAATAACACTTATATTTCAAACTCCTAGATCCTTGATACTGGATGTGGTTTCTAATTTGTTCTGATATGTGGGGAGTAAGGGAAAGTGAAGAGGTCGGGCATGGGAACCTGAACCTGATCATATATTTGATAGTTTTAGGGCTGATTTGAACAATTGTTGTTATTCGTCAGAAATGACAAGAAACATAATTTCATTCCATGCTTTAGTTAGACAATGATATCATTATGGTTTTGATGATAATGATGGTGTAATTTTATTTTACAAAAATGGTGCATTTATTTTCAAAGCTTATCCTTGTAATGGTGTATATGAAATCATTGTGTGTGTGAATGAACTTGGCAATTGTGTTTATGGTAATATTTTAGATAATGGATGCTCATGGAATTGTCGTCTAGGGCATATTAACAAGAAATGCATTGCCCAACTCCAAAATGATGGAGTGTTGGAATTGTTTGACCTCAAATTAGATGATGAATGCAAGTCTTGTTTATTTGGCAAGATGACCAAATCACCTTTCGTGGTACCTGTGAAAGATGTGAAGGATTGTTAGACTTCATCCATACTGATGTATGCAGTCCTTTAAGATCCGCCATAAAGGATGCTAATAGCTACTATGTGATGTTTACTGATGATTATAGTAGATACACGTATATCTATTTAATCAAAGCATAAATAAAAAACCTTTGAAAAGTTTAAAGAGTTTAAGCATGATGTATAGAACCAATTGGGCAAGAAAATAAAGATGCTCTGATATGATCGAGGTGGATAATATATTAGTATCGAGTTCAATGACTATCTTAAGTAATGTGTAACTATTTTCACAATTGACACCTCCTAGGACACCATAACTTAATGCTTGCAACCTAGAATTGATTACATCACCTTGCATATCTTAGTTCGAGCTTGCTCTTGAAACATGTATTTGAGCTGCTCGTTCATTCTTACGGCCCAAGGTTCTCGCAAATTTTTTTGGAGTTTAGAAGACATGGTCACCAAAATTAGAAATGAGACCTCGATATAGTGATATCGATTCTTTTCATGTTTGGCTGCTTCTTTGTCAGTAGCATCGTCAGGAAGATCCTTTTTAAGATACTCATCCAAGACAGACCCCTTATTTTCATACCTCATAGTGATCCTCAAGTTACGAATCCAATAAAGGTTGTAGACTATTGGATTAAGTGTCTAAGGTCTTAACTAAATTCGTATGATCTTAAAGAATAAAAGAGAAGTCCTTTTTGGGTTGCCCACATAACCAACAAATAGTTTGGATTGATTATAAGAGAGAAAGAGAGAGAGAGAGAGAGAGAGAGATAGATAGATAGATAGATAGATAAATGATTTATTAATATATTATATGATTAATATATTAATTGGAAATAGTAATAAATAATTAAGAATTAATCAGGATAAATTTGGAATTAATCATGAGCTAATTACAATTAATTAGAGGTACAGGGTCTGAGGTTCAGTTGTCTAATAGTTGAGTAAAAGAGAGGATACATAACCTTCCTAGAAGTGGACGGTTTTAGGAGCCCCAATGAAGGGTTCTGGAAGCCTTCACCTCAGATAAGGAAATTGTATTTAAACAGGAATAAAATAGTATTAATTTATTATTCAAATCTAGGGTTTCAAGGTTATCTAGCAGCCATATAAAAGGTTCTAACCCTAAGAAAAAACCACCTCATTAGATAGATAAATCGGTCTCTCATCCATCCCCTATCATATATTCAATCCTATGATTTCCTAGTTTTTGTGTGTGACACATTAGAGGCTACCACACAATTGGAGCTATTTTTTAAAGAGATATTGAAGTGTTTTATTGCTTAATTCGATTTAAGCAAAAGGTATGATTTCTTTATCTATGATTTTCGTTTTAAATAGGTATTAGTTTTCTTTCATAATGTATGTTGCTATTAATAGTGGAAAGTTATATATCCTTTTAGGTTGCATGTGCCCATAAGTGCTTATGTGAAATCCTGCAAGTACATGTCATTCATAACATAAATACCCCAATAGTTTGTTGAAGTGGTTAGTACAAGATGAGGAGTGGCACCCAAACCAGAAGTCGTATATTTAAGTCAAAGAAAACACAATTAATTTGATCAAGATATCCATTTCATATAATTATCCGATATCAAATTATTAATCAAAAGGCTAAGATTCATATTTTTCTTCAAAATGTAAAGTGGAATAGCCGAAAATTACACAATGAAATTATTTAGGTGGACAAACTATTGTCAATCTCAATCTCTATGAGACTCCTAGAAAATGTGATTTATTGACTTATGTTAATAACATGCTAATCTTTTCTAATGTTAATTTAACAATGATGATTAGATTAGTCGATGATAATGAATCCAAATAACAAATCAACCATGCAAATTTAAAATGAGATTCGACTCAAGTAACACTTGAGAATCACGATCAACATTGTAACACTCGCGTTTCTCGCTAGGCATTAATAAAATGATGTAACTGAAATGATCAACAATTTTAACCTTTTATGAAGTTAATAAAGATAATTATTTGAGTATTATGTGATTTACGTAGTGATGTGTAGTATACATGCTTAAAGCAATATAATGAAATAAGAATAAAATATACGTTCAAAATAGAATAATAATTAGGAAAAATAGCCTTAATGAAAATCAAAGTAGTCATAATGAGGATTATGGGGATATAAGGAACACCCAAATCGGGCATAGCACGAAGAAGTTATGACTCGTTGAAGTTTCGTGTTCAACTCGGTACGACATCATGTGTCGTAAATAGTAGAAGCTCCCGATTCAGACTTATGCCCGCATAGTTCCCATTTTTCATCAAACTATTCGGTAAGATAAGCTACACTCTTTCTCTTTTAGTGTAGCTTATATCTATAGTCATAAGTTGTTTTTAAGAACCTATAAATAATATTTATCAGTGATTCCAAGTTATTATAGTAAATGATCTACTTACAGGGATGATGTCTATGCTGGATTTATGAGGTGTTTAAAGTGGGATTTCAAAACAGTATACTATGTATACTAAATAGAACCTACCTCCGATATGATCCTACCTGGTTGTTCCTTACTTGTTAGATCTTGATGTAGACTTTGGGATTGTTGTGGAATTTAGACTATTAATTGGTCATAAGAAATAATAAACTAATACTTAGTGATAATTGAACCTAGGTCACATCAAAGGAAAGGCTAAGTGTTGAAGCGAAGTGTTGCCCAACTGTCCTCATCCACTTTAACTAGTGAGTTTATTGTTACTTTCAGCTTACATAGATATAAAGTATCCAAATTACTAAATGCTATATGTGTCTATTATCTGAATTACTTTATATTTGTGTTAGATAAATTATATGATTTTACTTGGTTAATCATATATGTATTTTCTTATATATTTATATAAAATATGTTGGGTAGTAATTGGTGATGAAAATGATGAGATGATGAGAGGACTTGACTATTGATGAACAAGTCGTCTAGCAGAGTATACATGACGACCATTGACTATTGTAGATAGTCCAGTGGAATGTTGGCAGGTTCGCAACCTATAGGTGTAGTGAACTATAAGTCCATTGATGTACTCTATCCCCCATGATTCCCTTACCGACATTAATTGCTAAAGGAATCCCCCGAGCAGTATTGTTTACCCGTTGATGGTGATGATCCTTAGGATAGGTCCCTTGAGATCTGTATATTAGGATCAATATATGAGAATAACGAGAATGGGTAATCGGGTGAATTATTTGATGTGAAATATATAATTAAAGAACTTAATTATCATGGGTCGAAAACCCTATGTGATCACCAGGCCCCAAGTATGACCAAATCAGTTTCTTTGTATCACAGGAAGCGACGCGATGATCCAAGTATGTTGAGTGATTTATGGTTACTTGTAAGCCATAGTATAATAAAATATTGTAAGGCCTGTAGTATTTTCATTATGCTTATGTTTCTGTATTGACAATGACATCCCAAAGTTATTAATGAAACACATTTTTCGGAAATGCTTGGTAATAATATTATCACATTATTGGGAACAAATTCCGCATTATAATTCTTTAAAAATGATACTCTGAAATGAAACAATCATATAATTAAATCAATATTTTCTAGCCGTGAAAACGGGGATGTCACAAAAATATATGCTTTTTTTACTATATTCTTCCTTTGATGAGCCGATAAACCACACATGCTTATATAAGAAAGAATATACCGCAAGGCATAACATTATTGTAAAACTGGATTTTGTTTTACTACTTATTAAGTTAATAATTTTAACTTTTCATAATTGTCCTATAAAACCCTTTCGGTAACTCTACTTCAAAACGCAAGAAGGTTGTGAGGGTGGCGAGCAATAGATGCCACTTAAAATCCAACCTTATAGCAATCAAAGTAGGTGAGCCTAGTCGTGGTAAGACTAACAAGGCACATTTAAGAAACATGTGAGGACGCAATGTTTATTTTAGTGTTATACATAATCACCAAATATAATAATAATTATCTATGGAATTCAAATAATTCTGGAATATTCCATATTTCTCTATTTTCTAATTAATTAACTAAACTATTAATTAATTAACAAAAAAAATCCCTAATATAAATATCTTTTTAGTTATGCTTTATTATGTTCTTACGTGTAACCTAAAAGGCACTGCTATTATAGTAATATTATCGGGTTTGTTATGGCTATGGGTACTAATCTTTATCAAATCAAAACCTGAAATTAAAAAAAAATAAACCATGCAGAGTTAGCTATACGTACCACCTATAACAACAAGAATTCACACCTCAGTCTACAACCTAAAACCTCAAAGTTGACCAAAATTCAACTTAGTCAAAAGTCAACAATCAACAGTTAACCAACATCGACCACCGCTCCACGACCAAACTCTTGGCCGTCGTGATCGGTATAGGACAAAACAGTCAAAGGACTCAATATTCCATCGTGTCGTAGTCAAACCATTGATGTCTCACCGTTTTTGTCCAAAATAACTCAATATATTAAGCTCTTAACCCTTAAATCTAAAGCTCCAAGCTCAAACATGGATCGACTCAAGCCATGCATGGATAGAGTTTCCAACTTTATCCATCCCTTAACCTCGAATGACCTAGATCTTGAACCCTAACACAAAAAGGGACCAAAATGACCTAAATGTATTTACATGGCTAAGTTGAGTGCAATACTCAACTTTATGGAACCATAAGATCCATAAACCATCACTACATCAAAAGAAGGCACGAAGTTGCTAAAAATTACAAGAATCTTCCTCCAAAGACCATTAAGGGACATCTACACATGCTCAGCTACTAAATAAGGAGAAAGGTATGAACTTTATACCTTTCGGAAGCTTGAAATGTGTATAATATTAGCTCCCAATAGCCACAAACTCCAAAAAAGAATAGCCACCTCCTTCTTCTTCCAAGAGCACTTAAGATCTTAAAACACCTCACAACACACACTAAGACACTAAAAACACTCACACACTCACACTAGGGTTTCTTTCTGGATGGTAGAGGTCAAGAATGAGATGAAACTCTAACTATAAGGTTGTTTAAATTGGGCTCAAGGCTTGAGATCTATGGTTTTGATTCCAACCGCCACCACGCCGCAACTACCACCTGATTGCATCGCGACTTAAATGACGTGGTTTCACTGTGGTGGATCTTCGCTACCATATTGCGGTCAGTCATAAATTTCTAAACATTAAAATTGAAATAATTAAATGCTAAAACTCTTTTCATTAATTTGAAATCCATTTCAATGATCTTCATTACACTTTGAATTGAAAAGAAACATATGTCTCAAAGCATCTCAAGATCGAAACACCATATCAATCAAAATTTCTCCATCATTAAACACATTAAAATTAAATCATATGATTGTACTGCTAAAATTTGATTCAAGATCAAAAGCCTTCAAGAACATCTTTCGATAATACTTCACATCGAAATTTGTGTGCACATCTAAATCTCAAGGCATCTTCTTCAATGAAACAAAACCGGAACATCATTTTCTATAACTTTCTAACCCATAAAACTCAAAATAAGATCAAAATTAGAAGTAGACGGAAGTAGTTATTTGTAGATTTCTTCGAAATCTGTTATTGCAAACAAATTAGGATTATTCGTCCACATCTCATTATTCAGCTCCCATGTCCGCTTTGAACCCTTATGGTGTTGCCATTACACTTCACCACCTCCACCACCTTGTTGCATAAGGTCTTTGTCATCTTATCTAAAATCGTTACCGGTCTTTCAATACAATTCATACGCTCATCTACCTGAATGTCATATAGTGGAACAATAGAAGTCTTGTATGCTATGAACTTCCTCAACTAACAGACATGAAAAGTATTGTGAATATGTATGAGCTCTTCGTGCATATCCAAGAGATATGAAAACCTTACCCGCCTGGGAAAGAATATAAAATGGTCTAAAAATTTGGGTCCGATGTTGCCCTACTTCTGAAATCGGATGACACCCTCCGTTGGGGACACTTTCAAAATCATAAAATCCTCGATCTAAAACTCAAGATCGGACCGAAATCGATCAACACAGATCTTTTTTTTAGATCTGTTGGAAAGGGGTGATCTGATTCAGGAAGAGGGGCAAGTTGGGGCCCCGATATATCGGTCCTTTTCGGGTGATCGCGAGGGTAGGCAGGGTAGCCTACCGGTTGGAGCTACCTGCAGAGCTAGGTCAGATCCATGACACTTTCCATGTGTCGCAGCTGCGAAATTGTATAGCCGAGGAGTCGGCAGTAGTGCCATTAGAGGATATTCAGGTGGATGTGGGCCTGAACTACGTTGAGAGACCGGTGGCTATTCGGGATCGAAAGATCAAGGTTTTGAGGAACAAAGAGGTGCCTTTGGTGCAGGTCCAGTGGCAGCACCGATAGGGGTCAGAGCGTACTTGGGAGCTGGAGCGCGAGATGCGTGAGCGGCATCCAGAATTGTTTCCAGAGTGAGACTTCGAGGGCGAAGTCTGATTCTAGTGGGGGAGAATTGTAACATCCGGATATCTAGGTATGGGAATTTGAGTATTTTTATATTGGGGAAATGAGGAGACTTGGCGAGTTGACGCCTCAACTCGTCGAGTAGGATCGCGTTTTGGGGACCAGTTTAATGAAGGGACTCAACGAGTCGAGTATTTGGACTCGCCGAGTCGGCGCTGTCAAGGAAAACCCTAATTGTCCGGGTTTGGGACCTATTTAAAGGCCATAAGGGCCTTCAGTGGCGGCCACCTACACCCTTGAGAGACTCCTATCGAACCAGAGAGTTAAGAGAGTTTACGGCCGTAAACTCCAAGGGGAAATGTCCTTGAGGCTATAAACTCCTATTTAGAGTACTTCTAGACCTTAAACCCTTCCAAGAACATAGCCACTAGGTTAGAATAATTCTAGAAAGCATTTTGGACTTCAAAACACACCAAACACACATGTTTGGGAGTTTACGGCCGTAAACTCAAGAGTTTACAACCATAAACTCCATGTGTGATGGATTATGGAGAGTAAACTCTCTTGTAGGGTCCTTTGGAAACCCTAAACTCAAGTACCCTGTCCCACAATAGCTTAGATGAAGTCCTTACGGCTTAAAACACTTATATAAAGTGTTAGCTATGTCTAGGATGTCTTAAACATTATCAATTAGTCCTTTGTGTCTAATTGAGTGCATATATGTGTGATTATATGTTCATTAGGATCGTAGTGTGTGCACAAGTCCTCGCTTGACACCTAGCAATCCGATACCGTTCAGTTCATTCCAATCACCAACTACAGGTGAGTTCATACCCCTAATCAATGTTTTAAATTATTTTAAATGCTTTAATGGGGGGGGGGGGAATACAAGTAGAAACGAACATGTTATTAAATCATTGATATGTATTTTATAACTGTGTTTTTCATTTAACAGATTTCACATACTACAAAATGTGATGCATGAAATGGTTTTACATCCTAAAAGCACATTGTTACCAAATGTTTTACTTTTGAAATATTTATTCAAATGACATCAAGTCATTGTTATTTATTGTTCAAAACCCATAAGATGTCTTACAAAACCATTTTTACATTCTTGAACTAAACTATGCATATACACTTATATTCTTATATATGTATTGATGTTATAGTTTGCATCTTTCATTTAGTTTCTCACACCCTTGAGTAGTAAGAGTGTGTAAACTTACATGATCAACTAGTTATATTACAGTAGATTATCATAGGGATAATGGGAAGGTATCAAACATTACTTCTATTACAAGGAGTCATACAAGAGTCAGTTCATTCATGATTCTATACTAGTACATTACCTGATACATGAGTACTTACAGATGTTTACTTGATACATGAATATGTTTACATATACTTACCTGTTACATGGACACACATACATGAATACCATACAGGAACACTTTTACATAGGTGCATTATCCTGTATTCACTTACATGGATACTTGTACTTAGGACTATGAGGATGATTTAGTAGTACATACTGTGTAAATTGTCTTCTTTATCCCGGTTCAATGGGAATAACTAGACGGGACTTACCATTCCGAACCCCACTGTTTAGCACCAGTGGTCGATGACCATCTTCGGAGGTCTAAGGTTACTACTTATATTAGGAAATCGATTTGGGACTAACCCTTCCACCCACCTGCTGCTGCTACAGAGGACAATTGGACAATCTTCGGATGTTCATTAGGTTGTACATTTCGCTTAATGCGATGTTGTGTTGGTCCTAGTACCCAGTGACAACACTTACAATATTATGTTTTTCCTGCTTACCTTATTTTGTGACACATTCACATAAACGATGAGTTAGACTAAGCACTTTTAGTACTAGTCTACACAAAGGAAAAACTATCATTTTACAAACAAAACATTCGGGTCTTGGTAGAAGACTACACTTCATACGTACAGAACATTCGGGTCTTGGTAGAAGACTACATTTCATGCTTATAGAAAATAAGAGTTTTTCTAGGGATTTCATACTTTCATCAACATTTTCATTTAACGATTTACATGACCTTCATAACATATTTTCACAAACAAGGCAATGACACTTATATACTTATGAATTCACCAGCTTTAAAGCTGATACTCGATTTCAAAATAACTTGTATTCTCAGGTCACCAGTAGACAGGTACGGAGGCCAGGTTTTGAGAAGACGAAGCAGTCAAGTCTCGTCTTTTATTTTTGATTGTATATTTTTGGTGTCTTACTACACTGAAAGAACGCACATGTATTAAAACTTTACTTATAATGCAATGGAGGATGTTGTTGCTTGTTTATTATATTACACTGTTGTGATACTGTACATGACGTCCTCCACCCCTGAACGTTTCTGCCGTTCGTGGTTGTGGGGTGTGACAGATTGGTATCAGAGCATTGTTTATAGTGAATATAGTATATCAACCCATAAAAGATATACTAACTATAAATACATGGGATTAAAACACTCTGTCTAAGAGTTATACTTTTAAATAATAAAATATTTAACAAAGTATATGTACCTGCATTCATACTAAAATTAGTGTCACAACGACAAGAACAAAAGTATTACGATTGTTGGATATCACAAGTAAGCCTGGGGATATATAGTCAGTCTTGGGAATGGCATAGCCTGATCAACTATGCTGGTCCGAGGAGTGATTAGAATGTGCCTAAGAATGGTTGTGATGTGGCAACAAGTCTAAAAACTTACCAACACAACCATAAAGAAATACCATATGGGTATTTGATCTTACTATAATTATCTTAGTTAGTTCAACTATTTTAGCTATTTCTTATATCCCTTTTCTCGCGTAGATTAAAATGGTTGGATTTCACCATGGCGATCCGTACTTCCCGAACCAAGGCAATGCTGGTTGGTTAGAGGCTGAACCAGAAGATGGTCACCCAATTCCTTTGGATGATCACCATGCCGAAGGGTTTTCCGATAGTTCTGACTCGGAGCCAGAAGTCAACAACCTACCCTCATTTGCTCAAAACCCAAACCTGAATCCTCACCCTGTGTTTCAAGGACCCACACCCTTGTGGGCCATTAACTTGACTGAATGGAGTCAGGAACAAGGTCAGCCCATTCCTTACAATGGCGACCGAAGTTTCTACAACCTCACCGAAGGAGGTTCTGCTGATAGAGTCCTACCAATCATGGTGCGTAGGATTTCTCGGAACACGATAATGGCTCAAGCGACTATCAATCAAGTTTTGGAAGTTGACGCCAACTCTGGTGTTAACACTGTCCACATTCACCGACTAGAGTCTGCTCATGAAAGGACTCTGGTCTGCAATGCAAATCTGCAAAGGGAACTTGTTGAAGTCCGAGCTGAAGTTAGAGAACTTCGAGCTCAACAAGCAAGGTCGGACAGGCGTATAAGGGACATCGAACGCCTACTGACGGGATCGAGGAATCATGCTAGTAGTTCTCGTCGCCGATAGAATATCATCATCTAATCTTTTGGATATAACCTAGTTTATGTAAAACTTTGGTCTAATTTCCTGTCTGTATAAATCTTAGACCTGCTAGGTCTTTGTCTAATCTTAAGTCTATCAAAATTTTCCATCTTGGTTGATGTAAGGCCTACTTCTAGGCCATTTTTCCCGAACTTGTTACATCTGTAATTCCAGTATTATTGACAGATGTCTAATCTTATGGAAATTATTATCCAAATGCTATCTTCTTCATCTAAGTCATGCTATTCTTTCTGTTGTTGGACTATGGCGATTTAGCCCATGGGACACATTCATTTATCATTTATTCTTATCCATGTCGTCATCTTTTAAACGTATAGTTAAAGATGCCGCCACGCAGGAATCCTAGGAGGAACCCAAACAACCGCAGCACCAATACCACCACCTCCACCACCACCTGTACCTCTTCAACCACCAAATCCTTTTGATGCCACTATGTTCCAGGCAACTTTCATAGCAGCAGTTGCAGCTGTTGTGTCAGCAATCAACGCTCCTGCCCCTAGTGGGTCAGGAACAGGTGCACCACCCTCAAACCACGGCGAAAGCCATGGACATCCTCGGGAATGCACCTACAAGGACTTTACTAACGCCAAACCCCGCAGCTTCAATGGGACTGGGGGTGTTATGGTGTTGAGGCAATGGATTGAAAAGATGGAATCCGTCTTTGGAATCTGTGCCTGTCAGGAGGGCAGCAAGGTCAAGTTCGCAGCTTGTACCTTCTCAGACCGAGCACTAACATGGTGGAACAGCCATGTTAACTATCTAACTCTGGTGGTGGCGTATTCCATCGGCTGGGAAAAGTTGAAAGAAATGCTGATGAAGGAATACTGTCCTCGAGGTGAAATACAAAAGCTCGAGCAAGAATTCTGGGGTCTACAAATGGTTGGATCCGACATCACTACCTACACAAATAGGTTTTGTGTTTTGGCAAACTTATGCCCCGACATGGTTGCTCTCTAGAGCAAAAAGATCAAGAGGTATATCTGGGGACTGTCACCCCAGATCCAGTCAAGTGTGATCGCTTCCAGGCCTATTACCTTTGATATCGCCAAGGAACTAGCATAATCCCTCATCGATCACAGGAAACCCCAGATCACGTCAATCCCTACACTGGTACCACAGAAATCCAACCCCGACTACCACAAGAAGGGGTGGAATAAGAGGAAAAGAGGGGCTCCGCAAGGATCCTCCAATAAGCAACAACTTGTGGCGATCAATGCTGCCACAGTAACTCCTGTTGCTCCTGCCAACCTCTTACCAGCAAAAACATATGTTGGGACTCTCCCGAAGTGCACCAAGTGCATCTTCCATCACCACGGACCTTGGAGGGAGATGCAGTGCTCTAACTGCAACAAGAAGGGACACACCGTCCGTTTCTGCAAAACTCCAACAGCTCAAGCTGCTCAAGTTCCTAACGCCGGTATGGGCCAAGCTTGCTACGGATGTGGCGAAGTGGGCCATTACAAGAGGAACTGCCCTAAAGCAGGGATGGCTGGAGGAGTGGGAAGAGTTATGGCCCTAGGCCACGAGGAAGCGGTAGCTGATCCAACGATAGTTACTGGTACGTTCCTCCTCGAACTCTTATGCTTGCATACTTTTCGATAGTGGAGCCGAGAAAAGTTTTGTAAGTCACAAATTTGCACACCTGCTTAAACAAAAACCATGTGTATTAGATAGTTCATTCACAGTAGAAATGGCTAACGGGAAAACAGAGAGTACAAACTGCATATACATAGGTTGTACTTTAACTTTAGATAGCCATACTTTCAAGATAGATCTCATGCCAGTTACCATTAAATGTTTCGACGTTATCATCGGTATGGATTGGTTGAGTCTTCTGCGTGCCGACATTATGTGCTTCGAAAAAGCAGTTCGTCTTAACCTTCCTAACAACGAAACTTTAATTATCTACGGCGACAAACCTAGTACGAGCCTTCGCATCATTTCGTGCATTCAAGCACAAAAGTGTTTGCGAAAGGAGTACCATGCATTTCTAGCACACGTCGTCGATACCAGCCAAGAACAGAAAGACATCCAGAAATTTCCAAAAGTACGCGACTTTCCCGACATATTCCCAGAAGAACTTCCCGGTTTACCACCACAACGCCAAGTCGAGTTCAGAATCGACTTAGTGCCAAGGGCTACCCCCGTAGCCAAATCTCTTTATCGTCTTGCACTGGCTGAAATGCAGGAACTTTCCAGTCAACTTAACGAACTTCTCAAGAAAGGATTCATTCGACCAAGCTTCTCACCATGGGGAGCACCGGTCTTGTTCGTCAAGAAGAAAGATGGATCGTTTCGCATGTGCATCGACTATAGAGAACTCAACAAGCTTACCATTAAAAATCGTTATCCCTTGCCCCGCATTGACGATTTATTTGATCAGGTTCAAGGAGCCAACTACTTCTCGAAGATAGATCTGCGATCCGGATACCACCAACTACGAGTGTTAGAGGAAGATGTTCCCAAGACAGCCTTCCGAACTCGTTACGGGCACTACGAGTTTGTAGTGATGCCATTCGGATTAACGAACGCGCCCGTAGTATTCATGGATCTGATGAATAGGGTGTGTCGTCCTTACTTGGATCAGTTCGTCATCGTCTTCATTGATGACATACTCATCTACTCTCGAAGTAAAGAGGAGCATGGTCAACATCTCCGTAAAATCTTAGAAACATTGCGAATGGAGAAGCTCTACGCAAAGTTCTCGAAGTGCGAATTTTGGATTCGGCGAGTCGAATTTTTGGGCCATGTGGTTAGCGAAGAAGGTATACATGTGGACCCTTCCAAAATTAAGACCATCGAGAACTGGTCAGCACCAAAGACACCTACTGAAATTCGTCAATTTCTAGGTCTAGCTGGCTACTATCGCAGGTTCATTCAGAACTTCTCCAGCATAGCGAAACCTCTGACAACTCTGACCCAGAAAGGCGTGGCCTTCGATTGGGAGGAGAAACAGGAAAGAGCGTTCCAAACGCTCAAGCGAGCCTTGTGCACCGCCCCGGTACTATCCCTTCCCGAAGGAATAGAAGACTTCATTGTCTATTGCGATGCATCCAATCAAGGACTCGGATGTGTTCTGATGCAGCGAGGTAAAGTCATAGCCTATGCCTCGAGACAGCTGAAGACACATGAGGTTAACTACACAACCCACGATCTCAAGCTAGGAGCAGTTGTGTTTGCTCTGAAGATCTGGCGACATTACCTATACGGTAGAAAAAGCACATTCTTTACAGACCATAAGAGTCTACAGCACATTTTCGACCAGAAAGAGCTCAATATGAGACAACGACGGTGGGTCGAGCTACTTAGTGATTACGAATGTGAAATTCGTTATCATCCGGGTAAAGCCAATGTAGTAGCCGACGCCCTAAGTCGGAAAGAATGTACTGGCCGTAGAGTCAAGTCTTTGACTCTAACTATCCATTCACACTTGTCCACGCAAATAAAGGAGGCTCAGCTCGACACTTTGAAACCTGAAAACGTGGCGGGTGAATCCCTTAGAGGGATGGATAAGAACTTGGAAGTCAAGGGTGGCGGAGCCTTATACCTCATGGATCGGATCTGGACACCGAAACACGGGGGCTTCAGAGACGTGGTCATGACTGAGGCTCACAACACTCGTTATTCCGTCCACCCGGGTTCAGATAAGATGTATCTGGATCTTAAAAAGCTATACTGGTGGCCTAACATGAAAGCAGATATTGCTACCTTCGTGAGTAAATGCCTTACTTGCGCAAAGGTCATGGTTGAATACCAGAAACCCTCCGGTCTTCTACAACAACCGGTGATACCAGAATGGAAGTGGGAGCGGATCACTATGGACTTCATAACCAATTTGCCCAAGACGACGGGTGGACTTGATTCCATATGGGTCATAGTCAACAGACTGACCAAGTCTGCACATTTCCTTTCGATCAAGGAAACAGACAAGATGGAGAAACTTACCAGAACTTACATTAGGGAGATTATAAGACTGCACGATGTTCCTTTATCTATCATCTCAGACCAAGATAGTAGATTCACTTCGAGGTTCTCGCAGTCATTACAAAGTTCCCTAGGAACCAGGTTGGACATGAGTACGGCCTATCATCCACAGACCGATGGGCAAAGTGAGAGAACTATCCAAACCTTAGAAGATATGTTGCGCGCCTGTGTGATAGACTTTGGAAAAGCTTGGGATACTCATTTACCCCTTGTTGAATTTTCCTACAACAACAGTTATCACACGAGCATCAAAGCAGCTCCATTCGAGGCCCTCTATGGCCGAAAGTGCAGATCCCCTCTGTGCTGGGCTGAAGTGGGTGATACCCAGTTAGCTAAGGGACGAGTTCCCGAAAGCACTCTCATGGGTCCGGAGATCATTCGGGAAACGACAGAGAAGATCGATCAAATTCGTGAACGACTAAAAGCCTCTAGAGACCGACAGAAAAGCTACGCCGACAAGCGTAGGAAACCATTGGAGTTCCAGGTGGGCGACCGAGTCCTACTAAAAGTCTCACCCTGGAAGGGTTGATATGCTTTGGAAAGCGTGGGAAGCTCAATCCAAGATACATAGGGCCTATCGAGATTCTCGCAAGAATCGGCCCTGTGGCTTACAAGCTCAATCTACCGAAAGAACTCAGTAACGTGCATCCTACCTTCCACGTGTCAAACTTGAAAAAGTGCCTATCCGACGAGACTCTTGTTATTCCACTCGACGAGATCGAGATCAACGAGAGCCTCAACTTCATGGAAGAACCAGTAGAGATCATGGACCGAGAGGTCAAGCAAACAAAGCAGAGTCGTATCCCAATAGTGAAGGTGCGCTGGAATGCAAAGAGTGGACCGGAATTCACTTGGGAACGTGAGGATCAGATGAAACTGAAATACCCTCACCTTTTTGCTTAGTTATTTGTAATTTCTTACTTGCTTAAATTCTAATTTCGGGACAAAATTCCTTCTAACGGGGGGATGATGTGACAACCTGAAATTTCCATTTGTACGAACAATATCTATTCAATAGAAGCCAAACCAATTTCAGTGATTTTCAGACTTTTCCGAACAGGTTTGTGTACATTAGGGTTTACACTTTAGGAGATATCAGGAGAGTGGATGCTCCTGAGTTTGTGAAATTTGGACATTTCAAGTTTCATAATGTTACAGTCCAAGTTCGAGAATAAAAATATTTTCTGTCAAAATATTTCAGGACTATAAATAGTTTTCTGAATTAAATTAATTCATTATTCACAATTCCAGCTAGAGAAAAACCATTTTCTCTCTGACAGATCTTCGGGTTTTTATCCCAGATTGTGAGTAACTCTTTCTAGTAGTGTTAGAATACATATTAGATGCTTAAAACATGATTTAGATGGCTAAATCATTAGATCTAGGAGTTTACTCCCCAAGGTGTTCTTGGGCGGTAAACTCCCGAAACAAAGCCAAAACTGACATTGGTGCTAGTATAAGGCCTTAGAACATTAGGTATACATGTTAGGGACATGAAAACACACACAAAACCACCCAAGATTGGGAGTTTACGACCCAGAACTCTCTTAGGCCATAAACTCCATTTCCTAGCCCTAAATGGTGATTTGAGGACTTAAGGACTTTAAGGCTTTCATCTAGGTTATTTTCCCAAGTAGCTTAAGGTCTTAAACACATCAAATGACACAAATGAAAGTGATTTTACGGCCCAGAACTCTCCTAGGCCGTAAACTCCATGTAAATGATCAAAAAGGGTGTTTTCATGACACCTAAAGCCCTAGACCTTTACAAGAAATTGTACCCACTAAATGGAAGGACCAAACCACACCAAAATCACTTAACCAAGTGAGTTTACGGCCAATACATGGTT
The DNA here is from genome assembly GCF_002870075.4 of Lactuca sativa. NCBI lineage: Eukaryota > Viridiplantae > Streptophyta > Magnoliopsida > Asterales > Asteraceae > Lactuca > Lactuca sativa. Next base: position 220,526,344 of record NC_056631.2, on the reverse strand, counting down.
CTTGGGCCGTAAACTCCTAAAAAGGGCACTAAGGTGTGCCTAATGCCTTCATATGCTAGGATTAAAAGTCTAGAACACATCCCACTAGTACAAGAGGCTTGAAAGCAACAAAGGAAACACCCCAAGGGAGTTTACGGCCGTAAACTCCAAGGGGAAATGTCCTTGAGGCCGTAAACTCCTATTTGGAGTACTTCTAGACCTTAAACCCTTCCAAGAACATAGCCACTAGGTTAGAATAATTCTAGAAAACATTTTGGACTTCAAAACACACCAAACACACATGTTTGGGAGTTTACGGCCGTAAACTCAAGAGTTTACAACCGTAAACTCCATGTGTGATGTATTATGGAGAGTAAACTGTAACGGCTCAAATTCTCAAATAAATTTTTTGTTAAAAATAAAACATCATTATTCGACAAAAGGGTTTATTCCAAGTTTATTTCAAAATAAAAATAATAAATCTCCAGGATCTCCAACAGTGGCAGTGTGTACGTGTCACGCCGGCGCCTTCCCACGGTCATCACTAGTACCTGAAAAACATAAACACAACTAGTAAGCATAAATGCTTAGTGAGTTCCCCAGTATACGACTTACCCACATACGCCTTCCGGCCCGGACCTTTCGGTCCACAAAATATTGCCTTCCGGCCCGGACCTATCGGTCCACATAACATTGCCTTCCGGCCCGGATCTTTCGATCCACATAACATTGCCTTCCGGCCCGGATCTTTCGATCCACAAGATAACTGCCTTCCGGCCCATACACATATATAACACATAATACAAATACTCTAACACATAAAGCACATATATCATACCGTTCTTTCTAACACATAAGTCTCGCCTTCCGGCCCGTATAATCATACAACACATATAAGCACACATCGCATATAAAGCATCTATCTCTCTAGACATAGCATGAATATAACACACGCGACCTTCCGGTCTAACAGTCAAACCCTTCCGGGTGAAGTATAGTGAGAAGACTCACCTCGTAGTACGCAGGCTAAAACCTCCTCGAGCTACTCGCACACAATCCGCTAGTCCGCAGGTTCCCTATAATACCACAGCCTTAGTTAATGACCTTATCAAACAAGACAACTGACCCCTCTAAGATATATGCAGGTCAACGGTCAATTTTGACCGGAATCGTCGAGTGCCAAGGGTAACTCGACGAGTATAGACATCCTGACACCACTCGCCGAGTCTGAAGAACGACTCGACGAGTTCCAGTAGATCTTCAAGCTACTCGCCGAGTCGGAAGAACAACTCGACGAGTCCTAGTGAACCTTCAAGCTACTCGCCGAGTCTGAAGAACAACTCGGCGAGTTCTAGTGAATCTTCAAGCTACTCGCCGAGTCTGATCATTGGACTCGGCGAGTCCCCGCCATGCAGTCAACCCGCTGCCTCCTGTATTTCGCATGATTTCGAAGTATATAGATATAGGGCTTCCTGGACTTTCACATATACTATTTCAGGGGTTTTTTTAAACACCTATAACAACAATATAATCTAACTAACCCTTAATTGGGTTTCCTAAACCCTAAACTCGCATACAACGTAAAAGTTACAGATTTCGATCCGAAAATTACCTGGAACGTGTTTCCTGTGTCTCCAAACCTCCAATACTCAATTCCTTTGATCACCACCTTGCTCCTCCTTGTCTAGCAATCTCTTCAAGCCTTCTCAAGTCCTCTCTCTTGCTTCAGATGCTCACACACTCCCAGGGGATCTTCAATCGGCCAAAAGACACGACATGACGGCCATACTATCATTATATACGGTTCAGAATCGAAACGGCTAGGGTTCAGCTGAACAGCGTCGACTCGCCGAGTCCCTTATTGGACTCGTCGAGTCCAGTCGCGCGTCTGCGACCCAGACCATGGCCCTACTCGGCGAGTCGTGCACCAACTCGCCGAGTCCCCTCCTAAATGTGCCCCAAAAATGATTTAAAGAAATACCTGAAATTCCGGGCTGTTACAACTCTCCCCCACTAGAACTAGACTTCGCCCTCGAAGTCTCTCATTCTGCGAATAACTCCGGATGTTGCTCCCGCATTTCTCTTTCCGGCTCCCAAGTCATCTCCGATCCCCTCCGATGTTGCCACTGAACTAACACCAGAGGTATTTCCTTGTTCCGAAGAACCTTGATCTTCCGATCTCTGATAGCTACTGGTCTCTCGGCGTAATTCAAACTCGCATCTACCTGGATATCTTCTAACGGAACCACTGCTGCCTCATCGACTATACACTTCCTCAGCTGCGATACGTGGAAGGTATTGTGAATCTGATTCAGCTCCGCTGGCAACTCCAACCGATAAGCTACCCGACCTACCCTTGCAATTACCCGAAATGGACCTATGAACCGGGGCCCCAATTTGCCCCTCTTCCTGAACCGAATCACCCCTTTCCAAGGAGAAACCTTTAGGAGAACGAAGTCGCCGACCTGGAATTCGAGCTCGGACCGGCGTCTGTGCGCATAACTCTTCTGTCGGCTCTGGGCGGTCAATAACCTCTGCCTCACCCGTTGGATCTGTTCAGTCGTTTGAAGTACGATCTCTGTACTGCCCATCACTCTCTGTCCCACTTCTCCCCAGCAAATGGGAGTCCGACACCTCCTTCCATACAACAACTCAAAAGGTGGCATACCAATGCTCGAATGATGGCTGTTGTTGTAGGAAAACTCAGCCAGCGGCAGATGCGCATCCCAGCTACCCCCGAAGTCTAACACACACGCTCTAAGCATATCTTCCAATGTCTGGATCGTCCGCTCGCTTTGACCGTCGGTCTGGGGATGGTATGCGGTACTAAAATGCAGTTTAGTACCCAACTCCTCATGGAATTTCTTCCAGAACCTGGAAGTGAAACGCACATCGCGGTCCGAAACAATCGAGGTCGGCACTCCATGCCGAGATACTATCTCTCTCACGTACAACTCCGCCAACTTCTCTGCTGATGAACTTTCACTAATGGCAAGGAAATGTGCACTCTTTGTTAGTCTATCCACAATCACCCAAATCGCATCGACTCCCCTGGCAGTTTTCGGCAATTTGGTGATGAAATCCATCGTGATCTGATCCCACTTCCACTCAGGGATCTCCAAGGGTTGCAACTTACTGTGCGGTCTCTGGTGCTCGGCCTTAACTTTACGGCAAGTCAAACACCTCTCCACGAACCACGCAACGTCTCTCTTCATGCAAGGCCACCAGTACTCCTTTTTCAAATCCAGATACATTTTCGTAGCACCGGGATGGATCGAGAATTTCGATCTATGTGCCTCCTCCATCAAAATGACACGCGTACCGCCCACGAATGGCACCCAGATCCGACCCTGAAATGTCAGAAGTCCCCGCCCATCCGTAACGAACTCTGAAATTAACCCGACGACCCGCTCCTGTTTCTGCATCCCAGACTTCACAACCTCGGCCTGTGCCCCACGAATAATATCTAATACCGGAGTCACCACTGTCAATCTCAAACATACGTCCCGCAACGGAGTACCCTCCGCCCTACGACTCAATGCATCGGCTACCACATTAGCCTTGCCTGGGTGGTATAGGATCTCACAGTCATAATCCTTAACCACGTCTAACCATCTCCTCTGGCGCATGTTTAGGTTGGGTTGATCCATCAAATACTTCAAACTCTTATGGTCCGTGTATATGGTGCAACGAACCCCGTACAGGTAGTGACGCCAAATTTTGAGGGCGAACACTACTGCCCCCAACTCTAAGTCATGCGTGGGATATCTCGCTTCGTGAGGCTTCAGCTGCCTCGATGCATAGGCTATCACATGGCCCCTCTGCATCAACACTGCACCCAGTCCTGAAATCGATGCGTCGCAATATACGACGAAATCCTCCATCCCTTCAGGAAGGGCTAATACTGGTGCTTCGCACAGTCTCTGACGAAGTGTCTCGAAGGAAGTCTGCTGCTCGGGTCCCCATGAGAATGTAACACCCTTCCGGGTCAATTTGGTAAGTGGCACTGCAATCTTGGAGAAGTCCCTAATGAACCTTCGATAGTACCCTGCCAACCCAAGGAAACTCCTGATCTCCGAAGGTGACTTTGGTGCCTCCCATCTCATCACCGCCTCCACCTTGGCCGGATCGACCAATATCCCTGCCTGATTAACAACGTGCCCCAGAAATTGAACCTCCCGTAACCAGAAGTCACATTTGGAGAATTTTGCATATAGCTTCTCCGACCTCAGTACCTCAAGGACCTCCCTCAAATGTCCCTCATGCTGCTCCCTAGAACGCGAATACACCAGAATGTCGTCGATGAATACAATCACAGACCGATCCAGCATCGGCCTGCATACCCTGTTCATGAGATCCATGAACACTGCTGGGGCATTGGTGAGCCCAAAAGGCATCACCACGAACTCGTAATGCCCATACCGCGTCCTAAAGGCTGTCTTCTGGACGTCCTCATCCCGCACCCTTACCTGATGGTACCCTGATCTCAAATCAATCTTGGAAAACCAAGATGCCCCTTGCAACTGATCGAATAGATCATCGATTCTTGGTAACGGATAGCGGTTCTTAACTGTCACCTTGTTCAGTTCCCGGTAATCGATACACATCCGGTGTGAACCATCCTTCTTCTTGACGAACAAAATCGGTGCTCCCCACGGCGAGCTACTCGGCCGAATAAATCCCTTCCCCAACAACTCTTGAAGTTGCGAGGACAATTCTTGCATCTCTGGAGGTGCAAGACGATAAGGCACCTTCGCAATAGGCGCCGCCCCCGGAACTAGGTCGATACCAAACTCCACTTGCCTCGCAGGAGGTATTCCCGGCAAATCCTCGGGGAAAACATCTGGAAACTCGCGCACCACTGGAACCTCCTGCAATGTCTTCGGTCTCTCGGAACTCTCCCGCGTATCCATCACATACGCCACGAAACCGTTACATCCCCGCTGTAGGCATTGCCTCGCCCTAGCAGCCGAACAAAAAGCTGATCTCGAACGGGTACCCTCGCCGTACACCGTAAGAACTCCCCCACTAGGGTCTCGTATAGTCACCAACTGACGCTCGCAGTCGATGACAGCGCTGAATCGGCTCAACCAGTCCATGCCTACAATGACACAGACATCACCCATCGCAATAGGAATTAGGTCAATCGGAAATGCGACCCCGAAGATCTCTAGCACGCATCCCCGAAAAACCTCCGTAGCACAAATCACCCTCTCAGCCGCAATGGAAACGCTCAAAGGCCGACTTAACGGCTCACGACTAATGCCGATGTGCTGACTAAAAGCTAACGATACAAACGATCTACTCGCACCCGAATCAAATAATACTAGAGCAGGCATAGAGTTCACAAGGAAAGTACCTACACATATATTAACATAAGCATAACATTTCGACCTTTAATTAAATACATGAAAGATAACATACCTGCCACAACATCGGGCGCAGCGCGGACCTCCTCCGCAGTCAGCTGAAAGGCTCTCCCGCGAGCCCTCGGGGCCTCGACCTTCACCGGTCGGGTCTCAGTAGTCCGGGTAGTAGGTGTAGCTCCCTGACGAAGTTGCGGGCACTCGGCCTTCCGATGGCCTGTCTGGTTGCAGTGAAAACAAACCATAAACCCCTTAGGGCAATCCCTGGCAATATGTCCGTCCTTGCCACACTTGTAGCAACCACCAGTTCGACACGCCCCCTCGTGACTTTTGCCGCACTTCGCGCAAGTGCGACCCTTCGAACCTCCCATCCTCGAATCAGCGAACTTAATCCGCTTGGCTGCCGGCTGAGACTGGGCCGGCCGTCGATCCACCTGCCGAGACTCAGCTTCCTCCCTCGCTTGAGTCTCCAACTCAATCTCGCGCTTCCTGGCGTTCGCCTGAAGCTCAGTGAAAGTGCGATAGGTGGAGTTTGACACAAACTCCCGAATCTCCCTCTTCAAAACACCCAAATAGCGGCTCATCCGCGACTGCTCCGTAGATACCAGCTCGGGGCAGAACATTGCCCTCTCATGAAACTTCCGTGTGATCACTGCCACGGAATCAGTACCCTGCTTAAGGGTCAAGAACTCCTGAATCAACCGCTCCCTCTCTACCGGGGGAACGTACTCATCCCTGAACATCTCCGTAAACCTCTCCCATGTCACTGCCGTAATCTCTGCCTGAGTGAAGTTCACCGTCACAAACTTCCACCAATCCTTCGCTCCCAGACGGAGCTGGTTCAAGGCGAACCGTACCCTCAAGTGTTCCGGGCATGAGCAAGTATAGAAGCACCCCTCGATGTCGGCGATCCACCTCATGGCTGCAATCGGATCCTGCGTCCCATCAAATTCAGGGGGTTTCGTGTTGCTGAATTCCCTGAATGGTAATGAATCACCCCCTTGCGGCCTGGCAGCAGCCACCGCTGCGGTAGCGGCAGCAACTGCAGCTTCAGAAATTGCGGCGCACCGCTCCTCAAACTCCTCCATCAACGTGGTCTTAATAGACCCAAACATCTCCGGGATCTCAGCCCGGACCGCCGCAGCTACCTCTTCCTGAATAATCTGACGAATCTCCTCGTCACTCGCACCGCTCGAACTCGCCCCATTGCGTGTGACAACCATGATGTCTCTGAAATACAACATAAAATCATCAGAGACTCCACCAAGTACAATTGTACTCAATACGCGCCCTACCCAGTCTCCGATTTCCAGGGATTCTTATTTGAGTCTTCCACTGATCCGGTGCCTTCGGTAGTACGGGCCCAATACTACCGACCACACCGTATCAGTATTCGTCCCAAATCTTCCTCCCCAAATCCCGAATAACGGGTACTCTACTTCTAGTATGTACTATTTACTTGCACGCTACCAAATATCTCATATAAGCAATCTCCCTAGACTAAGGCATCACAAAACAGGCAATTCTATTCCTATCATGTATACCTAGTCTGCTAGCATGCATAACAATTCATAATTCAGTGCATAACATAACATCGTAAGGTATTCTGGGGATCTTTACCGTTCGGGCGCTGGCTGCTCGTACACACTGTTCCACCCTTGTTTTTACCGCCTTGCCCTTTATAAAATGTTATGTCCTTATTATTTTTAAGAAAAAGTTTTTCCTCAAATCCCCGGTCTGAGTTCAGTTGCACCCAAAAGTACACCTAAATCCCTCAAACCTAGGCTCTGATACCAATTGTAACGGCTCAAATTCTCAAATAAATTTTTTGTTAAAAATAAAACATCATTATTCGACAAAAGGGTTTATTCCAAGTTTATTTCAAAATAAAAATAATAAATCTCCAGGATCTCCAACAGTGGCAGTGTGTACGTGTCACGCCGGCGCCTTCCCACGGTCATCACTAGTACCTGAAAAACATAAACACAACTAGTAAGCATAAATGCTTAGTGAGTTCCCCAGTATACGACTTACCCACATACGCCTTCCGGCCCGGACCTTTCGGTCCACAAAATATTGCCTTCCGGCCCGGACCTATCGGTCCACATAACATTGCCTTCCGGCCCGGATCTTTCGATCCACATAACATTGCCTTCCGGCCCGGATCTTTCGATCCACAAGATAACTGCCTTCCGGCCCATACACATATATAACACATAATACAAATACTCTAACACATAAAGCACATATATCATACCGTTCTTTCTAACACATAAGTCTCGCCTTCCGGCCCGTATAATCATACAACACATATAAGCACACATCGCATATAAAGCATCTATCTCTCTAGACATAGCATGAATATAACACACGCGACCTTCCGGTCTAACAGTCAAACCCTTCCGGGTGAAGTATAGTGAGAAGACTCACCTCGTAGTACGCAGGCTAAAACCTCCTCGAGCTACTCGCACACAATCCGCTAGTCCGCAGGTTCCCTATAATACCACAGCCTTAGTTAATGACCTTATCAAACAAGACAACTGACCCCTCTAAGATATATGCAGGTCAACGGTCAATTTTGACCGGAATCGTCGAGTGCCAAGGGTAACTCAACGAGTATAGACATCCTGACACCACTCGCCGAGTCTGAAGAACGACTCGACGAGTTCCAGTAGATCTTCAAGCTACTCGCCGAGTCGGAAGAACAACTCGACGAGTCCTAGTGAACCTTCAAGCTACTCGCCGAGTCTGAAGAACAACTCGGCGAGTTCTAGTGAATCTTCAAGCTACTCGCCGAGTCTGATCATTGGACTCGGCGAGTCCCCGCCATGCAGTCAACCCGCTGCCTCCTGTATTTCGCATGATTTCGAAGTATATAGATATAGGGCTTCCTGGACTTTCACATATACTATTTCAGGGGTTTTTTTAAACACCTATAACAACAAAATAATCTAACTAACCCTTAATTGGGTTTCCTAAACCCTAAACTCGCATACAACGTAAAAGTTACAGATTTCGATCCGAAAATTACCTGGAACGTGTTTCCTGTGTCTCCAAACCTCCAATACTCAATTCCTTTGATCACCACCTTGCTCCTCCTTGTCTAGCAATCTCTTCAAGCCTTCTCAAGTCCTCTCTCTTGCTTCAGATGCTCACACACTCCCAGGGGATCTTCAATCGGCCAAAAGACACGACATGACGGCCATACTATCATTATATACGGTTCAGAATCGAAACGGCTAGGGTTCAGCTGAACAGCGTCGACTCGCCGAGTCCCTTATTGGACTCGTCGAGTCCAGTCGCGCGTCTGCGACCCAGACCATGGCCCTACTCGGCGAGTCGTGCACCAACTCGCCGAGTCCCCTCCTAAATGTGCCCCAAAAATGATTTAAAGAAATACCTGAAATTCCGGGCTGTTACATAAACTCTCTTGTAGGGTCCTTTGGAAACCCTAAACTCAAGTACCCTGTCCCACAATAGCTTAGATGAAGTCCTTACGGCTTAAAACACTTATATAAAGTGTTAGCTATGTCTAGGATGTCTTAAACATTATCAATTAGTCCTTTGTGTCTAATTGAGTGCATATGTGTGTGATTATATGTTCATTAGGATCGTAGTGTGTGCACAAGTCCTCGCTTGACACCTAGCAATCCGATACCGTTCAGTTCATTCCAATCACCAACTACAGGTGAGTTCATACCCCTAATCAATGTTTTAAATGATTTTAAATGCTTTAATGGGGGGGATACAAGTAGAAACGAACATGTTATTAAATCATTGATATGTATTTTATAACTGTGTTTTTCATTTAACAGATTTCACATACTACAAAATGTGATGCATGAAATGGTTTTACATCCTAAAACCACATTGTTACCAAATGTTTTACTTTTGAAATATTTATTCAAATGACATCAAGTCATTTTTATTTATTGTTCAAAACCCATAATATTTCTTACAAAACCATTTTTACATTCTTGAACTAAACTATGCATATACACTTATATTCTTATATATGTATTGATGTTATAGTTTGCATCTTTCATTTAGTTTCTCACACCCTTGAGTAGTAAGAGTGTGTAAACTTACATGATCAACTAGTTATATTACAGTAGATTATCATAGGGATAATGGGAAGGTATCAAACATTACTTCTATTACAAGGAGTCATACAAGAGTCAGTTCATTCATGAGTCTATACTAGTACATTACCTGATACATGAGTACTTACAGATGTTTACTTGATACATGAATATGTTTACATATACTTACCTGTTACATGGACACACATACATGAATACCATACAGGAACACTTTTACATAGATGCATTATCCTGTATTCACTTACATGGATACTTGTACTTAGGACTATGAGGATGATTTAGTAGTACATACTGTGTAAATTGTCTTCTTTATCCCGGTTCAATGGGAATAACTAGACGGGACTTACCATTCCGAACCCCACTGTTTAGCACCAGTGGTCGATGACCATCTTTGGAGGTCTAAGGTTACTACTTATATTAGGAAATCGATTTGGGACTAACCCTTCCACCCACCTGCTGCTGCTACAGAGGAAAATTGGACAATCTTCGGATGTTCATTAGGTTGTACATTTCGCTTAATGCGATGTTGTGTTGGTCCTAGTACCCAGTGACAACACTTACAATATTATGTTTTTTCTGCTTACCTTATTTTGTGACACATTCACATAAACGATGAGTTAGACTAAGCACTTTTAGTACTAGTCTACACAAAGGAAAAACTATCATTTTACAAACAAAACATTCGGGTCTTGGTAGAAGACTACACTTCATACGTACAGAACATTCGAGTCTTGGTAGAAGACTACATTTCATGCTTATAGAAAATAAGAGTTTTTCTAGGGATTTCATACTTTCATCAACATTTTCATTTAACGATTTACATGACCTTCATAACATATTTTCACAAACAAGGCAATGACACTTATATACTTATGAATTCACCAGCTTTAAAGCTGATACTCGATTTCAAAATAACTTGTATTCTCAGGTCACCAGTAGACAGGTACGGAGGCCAGGTTTTGAGAAGACGGAGCAGTCAAGTCTCGTCTTTTATTTTTGATTGTATATTTTTGGTGTCTTACTACACTGAAAGAACGCACATGTATTAAAACTTTACTTATAATGCAATGGAGGATGTTGTTACTTGTTTATTATATTACACTGTTGTGATACTGTACATGACGTCCTCCACCCCTGAACGTTTCCGCCGTTCGTGGTTTTGGGGTGTGACATGTTGTACTGAAATGATGTTGCATACCCAATTCCTCATGGAACCACTTTTCGGTTAATCCTAAAAAGCTTCGAATCTCCGTGGGACTTTTCGGTTGTTCCCACTTCGTCACAGCTTCGATCTTCGCTGGATCAACCATTATCCCTTCTTGGTTGACCACGTGACCCAAGAATTGGACTTCACGAATCCAAAAATCACATTTGGAGAACTTAGCATACAGCTTCTCCTTCTTCAAGACTTCTAACACTTCTCGCAAGTGTCTGCCATGCTCCTCCTGGCTTTTCGAGTAAATCAGAATGTCGTCTATGAACACTATCACGGATTTATCAAGGAACGGGTTACAAACCCTATTCATCAAATCCATGAACGCTGCTGGAGCATTGGTTAGTCCAAACGACATAACCAAGAACTCGTAGTGTCCATATCTAGTTCTGAATGCAGTCTTCTCGATATCTTGCTCTCTTACTTTTAGCTGATGATATCCTGACCTAAGATCGATCTTCGAGAAATAGCTCGAACCTTGCAATTGATCAAACAGGTCATCAATCCTCGGCAACGGATATCTATTCTTTATTGTTGCCTTGTTCAGCTCTCTGTAATCAATGCACATTCTCATACTTCCATCTTTCTTCTTTACAAATAACACCGGAGCTCCCCAGGGCGATGAACTAGGTCTAATGAAACCTTTGTCCAATAACTCCTGAAGTTGCATCATTAGCTCCTTCATCTCCGTTGGTGCTAATCGATAAGGTGCTTTTGCAATTGGCGTTGTTCCTGGCAACAAGTCAATACGAAATTCCACTTGTCTATCAGGCGGTAATCCAGGAAGATCTTCGGGAAATACTTCCGGATAATCACACACAACTGGAATATTCTGCATCACCTTCTTTTCCTTCTTAGCATCAATCACGAATGCTAAAAACGATGTACACCCCTTGGTCAAACATTTTCTGGCTTTCATCAATGAAATGATTCCAGAATTCACTCTGCGTTTATCTCCATACACCATAAACGAATCTTTCCCAGGCGGGTTTACTTTGACTATTTTCTTCTTGCATAAAATTTCGGCGTCGTTGGCGCTAAGCCAATCCATTCCCAATACGATGTCGAAACCATTAAGTTCGATAGGCAATAATTCCTCGTGGAACTTATTCCCATTCAGATCAATTAAGATGTTTTTCATGCGATAGCTAACAGGTACAAACTTGCCACTAGCAACTTCGACTAATAAAGCATTATCTAGTCTAACAACAGGCAAAGCTAGCTTTCTACCAAATTCATGCGATATAAAGGAGTAGTTGGCTCCAGAATCAAATAAAATTTGGGCAGGCAATTTGTTAACGAGAAAGGTACCTGAAGCGACATCAGCTTCATCTTTAGCAGCTTCCAGTGTCATCTGGAATGCTCTCGCCTTTGGCTTTGGCGGAATGTTGGGTCTTGCTGCTTCCTTCTTCTTCGGACAATCCCTTGAGATGTGCCCCTCCTCACCACAACCATAACAAACATTCTTGGTGAAGGTGCAGTCGTTGGCATAATGCCCTGGCTTTCCACATTTGAAGCATGTGGTTTCCCCGCCACACTTCCCATGATGCTTCTTCTTGCACTTGTCGCACCATTTCGCCTCTACCTTTCCTCCACTTCCTCTCGAACTAGACTTCGAGAATTTACTTTTCTTGCTGGACCCTGAAAATCCATCGATTTTCCTTTTCTCGCCAACCTCTGACCTTTCCAGACCTTTTTCCCTGATCTGGGTCTCAACATTTCTAGCAGCCCAGATGGCGGCTTTCAATGTGGTTGCTTGCTTAACCATTGGACCATAGTCCGCTGGTAGTCCAAGGGCAAACTTGTTGACCTTAGAGAGTTCTGTAGGCACCAAATATGGGATAAACTTCATCTTTTCTGTGAAACTTGCAGCGTATTCAGTAACGCTCAATTTCCCTTTCTTCAAATTCTGAAACTCATTACTGATTTCCAGAAGGTCCTGCTCGGAGCAGTATTGCATTTTTAGTTGTTCCACAAAGTCTTCCCAAGACATTTTGCTTGCTTCTCCCTTGGGCATAGAGTCAGCTAACAGCTTCCACCAACTCAACACGCCAGATTTTAGCAGAGGGATCGCAAGAGCGGTCTTCTGCCTGTTGCTGCATTCGCAACTTTCAAACATAGTCTCCATTTCGGAGACCCAATCCATAACTTGCACCGGCGTCGGGCTTCCGGATAAACATGGTGGTTTGGATGCCATGAAATCCTTATACTTGCACCCACGACCATCATTTCCTCCATACTGGTTATTGCGTCTAACCACTGGTTGTTCGTCTTGACCAATGATTCCACTAAAGTTTTCTCCTTCAGACTGCCCTCCATTCTCCTCGGGCTCTTCCGCTTGAATTGACGGTTCTTCACGATTCTGCCTAAGCAGGCGTCTTGTTTCTTCCATCTGACGATCCAACATCATTTGAATCATCATTTGTACACCAGCCATTGTTATCGGCTCAGGTGCATCAGCTACGACAGGTACTTGTTGAATTACAGGTGGTTGATTCCTGTTTTCATCAGCGTTTCCAACGCCACTCCTTGTTCTCACCATTTTGATCTACACACCGAATTATTTCACCTTATTACTCCAAACGATTACATGCTAGTTCTAATATCGTATACATACGCTTAGAATCCTAAACACATAAACCTTCAGATCCGGTTGGCAACAAACCGTAGATCTGAACAAATAATATCATATATGGCAACATATAACATTTAGCACATAAAGCATTTTAGGCAACTTTCCTAAAATAAACTAGTGCTCGTGTCTAAAATCCAACAGACACACATCTCATCATTCCATTTAGCACTCTAAGTTTAAGTCTAGAAATCCTACAAATTCCTAGTTCGCTTAAACTAATGCTCTGATACCAACTGTGACATCCCCAAAATCTCGGCCAGAAAAGACCGATTTTCATTTATGCTTTTAAATATTTTCAGAGTAAATCCTTTTGATTTGAAAGAGTTGCGGAATTTGTTCCCAAAACAAAACATGATAAAATAATATTTATCAAAGCATTTCATCAAGAGATGCATTTCATTATATAATCAAAACTCGGGATGTCATGTTCCGATACAGACCATAAAGCATAAACGATAAACATTACAAGTCATTCAACAAATATATACATATACAGACTTGTAAACAAAACAACAAGATGATCCATCCATCTTACGCCCTTGTGCCACTTCCTGTAATACAAATAAAACTGAGTGGGTCAGGCTTGGGAGCCTGGTGAGCATATAGGGTTTTCAACCCACAATAAATAAGTTATATTTAATTTCACCAACCAAACACTATCCCGATTACCCGTTCCCGTTATCCTCACTTTACGTCCCTAAAACAACTATCTCAAGGGACCTAATCTAGGATTTTCATCGGGACGGACATCACTGCGAAGGGGTTTCCTCAACAATAGATATCCTAAAGGCAACCATGAGGGGGATAGAGTACACCGGTGAACACATCGTTCACAACACCTACAGGTTATGAACCTGCTAGCGTTCCACTGGACTGTCTAGAAAGAGTCCGTGGTCGTTATCCATACTCCGCTGAATAACTAGATCAACAACAACAACAACAACGAGGCCTCTCATCTGTTTATTACACACCAACTATCTACCCATGTTCTACCCAACATATTAGTAGATAAAAATATACATTTGTATACATAGTTTAAAGAAAACCTGTATAGCATGCTTTAATCAACACATATATCACATAACAGATGAGGCACACACACACATAACACATATCTCATAAAGAAATAAGCAGATCTATAAGATAGAAGAGAGTGAATACTCATTCACACATAACACAACCAAATATATACACATAGCACGTATTTTTATATAAAATACTTCGTATTATTGTATTAGAAGAAATAACTACACACTCACTTGATCAGAAAACGATCCGACAGCACTACGGCTTATAGAAGTAGTAATCCACAGCAGATCTGGAAGATCTCCTCGAAAATCGAACTTCTCGCGGGCAGAGCTTCGACTCGGGAACCGCGCTTCCGGGATCTTCGGGATCTCGGGACTTGCCTCGGGGCTAGAGTATGATACCGGGGCTTCGGGGTATTTCTGGCACGCAAAACGGTGAAAAACGGGAGAGAGAAGAGAAGAAATGAACAAGATAGCCGGCTGCCTTCGGATCCTTTATATAGAGGCTGGAGCCTCGGAGTACGCGGGGCGTACAGGCGTACGCAGCGCGTACGCGTCCGAAATCGTCATTGCATGCGTCATCCGAAGTGTCGACACTATGCGGAGTACGCGATAGCGTACTCACGTACGCGGGGCGTACCTTGGATCAGACGGGTGACTCGGCTTCGGATAATGCCTCCGATTTTGATTTAAAAATAAATACAAAATGATTAATAAACTTCGGAAATTCATAACTTCTTCATACGAACTCCGTTTTCGACGTTCTTTATATCCACGGAAAGGTGAGACCATGCTCTACGACTTTCGTTTAGACTCCGTCGGCTAATTTTGACTTTATTTTTATTAATTATTTTTAATAGGCCGCAACAGAAACTTTCGTTATAAATTCATAACTTCTTCGTTTGACGTCCGTTCTCGCCTAACTTTTTATCGCTTCGATACCAACAATGAGATCTTCGATTCTCATTTAGATTGCTTCGGCTAAAAACCGCTCGATCTCAAATCGAGTATTTCGGGCTGCACACCGCTAAGCCGGAACTTCGATAAATCATAACTTCCTCATACGAAGTCAGATTTGGGCGTTCTATATATATTCGGAAACCTCGTTTCAACTACTACAACATAGATCAAAGATATTAAGTTTATTTTACACTTAAATTTTGACGCTTATTTTTATTCTTAATTAATCAGACCACATAATTAAGCAATTAATCACAAAACACATAATACTCAAATAATACAATCTTATTATTTCAAAACGGGTTACAAAGGTTAACCTAGACTATTATATTGCTAAATATGGCAAGCCCGGAAACACAGGCGTTACAATTCTCTCCACCTTAGAATGATTCCGTCCCCGGAATCACACATCAACAAACAAATGCGGATAGCGACCCATCATGTCACTCTCCGTCTCCCAGGTGAGATTCGGCCCATTCGTGTGTTTCCATCAGACAAGCACTAACCCAACCATCTTGCATCGCAATTTCTTAGTCTTTCGGTCAACGATTGCCTCCGGTTCTTCAATCAACCTTTTGTTCTCATCAATTCTCAATTCAGAAATTGGAATTATGTCGGGAACTTCTCCCGTGAACTTCCTCAAATAACACACATGAAAAGTGTTATGAATTCCATTCAGTTCTTCGGGTAATTCGAGCTTGTAAGCTTGGTTCCCAATCCTCTGAAGAACTTTAAACGGTCCAATAAACCTTGGACTCAACTTTTCCCTTTTACCAAATCTTATAAGTCCCTTCCACGGCGAGACTTTAAGCAAAACCAAATCTCCAACTTCAAAAGTCATCGGTCTTCGCTTTTTGTCAGCATAGCTCTTTTGACGATCCTGAGCCGCTAACATTCTTTCCCTAATTATTTTCAACTTTTCAGCAGTTTGATGAACCAACTCCGGTCCCATAAACTGCTTTTCCCCAGCCTCAAGCCAACAAGACGGCGTACGACACTTCTGTCCATACAAAGCTTGGTAAGGTGCCATCTTAATGCTCGAGTGAAAACTATTATTATAGGAAAACTCTACCAAAGGTAAATGTTCATCCCAATTACCTAGGAATTCCAAGGTACACGCTCTCAGCATATCTTCAAGTGTTTGTATCGTTCGTTCGCTCTGACCATCAGTCTGCGGATGGTAAGCTGTACTTAAACACAACTTGGTACCCAATTCCTCTTGTAGACTTTTCCAAAACCTCGATGTGAAACGGCTATCACGATCCGACACAATCGTTAACGGAACACCGTGAAGCCTCACAATTTCCTTTACGTAAGAATTCGCAAGCTTCTCCATAGACCATTTCTCCCTGGCCGCTATGAAATGCGCACTCTTAGTGAATCGATCGACGACCACCCAAATCATGTCGTGACCATTCTTTGTTCTGGGCAGTTTAGTGACAAAATCCATAGCAATGTCTTCCCACTTACCCATAGGCACAGGCAAAGGTTCTAAACTCCCGTACGGTTTCTGATGTTGTGTCTTGACTCTCGCACAAGTCACACACTCGGCCACATACTTTGCAACATCAAGCTTCATCGTCGGCCACCAGTAGTAGGGTTTCAGGTCCCTATACATTTTAGTGCTACCCGGATGAATCGAGTACATGGTCTTGTGAGCTTCTTCCATCAGAAGATCTCTGACTCCTCCTGTCTTAGGTATCCAAATCCGATCTTGGAACACCTTCAGTCCATGACTGTTTACACCGAACACCAACGTTTTGCCCAAACGTTCCTCCTTTCTGTCATTCTTCTCAGAAGCTTCGCTCTGAGCTTTCTTTATACTTTCCAAAATAGTTGAGACAACTTCAATTCTCAACGCTCTTGGCCTTTTCCTTTCAGGATTGACTTTCCGACTGAGAGCATCAGCAACAACATTAGCTTTACCGGGGTGGTAAAGTATCTCGCAGTCATAGTCTTTAAGTAATTCTAGCCAGCGTCGTTGCCTCATATTCAATTCTTTCTGATTAAAGAGGTATTGGAGACTCTTATGATCAGTGAAAAGTTTGCACTTCGTGCCATAGAGGTAATGCCTCCATATTTTCAGAGCGAAAACTACCGCTGCCAACTCTAAATCATGAGTCGGGTAGTTCTTTTCATGCTCTTTCAGCTGTCGAGACGCATATGCTATCACCTTTTCTCTTTGGGTCAAAACACAACCCAATCCAACCCCAGACGCATCGCTATAGACAGCGAAGTCTTCAACTCCATCGGGTAGAGAAAGTATCGGTGCCTCGCATAGCTTCTCCTTTAGCTTCTCAAATGCTTCCTTATGCTTCTCACCCCAAGCATAAGTAGCTCCTTTGTGGGTCAAAGCTGACAATGGACTAGCGATCGAAGAAAAGCCTTGGATAAACCTTCGGTAATATCCGGCTAATCCTAAAAAGCTTCGAATCTCCGTGGGACTTTTCAGTTGTTCCCACTTCGTCACAGCTTCGATCTTCGCTGGATCAACCATTATCCCTTCTTGGTTGACCACGTGACCCAAGAATTGGACTTCACGAATCCAAAAATCACATTTGGAGAACTTAGCATACAGCTTCTCCTTCTTCAAGACTTCTAACACTTCTCGCAAGTGTCTGCCATGCTCCTCCTGGCTTTTCGAGTAAATCAGAATGTCGTCTATGAACACTATCACGGATTTATCAAGGAACGGGTTACAAACCCTATTCATCAAATCCATGAACGCTGCTGGAGCATTGGTTAGTCCAAACGACATAACCAAGAACTCGTAGTGTCCATATCTAGTTCTGAATGCAGTCTTCTCGATATCTTGCTCTCTTACTTTTAGCTGATGATATCCTGACCTAAGATCGATCTTCGAGAAATAGCTCGAACCTTGCAATTGATCAAACAGGTCATCAATCCTCGGCAACGGATATCTATTCTTTATTGTTGCCTTGTTCAGCTCTCTGTAATCAATGCACATTCTCATACTTCCATCTTTCTTCTTTACAAATAACACCGGAGCTCCCCAGGGCGATGAACTAGGTCTAATGAAACCTTTGTCCAATAACTCCTGAAGTTGCATCATTAGCTCCTTCATCTCCGTTGGTGCTAATCGATAAGGTGCTTTTGCAATTGGCGTTGTTCCTGGCAACAAGTCAATACGAAATTCCACTTGTCTATCAGGCGGTAATCCAGGAAGATCTTCGGGAAATACTTCCGGATAATCACACACAACTGGAATATTCTGCATCACCTTCTTTTCCTTCTTAGCATCAATCACGAATGCTAAAAACGATGTACACCCCTTGGTCAAACATTTTCTGGCTTTCATCAATGAAATGATTCCAGAATTCACTCTGCGTTTATCTCCATACACCATAAACGAATCTTTCCCAGGCGGGTTTACTTTGACTATTTTCTTCTTGCATAAAATTTCGGCGTCGTTGGCGCTAAGCCAATCCATTCCCAATACGATGTCGAAACCATTAAGTTCGATAGGCAATAATTCCTCGTGGAACTTATTCCCATTCAGATCAATTAAGATGTTTTTCATGCGATAGCTAACAGGTACAAACTTGCCACTAGCAACTTCGACTAATAAAGCATTATCTAGTCTAACAACAGGCAAAGCTAGCTTTCTACCAAATTCATGCGATATAAAGGAGTAGTTGGCTCCAGAATCAAATAAAATTTGGGCAGGCAATTTGTTAACGAGAAAGGTACCTGAAGCGACATCAGCTTCATCTTTAGCAGCTTCCAGTGTCATCTGGAATGCTCTCGCCTTTGGCTTTGGCGGAATGTTGGGTCTTGCTGCTTCCTTCTTCTTCGGACAATCCCTTGAGATGTGCCCCTCCTCACCACAACCATAACAAACATTCTTGGTGAAGGTGCAGTCGTTGGCATAATGCCCTGGCTTTCCACATTTGAAGCATGTGGTTTCCCCGCCACACTTCCCATGATGCTTCTTCTTGCACTTGTCGCACCATTTCGCCTCTACCTTTCCTCCACTTCCTCTCGAACTAGACTTCGAGAATTTACTTTTCTTGCTGGACCCTGAAAATCCATCGATTTTCCTTTTCTCGCCAACCTCTGACCTTTCCAGACCTTTTTCCCTGATCTGGGTCTCAACATTTCTAGCAGCCCAGATGGCGGCTTTCAATGTGGTTGCTTGCTTAACCATTGGACCATAGTCCGCTGGTAGTCCAAGGGCAAACTTGTTGACCTTAGAGAGTTCTGTAGGCACCAAATATGGGATAAACTTCATCTTTTCTGTGAAACTTGCAGCGTATTCAGTAACGCTCAATTTCCCTTTCTTCAAATTCTGAAACTCATTACTGATTTCCAGAAGGTCCTGCTCGGAGCAGTATTGCATTTTTAGTTGTTCCACAAAGTCTTCCCAAGACATTTTGCTTGCTTCTCCCTTGGGCATAGAGTCAGCTAACAGCTTCCACCAACTCAACACGCCAGATTTTAGCAGAGGGATCGCAAGAGCGGTCTTCTGCCTGTTGCTGCATTCGCAACTTTCAAACATAGTCTCCATTTCGGAGACCCAATCCATAACTTGCACCGGCGTCGGGCTTCCGGATAAACATGGTGGTTTGGATGCCATGAAATCCTTATACTTGCACCCACGACCATCATTTCCTCCATACTGGTTATTGCGTCTAACCACTGGTTGTTCGTCTTGACCAATGATTCCACTAAAGTTTTCTCCTTCAGACTGCCCTCCATTCTCCTCGGGCTCTTCCGCTTGAATTGACGGTTCTTCACGATTCTGCCTAAGCAGGCGTCTTGTTTCTTCCATCTGACGATCCAACATCATTTGAATCATCATTTGTACACCAGCCATTGTTATCGGCTCAGGTGCATCAGCTACGACAGGTACTTGTTGAATTACAGGTGGTTGATTCCTGTTTTCATCAGCGTTTCCAACGCCACTCCTTGTTCTCACCATTTTGATCTACACACCGAATTATTTCACCTTATTACTCCAAACGATTACATGCTAGTTCTAATATCGTATACATACGCTTAGAATCCTAAACACATAAACCTTCAGATCCGGTTGGCAACAAACCGTAGATCTGAACAAATAATATCATATATGGCAACATATAACATTTAGCACATAAAGCATTTTAGGCAACTTTCCTAAAATAAACTAGTGCTCGTGTCTAAAATCCAACAGACACACATCTCATCATTCCATTTAGCACTCTAAGTTTAAGTCTAGAAATCCTACAAATTCCTAGTTCGCTTAAACTAATGCTCTGATACCAACTGTGACATCCCCAAAATCTCGGCCAGAAAAGACCGATTTTCATTTATGCTTTTAAATATTTTCAGAGTAAATCCTTTTGATTTGAAAGAGTTGCGGAATTTGTTCCCAAAACAAAACATGATAAAATAATATTTATCAAAGCATTTCATCAAGAGATGCATTTCATTATATAATCAAAACTCGGGATGTCATGTTCCGATACAGACCATAAAGCATAAACGATAAACATTACAAGTCATTCAACAAATATATACATATACAGACTTGTAAACAAAACAACAAGATGATCCATCCATCTTACGCCCTTGTGCCACTTCCTGTAATACAAATAAAACTGAGTGGGTCAGGCTTGGGAGCCTGGTGAGCATATAGGGTTTTCAACCCACAATAAATAAGTTATATTTAATTTCACCAACCAAACACTATCCCGATTACCCGTTCCCGTTATCCTCACTTTACGTCCCTAAAACAACTATCTCAAGGGACCTAATCTAGGATTTTCATCGGGACGGACATCACTGCGAAGGGGTTTCCTCAACAATAGATATCCTAAAGGCAACCATGAGGGGGATAGAGTACACCGGTGAACACATCGTTCACAACACCTACAGGTTATGAACCTGCTAGCGTTCCACTGGACTGTCTAGAAAGAGTCCGTGGTCGTTATCCATACTCCGCTGAATAACTAGATCAACAACAACAACAACAACGAGGCCTCTCATCTGTTTATTACACACCAACTATCTACCCATGTTCTACCCAACATATTAGTAGATAAAAATATACATTTGTATACATAGTTTAAAGAAAACCTGTATAGCATGCTTTAATCAACACATATATCACATAACAGATGAGGCACACACACACATAACACATATCTCATAAAGAAATAAGCAGATCTATAAGATAGAAGAGAGTGAATACTCATTCACACATAACACAACCAAATATATACACATAGCACGTATTTTTATATAAAATACTTCGTATTATTGTATTAGAAGAAATAACTACACACTCACTTGATCAGAAAACGATCCGACAGCACTACGGCTTATAGAAGTAGTAATCCACAGCAGATCTGGAAGATCTCCTCGAAAATCGAACTTCTCGCGGGCAGAGCTTCGACTCGGGAACCGCGCTTCCGGGATCTTCGGGATCTCGGGACTTGCCTCGGGGCTAGAGTATGATACCGGGGCTTCGGGGTATTTCTGGCACGCAAAACGGTGAAAAACGGGAGAGAGAAGAGAAGAAATGAACAAGATAGCCGGCTGCCTTCGGATCCTTTATATAGAGGCTGGAGCCTCGGAGTACGCGGGGCGTACAGGCGTACGCAGCGCGTACGCGTCCGAAATCGTCATTGCATGCGTCATCCGAAGTGTCGACACTATGCGGAGTACGCGATAGCGTACTCACGTACGCGGGGCGTACCTTGGATCAGACGGGTGACTCGGCTTCGGATAATGCCTCCGATTTTGATTTAAAAATAAATACAAAATGATTAATAAACTTCGGAAATTCATAACTTCTTCATACGAACTCCGTTTTCGACGTTCTTTATATCCACGGAAAGGTGAGACCATGCTCTACGACTTTCGTTTAGACTCCGTCGGCTAATTTTGACTTTATTTTTATTAATTATTTTTAATAGGCCGCGACAGAAACTTTCGTTATAAATTCATAACTTCTTCGTTTGACGTCCGTTCTCGCCTAACTTTTTATCGCTTCGATACCAACAATGAGATCTTCGATTCTCATTTAGATTGCTTCGGCTAAAAACCGCTCGATCTCAAATCGAGTATTTCGGGCTGCACACCGCTAAGCCGGAACTTCGATAAATCATAACTTCCTCATACGAAGTCAGATTTGGGCGTTCTATATATATTCGGAAACCTCGTTTCAACTACTACAACATAGATCAAAGATATTAAGTTTATTTTACACTTAAATTTTGACGCTTATTTTTATTCTTAATTAATCAGACCACATAATTAAGCAATTAATCACAAAACACATAATACTCAAATAATACAATCTTATTATTTCAAAACGGGTTACAAAGGTTAACCTAGACTATTATATTGCTAAATATGGCAAGCCCGGAAACACAGGCGTTACATGTTGCACCTCTAATGGAATCACAACACACCATGAACAAATGGAGGACTTTGAGAGAGAGGTTAGACACACCAAAAACGACTATATTCTTCATGGAATACACAAAGTATTGATTTTAGGGTTTAGGGAATACATATAAAGTGTAGAATTCCAAAACTCTTTTGTAAACCCTAATTCTTACTCTTAGGCTTATGATCCAATAACTCATATGGACTAACTCTTCATGGACTCTCACATAAACTTAGTCCATCATGGATCAACAACCCAAACCATATGTATCACCGATTTACATAATAAGTCCTCGTTAATTTAATTAGTCTCTTTTGATCACTAAATTAATTCAAAATTAATTCTTGATCAATACTAATTAAATCACATGATTTCTCAATTAAAATATTATACTTATAATATATTAATAAATCACAAATAACCTCTTTCTCAAATATCCATCCTATCAAATTGCCCTGGTGAATGCAACCCAAAAAGACAATGTTACTATCGGGTCAAATACATACCAATTATATTTATGGACTGAGACACCTAATCCAACAGTCTCTCATTTGGATAAGTCTAATAATTATAACTGCAAGTACGACTTCAAAACCCGACTAGCAATCGTAGCTCTTAAAATTTGTTGTCAAACTCTGACGCGTCCTTTAGATAAGGGATCATATATTCCTCCATTCTAGATATCGTATGGACATGAGAAACAGATTATAATCATTCTCTCTGTCCATGTGTTGTTTCCCAATTTCTGATTTATGAAGACCGACTAATTGAACAAATCAAATCAGTCCAGGCTTGGCCAAACGCTTAGGGTGTCATCACTAAATTATCAAGGGGCCCATATATATCGCTTTTATTCCTCTTAGGGTAAAAGGAACGGATAAACATCGACTCATATTCTTGCTCTATTTACTCATCAAATCACACACAACAATATGCTTTATAACACCAAGTTACTGGTGTGTTTACATATCATCAATGTGCAACCGACTTGTAAACTGCAACTATATGTCTTCGTTTCATGAATATAAGATATTATTGTCTCACAATCACTCGTGATGAAATCCATGAAGTGATTCAGATGAGCGTGAGTTTAATCCAATTCTCAAATCTTATTATAGGAGTACTCATGAACACTCCAACAAACTTGTGCTATGTCTAAACACTTTAGACAATCTACAGACGGATTCATGACAATCTTACCTCAATACCTACTTCCAAAGTATGATCGACCATGGATAGTTTGAATAATCTTATTATTCGGGAAGTCAAAACATGAAAAGTGAAACACAAGAATAATCGAATTCAATATGGTCTCAAAACTTTCGAATATAAATAAAACACCTTTCATTTAAACACCATATTGATCACACATTATTCATTGTGTAATGTTTCGATTAATCAACTTAATACTTGAACTAAAAATAGTTATCCCATGCTCCAAGAATGCACACTATGGTTGCCTATGGTCCTCTCTTTGTGAAATAGACACATTTTCAATGAAACTTATTTCACAATTCCAAATCTTTATCATAAGTGTAAGATTCTAAACTATCATGCAATGATTCGTTTTGTAATGTCATGGTACCAAAGTCACAGAGACTTTGCGAATGATATTACAAAGTATTCCATTGGATATTGTTACAAGACAATTCCTCGAAATTGAAGTCTCACATTCAAAGTACATTCCTTTGAACATCCTTCTTGCATTACAATTTCTAACCTACACATAGATTCTCAATACCCAACTCCTAATATGGAAACATTTCCATATTTTCCATATGACAATTTATTCTTAACATAATCCTATCTATTCAGAATCATGTCAACATGGTCCATTTATTACTATACTTCCAACTGCCCACAAGCGACAAATCCTTAGCAAACCTTAGGTTGTCCTTAACAGTTGTTTAACCACTTTAGTCATATTCAGTTCTAGTCCTTTTCCCTCTTGATGCTCTAGGCATTTGGAAAATTTGAACACATGAATACTATAACATATGTAATTGATCCTATACCCATAGCATATGGGATATGATTCATAATGTCTTAGATAAGGACATGATGCTTGACCAGTCTCTTGCTATAATATTTTCATATATAGAATTTTCAGATATTCATATATAATCATGACTAAGTTTGATTAATAGTTCAATCTAATCTTTTAGATTTGAAATAAAGTATAAGTATCCTCTCCCTTACTATAACAAAACAACTTTTCAACCTTGCAAATTAGAACATTGTTTCCTATAAATAACATTGTTAACTCGCAACACTTACCATAATAATTATGCTCCCACTAGCATAATAATTATTATCTTACAAACGTAACACTTATGCTCCCTCTAGCTTTGACATGTATCCAGAAATCAGTTGGACTTCCGGAAATCAATATTTATTGAATTTCTTTCCATAGTTTACATTTCTAATACGGGATGCTTCGATAATCCTTTATCTAAGCTCATACACCTTTTATAAGAAATCTCATATGCGTGTCTAAACTATTTCAGAACTTACGGCAGTAAGTCCCGAATGTTGAAACTATTTTCCATTTCTCACAACTCGAACTATGAAGAGGGATGCCGTAATCATAATTGAATTTGAGAATGAAAATATCTCAATTGCTAACTCTTTAAAATCTACTTAGTGAAAGCGTTTCCTTATAATCATTTTCATGAATTCGAGAGAAACCTTACCACTTAGATTTAGTGGTGTATGTGTTTCTATCCATGTGAATCTGTCATTTCCAACCATTATCATAAGACAAGGTCTATGACAAATTCAAACACATATGAACTGAACTTATTTAATCTTAATTTCTTGCCATCTAGTAGCACAAGGGTCCTACCATTGCTTCCATGTTATTGAGCAGCTCACCCCTACAGATCAATGTACTTTCCATTGATTAAGGTGCTTTGCCTTATGCAATCAAATGATAACTCACATGCATAGTCAAATTAACTGGAATAGGCACAAAAATAAGAATATGTCAACACGATAAGATATAAACCTCAAGTCATGTGCTAGTGATAAAAAAATAGTTTTATTCTTGATTAGCTCTTGAAACTATTCAGAACCATTAAGACTCCCACTGACTTCTTGACATATAAGATTCTCTTGTCAAGAAACATTCCTTGACTAACTAATATCTAAGAGTTAGTGTGGATTCCTATCAAGACAAACACTACACACAATTGGTCTTAGTTGGTCTTTGTTTTATCACAACTACCAATTACAAATGTGTTATAAACCTACTTACGATATGTCACTCAAGGCATAATCTTGGAGTATGACTCTAAGACTTGATACTGGAACGAAGTATGACTCATCCTTTTGATTTTAACCATTTTAACAATTCCCGATACCTCTCCTTAGTCATATAAATGCACTAAGGTATCCTTAGAGGATCAATTGAGACATGATTCCATAATCATAAGGATGATCATAAAATATAATACTAAAGTACTCTCCTTTCCTTTCAGATTGGAGAAACTTTTATCTTTCTGCCTAATTGATTCTTCTTATTCGTTCGGGTATGCATTGAAACTTTTCAAGGTATTAGAATTACACTTAAACTTGTAAGAATAATCATATTTACTGAACCATTAGTAAATCATGACGAATAGCCTTTATCATCCTTTGTGGTGGACCTGACCGGTACACATTAATGTGTACTAGATCCTTTCATCTTCCACTTGACTTACATATATATGTAAATAAGGAATTAGTCTTCATTTCCCAAATACCAAGATTTTCATACATCATATGATTCCAGGTTTCTATCTAATTGAAACTTGGGCGTTGAGAATCTTTCTTTACTTACAAAAATTATGACACTATCACAACTGATATAACTAAGAATCAAACCATTTTCAATATTGCTATTAATAGAAACATATAAACAACAATTTTCACAAATGCCATTGCAAGGAAATATAAAACAAGACAAAATCAATTTTTTTCTTTATTTATAAAATGTGCAGAAAAACTTGTCCTTACAATGCAAATACAAATGAAAACTATGTTGCCATCTATTCCTAAGCATTCTATCATAACACCTAAGAAGCAGCTCAAAAAAATTTGATCATCGAACCATGTGATCGAAGTCCATATCTTCGCGATCAGAATCGGCTTACTCTTATATCTAGCTTCCTTTCTCTTCTTTGATCCTACAAAACATCAAAACACAATCTTATCACATAATGTATTAATAATCTATAAGTAGGAACTTAATAGAGTTATATAGTGAACTTACCTGAAGTAGAACCATACAATTTGATTTTACCATCTCTTAGATCTCTCAGGTAGTCAGGGCATCTTGATAACCAATGGCCCTTCTTTTGGCAATAGAAACAAACAGACTCTCTCGGAATGGTACACGGGACAATCACAGACTTAGCCTTTCTCTTTACCATCTGGTCAAACGGTTTGACCTTGGCTAATCCCTTTCCATTGAAAGGAGAAAACTTTTCTGGACTTCCAATTTCTCTAATGTCAATGTCCATGGAAGTTTGGGAATTGGATCTTCCAATCAAGTTTGCTTTACCAGTGCGCCAAATCATTATTGATTCAACAATAATAAGCAAATAAGTAAGATTGATAAGGATCACGTTGTGGTTTGTCACATAGTAATCTTTAACTAACTCACTATATGAATTAAAAATTGAATGAATAACCAAGTTAATAGCTAGCTTCCTTGGGAACACGACACCCAACATTCTCAGCTTGTCAATATGCAACTTTATATCCAAGATGTGAGCACATACAAACTTTCCATCTTCATGTTTGCTTGCCAATAGAGCTTGAGTGATCTTGAAATATTCAAGTCGACGAACATGTGGCTCAGGGACAATAATTGGAGGAGGTGGAGGAAGTGAAGAATGATTTCCATTTTCATGATCAAAGCGTGGAACATCATCTTCATGAGGGAAGTTATTTTCAAAATATTCGGGAAGACCATAGTTATCAGAATTAGACATCTACAAGGGAGAAATTCAAGTTAATTGATTTAAGTTCTTAATATAACACCCAAATGAAATATTAAGGCTAGGACTCAACACAATATTCTGCAATTCGGAAGAGGGATGTCGTAATCCAATTGCAAAATATTTGAAGGTAGGTAAATGACAATTTACCAATTTCCACCATGAAAAACGAAAATGAATATTAGGTTTTAAATGAATTGAAATTCCTATATTCTTTTGAGATTCATTGAACTTTTCAATGACATGTCTAATCTTGATTATGCCCTTCAAGTTTGTGACTAGGATACCGAGGATCACAAATAAGGTGTGAATAACCATGAAAATTAGTTTGGTACTCTCGATATCATTAACCACCTAATCAATGTGCAGGTTAATCATACACGCTCCATTGATCAATGATAGTTTACGAGAAACCCATTGTCATCCTTCATTAGTCCACATTAGTGTGTCGGTTAACCACACACGCTCCACTAACTGACCAATAAGGTGCGATGTGCAATTTCATGGGTTAGAATCAAATTCACATTTTTCCTAAAGTAACTAAGATTGGGAATTTATAAAGTGTCTAGTTACTTTGCATTTCATTATACTTTTAATAAGGATTTAAGTGTCTTATCAACCTGTTTGGCTAACGACCCTCCACTGGTCAAGGGTGCGGTGGGTAAGAGTGTATACCCAATGACGGTCATTTTACAGGCCGCTTCCTTAAACACCCCTTATAGACCAGCTTCGTGAATGAGGCCTACTAGCGGTAAGACTAACTTTTTACTTATACATATATAATATATTAAACATTTAATTTTATATAGTATAAGAGTGTAATTTACATTTTTAAAATACTAGGTGATTTAATCTATTATTAAATTAAACTTTTAATTTAATTAACTTTAAACCCTATGATTATGGATTTATTAACTTTCTCTTTTAATTAAACATTTAGTCAATTGAATAAAGTCCATAAGAGTGTAATTTGAACTATTCAAAGGAAACATCAATGTTCTAAATACAAAATTCAAAATTAAAACTATTTAATTAATTTTTTAAGTTATGAACCCAATAATTGCACCTTTTCAAATTACTAGGTTTTTTTAGAATTCAATGTTTCATAAATGAGACTTTTCAATTTCCAAAACTTGAAGACAAGTTTTGTAACTATTCAAAACCTTTTGAATACCATAACTTAAGGAGTTAATGTTTCATGAATGAGACTTTTCAAATTCTATAACTTGAGGGCAAGTTATGAAACTCTTCAAGACTTTTGGATTCCAAACTTGATGACAAGTTTTGTAACTCCTTAAAAAACTTTTGAGTTCCAAAACTTGATGGAAAGTTTTGTAACTCTTCAAAACATTTAGATCAAATTTTAACCGATAAAATAATCATATTATCTTTTACCAATTTGACCTGATTACAAACTCATATAGCAAGATAAATACTCCCTCCGTCCTAAATTGATAGTCCACTTTTGACTTTTTAAGTCTTTTTTCTTTAACTTTGACCTTAAATATTTGTATTTGTGTTATATATTACTAGATAAAACTTATAACAATGAAAAAACATTTAAAATATAATCTATTCATATATTTTGCATCAAATATTATCTATAAAAAACAAAAATATTTAAGGTCAAAGTTGATGAAAAAAGACTTCAAAATTCAAAAGTGGACTATTAATTTGGGACGGAGGTAGTACAAATTTAGCTTATCATATAAATTGTAATTATCTTAATATTTTACATTTATCTTTTAATTGGATGAGGATAAACACTATCATGTCAGAAAAATCAGATTTTATGATGTAAAACAATTCATGGTAATGTTCCTAATCCAATTCTAGCCAAAAAGCCCGAAAATCTGTCACTAGACAGTCCGACTCGTCGAGCCAGACAATGGACTCGTCAAGTTCATCATGAAATGAACCAACTCGTCGAGTCCACTCATGGGACTCGTCGAGTCCAGCAGTCAGTGAGCAATTTTTTCAACTTTGAACAAATAACCAATGCATTAATATAATAGAAAACACTCATGGCTCTGATACCACTAATGGGTTTTACGTACTATAACACTCCTATGGTGCAAATACAACCCTAATGCTTTGGATTTAAGTTTTCTATAGTTATACATGAAACAAAAAAATCCAAAGCATGAAACCTATAACTAGCATACAACTTGATATTTGAAAGATAAAACAAGTTAGACAATTACCTCTTTGTTGTAGCTTGTAGAGTTTTTTGCCTTTCAAGAGCTTAGTGCCTCAAATGTTTCACCTATAATGGAATCACAACACACCATGATCAAATGGAGGACTTTGAGAGAGAGGTTAGACACACCAAAAACGGCTATATTCTTCATTGAATACACAAAGTACCGATTTTAGGGTTTAGGGAATACATATGTAGTGTAGAATTCCAAGAGTCATATGTAAACCCTAATTATTACACTTAGGTTTATGATCCAATAACTCATATAGACTAACTCTTAGTTAGTCCATCATGGATCAATAGCCCAAACCATATGTATCACTGATTTACATAATTAGTCCCTGTTAATTTAATTAGTCTCTTTTGATCACTGAATTAATTCTTGATCAATACTAATTAAATAATATGATTTCTCAATTAATATATTATTCTTATAATATATTAATAGATCACAAATAACCTCTTTCTCAAATATCCATCCTATCAAATTGCCCTGGTGAATGCAACCCAAAAGGACCATGCTACTCTCGGGTTAAATACATACCAATTATAGTTATGGACTTAGACACCTAATCCAACACATCCCTGTCAAAAACCAACCAAAATAGCTGAAACAACCCAAAAATTTTTGTTTAAACAATACTAAAGATATTAACCATTTATAATATATCATGAAATCGTACGTCATAAATCCCAAAAAGTTATAATAGATGTGTCATGACAAAAGAACTGTATCAACATAACATGGTACCTACAATGAACTCCCAAGACAAAAGCTGAAACTGTGGTGTGTGCAATGCCATTATACCGAGCTCTTCCCTTTGCTTGCAGAAGTACTTGAAACCAAGACTGAAACTGTAAGCACAAGGCTTAGTGAGCTCCCACAAACTACCACATGTCATACCATAATACAGATAACACATACTGGGCCCCGCCCGGCATCACACCGAAGTCCGGAATAACTTGGGCCACGCCCACTACGTCGGGCCCCGCTCGGCATCAGACCGAAGTCCGGAGTAACTGGATATAACATATCATGAACGTATAGCATAATCACATTCTGTATCGGGCGTGCCCGGCCTACTACTCATAACAAAACAAGCATGAATCACGAAGACATCAAGCATATATACTACTGCATCGGACCAAAGCTCGTAACTACTGCCAACTAAATGGGCCAGCATTGTGGCCGTAGACCCGTTCCTACTGGAAGGAAACTCACCTCGTAATGTTGGCTACTGGGGTGCTAAAACTGAGAATGTCTGACTGCTACTCTGGAACTCCTCGGCTACAAATCCCATAAACACTAAATCAAATACTGATAACTAATCTCAGTGTAAAATGACCATTTTACCCCTGCTATGGTGTGGGTCACAAACATGGCCCCAAACCCTTAATTCCTTCTAAGACCTCCAATGGCCCACTAATGGCCCTAATTTCTTCGTTGGGCCCAAATCTCTCTATCGGGCCTTACCCTAGGCCCAAAACCTTTATAAGGCTCATATTTGCTGACTTCTGGTGACACCTAAGGTCCAAAGACCCTAAGTCCAAAAAACAGCCCACTCTGAGGCCTAAATGCTCAAAGTCCAAACTAGTAGCGTACGCGGGGCGTACACCAAGGTACGTTAAGCGTACTGGCTGCTGGCTTGTACGCGGCGCGTACCTCCTTGTACGCCCAGCGTACAGCCCTGTTAAGCCAAAATCTCATTAAGTGCTTATTAATCCGATCCAGAAGCTACAAATCCAGATCCTAAGCTTGTTCCATGTCTTAAGCCATAAAGTTGCTTACTTGATGGCTTACAAGTCTCATAAAGGCTCAAACTTCCAAAAATAACATTCTACTTCCATGGAGCTAACTAGATCTCATGTATGGTTCCATATAAGCCACAAAGATTGCAACTTTATTGCTAGGAAGATGTTTATGAGCCTTAAGGATGGAAATCCAAGCTCCAAAACCGACTTACAAGATCAAGACTCAACCTTTGGACTTAAAAAGGTCCAAACTTCCATAACCTAGATCTAGAAGGAAAGAGGAAGAAAGTTGAAAACTTTATACCTTCCTTTGCCGACCAAGAGGGTGCAAATTCCAGATCCCTGAGCTCAAGCTTCTTCTCCAACTTCTTCCCTTCCTTATACCTTTCCTTGAAACACTCACAAAAGCTTCTTCATACACAAAGAGAGCATAAGAACAAATTAGGGTTTTCTTGAGAGTGAGGAGGCTGATGGGAAAACAGGGAAGGAGGCTATAATGGGGTTTATATAGCCTTAAACCCCTAAAATTAGGGTTTTTCCCCTGGCCGCGTACGCTGGGCGTACCATATGGTACGCTGCGCATGCGCTTCTCCTCCCCGCGCTTCATTTAATTGCTACGCCCAGCATACAACGGGTTTACGCCCCGCGTACGGCTTATGGGCAGACTAAGGCTCGACCCAAAGCAAAGAGGCCCAATCCTATAAACAATTCTATTATAGCCCAACATAAAACTTGAGAACCTAAATAAATTCATACCTCGGAAGGCGATCGTTACAAATCTCCCCCACTAGAATCAGACTTCGTCCTCAAAGTCCGCTGCTAATGAATCTGAAAACAATTCCGGGTAATGCTCAAACATCTCTTCCTTGGATTCCCACGTCCACTCTGAACCCTTCCAGTGATGCCACTGCACCTTCACTAGCTGAACTACCTTGTTCCTCAAGGTCTTTGTCTTCCGGTCCAAAATCGCGACTGGTCTCTCAATGTAATTCAGACTGCTATCAACCTGAATGTCTTCCAAGGGTACAACCGCTGACTCGTCCACTAAACACTTTCGTAACCGGGAAACATGGAAGGTGTTGTGGATCTGGCTGAGCTCTGCCGGAAGATCCAACCGATAAGCAACACGACCCACCCGGGCCAAAACCCTAAAAGGACCGATAAACCTGGGGCTCAGCTTGCCCCTCTTTCGGAATCTGATGACACCCTTCCAGGCTTATACCTTCAGGAGGACCATGTCACCCACCTGAAACTCCAAGTCTGAACGCCTCCTGTCGGCATAACTCTTCTGCCGACTCTGCGTAGTCTGCGGTCTACTACGAACCTGCTGAATCAACTCTGTCGTCTTGAGCACCACTTCGGTGCTCCCAATGACACGCTGACCGACCTCGCCCCAACAAATTGGGGTCCTGCACTTCCTCCCATAGAGCATCTCGAAAGGAGGGCGGTCAATACTCGCATGGTCACTGTTGTTATACGAAAATTCCGCTAACGGAAGATATGTATCCCAACTGCCACCGAAATCTATAACACATGCCCGGAGCATGTCCTCGAGATTATGAATCATCCTCTCGCTCTTCCCGTCCATCAAAGGGTGGAAAGCGGTACTGAAATGGAGACGAGTTCCCATCTCGTCATGAAACCGCTTCCAGAATCTGGAAGTAAAACGGATGTCTCGGTCTGACACCACCGAAACAGGCACTCCATGCCGTGCCACAACCTCTCGCACATAAATATCGGCTAGCTTCTCCACCGATATGCTCTCCTGGATCGGTATAAAATGAACACTTTTCGTCAACCGATCCACAATAACCCAAATTGAATCCACTCCACGCGTGGTCCTGGGAAGCTTAGTGATGAAATCCATGGTGATGTCTTCTCATTTCCACACTGGAATGTCTAACGGTTGCATCTTGCTGTGAGGCCTCTGGTGCTCTGCCTTGACCTTCCTGCATGTTAGGCACCTCTCCACATACCAGGCGACATCCCGCTTCATGCAGGGCCACCAATAATAGGGTCGAAGATCTCTATACATCTTTGTCGCCCCTGGATGGATGGAAAATTGAGACTTATGGGCCTCGTCCATCAATACATGCCGTACACCGCCCCAGTACGATACCCAAACTCTCCCATGAAGGGTCAACAGTCCTCGACTGTCATAGTCAAAGGAAGCTACTCGGCCCACGATCCTCTCACACTTCTGCCTCTCCTCCTTGAGGCCCTCGACCTGTGCCTCTCTGATCTGCTCCAACAATGGAGTAGTCACTGTCATCCTCATACATATATCCCTGATCGGGGCTGTTGCCGCCTTGCGGCTCAGGGCGTCGGCCACTACGTTAGCCTTCCATGGATGATAAAGGATCTCACAATCGTAATCCTTCACCACATCTAACCACCGACGCTGCCTCATGTTAAGATTCGGCTGATCCATGAGATATCTCAAGCTCTTGTGATCCGTGTAGATGGTACAACGGACCCCATAAAGGTAATGTCTCCAAATCTTGAGGGCAAACACCACTGCCCCCAGCTCTAAATCATGCGTAGGATAGTTAGCCTAGTAAGGCTTCAACTGTCTAGAGGCGTAAGCTATCACACAGCCTCGCTGCATCAACACTGCTCCCATACCTGTGATAGAAGCATCACAGTAGACGACAAAATCCTCTACTCCCTCTAGCAGGGTAAGGAATGGTGCCTCGCATAATCTCTGTCTGAGGGTCTCGAATGCTGCCTGCTGCTTAGGCCCCCAGCAAAACACCACCAACTTCTTAGTCAGTCGGGTGAGCGATACAGCTATCTTGGAGAAATCCTGGATGAATCTCCTGTAGTACCCTGCCAAACCTAGGAAGCTCCGAATCTCTGATGGAGACTTCGGAACCTCCCACTGCATCACGGCCTCTATCTTAGCCGGATCTACCAGTATACCTTTCTGGTTAACGAGATGCCCAAGGAACTGCACCTCGCGCAACCAGAACTCGCACTTGGAGAACTTCGCGAAAAGCCTCTCCTTCCTCAAGGTCTCTAGCACCTCCCTCAGGTGCTCCTCATGCTGCTCCTGCGTCTTGGAATAAACCAAGATGTCATCTATGAATACTATCACAGACCGATCCATCATCGGCCTGCATACGCGGTTCATGAGGTCCATGAATGCGGCTGGAGCGTTGGTGAGTCCAAACGGCATCACCACGAACTCATAATGGCCATAGCGGGTCCTGAAAGCAGTCTTCTGCACCTCCTCATCCCTAACCCGCATCTGATGATACCTGGAGTGCAAATCAATCTTGGAGAACCAAGATGCTCCCTGAAGCAGATCAACCAAGTCATTTATCCTCGGGATTGGGTAACGATTCTTCACCGTCGCCTTATTCAACTCCCGGTAGTCTATACACATACGGTGCGATCCGTCCTTCTTCTTTACGAACAAAATCGGTGTTCCCCAGGGCGAACTGCTCGGCCTGATAAAAGCCTTGTCCAGCAGCTCTTTCAGCTGCATAGACAACTCCTGCATCTCTGGGGGAGCCAACCGATACGGTGCCTTGGCTATCGGAGCCGCACCAGGGATCAGGTCAATCCTGAACTCGACCTGTCTCTCGGGAGGTATTACAGGAAAATCCTGTGGAAATACATCCGGGTAGTCTTGCACTACCGGAACATCGTCAACCGTAGTCTTGCCCTTCTCTCAGGCATCTAAGACATAGGCAATATAACCGGCGCAAACCTGCTAGAAATAGTGCCTCGCTCTCGCTGCTGAACACAGAACTGGTCCGCGTTGTGGCTTCTCGCCCTGAATCACTAACTCTCCCCCACTAGGAGTGCGAACCCTCACTAACTGTAGCTCACAATCTATCACCGCCCCATTGGGGCTCAGCCAATCCATGCCTACTATGACCTTATTCCCTCACAAGGGAATATGGACTAAGTCTACCGGAAACTGCTCATCGAACAACTGAAGGGAACATCCTCTGTGTACTCTCGCAACCCTAACGGTCCTGTCAGCTGCTACCTCAACCTCAAGTGGACAATCCAGCTCCCCTGGAGCTCTGCTAAACCTCTTGTTAAGCGCAAGAGAGACGAATGATCGAGTAGCCCCCGAATCAAACAATATTGTAGCTGAGATGTCGTTCACTAAGAACGACCCTATATGCAAATACATATATAACATTAGAAACATTCAATAATAAATGCAGAGATAAGGGAGAAATACATACTCGTCACCACATCAGGAGTCACTCTTGCCTCCTCTGCTGTCATCTGAAAAGCTCTACTCTTCTCCACTGGCGCCTCAGCCCAGCCCTGACGACCGTCCATAATCCTCAAAGTAGCAGGGGCAGGTGCCGATACCTTCCCTTCTGCGGCTAAGATCGGACACTAGGACTTTTTATGTCCCCTCTGATTGCAATGAAAGCAAATCAGATCTGCTGCTGTGGTGGTGGTAGTAGTAGCTGTAAAATCTCTGCTCATGTGCCCAGTCCGGCCACACTTAAAGCAGTCGGGACTCCCTGCCTTGCACACCCCATCGTGCACTCTCCCACACTTGCCACACCGATTGTGGCTCTGTTATCCCCTGGACCTATGATCCAACACCTTGGGTTTTTTGCCCGAACTCCCAGTGCCGGATACCGCCTCTGGCTTCCTCTTCTTCTCCATCTGTAGATCAATCTCTCTCTCACGAGCCCTAGCAATCATGTCATCCAACGTTTTACAGCTGGACCGGCTCACAAACTGGCGGATATCACTCCGCAACATCTCATGATAACGGGCCTTCTTCATTTTCTCATCAACTGCGTACTGAGGAACGAGAAGAGCCCTCTCCCTGAACTTGGCGGTAATGTCTGCCACTGTCTCTGTAGTTTGGGTGAGATCCTGAAACACCCTGGCTAAATGCTGCACCTCAATAACCGGTGCAAACTCGGCCCTAAACCTGGTAGAAAAATCAGCCCAGGTCATCGCATCAATAGCTGTGTCATCTCCGATAACATGCCCAATCTCCTCCCACCAATCTCGTGCCCTATCCTTCAAAAGACAGGATGCTAGTCTGACATTGTCCCCCTCGGGACATCTGCTGGTGCGGAATGCATTGACAACATCCGCCAACCACCTGGTACTCGCAATGGGGTCTCGCGCCCTATGGTAATCTGGAGCTCCACAAGCCCGGAACTCCCTGAAGGTGAGTGTGTGCGACCCCATCATAGCCGCCACCTCAACACGGAAAGTGCTCAACCTCTCTTCCATCAGCTCTAAAATACCCTCCTTGATCGAACCAAAGATCACATGAGTCTGCTCAAGTATGATGTGAAACTCCCTTGTCTGCTCGTCCAACTACCCGGCCTTCGGGCCTGGTCTTGATCCCTCTCCGGCACCTGAACTGTTGACTGCTGGTGTAGGGCGTAAAACCACCATTCTAAAAACACATCATGACAAACGTCAGAAACACCGATATATTTCGAGGGATCGCTACTACTGCAAGTTTCCTGGTCTCATCTCAGCTTTCCTTGGTTCAAGTACGGATCCTCTGCTTTCAGTAGTACGGGCCCATACTACTTTCCACATTTATCCGTACTTTCCTCAAGTACTGCCTCGACTCCACCAAGTCACTTTTACTGCTACTGATCTCTGTTACTCTCATCCTAGGCTTGCCCTAAGGAATTCTCTGACTCCACCCAATCTAGTCATCAGCTGCTGAAGGCCTCCTCGTAATGCTAATTAGCCATCACCTGAATACCATCACATGTGACGAGGCTCAGATAATCCTTCGAGTAAAAGAATCGTCCCTACAACGGTTAGACTCAAACAAGAGTTGCGCAATAGGGCCAAATCCAGCACTCTGAGATTATTCAACCCTAATCACATGTGACTTGACGTATTCACCTAACGGCTAACTCCCATCACTCAGAGTCCTACAAAGCACAAAGCAAGCAGCATTCGGACACAGGAAACTACTCAAGCAAATCTATTCTCGTAACGAGAAACTATACTAGCATACAATGCTAAGCTCATGCTATCAGGCATAACCTAAACATGCTATCCTACTACTGTCTACTCAATACTAGCATGAGATTCTCATAAGGCTGAAACACATATAGCAGGCACATAAGGCATCCTCCTAGACCCTTAGTCCTATTCTGGCATGCTGTTCTACTGAAACTGGAACTGACAATCATAAAATAAACTTGTATGGGTAATTTAGGAGTACTTACTTGAGCTCGGCTGATTGTATGCACCACACCCTTTTCTCTTTTCAAAACTCTTTCCACTTTTTCAAAAACTCTTTTCTTTATACTTTTTCTAAAATTGTTTTCTTTTCCCAAAATTCTTTTGTAACCATGGTTTTTCTCTTGAAAACTTTATACCACTTCCTTAGTTTGAGTTCAGACACACTCGAGAGTGCGCCCGAATCCCTCAAACCAAGGCTCTGATACCAACTTGAAACAACCCAAAATACGAACCAAAATTTTTTGTTTAAATAATACTAAAGATATTAACCATTTATAATATATCATGAAATCGTACGTCATAAATCTCAAAAAGTTATAATAGACGTGTCATGACAAAAGAACTGTATCAACATAACATGGTAACTGCAATGAACTCCCAGGACAAAAGCTGAAACTGTGGTGTGTGTAATGCCATCATCCCGAGCTCTTCCCTTTGCTTGCGGAAGTACCTGAAACCAAGACTGAAACTGTAAGCACAAAGCTTAGTGAGCTCCCCCAAACTACCACATATCATACCATAATACAGATAACACATACCGGGCCCCGCCCACTACATCGGGCCCTGCCCGGTATCAGACCGAAGTTCGGAATAACTTGGGCCCCGCCCACTACATCGGGCCCCGCCCGGCATCAGACCGAAGTCCGGAATAACTCGGGCCCCGCCCGGCATCAGACCGAAGTCTGGAGTAACTGGATATAATATATCATGAACGTATAGCATAATCACATTATGTATCGGGTGTGCCCGACCTACTACTCATAAAAAAACATGCATGAATCACGAAGACATCAAGCATATATACTACTGCATCGGACCAAAGCCCGGAACTACTGCCAACTAAACGGGTCGGCATTGTGGCCGTAGACCCGTTCCTACTGGAAGGAAACTCACCTCGTAATGTTGGTTGTTGGGGTGCTAAAACTGAGACTGTCTGATTGCTGCTCTGGAACTCCCCGGCTACAAATCGCATAAACACTAAATCAAATACTAATAACTAATCTCAGGGTAAAATTACCATTTTACCCCTGCTATGGTGTGGGTCACAAACATGGCCCCAAACCCTTAATTCCTTCTAAGACCTCCAATGGCCCACTAAAGGCCCACTAGTGGCCCTAATTTCTACGTTTGTCCCAAATCTCTCTACTGGGCCTTACCCTAGGCCCAACACCTTTATAAGGCCCATATTTTCTGACTTCCGATGACTCCTAAGGCCCAAAGACCCTAAGTCCAAAACACAGCCCACTCCAAGGCCCAAATGCTCAAAGTCCAAACTGGTAGCGTATGCTGAGCGTATTGGTTGCTGGCTTGTACGCGACGCGTACCTCCTTTTACGCCAAGCATACAGCCCTGTTAAGCCAAAATCTCATTAAGTTCTTATTAATCTGATCCAGAAGCTACAAATCCAAATCCTAATCTTGTTCCATGTCTTAAGCCATAAAGTTGCTTACTTGATGGCTTACAAGTCTCATAAAGGATCAAACTTCCAAAAATAACATTCTACTTCCATGGAGCTAACTAGATCTCATGCATGGTTCCATATAAGCCACAAAGATTGCAAATTTATTGCTAGGAAGATGTTTGTGAGCCTTAAGGATGGCAATCCAAACTCCAAAACCGACTTACAAGATCAAGACTCAACCTTTGGACTTAAAAAGGTCCAAACTTCCATAACCTAAATCTAGAAGGAAAGAGGAAGAAAGTTCAAAACTTTATACCTTCCTTTTCTAACCAAGAGGGTGCAAAGTCCAGATCCCTGAGCTCAAGCTTCTTCTCCAACTTCTTCCCTTCCTTATACCTTTCCTTGAAACACTCACAAAAGCTTCTTCACACACAAAGAGAGGATAAGAACGAATTAGGGTTTTCTTGAGAGTGAGGAGGCTGATGGGAAAACAGGGAAGGAGGCTATAATGGGGTTTATATAGCCTTAAATCCCTAAAATTAGGGTTTTTCCCTTGGCCGTGTACGCTGGGCGTACCATATGGTACGTTGCGCGTGCGCTTCTCCTCCCCGCGCTTCATTTAATTGCTACACCCAGCGTACAACGGGTTTACGCCCCGCGTACGGCTTATGGGCAGACTAAGGCTCGACCCAAAGCAAAGAGGCCCAATCCTATAAACAATTCTATTATAGCCTAACATAAAACTTGAGAACCTAAATAAATTCATACCTCGGAAGGCGATAGCTACAATAGCACTCTATAATAAGCTACAACCTCCATGATATAGATATCCCCCAAATTATCAGATGAAGAACTATCTTGAATTGGAATGAAGTGGGTGCTCTTTGTCAACCTATCAACAATAACCCAAATCACATCAACCCTTTGTGCTGTCTTTGGTAACTTCGTGATGAAATCGATGGTAATTTGCTCCTAGGGGTGCAAACGAGCCGAGCCGAGCCCGAGCCTTGTCAGGCTCGACTCGGGCTCGTTTAAGTTATACGAGGCTCGAGCTCGAGCTCGGCTCGATTCGAGCTTCTTGTATTGAGCTCGGCTTGAGCTCGTAAATAATTATACAAGCTCGACTCGGGCTCGGGCTCGGCTCGTTTTTTGTCTGATGTGTCTAAATAAGCTTAAGCTCGGCTTGAGCTCGTTAAGAAGCTCGTTTACTAATACCCTAAATCCCTAGTTCCCAAATATATTTTTATTTTAATATATAAAAATAATAATAAATTATATTATATAAAAGCTCGTTTAGGCTCGCGAGCCTAATCGAGCTTAGTGACATGGGCTCGAGCTCGAGCTCGTTTAATAAACGAGCTTAATATTAAGCTCGAGCTCGGCTCGGGCTCGGTTAAAATCGATTTCGAGTCGAGCTTTTAACGATCCGATCCCGAGTAGCTCACGAGTAGCTTGGCTCGTTTGCACCCCTATTTGCTCCCATTTCCACATCAGGATGTCCAACGGATGTAACTTGTCGTGAGGAATCTAATTCTCGACCTTGACTTTCCAACAAGTCAAGCACCTCTCCACGTACCATGCAACATCCCTATTCATGAAGGGACACCAATAATCATACTTTAAATCTTTATACATCTTTGTAGCACCAGGGAGTGTTGAAAACCTCGATGTATGAACCTCATCCAACATAACAAATTGGTCCCCACCCGAGTACGGAACCCACATCCTACCGTGTAACTTCAATAACCCAAGACTATCCTAGTGCAACTTCCATCATATCGGAAGGTGTCGGAAGTTGTATTGCATGAACTGCCTCAGAAGGGGACACATCATCTGCTTCTGTAGGGCACCAACACGACCAATCTCTCAAGTCCCATTTGAGGAAGAAAGTTAAACCAGCCACGGATGTGGTGATATGGGACACTACAGGAGAGATTGACCATTGGCCAGGAACACTGGTGAAGAGGGAGGAATGTTAATGATCACTGTAGGAGAGTCTACCCCAAAAAACCCCGAGAACAACGGTACGTCTTCCAACTCGAATCATTTCCCAAACCTACATTTTCAAGGAAACCTTCTCACAACTAAATTCTAACTATAATATTTTCTTCCTCGTTTAAACAAAGAATATAGTATATGTAGAAACAAAATACTCTTTCTGGCAAGCTATGATGACTTGGTGTAGACATTAGGGCCATATATAATTAAGAACCAATAGACTTAGAGTGCGTGATTCCGCCTTATTTCCTGTTCCTTGTCTAGTTGTGGATTTAGGGAAGAGTAACACAGTCGACTGTCTTATTCATCTTAATTATATATGACTTGTAGACACCAAGCGATTACAGAGGAACTAGATAAGGATCATAATATTAAGTATCATTCACTAGAACAATTTCTCGCAGTAGTAATAACAAGGTCAACACAGAAAGCACTAGAAACGTTCACACACAGATACACTGACGCCATAACGAAACACTCCTTCCGAACTAACTTAACACGCAATCCTACGATGTCATCCTGCTTAGTCTAACTGAGTTTGCGTTATACCAAACCCACGTGTCACCGAGGAGACCCTTTGCCTTAAACCGACCGAATAACAAAACTCTTGTCACTCATAACGACAAACTACATGCGAACCTAGAAATTTAATCTCGCTTCAAACCTCCGAAATACTCATGTGAGGAGTAGGGTATCCACCCATAACCTTCCTTAAGCACCCTTAATAGACCATTTTGGAAACACCACTCGCGCAACAAGTCAAGTTCAAGCATGGAGGCTAGGGACATATACGATTAGCCTATCGATGTTAAATGTACACGTGAGGGTGGTATATAATTAAGATTCTACGGACTTAGGATGTGTGTTTCCGCCATATCTCCTGTTCCTTGTCTGGTTGTGGACCTGGGGCAGAGCCACCCATCCGACCGTCTTATCAATCTTAATTATATACGACTATTATACATGAGACAATGATAGATGAACCAGTTATGAGTCCTACCATGAACTTTAGCACAAAAGCTACTCAGATCTACGAATGGGAATCCTACTAGTTGGATGAACATAGTTGAGCAAGCTAAACCTACACACCCTTCACAGACCAGAATAGCAGATACAACAACGATGATCTACTGAAACACCCAGCGAGGATCTGAAATTCACTGGAGAACGTGAGGGTTTTATGGAACCCAAGTACCCTACCGATCCTAAAGAACTGTTTATCCGATGAGACACTTGTGATACCCCTCATCTTTTTCCAAGTCCATGAATTGTATTTTATGCTGGAATTTCGGGACGAAATTCCCTCGAACGGGGGGATGATGTGACAACCCGAACCTTTTTCCATTTCTGTTATCCAAATTTCGTTAATAAAATTTGAATTTCATTAAGTTTCCGTCAAACTTCTTGGTTTAGAAAAATCATTTAGTTTTATATAATTAAATTTTATATACAAGTCAGAACCAAAATCACGCAAAAACCCAAAGTCCTTGAAAAACAAACCAGTTTTCGGCCTAGATGAGTCTACGGCCGTAAACCTGTGTACGTCGTACACTCGTTTACGGCCAATGTCGGGTCGACCCCACTACCGACCAACGAAAACCCCTATAAATACGAGACCTTACCCCTTCATTTACACTTTTCTGGCCGAAGACCCTCTCTTTCTCTCTCTCCAGAAGCTTGACCGTACACCCCAAAAACACTCTCATTCTTCCGAAATTCATCAAGAATCGTTGTTGGGTGATGATTTGGAGCATTTAGAACACGTTTTACATTGAATCCAGCATCCTCATTCTTGAAGTGTACGGCCGTACACCCCTTCAAACCTTCAAAGGTCGTACACCCTCCGAGAGGCAGTCTACGGCTGTACATGGTTCACGGCCTTACACTCCCTTTCACTACCGAACACACTCCCTAAGTGGTATATTAGACTGAAAACCCGCTTTCCTCGATTCAATCAAGTCCCAGTAACATTCCTTAACCTAAAGCAAGTGTTTTTCCAACACTTTATGTAACGAAATCGATAATTTAGATACATATGTGTATTTAATTGTTATTAGGATTCCGTTAAGTGCCACATAAAACAACTCGAGGGTCTTCGTTTCCAGTTCATTGATTCGACGCCCGCACACAACTAACTATGAGTTCATACCCCTATATTTTCCGTGTTTTAATGTTTTAAAGGGTGGGGGATACAAGTAAAAGCACAAGAAATCTTCTGTTTAAAAATATAATTTGGGTTATTACATTTACCTATCAATCTCACACATCGAACATAGAACTTACTAAACATGGTAAACATCGTTACTAATAGACTTGAAATCGGTTTACAAAACATGTTAGGATTAAAACATTTCAAAAATAGTTTTCAGAACAAAGGAAACAAACTTCTGAATTATGAAGTAAAAGACACTATTTTATAAGGACTCATGTTAATGTCAAAATGGGTTTTCATAGTATTATTAGTGAATTCGTTGAGAGAACTACAGTATGAGACGCCTTATAACTAGAGTCTCCTGGAGGGAGAGCGTGAGTTTGTGTATAGATCTATACGGGCCTGACAATAAAGCACCCTGACTATTAGCTATAATCAACTGGCGGTGAGAAACGTCTATTCAGTTTTCGACGTCTGAAGTACGTCATATTGGTATTCGTCCATAAGTATAGTTATAAGAATCCACGGGTGAAACAACGACTCGTTCACGTAATAATATACCTAACAAACAGTCAACATGGTTAGTAACTATGTGATGACTTAGTATGTACATCAGGGTAATATGACATTAACATCCAACATGCAGTGGGATGCGTGAACTCCACCTCATTTCCTGTTCCTTGTTTGGTTGTGGGCTTAGGGTGGAATCACCCAATCGACTGTCTGTTCGATCTAGATTTCTATAACTCGTATGTACTAGGTGATCACAGGAGGGTATTAATCACACTTTCAGTATACCATACAACACGTTTTCCACTGGTTTTATTTATGTAATAAGACTACTATAAATTACTAGGGGTAGCCAGGTTTTCATGTAAAGGTTTTCATACAAAGGTTTTAAAACAGAACAATACTTAAATAACATAAGTATGGTAGATACTTATACTCTACGAATGGGAACAAATAATCCAACAACTTATACTTAGGGAAAAGATAGGATTTTACAGGATAAACATCATTACTTTACAACCGAATGGTTCGTTATACAACTAACGAATATTCATTATTAATTCCATAACTCCTTAGTTTATGCATCCGGGTTACGTATGAAGAATATCTGATAGACTGTGGAATGTGTGGTTTCCGCCTCATTCCCTATTCCTTGTTTGGTTGTGGGTTTAGGGTAGATTCACACAATTAACTGTCTATCCGATATTGGTTTATACGTAACTAGT
Source organism: Lactuca sativa (assembly GCF_002870075.4). Lineage (NCBI taxonomy): Eukaryota > Viridiplantae > Streptophyta > Magnoliopsida > Asterales > Asteraceae > Lactuca > Lactuca sativa. Next base: position 220,481,730 of record NC_056631.2, on the reverse strand, counting down.
ATGAACTAAGAAGTCATCGAAGGAATGGGTTAATCATGCTTTACATAAGAAAATATTGGATTTTCTTGAGGAACAGTTTCAACAGATATCAAAGGACCAATACAGTTAACTTTGTAAGTATCTAGTGAATACTTCAGAATTGTGCACATGAGGATCCGAAAACCAGTGGAATGTGTGGCCTTCGCCTCATTTCATGTTCCTTGTTTGGTTGTGGGCTTGGGGCAGAACCACACATTCGATTGTTTGTTCGATCTGGATTGTACATGATTTGTATAAACTAAGTACTTGCAGAAGGAACCAGTAAGAATCATTTTTACTTAACTTTCATTATAGCAGAAAATTTAAGTTTTTGTAGAAGAACATAACGCACTTTTCGAAAGAACAAAGAACAGTTTTCCAAAAACAAACGCTTATGAACTCACCAGCTTTATGTTGATACTCTTTTAAAACCTACTTGTATTCTCATAACACTAGTAGACAGGTGCACACACCGGGTTTAAGAAGATGGAGCATAGTAGCTTCGAGTCTTTACTTGTTATTTAATTTTGGAGTCAATCATCCATGATTCAAATACTATGTAAACATTGTTCTATTAATACAATGGTTATTGTTGCTTTCATTACTATTATTCAATTGGTGTGATACTATACATGATGTCCTCCGCCCCCGAACGTTTCCGTCATTTCGGTTGGGGGGTGTGACACACTCGTCCTGTCTACATGAGGACCGTTCCTAGTCCCGTGATGGATGCATCACAGAACACCATAAAATCCATGACTCCCTCCTGGAGAGTTAACACTGGAGCCTCGCATAAACGTTGTCGGAGGGTCTCAAACGCCCTCTGCTGCTCGGGGCCCCACTAGAAAACCACCCCCTTCCTCATCGGATGAGTGAGGGGTGCTGCAATCTTGGAGAAATCCTGTATGAATCTCGGGGCCCCACTACCCTGCCAATCCCAGAAAGCTCCTGATGTCTGAGGGAGATTTCGGAACCTCCCACCGCATAACTGCCTTGATTTTAGCCGGATCGACCAAAATCCCCTCCTGGTTAACGAGATTTCTGAGGAACGGAACCTCTCTTAACCAAAACTCACACTTCAAGAACTTGGCATATAGCCGTTCTCTCCTCAAGACTCCCAATAACTCCCGTAGATGCTCCTCATGCTTCTCTCGGGTCTTGGAGTATACCAAGATATCGTCTAAGAATACGATGACCGAACGGTCGAGCATCGGTCTCCAGACCCGATTCATCAGGTCCATAAATACTGCAGGCTTATTGGTGAGACCAAACGGCATCACCACGAACTCGTAATGTCCATAACAAGTCTGGAACACGGTCTTCTCCACGCCCTCCTCCCTAACCTTGACGTGATGTGTAACGACCCAAAAATCATGACTAAAAATTTCGTTTTAATTTAATAAATAAACCACAAATGTCAATCATTCATTCAAAACATATCACATCAAAGTATTATGTCTAAAAAATTCTTTAATTTTATCAGAGTAAAACATCCCAGGCTGACTAAACAGTGGCGTGTGCCATGCGATCACCCCGAGCTCTTCCCTCCGCAATCGAAAGTACCTGAAACCAAAACTAAAAACCGTAAGCACGAAGCTTAGTGAGTTCCTTAACCTACCACATACCATACATAATCACATACTGCAAGCACTGGGCCACGCCCGCTACTTTGGGCCTCGCGCGCTACATCGGGCCCCGCCCAATCCCAGGCCCCGCCTGTCTCTGAGCCCCGCTCGGTATAAAAATCTGTTTTACTTTAGGCCATGCCTGTCTCTGGGCCCTGCCCACTAAACGCATGCAAACATATAACCATAACACATAACACATAAAATGATCATACCCTACTGCATTACTGTCCTAAGGTCGCGCCTATCATGGGCCCCACCCCCTGTCATGCTACTGATGAGTCATGGAACCCCGTCCACACTCCTGATGATAGTGAGATACAGGCCTAACCCACACTCACTCCTTTCCTAACTCGGGCCTCGACCCTGCTCGGCTACTAATGAGATATGGAACCCCGTCCATACTCTGCTAATGGTGACATACGGGACCTCGCCCACACTCACCTCCCTACCAGACACATACAAGTATCACACAGACAACAAGTATACTCTATCATGCAAACCATTCCTTGGGCACCCGCCCTACATTTGACCTTGGTCCGGAATATCATACCAGAATTCAGTGCCTAGGGCTAACCCCCGCGTCTTCCTACTCATCACTACATGGGCCGGCATTGTGGCCGTAGACCCATTCACACAAAGGAAAACTCACCTACACTGCTGAACTTTGCTGATAACCCTCTGGCTGGTAGCTGAAGTTTTCCCAGACTACTGCTCCCTCAGCTCCCCGAGCTACCAAGATCAAATAACACTTAGCCCAATGTAATAATCCCTCTCATGGTGAAATGACCATTTTACCCCTACCCCAAAATGGTCCATAACTAAGGCCCAAACATAATATAAAAGGCCCAACACATATACTTAGCCCACAATCATTGACTCCTAATGGCCCATTAAGGCCCAAAGACCTATAGTCCAAAGCACAGCCCACACCGAGGCTCAAATGCTCGAAACCCAAACTGGCAACATTACGTGGGGCATACTCCAATGTACGCTTAGCGTACAGGCACAAGGTGAGTATGTTGGGCGTACCTACATGTACGCTCAACTTAATCCTCCTGTTAAGCCCTTTTTCCATTAAGTGCTTATTCCTCCACTCTAGGGGCTACAAACTCAGATCCAGGTCCTTATTGATGTCTTAATCCATAAAGTTGGCTACTTGGTGACTTGCAACCCACCAAAAGGGCCCAAACTTGAAATTTGACATTATACTTTCATGAAAATGGATAGATCACATGCATGAACCCATTAAGACACACAAGCTGGCAACCTTCTGCCTTGGGGTCATTTAAAACAGAGAATGGCAACTCAAGGCCTAACAAAACATGTTGAGTCATAAAGGTCCAATCTTGGGACCTAAAAGGTCCAAAAACTCATCCTATGGGAGATCTAAGAGAATAATCTTCAAGCTCAAGACTTTATACCTTGAAATAGTCTAGAAAGAGGCAAAAGTCCCAGATCTACAACCCCTTCTTTGATCCACCACCTTGCTTGCTTCTTCTTTGCTTGGAAAATGGTCTTATAACACCAATATGCTCACTAATGGCCACCAAAGCTTCAAGAACACTTAAGGGAGGATTAAGGTTTCGTGGTAGCTGTCTTAGGATGAGAGGGAGGCTAATATCCAGGGCATTATATTCTTTATATAGTGGCATACCCTAAAAATTAGGGTTTAGCGAGTCTGAGCGTACGCCTCTTCGCACCCGCGTTCACTTCCCCTTCTACATTGGGCGTAACCCAACTTACGCTGGCCGAACCCAACTACTTCACACGCATGCATTCCATGCATGCATAGGACTAGCTTGTCACAATTCCTTATTAGGGACTAGTATTGGCAACATTTTCAAAGTATCACCACTTCTTCGTTTTGAGTCCGTTTCCGACAAACTTTATATCCATGAAAAGGTGGAGAGAAGCCCTACGCATCTAGAAACACACCCCGACCTGAAACTTTCTCAAATAACCTCAAAGCCTATAAAATACCAATACTAGCATGCAATACTCATAAAGCTGTCTACTCAATACTACTGATGTCTACTCAATACTAGCATGCAATACTCATAAAGTTGTAACACATAAAGCAGGCACATAAGGCATCCTCCTAGATCCTTAGTCCTATACTAGTATGCTGTTCTACTGAAACTGAAACTGAACAAATAACTTGTATGGGTAATTTGGGAGTACTTACTTGAGCTCGGCTGATCGCATGCACCACACCCTTATCTTGTTTAAAAATTTCTTTCTTTCTAAGTGCTTTCAGAATTCTTTTAGAAAACATTTTCCTTTTAAAAATCTTTTTATTTCCCCTTAGTTTGAGTTCAGATACACCCGGAAGTGTATTCGAATCCCTCAAACCAGGGCTCTGATACCAACTTCTAACGACCCAAAAATTTCATTTTTCAACATAACCAAAAACCATAATCTGAGTGTCATATCATGAAACCATACATAATGCATCTCAAAGTAATAATAAAACACGGTGCGGAAAACTGTATCATATCCATGACATATAAAAATCAGGAACTAAATCAACTCCCACGATGAAAGCTGAAGCTGTGGTGTGTGCGATGCCATCAACCCGAGCTCTTCCCTCTGCTAGCGGAAGTACCTGAAACCAAAACTGCAACTGTAAGCACGAAGCTTAGCGAGCTCCCCTAAATTACCACATACCATACAATAATATATATATCAAGCACATACTGGGGCCTTGCCCCCTCCATCGGACCGAAGTCCGAAGCTGACTGACTGGGACCTTGTCCCCTACATCGGACCACAATCCGAAGCTCACATCAGACCGAATCCGAACTGACTGGGACCTTGTCCCCTACATCGAACCTAAGTCCGAAGCTGACATCGAACCGAAGTCCGAAGCTGACATCGAACCGAAGTCCGAAGCTGACCGGGACCTTGTCCCCTACATCGAACCTAAGTCCGAAGCTGACATCGAACCGAAGTCCGAAGCTGACCGGGACCTTGTCCCCTACATCGAACCGAAGTCCGAAGCTGACATCGGACCGAAGTCCGAAGCTCACCGGGACCTTGTCCCTTACATCGAACCGAATTCCGAAGCTGACATCGGACCGAAGTCCGAAGCTAACTGATCATAACATAACGTATCACTTAGCATGAACACACATAATCTTGTCCGAGCCACGAAGGCTTCAAACATGCTAACTACTGCGTCGGATAAAAATCTGGATACTACTGCTAGCTAAACGGGCCGGCATTGTGGCCTTAGACCCGCTCCTACTGAAAAGGAACTCACCTCGTGAATTGGCTGCTGAGTGAATAGCTCTGAGGGCTAACTGTTGCTGCTCCGGTATCTCCCCGGCTACAAGTCCATAAACACACTCAATCAAATACTAAACACTGCACTGGGTAAAATGACTCTTTCACCCTTGGTCAAAGTCCACTCTCGGTCAAAGTCAACCCACGGTTGACCTGACTCGCCGAGTTGGGCCGCCAACTCGCCGAGTCCCTATCCTCACTCCTCGACCCTACTCGCTGCTACTCGTCGAGTATGGCATCGACTCGACGAGTACTCATTCGATCCAAGAATTCAGACAATCTTCATCCGGCTCGCCGAGTCATATGAACAACTCGACGAGTTGTTCTTGAGCATAAGAAGATTGCCTTGGACTCGTCGAGTTGTATGAACAACTCGCCGAGTCCCTCCATTACTGAGTCTACCCTCAACTCGCTGAGTCCACTCCACAACTCACTGGGCCTACTCGACATCGCTCAAAAGGAAGAAATCGGGGACTCGCGACTCGACTCGCCGAGTCGTTCTTTCGACTCGCCGAGTCACCGCCATGCAGCTATTCTACACTCGATTCTGCTCGAACCCAATACATACAAATGATAGATCTGGGTCCAATAAGCTGATTTACCACGTAAAGTTTCCAACTTTACGTGTACAAACACATGAACAAGGGAATAAAGGCTAAAAAGGCACTTAAAAGGGTAGATCTAGGGTTATGATGCACAATGGCTCCATAAAGACAATAGATTTGGGCTCTACAACCCCTAAATGAACAGATCTAAGGATATCTCGACATAAAATGGCTTCCATATCAACATAAGGCTTGAGAAAAGCATCAACTAGATCTAAAGGGGATTTTAAAGCATAAAAGGGAAGGAAATCCGAAGAATACCTCAAAGAACTCTTGCTTTCCCTTGGATCTTCGCTCTACAATTCTTCTCCTTGCTCCTTTCTTCTTCTCCTTCTTCAATCCTTCACAAAATGCACACAAGATCACTTAAAACACTCAAGAACGAATTAGGGTTTTCTCACAGCTTTAGAGGGTGAAAGAGGCGAGATTGGGTGCTATAAGGTGGCTTAAATAGTGGGCAACCCGGGGATTTAGGGTTTCTCCCAGACGGACAGACTCGCCGAGTCCAGAATATGGACTCGCCGAGTTGCCAACTAACACGTGTTCGAAATCCCGTCCCTACTCGGCGAGTCAGGCTATGAACTCGCCGATTCCCTTTACAAAACTTCAAAATAAATACCAAGGAATCATCATACCGGGAACGGGTCGTCACAATTCTCCCCCACTTATCTCAGACTTCGTCCTCGAAGTCTGCTTCGGCTGAATTTGCAAATATCTCTGGGTAGTGCTCTCTCATCTCCTCCTCAGCCTCCCACGTCCACTCAGACCCCTTCCGGTGCTGCCACTGCACCTTCACTAACTGAATTACCTTGTTCCTCAAGGTCTTGGTCTTCCGGTCCAGAATCGCGACCGGCCTCTCAATATAATTCAGGCTACTATCAACCCGAATATCCTTTAGGGGAACGACTGCTGATTCATCCACCAAACACTTCCTCAACTGAGACACATGGAAAGTGTTGTGGATCTGACTAAGCTCCTCAGGAAGATCTAACCGATAAGCAACCCGACCCACCCGGGCCAAAACCCTGAAAGGACCAATAAATATGGGGCCCAACTTGCCCCTCTTCCGGAACCTGGTGACACCCTTCCAAGGTGAGACTTTCAGAAGGACCATATCCCCCACCTGGAACTCCAAGTCCGAACGCCTCCTATCGGCGTAGCTCTTCTGCCGACTCTGGGCAGTCTGCAGTCTACTACGGACCTGCTGGATCAACTCAGTCGTCTTGAGCACCACCTCCGTGCTCCCGATGACCCGCTGACCGACCTCGCCCCAACAAATCGGGGTCCTACACTTCCTCCCATACAGCATCTCAAAGGGAGGTCGGTCAATGCTCGTATGATAACTGTTGTTATACGAGAATTCCGCTAACGGAAGATACGTATCCCAACTGCCACCGAAATCTAGGACACATGCCCTAAGCATATCCTCGAGAGTCTGAATCGTCCTCTCGCTCTGCCCGTCTGTCTGAGGGTGGAAAGCGGTGCTGAAATGGAGACGAGTACCCATCTCGTCGTGGAACCGCTTCCAGAACCTGGATGTGAAACGGACATCTCGGTCAGACACCACCGATACCGGCACTCCATGACGTGCCACAATCTCTCGCACATAGATATCGGCTAACTTCTCCGCTGATATACTCTCTTGGATCGGGATAAAATGGGCACTCTTCGTCAACCGATCCACTACTACCCATATCGAATCCACTCCTCGTGCGGTCCTGGGGAGCTTGGTGACAAAATCCATGGTGATGTCCTCCCATTTCCACACAGGAATGTCTAACGGCTGCATCCTACTGTGAGGTCTCTGGTGCTCCGCCTTGACCTTTCGGCAGGTCAGGCATCTCTCGACGTACCAAGCGACGTCCCGCTTCATACAGGGCCACCAATAATCAGGTCGAAGATCTCGATACCTCTTCGTCGCCCCTGGGTGGATAGAAAACCGAGACTTATGAGCCTCATCCATTAACACTTGTCGTACTCCACCCCAGTACGGTACCCACACTCTCCCGTGAAGCGTCAGCAAACCACAACTATCATAATCAAACGAGGCTACTCGGCCCACGATCCTCTCACACTTCTGTCTTTCCTCCTTGAGACCCTCCACCTGAGCCTCCTTGATCCGCTCCAACAACGGAGTGATCACTGTCATCCTCAAACATAGATCTCTGATAGGGGCCGCCGACACTTTACGGCTCAGGGCATCAGCCACCACGTTGGCCTTCCCTGGATGGTAAAGGATCTCACAGTCGTAATCCTTTAGCACATCCAACCACCTTCTCTGCCTCATGTTCAGACTCGGCTGATCCATAAGGTACCTCAAACTCTTGTGATCTGTGTAAATAGTACAACGGACCCCATAAAGGTAATGCCTCCAAATCTTGAGGGCAAACACAACTGCCCCCAGCTCCAAATCATGGGTAGGATAATTAGCCTCGTGAGGCTTCAACTGTCTCGAGGCATAAGCTATCACATGGCCTCGCTGCATCAGAACTGCTCCCAAACCTGTGATCGAGGCATCACAATAGACTACAAAGTCCTCTACTCCCTCTGGTAAGGTAAGGATCGGAGCCTCGCACAATCTCTGCCTGAGGGTCTCGAATGCTGTCTGCTGCTCCGGACCCCAACGAAATACCACTGACTTCTTGGTCAGTCGGGTGAGCGGCACTGCTATCTTGGAGAAATCCTGAATAAATCTCCGATAATACCCTGCCAACCCTAGGAAGCTCCGAATCTCAGATGGAGACTTCGGGACCTCCCACTGCATCACGGCCTCTATCTTGGCCGGATCTACCAGAATACCCTTCTGGTTGACGAGGTGACCAAGGAACTGCACCTCGCGCAACCAGAACTCACATTTGGAGAACTTTGCGAAAAGTCTCTCCCTCCTCAAAACCTCCAGCACCTCCCGCAGGTGCTCCTCGTGCTGCTCCTGCGTCTTGGAATATACCAAGATGTCATCTATGAACACTATCACTGACCGATCCAGCATCGGCCTACACACGCGGTTCATGAGATCCATGAACGCGGCTGGAGCATTGGTGAGCCCAAATGGCATCACCACAAACTCGTAATGACCATACCTGGTCCTGAAAGCAGTCTTCTGTACATCCTCATCTCTAACCCGCATCTGATGATATCCGGAGAGTAGATCGATCTTGGAGAACCAAGACGCTCCCTGAAGCTGATCAAACGAATCATCTATCCTCGGGAGTGGGTAACGGTTCTTCACCGTTACCTTATTCAACTCCCGGTAATCTATACACATACGATGCGACCCATCCTTCTTCCTCACAAACAGGATCGGCGCTCCCCAAGGCGAACTGCTCGGCCGAATGAAACCCTTGTCTAACAGCTCCTGCAGCTGTGTAGACAACTCCTGCATCTCAGGGGGAGCTAGTCGATACGGTGCCTTGGCTATCGGAGCCGCACCAGGAATGAGGTCGATCCTGAACTCAACCTGTCTCTCAGGAGGTATCCCCGGCAAATCCTCGGGAAACACGTCCGGGTAGTCTCGAACAATAGGAACATCATCAACTGTCGACTTGCCCTTCTCCCGGGCATCCAAAACGTAAGCTACAAAACCGGCGCAACCCTGCTGAACATAGCGCCTCGCCCTTGCGGCGGAACAAAAGGTCGGTCCTCGCTGTGGCCTCTCGCCCTGAATCACCAACTCTCCCCCACTGGGAGTGCGAACCCTCACTAGCTGAAGCTCACAATCAATCTCCGCCCCATTGGGGCTTAGCCAATCCATACCCACAATAACCTTATTCCCTCGCAGGGGAATAGGTACCAGATCCACTGAAAACTACTCATCAAATAACTGAAGAGAACACCCTCTATGCACTCTGCCGACCCTCACGGTCCTATCATCCGCTATCTCAACCTCTAATGGACAATCCAGCTCCCCTGGAGCTCTACTGAATCTCTTGCTAAGCGCAAGTGATACGAATGATCGGGTAGCCCCCGAATCGAATAATACCATAGCAGAAATGCCGTTCACAGAGAACGACCCTGAATAAAACATACAATCATAAGCAATATTCAATCAATAATAATAAAGAGATAAAGGGAAGATACATACCCGTCACCACATCAGGAGTCGCTCGCGCCTCCTCTGCTGTCATCTAAAACGCCCTACTCTTCGCCGCTGGCGCATCAGCTCGGCCCTGCCGGCCATCTATAATCCTCAAAGTAGCAGGGGCAGGTGCAGCCACCTTCCCTGCTGCAGCTAAACCCGGACACTGGGAATTTTTATGTCCCCTCTGATTACACTGAAAGCAAATCAGATCTGATGCTGCAACGGCAGTAGAAGGAGCCGTACAATCCCTACTCAAATGTCCAATCCGACCGCACTTGAAGCAGCCGGAACTCCCTGCCTTGCACGCTCCTTCGTGCATCTTCCCACACCTACCACATCGACCGTGGCTCGGCTGTCCCCTGGACCTATGATCTGAAACCCTGGGCTTTTTGCCCGAACCGCCTGAACCCGAAACCGCCTCCGGTTTCCTCTTCTTCTCCATCTCAAGATCAATCTCCCTCTCCCGAGCTCTAGCAATCATATCTTCCAGCGTTTTACAGCTGGACCGGCTCACAAACTGGCGGATATCGCTCCGCAACATCTCATGATAACGGGCCTTCTTCATTTCCTCATCAGCTACATACTGAGGAACGAGAAGAGCCCTCTCCCTGAACTTGGCGGTGATCTCCGCCACTATCTCTGTAGTCTGGGTGAGGTCCTGAAACTCCCTAGCTAGCTGTTGCACCTCAATGACCGGTGCAAACTCCGCCCTGAACCTGGTAGAGAAATCAGCCCAGGTCATGGCGTCCAATGCTGCATCATCCCCAATGGCATGCCCGACCTCCTCCCACCAATCTCGTGCCCTGTCCTTCAGAAGACAGGACGCCAATCTGACCTTGTCCCCCTCGGGACATCTGCTAGTACGGAAAGCGTTGGCCACATCCGCCAACCATCTGGTGCTCGCTATGGGGTCTCGCGCCCCATGATAGTCCGGAGCTCCACATGCCCTGAACTCCCTGAAAGTAAGGGTGCGCGACCCCATCATGGCCGCCACCTCGGCACGGAAGGTGCCCAATCTCTCATCCATCAGCTCTAGAATCCCCTCCTTGATCGAACCGAAGATCACAGGAGTCTGTTCTATAATGATGCGCGTAATCTCCGAAGAAAGAAACTCTCGGGTCTGCTCATCCATGCGCTCATCCCCCGAACCTGAACCTGATCCCTCCCCGGCACCTCCGCTGCCGGCTGCTGGTCTCGAACGCAAAACCACCATTCTGAAACACATCACAACTACAACAGAAAACCGAAATATCTCGAGGGATCATTGATACTACAACTAGCTTCCTGGTCTTGTCTCAGCCTTTCTTGATTCGAGTACGGATCCTCTGCTTCCAGTAGTACGGGCCCATACTACCTTCCACATCTATCCGTACTTTCTTCAAGAACTGCCCTGACTCCACCAAGTCACTTCTACTACTACTGATCTCTGCTACTCTCATCCTAGGCTTGCCCCAGGGAAACCTCAGACTCAACTCAACTAGTCCTCAGCTGCTGCAGGTCTCCTGATAATGCTAATTAACCACCACCTGAACACCATCACATGTGACGAAGATCAGATAATCCTTCAAGTAAAATACCCGTCCCTATAACGGTTGGACTCCAACAAGAGCTGCGCAATAGGGCCAGTTCCAGCACTCTGGGATTATTCAACCCTGATCACATGTGGTGTAACGTGTTCACCTAATGGCTAACTTCCATCACTCAGAACTCCCACAAAGCACGAAGCAAGCAGCATTCGGATAAAGGAAACATACTCAAGCAAAACTATTCTCAAAACGAGAAACTGATCTAGCATACAGTGCTAAGCTCATACTATCAGGCATAACCAAAACAGGCTATCCTACTGCTGTCTACTCAATACTAGCATGCAATACTCATAAAGCTATAACACATAAAGCAGGCACATAAGGCATCCTCCTAGATCCTTAGTCCTATACTAGCATGCTGTTCTACTGAAACTGAAACTGAACAAATAACTTGTATGGGTAATTTGGGAGTACTTACTTGAGCTCGGCTGATCGCATGCACCACACCCTTATCTTGTTTAAAAATTTCTTTCTTTCTAAGTGCTTTCAGAATTCTTTTAGAAAACATTTTCCTTTTAAAAATCTTTTTATTTCCCCTTAGTTTGAGTTCAGATACACCCGGAAGTGTATTCGAATCCCTCAAACCAGGGCTCTGATACCAACTTGTAACGACCCAAAAATTTCGTTTTTCAACATAACCAAAAACCATAATCTGAGTGTCATATCATGAAACCATACATAATGCATCTCAAAGTAATAATAAAACACGGTGCGGAAAACTGTATCATATCCATGACATATAAAAATCAGGAACTAAATCAACTCCCACGATGAAAGCTGAAGCTGTGGTGTGTGCGATGCCATCAACCCGAGCTCTTCCCTCTGCTAGCAGAAGTACCTGAAACCAAAACTGCAACTGTAAGCACGAAGCTTAGTGAGCTCCCCCAAATTACCACATACCATACAATAATATATATATCAAGCACATACTGGGGCCTTGCCCCCTCCATCGGACCGAAGTCCGAAGCTGACTGACTGGGACCTTGTCCCCTACATCGGACCGCAATCCGAAGCTCACATCAGACCGAATCCGAAGCTGACTGGGACCTTGTCCCCTACATCGAACCTAAGTCCGAAGCTGACATCGAACCGAAGTCCGAAGCTGACCGGGACCTTGTCCCCTACATCGAACCTAAGTCCGAAGCTGACATCGAACCGAAGTCCGAAGCTGACCGGGACCTTGTCCCCTACATCGAACCGAAGTCCGAAGCTGACATCGGACCGAAGTCCGAAGCTGACCGGGACCTTGTCCCTTACATCGAACCGAATTCCGAAGCTGACATCGGACCGAAGTCCGAAGCTAACTGATCATAACATAACGTATCACTTAGCATGAACACACATAATCTTGTCCGAGCCACGAAGGCTTCAAACATGCTAACTACTGCGTCGGATAAAAATCTGGATACTACTGCTAGCTAAACGGGCCGGCATTGTGGCCTTAGACCCGCTCCTACTGAAAAGGAACTCACCTCGTGAATTGGCTGCTGAGTGAATAGCTCTGAGGGCTAACTGCTGCTGCTCCGGTATCTCCCCGGCTACAAGTCCATAAACACACTCAATCAAATACTAAACACTGCACTGGGTAAAATGACTCTTTTACCCTTGGTCAAAGTCCACTCTCGGTCAAAGTCAACCCACGGTTGACCTGACTCGCCGAGTTGGGCCGCCAACTCGCCGAGTCCCTATCCTCACTCCTCGACCCTACTCGCTGCTACTCGTCGAGTATGGCATCGACTCAACGAGTACTCATTCGATCCAAGAATTCAGACAATCTTCATCCGGCTCGCCGAGTCATATGAACAACTCGACGAGTTGTTCTTGAGCATAAGAAGATTGCCTTGGACTCGTCGAGTTGTATGAACAACTCGCCGAGTCCCTCCATTACTGAGTCTACCCGCAACTCGCTGAGTCCACTCCACAACTCACTGGGCCTACTCGACATCGCTCAAAAGGAAGAAATCGGGGACTCGCAACTCGACTCGCCGAGTCGTTCTTTCGACTCGCCGAGTCACCGCCATGCAGCTATTCTACACTCGATTCTGCTCGAACCCAATACATACAAATGATAGATCTGGGTCCAATAAGCTGATTTACCACGTAAAGTTTCCAACTTTACGTGTACAAACACATGAACAAGGGAATAAAGGCTAAAAAGGCACTTAAAAGGGTAGATCTAGGGTTATGATGCACAATGGCTCCATAAAGACAATAGATTTGGGCTCTACAACCCCTAAATGAATAGATCTAAGGATATCTCGACATAAAATGGCTTCCATATCAACATAAGGCTTGAGAAAAGCATCAACTAGATCTAAAGGGGATTTTAAAGCATAAAAGGGAAGGAAATCCGAAGAATACCTCAAAGAACTCTTGCTTTCCCTTGGATCTTCGCTCTACAATTCTTCTCCTTGCTCCTTTCTTCTTCTCCTTCTTCAATCCTTCACAAAATGCACACAAGATCACTTAAAACACTCAAGAACGAATTAGGGTTTTCTCACAGCTTTAGAGGGTGAAAGAGGCGAGATTGGGTGCTATAAGGTGGCTTAAATAGTGGGCAACCCGGGGATTTAGGGTTTCTCCCAGACGGACAGACTCGCCGAGTCCAGAATATGGACTCGCTGAGTCGCCAACTAACACGTGTTCGAAATCCCGTCCCTACTCGGCGAGTCAGGCTATGAACTCGCCGAGTCCCTTTACAAAACTTCAAAATAAATACCAAGGAATCATCATACCGGGAACGGGTCGTCACACTCTAGCTCTCCTATTGACACACTGAACTCCCTACTAAACATCTGAGATACAAACGACTGACTCGCCCCCGAGTCAAATAAAACCAATGCATGCAAGGAGTTCACTAAAAATGTACCTAATCACAGGTACAAATAGATAAACATAAAACATATATAATCAGTAAGATAAGGGATAGAAGCATACCAGCAACCACATCTAGTGCTGCCCTGGCCTCCTCTGATGTGAGCTGGAAGGCACGTCCCTAAGCCTTCGGAGGCTCCGCCCTACCCTGCCTCCCGTCAGTAATCCTCAGTGTAGCTGGCGTGGGAGCCTGTGCTTGCATGGCGGCTAGTAGGGGACACTAGGCCTTCATATGGCCCACCTGTTCACAATGGTAACAAATTCTAACTCTGGGAGCTGGAGTCTGCTGCCTGCAATCCCTGGCCAGATGGTTGTGTTTGTTACATTTGTGGCACCCGCTCCCTGATCGGCAAATCCTTGAATGAGCCTTTCCGCACTCCCCACAAGTGCGTCCTAGCTATCCCCTAGATCTAGTATCAGCGGTCTTAGACCGCATCGGCGCTGGCTGCGACTGTGTTGGGTTCTGCCGCTGCTCCCTCAACTGCAGCTCAATCTCCAACTCACGCCGCCTAGCGGCCTCCGGTAACCCCAACATTGTAACACATTGTTGGGTGGCAACAAACTGATAGATGTACGTCTTGAGCATGCTCAAATAACGTGTCATCTGAGTCTGCTCAGAAGAAAACTCTGGGCAAAACATCGCCCTCTCGGTAAACATGTGGGTGATCTCCGTCACCGACTCCGTACCCTGTCTTAGATCCAAGAACTCCTGTGATAACTACTCGCGCTTGACCCGTGGGATATAACGAGCATGGAACATATCTCTGAACTGCTCCCAAGTAACACCAGCTCTCTGGTCATCCATATACGACCCAATCATCAATCTTCATTGGTCCTTTGCCCCAAAACTCAGCAAGTTCTGGGCACATCTAACCTTCTGGTCAGTAGGACATGAGCACGTGAAGAATCATCTCTCTACGTCAGACAACCACCTCATGGCTATGATCGGATCCTGAGTCCCATCGAAGGTTGGGGGCTTCGTGTTATCGAAGTCCCGGTACTGAAAAGCTCGACCATCTCCTCCCCCTACCGTTGTTACAGCCGTTGTAGCTGTTGTGGCAGCCGTCTCAGCAATGGTTGCATATATGTCAACAAAATACTCCATCATATCAGTCTTAATAGACCCAAAAATCTCTATAATCTGACCCTGGACAATCTCGACCACCTCCTCGCAGATGATCTCCCTAACACGATCCTCTGTCAACACTGGCCCACCCTGGCCGATAATCTCGGGCGCTGACGGGGCCTCCTAATCACCCTGCCCTGATCTCGATCTGGATCCAGTCACAAAACGCCTCGTAACCACCATATTTAAAATACACCATGAAGATATTAGATAATCCGCACAAATAACAAGGAACCAACTCCCAACTAAACCCTAGGGGTTGTGACTTCCTTGCTACGCGTATGGGTTCTATGCTTTCAGTAGTACGGGTATTAGGTGTGTCAAACCCAACAAATAAAGGGGTACAAAATGACTCCCAAACACTGTTACTTTGTACTAAAAATGTAATACAAAGTAAGCAAGGTCGATGCATATAGACACGGGACAAGTGCTTATACCTTTTTGCGTAAGATACAAAAATGGTCACAGAATGGGGGGAATTTATGAGCAATGATTTAAACAATAGAATAAAGAAATAAGTAAATGATTGATTATATGAAGTAGATTCAAGATTTGTAAGGACTCCAACTCCATGCAAGACAAATTAGCAATGCCATTCCAAGGATAAAATGATATTTGTTCAATACTTGGAAATGCTAACAAGCTCTAGCACCTCCCATTCACCATATTGATTAACTAAAATAAGCTCTTTGATTAATCCTAACCTTACCAATCTAATCTAAACAAGCTCTTAGAATTAGGTTGAAAGATTGCATTCAACTTTATGTGAATGTTCCCAACAACACTCGATACTCCTCATAAGCTCGGGAGCATAAGAATGTGTGAATAAGATTTACACTAAATTCATTCAATAGAAATCAGTTTAGTGCTTATTACCTAGTCCAATTTACAAAACAATTACAGATTTTGCAATTAGATAACTTGAATGATCTAACCCTATTTCAAATGACCAAAAAGAATCACAATTAGATTCAAACATTCGATTGAAACAAAATCAAATTCACTAGATAGAAAATTGAAAGAAAACATCAAGTCATATGATTGAAATCACAACTAGAAGTCAAGACATAAAGTTGGAGAATCTAGAGTTCTAGCCACTCATGACTTGAACAAGATCACAAATCTAGAAAATGAAATTAAAGTTCTTACAAAATAAAATCAAATGTTCCCAAGTGTTAATTAACTCCAAAATCCTCCAGAAAATCGCCTTTTCTCCTCCCAAAATCAACTCCCTCTTTAAAAAATTGGTTCCCCCCTTTAAGCATGGTGAAAATTGCTTTAAAACCCGCATTTACGTTTACACGGCCCGCGTAAATTAACACTGTCGTTTACGCGCCCGCGTAAACGCAAAAATACATTGCGCAGAAATTTACGTTTACACGGGCGTGTGAACGCAAGGCTTCCATTTACACAGCCGTGTAAATCTCTATAAAGCCAAAATCTTCATTTCTTTGATATCTTTCTCCTCAATGCTCCGCAAGTCCTGAAATTTTGTCCGCAACTCTTATTTACCTCCTCCAACAATATCCAGCCTCCAAAAGTCCCTGAAATATCACAAAAATGTGTGAACAAAATTGCCTCATGAAAAATCCCGATAAACATGCAAAATACAAGAGTTTAAGCCTATATGCAATGCACTTTCATGGAGTAAAACTACAAAATGGATGCATGAAATGCATTTAACAAATCTCCCTAATCTTGAACATTTCTTGTCCTCAAGAAAGAACAAGAAAAATTTAAACCGGAGAAAATATAATAAAAGAGAACAAAAGAAAATCAAAATCAAAACTTTAAAAACTTAATGCAAAAATCAAAACAAACATGAAAAAGATCCAACCCAATTAACCCCGGTTTTGTAGTATAGTTGAGAATGTATCTTTCGTGCCTTGAGTCAACTTGGCTTTGGTCTCAAAATATTATATAACAACATAAATAATACTTTAGCTACTCCCTAATGCAACTCAACAGAATCAGAGATCGCAACACTTGTTCCCTCTCAATATCATCAAGTCAATTCATGGAACAGATTATGGTCTTACTCTCGTGAAATTGTATATGACAAAACATGCTCAATCATCTTTGTTTCACAAAATATAACAATGAACGACTCCAACTATTAGCTGATTAACAACAATCTTTTTCA
This sequence comes from Lactuca sativa, assembly GCF_002870075.4. Classification (NCBI taxonomy): domain Eukaryota; kingdom Viridiplantae; phylum Streptophyta; class Magnoliopsida; order Asterales; family Asteraceae; genus Lactuca; species Lactuca sativa. The sequence goes on along the minus strand of NC_056631.2, from coordinate 220,464,387 downwards.
AAAAAATATCTTCTAAAATTTCCTTAGTATTTACCCAAATTGGTTACAAATTTCAAACCACTTACACCAGTCAAAGTAATTAAAATTCAGTCCCAATGTCATAAGTTCAAATCCAAGTCCAAATGAATCTTTTCGCAGCCAAGCATTTTTCCTAAATATATTATTCAATTATAGTATAAACATAAATATATCCAAACTATCTAATTACATTTTCCTACAAATAAAGCTCACGGCTTTCTTTGAAATCCGTGTAACAGGCTTCCAACCAACGCATCCAAATCAAATGACCTTAGTGTGCTAGATTTAAAAAAATCCTCCGGGTTTACTTGCCCGAACCTCAAAGGCCACAGATTAGCTTTATATGGGTACCTATACATATCTATATTTTTAGTTATTATTAAGTTCATGACTTTCTATGGAACCCGCGTAGCAAATTTTCAACTCAATCAGTCCCAAACAATTTAGATTTAGGCGATTAGGTGTAGAACACCCCTCGGAGTTTACTTGTTCGAGTCTCAAAGATCACATATTAACTAATTATTTTTTTTATTGAAACAAAGATAACACATAACACTCTTATTAATTTATTTGCTAGGCCTATTACTTTATATTTTCATCCTTGACTTTTCTATTGTGGGACATCTCACGATCTATTACCATTAGGGGCTTCTAGACATTTTTCGGGGGACTGAAAAATACACGCGATGACCCGTAAGTATAGTTAGAAACTATGTTCCCAAACAGGGTATATAAAAGGGAATGAGTAGAAAGGACTTTTTAGAGCGATGGAAGGCTCGGAACATTGAAAATTTGTATTCTTTTTATGAATTTCTGAATTTGGCATTTTGAGTTCAATTGAGCATTTACTACTCATAAGACCAGTCATGCGTCCCAAAGAATTGACTCATACCTGCTGTTATGCTCCAATGTTGACAATCTTCTCACTTTCTGTTTTGCACAAGTAGCTTCGGGATGTGTGTTCGCGTGCGATTAGCTTGCTTTTAGATTTTCAATAAAAAGAGTAAGTCTAATCTCAAGGCAAACGACTTACTTACCGGCTCAACTATTTTGAGAAGATTTGGGATTTGATCAATTTTTTTTATGAAACACGAATGCAATGCAAAATGCAAAAAAAAAATATTAAAAAATAGAATAGAAAGAAATTCTTTTTGGTTTTTTGAAAAAATTCCTATGCAGAAAAATGAAAAAATAATAATGCAATATGTACATAACTAAATGCAACCTACATGCAATGATATCTATGCATGGATGGATGCCCCTCCCCAAGCTTCAAATAATCATCGTCCTCGATGCTTGAAGAGAGATAAACCATCTAATTATCGGGGGTTGGTGGAGGATGGTATGCGGGTTGGGAATGGGTCCAAAACAGTCACAAATGCACATTAGTTGAATTTTTAAGCAAAATATGAACGATTAAAGATATGGGAAGAATTTACCAAATCCTTCTTAGAGCCTTGCAATTGTGGTGTGAACCTCCTCTTCATCCTCCCCAAGCTATCCGTGAAGTATTTTTGGACCCGGAGATTCATTTTCTATAAATAAAAAAATAAGTTAAAACCATTTTGGACATAAGAAAACAGAAATTTACCAAAGACTAAAAAGTTTTAAAAGAAATGACAAAAATACCCCCGGGTTGCCTCCCGGTTAGCTGCCCTTGTTTTAAGTCGTTGGCTCGACTTGGCCCCTGAATGTAATTTGTTCTAAGTAGGTGGGCATTTCCAACACATCAACCTTCTTGCAACCTCCTTCAATGGAACACTTATCTTGTACTTGACTTTCTTTTTGTGTGGGAACCATGTTGGACTTAGACCCTTAATGACAACAATCGTCCAACCGACCCCTTTCTTGTACTTGTCCAGTAAGGTGATCAAACCTTCCTTCTTTGATAGGGTGGTCGAGTTGATGACCGGTTGGGAGTCTTCCTTCTCGGCGTACATATCCTTTGAAGGGTTTGGTAGATTTTTCATTTCCAGCTCTTGTGGTTGCTCTACCAGTGAAATGAGTTTATCATTGGTAGTGGGTGGCTCAACCTTATTTTTCTCAACCTCCAACACCTCTTGTATAGCTTCTTTGACATCCTTATCCACTTCTACTTCTTCCTCTTCTTCCTCATCTTCAAATTGCAATCTTGGATCATCAAAAAATTTCCTATCGTTCAAGGTAACGGTAGAAACGATATGCCTTGGTTCCTCTTCAGTTTGCAATGGTAATTTGCCTTGAGCTTCCATTATACTCACAAATTGAGTAAGTTGTGAAATTTTTTGCTCTAAGCTTTTGAGGCTAGCTTTGGTTGTTTCCTAGAAGATTTGGGTAGTAGTGGCAATGCTTTTGCCTATGTCTTCCAAGGACATGATCAAAGTTTTAGTTTGTTGGGGAGGTGGAGGATATAGTTGTTGGAATTGTGGAGTTGGTTGGTGTTGGTCGTATCCCCAAGCTTGGTATGGGTTATGGCATTGGTTTTTTTCCCACCATTGATCATGTTGAGGTTGATCATACCTCCATTGGTTTGGCCACAGTTCCAACTGATGGGTTTTAGTCATAAGACATCCTATGTGCTCATACAAACCCTAATGCTTGGATCTAGGTTTATCTATTATACATGCTTTGAATCCAAGACTATAAACCCTAATTCTAGCATATGGAAATCGATATTAACATATAATTAGGTTTATGATATTACCTTGATTGTTATGTAGCAATAACAATCCCAATTCCTCCTTGAATTGACTTTGGAAGGCTTAGAGTCACAAGTGTCACTCCTCTAATGGCTTACAAACACCAAGAGCAAATGGAGAAGGTATGAGGAGAGAGGGGAGGTATTGAATTCGTTCCTAAGAAGCCTTAGGGAAGTTCTGGCCGAATTCATGAGTTAAGGGGTGTTTATATAGGTGTAGATATAGGGTTTCAGTCATTATCCTTATCTAGTTGCTTGTCCACCAAGCAACCCATAAGATAATCCTTGAATCCTTATCATAGTCGAATTCTAAGGCCTTATCACCTTAAATTCGTCCAACCTATTAATAAGATAATCCTTACCTTATTTTGTAACTATCACATAATTACAATTCAGCCCCTCTAGTTTAATTAATTACATTTGATCACAAAATTAATTCTTAATTAATTATTGACCAATATTAATTAAACAAATATGATTTCTCCTTTAATATATTATTCTTATAACATATTAATAAATCATAATAACCTCTCTCTCTATTTATTTCTCCAATCAAGTTGCTTTGGTGAAGGCAACCCAAAAGGACCATGCACCATCGATCAAGTACATACCAAAATAGTTATGGACTTAGACACTAATCCAACAGTCTCCCACTTGGATAAGTCTAACAACTATTCTGCGTATGACTTCAGATCCTGATCTGCAATCGTAGCTTTCCAAAGCCGCTGTCAACTCTGATCCTATCAGATACGCGTGTCCTTAAGATAAGGGATCATATATTCCTCCATTCTAGATATCATATGAGATATGATTTCAAATCATTCTCTTTGTACTATATCTCGATTCCGATTTATGACGACTGACTAATTGAACAAATCAAATTAGCCCTAGCCCGGCCGAGCATTTACGTTTGTCATCACAAAATCATCGAGGGGCCCACAGATATCGCTTTTATTCTACTTTGAATAAAAGGAACGGATAAACTTTGATACAATGCTTGCTTGCACTTACTCACCGAATCACACACAACAATATGTTTTATAACACCAAGTTACTAGTGCATTTACATATTATCAATGTGAAACCGATTTGCAAGATACAACTCACACATCTCGGTTTCAAGAATATAAGATGTTATCGTCTCACCAATCACTCGTGATACAATTCATGGAGTGATCCAAGTGAGCGTGGGTTTAATCCAATGCTCAAATCATATTCATAAGCACTCATGAACGTTGCAGCAAACATTTGCTTATGTCTAATACTCTTTTAGACAATCCACACACCAATTCACGACAGTCTTCATTCATATCTACTTCCAACATATGAACGACTGTGGCCCGTTCGAATAATTCGATTATTCTTAATAAATTCAATTATTCTGGAAGTCAAAACATGCAAATGTGAAACACAAGAATAATACTAATCTCATATGGCCTCAATCCTTTGAGCATAAATAAAACACCTTTTATCTATCACCATATTGATTACTCATTATTTGTCGTTTCGGGTAATCAACTTCTTACTTGAATTATTACACTTGTCCCATGCTCCTAGCATGCACACAATGTTTACCTATGGTTCTTACTTTGTGAAATAGACCAAATTGAGCACATTTCCAATCATTCTCATTTCACAACTCCAAATCCTTTTTCATAAGTGAAAGAATAACAAATTCTTGCCACTTATAGAATATGTTAGATTCTAACATTTTATGCAATGATCCTTTTGTAATGTCACTGCACCAAAGTCACAAAGACTATTGCCAATGATATTACAAAATCTTCTATCGGAGATTGTTACAAGACAATTCCTTAGATATGATGTCTCTCACTCAAAGTACATTCCTTTGAACATCCTTTTGCATAAAAGTTTCTAATCTAGTCATAGATTATCAATATTCAATTCCCAATGTGGATACATTTCCATATTTTCCATATGACAACTTATTCTTTAATAGAATCTTATCTATTCCTAATAATTTTGATATGGTCCATCCAATATGAAAACATTTCCATATCTTCCAATACTATACTTCCAACTACTCACAAGCAGCCAATCCTCGTAGAACTTGGATTGTCCTTTGATAGTTGTTTAATTATTTTAGTCAAAACCGATTCTAGTCCTTTTTCCCTCTAAATGCGTTAGACATTTGGAAAATTTTAGAATGGTCAAACATTAAAGCATTTGCAATCGATCCTATACCTGAAGCGTATGGGACACGACGCATAATGTTTTATTTGCTATGTTCTCAAAATTCGAATTGTGATGAGGAATGTCGTAATCATAATCAAACTTTTAAGAACACACTATGTACCCTTGACTAAATTTATTAACATTTCTCAACCTAAACCTTTAGATTTGAAATGAAGCATAATATTCTCTCCCTTAATTATAGCAAAACAACTATTTCATCCTTACAACTTTGCAACGAATGACTCTTGTTTTCTATAATTAATATTGCCAACTTGCAATACTTTCCTTAATAATCATACAATCATAACATTTATGCTCCCACTATCATGATGATTATTATAAAACATAACACTTATTCTCCCACTAGCTTCAACATGTATTCATAAACATCTTAACTTTCAGAAAAACAATACCTATTGAATTTCTTAAGTCCATGTTTCTAATACTTAGTGCTTTGATAATCTTTTATCAAGGCTTCTTGAACACTTTTGCCTTAGATAATTCATATGTGTGTCTAAACAATTTAAGACTAATTGCCAAACTTCACAATTCAAATTATGGAAAGAGATACCGTAACCATAATCGAATTCGAGAATGCAATTTTACAATCACTATCTTCTTAAAATCTTTCTTAGTGAAAGCATTTCCTCACAATCATTTTCATGAAGGAGGAAATCTTATGACACTTAGATTTAAATGGTGTATGTGTTCATATCCATGTGAATTTGTTAAAACGAAAGTTTACGACAAATTCAAACTCATATGGACCGAACTTTCTTAATCTTGATTTCTTGCCTTATGGTAGCACATCTGCCCACCATGTCTTCTAAGTAGTAAAGCAGCTCACCCTTTCCTATTAATGTACCTTTCATTGATTAAGGTGCTTTGCCTTTTATGCGTTCAAAATGAGAACTCATAGAACTCACATGCATAATTAACTCGATTGGATTGGCACGGAAACAAAATAATGTCATCACGATAGGTTGTAAACCTCAACTCGTGTGCTAGTGATGATCGATAAGGTCTATTTGATTTGTTCTTGAAACTTTTCAAGACCATTAAGACTCCCACTGACTCCTTGACATATAAGATTCTCTTGTCAAAACATTTCTTGACAAACAAATATTCAAGAGTTAGTGTAGCTTTTATCAAAACTCTTCATAAATTGGTCCTAGTTGGTCTTTGTCTTATCCAAGACATCACAACTTTCCACATTTGATGAATGTTACAAACCTTCTTAATACTTTTCACTCAATGTCACAATCTTAACTTTAAGACTTGTTATTGGGACGAAGTATGATTGACTTCTTGATTTAACCATTTGTTCAATCCTTGATTCCTCTTCTTAGACATGCAATTGTACTAAGACTCACTTAGAGGATCAATTGAGATATGGTTCTTAATCATTAAGACCTATCATAAAGCATAAAAGGTACTCTCCCTTCTTCTTAGAATGGAGAAACTTTTATCTTTCTGACTACTTGATTCTTCTTATTTGTTCTGCTATTACACTTAATCTTGTAAGTATAATCATATTTGCTAAACCTTTAGTAAATCATGACGAATATCATTGTTACTCTTATGGTGAACTTGATCAACACGCAACTTTGTGTGTTCGATCTCCAAGTCCTTCACTTGACACTTTGTCAATGAATTAGTCTAATTTCCAAATATGAAATTTCTCATTCATCGTGCAACCAAGTTGCATGATTCCAAATTTCTGTCCAATTGAAATTTGGGCGATGAGAAACTCTCCCTATTTGGTAAATTCTCGACTTTGCCATAAACACCATAAATAAGAATCATATCCATTTGTTGTAGAAATAGGCAAACACCAATTTTCATAACGATTTCATTGCAAGGAAATAAACAAATAAATAAATAAGTCAAATGAAAATTTATTTTATTTATAAAAGCAGCGGAAAACATTTGTTCTTACAATGCAAAATCCATTGAAAACTATGTATTTCAAGAGAAAAATTTCTAACAACTCTATCATAACTATCTAAGCTCAAAATCTAATCTTCAAGTCCATGCGATCAAGATCCATTCCTTGTGATTAGATTCATCTTGCTCTTTCACAAAGCTTCCTTTCTTTTCACCGATCCTGTAAAACATGGAAATACAATCTTATTACATTATGTATTAAGAATTAATGAATAGGAACTTAATGGAGTTAGTGGATTTTACCTGAAGCGTAGCTATACTCTTTGACTCTCCCATCTTCTGGACTCTTCAGGCTCTTTGGGCAGACTTGTATCCAACGCCCTTTCTTTTGGTAGCAAACGCAGGTTGGTTCTCCTAGAACGTCCTCGGAAGCATGGTCGGTTGACTTTCCCAACAAATATGCTCCATTGCTTCGCCAAATCATTTCTGATTCAGCAGCAATGAGCATGTAAGTTAGGTCAATGAGGTTGTCGTCATGATCCATCATATAATTCTTTCTTTTGAACTCATTATATGATTCAGGAAGTGACTGCAAAACCCAATTCACAACCAACTCATCTGGGAATGACACACCTAACATTATCAACCTATCAATGTGTAATTTCATTCCTAGAATGTGGGCACACACGGGTTTACCATCTTCATGTTTCATTTCCAATAGGGCTTTAGTGATATTAAACCTTTCAATTCTTCGATCTTGTGGGTTGGGGAGAACAATAGGAGGAGGAGGAGGAAGTGAAGCATGATTTCTTGTTCCTCGATTGAATCGTGGAATACCATCTTCATGTGGAAAGCTTGTTCCACGGGATTTGGGAAAACCATAGTTGTCGAACTTTGACATCTACAAAACGGGAGAAAAACAAATTCAAGTTAGTTGATAGATTGAGTCCTTAGTAAATCACCCAAATGAGATACTAAGGATAGGACCCAACACAATATTCTACAACTCGGGAGAAGGATGTCGTAACCCTAATTGCAGAATATTTGAAGGTAAGTGAATGACGATTCACTAATTTCCACCACGAAAAACGAAAAAGAAATTTAAGTTTTAAATCTATGAAAACTCCTAGATCCTTTGAGACTCATTGAACTTTCAATGGCATGTTTAAATCTCGATATGCCCCTCTTGTTTGTGACTGGGATGCCGAGGATCACAAAGCGGGTACCTTTGCTAAGAACCATTTAGTGTGCCGGTAAACCCCACACGCTCCACTAACGTCTTCGCAAGGGCACAAAGTGTAATTTCATGGAATTGCATCAATTCACTTTTGCCTAAGTAACTAAGATTGGGAATTTTATAAAAACATTTAGTTACTTTGATAATTCATTATACTTATAATGGAAGGTTTCGTCCTATCCTACCCGTTCGGCTAACGACCCTCCACTAGTCAAGAGTGCGGTGGGTAAGAGTGGATACCCATTCAATCGTCATTTTATAGGCAATTTCCTTAAACACCCCTTATAGACCAGCTTTGTGAATGAGGCCTACTAACGGTAAGACTGACTTTTACTCATACATATATAATGTTAGACTTTTAATGTTATATATATAGTATAGGGTGTATTTTACACTTTTAAAATATTAGGTGGTCAAATTTAACAATTATACTTTTAATTCAATTAAATTTTAAACCAAAAACTTTATGGATTTATTAAAACTCTTTTAATTATACACCTTAATTAATTAATAAAACCATAAGGGTGTGATTTGAACTTTTTCAAAACAATACTAGGGTTTTAGAATTTAACATTCCTAATTAAAATTTTAATCAACTTTTAAATTCCAAAACTTGAGGGCAAGTTTTGAAACATTTCAAAACATTAGGGTTTAGAATTTAAATATACATCAAAATTAAACTATTAATCCAAAATTTAAATTCCAAAACTTGAGGGCATGTTTTGAAACCTTTTCAAAACATTAGAGTTTCAACTATTTAAATTTCAAAACAGCAAAACTTTTGGGTTCAAATTTAAACTATAAAACCTAAAGGGGGAAAGTATGAAACATTTTATAACACAAGGTTCAAATAACAAATAACCTAAATTAACATTTAATCACATAATTATCCATATTTGATTTATTTAATGATTTCTTGCAAAACAATTAATCAATTTAATCAAAATAATTAATCAATTATCACATAAGGAAACAAATATTTTATTAATTGATAAATATCTTCAATTAGATCAAGAATATAGTCAAATATATCATAAAATCGGATTTATATTGATCTAATATGATAAGGTAACTATCCATAAGCAAAAACAGCAAGAAATCCCGGATATACCTCTGTCTGACGCACCGACTCGCCGAGTCCAAGAGTGACTCGCCGAGTCAGGTCGAACAATGAGGCCAAAACACGTTTTTTAGTTACATCAAGCATCAATACAATAGAAACCAATCAAGGCTCTGATACCACTGATGGGTTTTAGTCATAAGACATCCTATGTGCTCATACAAACCCTAATGCTTGGATCTAGGTTTCTCTATTGTACATGTTTTGAATCCAAGACTATAAACCCTAATTCTAGCATATGGAAATCGATATTAACATATAATTAGGTTTATGATATTACCTTGATTGTTATGTAGCAATAACAATCCCAATTCCTCCTTGAATTGACTTTGGAAGGCTTAGAGTCACAAGTGTCACTCCTCTAATGGCTTACAAACACCAAGAGCAAATGGAGAAGGTATGAGGAGAGAGGGGAGGTATTGAATTCGTTCCTAAGAAGCCTTAGGGAAGGTCTGGCCGAATTCATGAGTTAAGGGGTGTTTATATAGGTGTAGATATAGGGTTTCAGTCATTATCCTTATCTGGTTGTTTGTCCACCAAGCAACCCATAAGATAATCTTTGAATCCTTATCATAGTCGAATTCTAAGGCCTTATCACCTTAAATTCGTCCAACCTATTAATAAGATAATCCTTACCTTATTTTGTAACTATCACATAATTACAATTCAGCCCCTCTAGTTTAATTAATTACATTTGATCACAAAATTAATTCTTAATTAATTATTGACCAATATTAATTAAACAAATATGATTTCTCCTTTAATATGTTATTCTTATAACATATTAATAAATCATAATAACCTCTCTCTCTATTTATTTCTCCAATCAAGTTGCTTTGGTGAAGGCAACCCAAAAGGACCATGCACCATCGGGTCAAGTACATACCAAAATAGTTATGGACTTAGACACTAATCTAACACCAACAACCATATTCTGCACCTCCCCAACAAGCTGAAACTTCAAGCATGTCCTTGGAAGACATTGTGAAAAGCATTGCCACTACTACCCAAATCTTCCAGGAAATAACCAAAGCTAGCCTCAAAAGCTTAGAGCAACAAATTGCACAACTTACTCAATATGTGAGTGTATTGGAAACTCAAGTCAAATTACCATCACAGACTGAAGAGGACCCAAGGCATACCGTTTCTGCCATCACCTTGAATGATGTTAATTTTTTGAAGATCCAAGATAGCAGTTTGAAGATGGGGAAGAGGAGGAGGAAGTAGAAGTGGAAAAGGTTATCGAGGAAGAAGTGGAAATTGAGAAGGATGACATGGAAGTTGTAGAGGGTGTGTTGGAGGTTAACGAAAGAGAGGCTGAGCCACCCATTACCAATGAGAAAATCCTTTAAATGGTAGACCAAAAACTAGAGTCGAAAACGATAAATCTATCAAACCCTTCAAAGGATATATATCCCAAGAAGGAAGACACCCAATCAGCCATCAACTCAACCACCCTATCAAAGAAAGAAGAGTTGATTACCTTATTAGACAAGTACATGAAAAGGGTCAGTTGGATGATTGTTATCATCATGTGTCTAAGTCCAGTATGGCTCTCAAGCAAAAAGAAAGTTAGGTACAAGATAAGTGTCCAATTTGAGGAAGTAATAAGAAGTTCACTGAGTTGGAAAGCCCCAATATTCAAAGAATAACAAATTTCAAGGGCCAAGTCGAGCCAAAGACTTGAAACAAGGTCGGCTAACCGAGTGGCAACTCGGGGAGTATTTTTCTTCCTATTCTTCTTTTATTTACTTTATTGTGTTGCAATGTTTTTGAGTCTATTTTGAGTTTCATGCAAAAATATATATCTAAAAGATTGAGAGGGAGTCATGTTAAAAAAATGTTATTGTGAGATTAAAAGTAATAATTTTTTATTTTTTTTTAAATGTGATTTTTATGGCTAACAGAAAAGAAAAGCATGGGCATGTGAAATTGGCATGGGCAAGACTTAAAAACGCATGGCCTGATTTTAGACCATGTGTGGCTATCGCAAGTTTCAAAGGAAAAAATAAATTAGCACCGACTATCTCTAAAAAAGCATGGCCTAACATTATACCATGCTAAAAATGCACGGGGTAAGGACAAAAGCGCATGGGCTGAAATCACCCATGACTTTTGATCGCAACTTTTCAAACCAAAAAAAAAAGAGCACGACCTTAAAAAAAATTGCATGGGCACATCTCAAAACTCATAGCCCATGCTAAAAAAAGAACGGGCTATCATAAAAAAGCGCGGCCTGGCTTGGACCATGTGTTTTGTGTCATTCTTCCTCCTATCAACTCACGACGGTGCACTCTCTCCTCCTAAACACTTATAAACTTTTGACTTTCATCAATCAATCCAACATTAAAGCTCAAAGGTTTGTTGCTTTAAGTTCCTAACTCCATCTTCTTCTTCATCTATGTAGAATTCCCTCCATGAAAGTGTACAAAATCGAATCTTGCATAAAACCCTAGTTTTTTTTTCTTTGTAAATTTTGACTTCATTCTTGTATTAGGTTTCAAAATTCTTTTGTATGGTTTTAAGAGCAAGCTTGGAGGGTATTTTGTAAAGAAGAAGGGAAGCTTTTACCTCCGTTTGTGTATTCCACCATTGAAGAGCTCAACTTTTCTTGAGGTTGAAGATGACGTGAAAAAGTCAAGCACACATCACAAATTCAAGCACTTGAATGGTACATTCCTTCAATATCTCAAGTTTGATGCATGAATCCTAAGATTGTTTGACTAGAACTGTTGAGAATCTATTCATATGCTCTAAATAGTTATACATTCATGGTCAGTAGGTTGCCCTACCCTCTCCGAGCATTGAGGACGATGATAAATCTTAAGCTTGGGGAGGGGTCTTTGTAAATTAGGTTCTAGTTTCCACATGCATTTCATCAAAAAAAATAAAAAAAAATCTTGAATAAGTTGAAGTGGTAAATTAGTCGTGGATTGAGATGAGAACTTGTTCGTTTTTCATTAAAAATTTTGAAGCAATAAAATCACACGAACACGTCTCCCGAAGCTACTCGTGCAAAACAAAAAAATGATAAGGTCATCAACACCGAGGCATAACAACAAATATAGTTTAGCCCGTGGAACACACAACCAGTCTTATGAGTAGTAAGTGCTCATTCATATCCGAACTCCAAATTCAAAAGAGCCATAAAATGAATATAAAATTTCAATGACTCGAATTCTCCAGCGCTCTAAAAAGCCTTTTCTACCTATTCCCTTCTAAATACCCTGCTTGGGGACATTGTTTCCAACTATACTTACGGGTCTTTGCGCGTTTACATAAGTCCCCTGAAAAATGTCTTAGAAGTCTCTCACGGTAATAGACTGTGAGATGTCCCAACAATAGAAAGAGTCAATGACGAAAATATAAGGAAATAAGCCTAGCAAATAAAAAAATAATAAATAAAAAATAATAAAATAATAAAAAATAAATAAAAATAAAAATATTATTAAGTTAATCTGTGACCTTTGGGACTCGAATCAGTAAACCCCGAGGGGTGTTCTACACCTAATTGCCCAAAGTTGTATTGTTTAGGACTGATTAGGTTGAAAGTTCGCTACACGGGTTCCATAGAAAGTCATGAACTTAATAATAACAATATATATACATATATATATATATATATATATATATATATATATATATATATATATATATATATGTTTAGATATTCAAATAAAGCTAATCTGTGGCCTTTGAGGTTCGGGCAAGTAAACCCTAGGTATCTCTTTAAATTTAGCACACCAAGATCATCTGTTCTGGATGTGTTGGTTGGAAGCCCGCTACATGGATTTCAAAGAAAGTCATGAGCTTTATTTGTAGAAAAATATAATTAGATAGTTTGTATATATTTATTTTTATAGTTTAATTAAATAATATGTTTAGTAAAAATGCTTGGCTGCCAAAAGATTCCTTTGGACTTTGACTTGAACTTATGACATTGGGACTCACTGTAAACTACTTTGACTGGTGTAAATGGTTTGAAACATGTAACCAATTTAGGTAAATATTACGGAATTTTTAGAAAATATTTTTTAGAAAAAGATTGTTGTTAGTCAACAAATAGTTGGAGTCGATCATTGTCATGTTTTGTAAAATGAAAATGATTGACCATATTTTGCATCACATGTTTTCACGAGAGAAGACCATAATTTGTTTCATGTGCTAACCCAATACCTATAAAAGTGAACAAGTGTTTTAACTTTTGATTTTGTTGAGTTGTGTTAGGGAGTGGCTAAAAATCTTGTTTTAAATGTTATATATCTTTGTGGGGTTAATGCCAAGTTATCTTAAGGCACGACAGGTACATCTTCGACTATATGACATAATGAAGTTAATTCGATTGAATCTGTTCGTTTGGTTTTGTTTATTGCATTAATGTTTGAAAAAAAAATCTTTTTATACATATTTTATTTTCATTAGTGTTTCTTTTATTGCATGCATTCACTCTTAATTCCATTTAGACCTTTTCGTTCCTTCCATTCTTTTCATCTTAGTTTCTTTTTAGTCGCCTATCGTCTTCTCTAAGGTGATTCTTAATTTTGTTCTATCTTGAGGACAAGAAAGGTCTAAGCTTGGGGAGGTTTGATAGGTGCATTTTATGCACCTATTTTGCATGTTTATTTCCATCCTTTCATAGCATTCTACTTCATAATTCTTGCATTTAGTTAATTATTAGGGCAATTGCATATTTCTTTAAGAATGTCTGGTACTTCTTATTTTGGATTTATTTTGCAGGCATTATGGAGCATGGAGCTTGGATGCATGGAGCATGGAGCTTTGGAGCATGAAGAGAAGATGAACCGGTCATGCAATGGAAGAGAATAAAAAGACGGAACCCGAGTCATTGTGCATTATTATCATAGCAAAGGACTACATTTGAAGCATGGTTCATGTCACACCGACACGGGTCGTGTTTGTCTTTTCTCATCTTATATTTAGAGCAACATGACTCATGGTGAAGCTAGACTGAAGATGGAGCCAGTAGTGGAGACTTATTGGACTTTTAGCAAAAAGAATGGGCCATGCTAAAAATACATGGTCAAGACAAATGGCCATGCCAAAAACATATGGGCAAAAGGCATGGCCATGCTAAAAACACATGGCCTTATGGAAAGCACGTGGACATTAATAAAACAAGTAAGATGTCGCCATTTCACAGAGAACGGTTTTTGGAGCAGTTTAGGGCGATCTTGGGCTATTCTAGGAAAAAATTTGGAGCTTTTGAGAATGCTTAATCATTGAAAACACTTTTGATTTCATTTTTGTAAGGATTAAACATTCCAATTCCATCTTTATACTTGTTTGATTTGTTCTTAGCCATGTGTGGCTAAGAAACCCTAGTTTCTAGTTCTTGTTCAAAACATGTTGATTGCTTGACTTGAAACATGTGATTTGATGTTTGATTTGTGATTCTATTCTAGTGATTATGTTTTTGTTTAAACTAGAATCCTTAAATTTGATTTGTGTTTGATTGGCTACTTTCATGAATTGAATTTTTGTGTAGTTAATTAACTTTTAGGGCACCTAATCGTTCTACAAAGTTAATGATTGGTAGCAAGCAATATGTTTTCTTATTGTAGAACATTTATCATATTTTTTCACACTTCCGAGCGTATGAGAAGAAATGGACATTGTTGGGAAGCTTGTACAAAAATTAATGCAATTTTTCAATATAATCTAAGAGCGTGTTTAGGTTGAATTAGTAAAGCTAGGTCTAGTCAAAGAGCGTGTTTTGGCTAGATAATTTGGCAAGCGATAGGTATTAGAGCGTGTTAATATCTTTTAGTACCAACTTAGAATAACAATCACAAATTACATCAAGTCATAATCAAGTTAAATGACAACATTGAGAACTCTGGAAGCACTTTTACAACTTGTTTACAAATCTATTTCATTTTCTGCATGTTTCAAAGTTGATTGTTATTTTCATTATTTGACGTTTGCAAACAAATCACCCTTTGTAACCAAATAACCTTGCGCAAAGAGGTATAGACTTTTATCCCATGTCTCTGTGGTTCGACCCTGCTTGCCTTGTACTACTTTTTAATGCATTAAAGCAGTGTATTTGGAGTTAGTTGTACCCATATCATTTGTTGGGTTTGACACTCCTAACAACCGTGTCCCCGACAATGGCACCAATTTGTTAGGCGTGTCAAACCTAACAAATAAAGGGGTGCAAAATGACTCCAAAACACTGTTACTTTGCACTAAAAATGTAATACAAGGTAAGAAGGGTTGATCCACTGAGACACGGGACAAGTGCTTATACCTTTTTTGCGTAAGGTACAAAAATGGTCACAAAAAAGGGGAAATTTATAAGCAATGATTTAAACAATAGAATAAAGCAATACATAAATGATTGATTAAATGAAGTATATTCAAGACTTGTAAGGACTCCAACTCCATGCAAGACAAATTATCAATGTGATTCCAAGGATGAAATTATATTTCTTCAATTCTATCTAAATTGGTACTTGGAAATGCTAACAAGCTCTAGCACCTCCCATTCACCACATTGATTAACTAAAATAAGATCTTTGATTAATCCTAACCTTACCAATCTAATCTAAACAAGCTCTTAGAATTAGGTTGAAAGATTGCATTAAACTTTATGTGAATGTTCCCAACAACACTCAATACTCCTCATAAGCCCGGGAGCATAAGAATGTGTGAATAAGATTTACTCTAAATTCATTCAATAGAAATCAGTTTAATGCTTATTACCTAGTCCAATTTACAAAACAATTACGGATTTTGCAATTAGATAACTTGAATGATCTAACCCTAATTCAAATGGCCAATAAGAATCACAATTAGAATCAAACATTCAATTGAAACAAAATCAAATTCACTGGATAGAAAATTGAAAGCAAACATCAAGTCGTATGATTGAAATCACAACTAGAAGTCAAGACATAAAGTTGGAGAATATAGGGTTCTAGCCACCCATGACTAGAACAAGATCACAAATCTAGAAACTGAATTAAAGTTCTTACAAAATGAAATCAAATGTTCCCAAGTGTTAATCAACTCCAAAATCTTCCATAAAATCGCCTTCTCTCCTTCCAAAATCGACTCCCTCTTAAAAAAATCGGTGCCCCCCTTTAAGAATGGTGAAAATTGCTTTAAAACCTGAATTTACGTTTACACGACCCGCGTAAATTAACATTGTCGTTTATGCGCCCGCGTAAACGCAAAAATACACTGCGCAGAAATCTACATTTACACGGACGTGTAAACGCAAGACTTCCATTTACACGGCTGTGTATCTCTGTAAAGTCAAAATCTTCATTTCTTTGATATCTTGTTCCTCGGTGCTCCGCAAGTCCCGAAATTTTGTCTGCAACTCTTATTTACCTCCTCCAACAATATCCAACCTCCAAAAGTCCCTGAAATATCACAAAAATGTGTGAACGAAATTGCCACATGAAAAATCCCGAAAAACATGCAAAATGCATGAGTTTAAGCCTATATGTAATGCACTTTCATGGAGTAAAACTACAAAATGGATGAAATGCATCTAACAACGGGCCCATACTATCTTCCACACCTACCTATATTTGTCTCAAGTATCACCACAACACCCTAACAATATACATATACATGGTGGTCGCTCAATCCTCACCCCTAGAGGAAGGCTAACTATCTCATAACTGACCTACCGGCCTCACGCAACCCACCCATCCATGAAACTTCCACCAACCCTACAACACTAGTGTATGCTAGTCATATATAACGCTGGACCCTATAAACTTTCGAATACCTGATCCTACCCTAAGCCCTTCATAAGTCAAGAACTGGAAATAAGATAACCAAACATTCTCATGCTATAAGGTCTTAATTATGTATGGCTGTGATGCATACACTAAGAAACCACAGTAATGATGTCAATTTCATATAAGGAAAACCCTAGGCTATAAGACATCATACAATCTGGCAATTCTATCATGTAATTCCTGAAGATCCTTAGCCTAGTATTAGGATGTTGTTCTAACATATCACATAATCAAATAGTTGCATGGTATTTTAGGGTCTACTTACTGGCTCCGGCTGATCGTATACTCTGCATCCTCATTTACTTATTTTGAAAACCATTTAAAACCATTTTGAAAATCTTTCCTTGATTTCAGACTGGATTCACACGAGTGTTCCTCCAATTTACTCAAACCAAGACTTTGGTACCAACTCGTAACACCCATAAAATCATGCCAAATTTAAACTTTTTCAAAATATTTCAAAACCATTAATCATTGCAAAACTTGTTTTCAAAATAGTATAATATTAGAGCATCCCAGAAACAAAGTCATAAATGTGAGGAGCTATACGATCACACCTTTGCCTTCCCGCGATCATTTGAGGTACATGAAACCAAATCTAAAACTATAAGCCCGAAGCTTAGTAAGTTCCCCCAAAATACCCATACACGCAACAATATACATATAATCACAGACAACATACTATGGGTCTAGTCAACCATCGGGTTGGAATACCCCAGTCCCTCAACCATCCGGTTGGAATGCCAACATACTATGGGTCCAATCATCCTCGGGATGGAATACCCCAGGCCCACAACCAACAGGTTGGAATGCCCACATACTACGAGTCCAATCATCCTTGGGATGGAATACTCACGACCTACAACAATCGGGTTGGAATGCCCAAGTCTATTGGCTTTCGCACAAAGCAGATAAGCCTCAACTACTAATCAAACATGTGTACATATATCGGCTAATCACATAACAATCTATAGACAGACAAACTGATCTAACATATCATAACATCATAGTAACATCCTATCTACCAGGATTCTGATCTAACGGATCATAGCAACATATAACATCTTATCTACTAGGATACTGATATAACGGATCATAACAACATATACCATCCTATCTACCAGGATACTGATCTAACAGATTATACAATACTCAAGCATATAACATATCAGGATAACAATCCAAAAGGGTCAACCTTGGTGCCTTAGACCCTTGCTATAGTGAGGAAAACTCACCTCACAACTGTCGAACTGAAGCGATAAGCTCAAACTCTCAAATCACTGCCACGTACTCCACTGCCTTCAAACTGATGCCAATAAGCAGAAGGGTCAGATCCACTAGCTTTTCTTGCACCACTCCTCTTATACTTCAAGTCTTCTTCTTGAAAATCACCTTCCAAGTTGGGAGTCGGGGTGTTACATCGTATAATCTTCATCACCCTCGGGAAGGGTCAAAACCGATGCCTCACATAACTTTTGCCTCATATCCTCAAATGCCAACTGCTGCTTAGGCCCCCAATGAAAAGCAAATGCCTTATTCGTCAATTGAGTCAAAGGTACCACTATCTTTGAGAAATCCTGGATAAACCTCCGATAATACCCGAACAACACAAGGAAACTTTGAATCTCAGATGGAGACCTTGGAACCTCCCATCACATCACAACCTCAGTTTTATCTGTATCAACTAAGATATCATCCTGATTGACGAGGTACCCTAAAAATTGAACCTCGCACAACCTAAACTCGCACTTAGAGAGTTTGACATAAGCCTCTCCTTATTAAAGTCTCAAGAACCTCCTTCAAGTGCATCCTGTGCTGCTCCTCGATCTTAGAATAAACCAAAATATCATCAATAAACACAATCAGTGACTGATCCAACATCGACATGCGCACATGGTTCGTGAGGTCCATGAACGTTGTCAGTGCATTGGTGAGCCCAAATGCACCACCACGAATTCGTAATGGACATAACGATCCCTAAAGGTCATCTTCTGGATATCCTTATCCTTGTTTCTCATCTGGTGGTGACCCGACCTGGAAGTTTGGGACGTTATAATGAAACGAGACCCTAATCATAAGGTTTGCTTAAATAAGGCTCAATGCCAGAGGTATAGGGTTTTGAGCCCAGCCGCCACCACACCACAACCAACACCTGATTGCATCGCGACTTAAATGATGTGGTCGTACCGTGCCGGGTCTCTACCACTACACCACAATCAGTCATAAATCCCCAAACATCAAACTTGAAATAATTAAATGCTAAAAGATTCATACCTGAAAACGGATGTCACACGTTTAACCACGAATCGAAAGCAACAACATGAAGCATGTAATCTCTTCATTAATTTGAAAATCCATTTCGATCATCTACACTTTGAATTGAAACGAAACGAATGTCTTGAAGCATCTCAAGATCAAAGCACCATCTCAATCGAAATCTCTCCATCATTTAACCCATTAAAATTAAATCACATAATTGTACCATCGAAATTTGATTCGAGATCGAAAACCATCAAGAACTTCTTTCGATAATACTTCACATCGAAATTAGCGTGCACATCGAAATCTCAAGGCATCTTCTTCAATGAAACAACATTGGACCATCATTTTCTATAATTTGCTAACCTATAAAACTCAAAATAAGATCGAAATTAGAACTAGATAAAATTAACAATTTATCGAAAATTAATGTTGATCAAAACAAAACAATATCATTGTCTTACAACCAATCCATCAAAAAAAATCGGTTCTACATACCATTCGATAATCATATCTCAAGCATGAACACATTACTTTTATATCAAACATTGTGTTTATAGCTTCCTCGATGAAAAAGAGGCATAAAAGAGTTGGATCGATTTTGAGAAAAAAGGGCATACATAGGCAAAAGAAAGTGAAGGAGAAGGGGAGAGGACACAACTATTGGGTTGGGTGAGCATGTTTTTTAATTAATAAAATATTAAAATAAAAATAAAAAAATACAAAAAAATAAATTAAAATAATATAACGGTCCTTACAACTTTTTAGGGACCAAACCCATTAAAGTTTTTTTGATTCCGTACAAATTGAAATATTTTTAGATCTAAAGTATAAATAAATCCCATTATCTATTTTTTTTTCCAACGGTGTAAGCCCTAATAAGAGCCGATAGCCCAATACCTACAGTTTGATGGGCTTAAATAAATATTATAATCCAACCTAGTTTCCACATAAATTATAATCTAAATAATGGGCTATCAATCAATAAAAACGTTAACACAAAGCAAAAAAGTATTATATTTTTGTTAAGTTTTAACATAAGGTGTCATGAATTATTTAAGAATGGAGTATTCTTTTGTCCTTGGATCCTTGAGGACAAAATGGGACCCACATGGATATATAGGTTAAGAAAATGACAGAAAATATGCCATGTGTCGTCAGAGATTCCCTCTTCCCTTCCTGCCTTCTGCCTTCTGCCTTCTGCCTTCATCTTCACGAGTCAAAACTCAAAACCATTCGAGCTTCCTTCCATCCCTCAGACACTGCTACGTATCAATCGATCCCTCGCATTCCAACGCTCTTTCACATAGATCCGAAAATTTCTCTCTCCATTCCTTCTCACACCTCACTCGTCGTCATTCTCAAGCACCCCATTTCATTCGTCTCATCATAAAACTATAAAATAATCGAGTTGTTGAGTTTTGACCCATTCAATTGACTTAAGCAAGATAATAATTTTTCACATTCATCTGAATTTCAACAATTCTTCAACACTCCGATCTGGGTCTCTCTCTTTATTGAGTTTCTGTTTTTCATCACCGGGGTAGGTTTGTATATTCTAATTAGGGATCTTGAATCGTTTTGGGTTCATAATTATTAGTGCGATTTGGCGAATTTAGGGTTTTGATTACATGGGTAGACATTCCAGTTTATTTTATATCGAAGGTTCATAATGCAATTAGGAAGTTGGGGTTTCAAGCTATCAATAACGTTTATATTGAGGATCAAATTGATTGGATCGCTGGATTAGATGATATATATTGGATTGTAAAACTTCATATCTGGAAACAGTTATGGGGTGTATGTGCTCGAAAGGAATATCAGCAAATGAGTATTCAGAGAAGGAATCAAAGAGATCATCAAAACGTTTCCTCGGTTCTTCAAGAAGGGATGAAGTTGCAGTGGAGGTTGATAATGGCAGCAATGAAGCTACTGCTAGGCTAATTTCAGAGGGTAACAGAGAAAACACAGCAAGTTCAGGGCAAACACCATGGGATGAAGGGGAGAGAAAGAGTGTGGTTTATGAGCAGCAACCTGTGGTGCAAGTGCAACCGCTTGTGCAACTATCTCAAAAACCTGCAAAAACTGAAACCAAGGGAAACGGAGAGATACACCACCAGCCTGAAATCTGTAGAACATTTAGCGTTGCCAATGGATTTGATGGTGCTCAAGAAGCTGCTGGTTGGCCTTCTTGGCTCACTGCTGTTGCAGGGGAAGCCATTAAAGGATGGTTGCCCAGAAGAGCAGACTCATTTGAGAAATTAGACAAGGTCTGCCCTTCTTTTGCTTATATTTTAAAGTGAAACTGTTAGATTTTATATAAATTGTGTACATTTGGATGCAGATTGGACAGGGGACTTACAGCAGTGTGTACAGAGCTCGAGACCTTGAAACTGGAAAGATTGTTGCTTTAAAGAAGGTAAGGTTCACTAAGATGGATCCAGAAAGTGTTAGGTTTATGGCAAGAGAGATTATTGTTCTTCGTAGGTTAGACCATCCAAATGTGATGAAGCTTGAAGGCTTACTGACATCTAGGGTTTCTGGGAATTTGTATCTTGTATTTGATTACATGGAGCATGATCTTGCTGGACTTGCAGCATCTCCTATGATTAAGTTTACCGAATCACAGGTATATCTCTTTCTTTTAGGCAATCATCTTGTTTATTGAATAGAAGAATTGTTTCTAATAACACATAACTTCTATCTTCTAATATGGATTTATTGTATTTGACTTGCAGATAAAATGTTATATGAAACAATTACTTTGTGGGCTAGAACATTGCCACAATCGTGGAATCCTACATCGTGACATCAAGGGCTCAAATCTTTTGATTGACAATAATGGGAATTTAAAAATTGGGGATTTTGGTCTAGCAACTATTTTTAGCACAAATCAAAGGCAACCTTTAACAAGTAGAGTTGTTACTTTGTGGTATCGGCCTCCTGAGCTTTTATTAGGTGCTACTGATTATGGAGTAGCTGTTGATTTGTGGAGTGCTGGTTGCATCCTTGCTGAACTTTTTGCTGGCAAGCCTATAATGCCTGGAAGAACAGAGGTACTTTATATAAACCATTAAGTCTTGTATGGATAAAGTGGCTGAATGTAATGTTGTATAATCCAAACCTCATCAAATCAAATATGTAAACCTAAAGCTAAAAAATGTAACAGAAAACCTTAACCAATTTCCCAAATCTGTACCTAATCAACTTGAAAATGTAAATGTACACCTAAGGCCCTAAACAAAAATGTAATAAAAATCTGAACCAATTTCACAAATTTGAACCTAATCAAAACTGTAAATCTCATATGTAGTATTCTTACATGTGAAAGTATAGGTTTACAATTAGTTTTTATTTTATGAGTATTCTTTTTTAAATAAATCAAAGCTCCAAATGTCTAACCATATGCTTCAAGTCCGAATCCATAAGGAATGGTTAGCGGATAGAAAGGCAAAAATGTAACAAATAATGTCTGTATGTATTAAGCTAGGTTTTTTTTATTGGGTTAAACATATACTTCAAGTCTAATCCCTGTTGTATGATTTTTTTCACCTTTTTAGTCATTAAAACCGACACCGTGATTAAATGCATGTAGAATGACTATTTTGCCCTCTATTTCATATTTTTCTTTTTAATCATTTGTATTAATAATTATTCGCAGGTGGAGCAACTACACAAAATTTTTAAACTTTGTGGTTCGCCATCTGAAGAGTACTGGAGAAAATCAAAGTTGCCTCATGCCACTATTTTTAAACCACAACAGCCTTACAAACGGTGTGTGGGTGAGACATTCAAGGATTTCCCTCCATCTGCTTTAATGCTTTTGGATTCTCTCCTTGCAGTTGAACCTCATAACCGAGGATCTTCTTCTTCTGCACTTCATAGTGAGGTACACTTAAGCTCTATTCTGTATGAATGGGTAATGATGTCTGTCACTTAACCCATTAAGAGTAAAAAAGAAACAACATTGTATAGTTTTGTCTAGATTAAGTGATCAACCCATTAAGCTCATTAAGTCAAAAAAAAAAAAAAACTGTGGTGTATGTACTTACTTACCATTTGAGTATTTAATACAGTTCTTCACAACAAAGCCTTTACCTTGCCACCCTTCAAGTTTGCCCAAGTACCCACCAAGTAAGGAGTTTGATGCCAAAATGCGGGATGATGAAATGAGAAGGTAAATTTTCTTGCTTTTGTTTGCAGGATATATGATATGAGGAGGAGGAGGAGGAGGGCATTTACGTCTTTTTCACACACATGATATGTTATACTCATTTTTCTTTATTGTGATGGCAGGAGTAAAGCAAGTGGTGGAAAACCACGTGGAGTGGAACCATTAAGAAATGGTACAAGAGAATCAAGAGCTCAGCCAGCACCCGATGCTAATGCAGAATTGCATGCATCCATACGGGTATTTTGTTTTCTCTCTTAAAATTTCAAATATATATATATATATATATATATATATATATATATATATATATATATATATATATATATATATGGCTAATTTTTTATTAGGATAATATACTTCTTAAAGTCTATCCAATTATAGTAATGAAAATATCTTTGTATTTTGAGGACATTGTTATTTGGGTAAAAAATTTAAAATTACAATCCTATAGTAAGAAATGAAAGTAAGTAGCTATTTCTTGCATTTAACCCAAAAATAAAATGGGCTAATCACTAAAATGACCAAAAAGGGAGAAGTTCATATCACAAAACGACCAACTTTTCAAATTGTATCACAAAATGTCTTTTGTGAAATAACTTTATTGTGCAAAATTGCTTTATCAGTGGTCCCCACAACAAAAAATCTTCAAAAAGATCCGCAAATCTTTTTTTATTTTGTGAAAATGACATCATTTTCGTGAAAAATGTAGTGGGGACCACTGAAAAAACAATTTGGCAAAAAAAGGTATTTAACGAAATCCATTTGTGAAATAAGTGGTCATTTTGTGATAAGTTTGAAAAGTTGGTCAAATGGGATAAAGACCACCCTGTTTTTGGTGGTGATTAGCAAAAATAAAAAAGTAAAAATTGTGCTAAACCCTAAACGTAGAGTGATGATGATGATGATGATGATGATTATGTTTGATGCTTTTCAGAAGCGACTAGAACAACAAAACCCTAAAAGTAGCAGTGAGAAATTCAACCATGAAGAAGATACCGAGTCTGCAGGCTCATTACAATATGGCATCTACAACAATCGATCAAATTCAAAGCAACCCGAAGGCCTAGAAAAGTCCGATGAACCTCTTCAAGTTGGGCTTGATTCGGCCCAACACTACAAACGTGGGGCCCAATTGTCCAAGTTTTCAAATTCGTTAGCTTGGCATGGTAGTTCACGGTTGGACCATAGTAAAGGTAATAGTTCACATTGGCCCGAAGATCGTCCAAATGGAAAGTATCACCAATTAAATGATGCTGACGTGGAATCATCTCACCAAATGGATGCCCCTAATTGTTCTTACAAGAAGCATGAACATCCACCCGGGAAGGTATGTAAAACCTATTTTCAATATAGATTGTGACTCTGTCAGAGTCAAATTCAGACTGTTTGATATCACAATTAGAAGCTGATATTTATTTGCTCTTCTTCCTTGTAATGTAAATCATAGACAGAAAAAGAAATGTTATAAGCTTGTTATAGATGATCAATTGGGCTTCATACTAATGAATTGATATGATTATTATCATTGACAGGGTTATGCCCCGAAGAAAAACCGGATCCATTATTCTGGCCCATTAGTTCCTCCTGGTGGAAATATGGATGAAATGCTTAAAGAACACGAAAGACAAATTCAACATGCTGTTCGTAAAGCGCGCTTTGACAAAACTAAGACCAAAAAGGGCCACACTGATAATGGTCAAAGGGAGTCATTATTGCAGTATGGAGGAAATTTTAGATGAAATTTATTTAAATAGAAAAAAAAAACTAGATAAAACAAACGAAATCATTACGTTTCATCAAGAAATGGTACTTCCGGATGGGGTTTTTGTCATGTATAGCTTTAGCCTGGTTTTAAAGATTTAATGTAAAAGGTTGAAAAAGTATTTAGAAAAAACTTTAAAACAAAGACACGTGTAATCTTTTTATTGGATAGTTGGCGAAACGCCCAAATGAGAACAAGTACAGGCAAGTGGTTATCTTTCTTGATGTGGTTACTCAAATGGTTGCACAATCAAGAAACTTGATACATTTTTGACCAAATTTCTTGCAGAAAAGCTTTCTACTTTCAAGTACTTATAGAACCATTTAATTTAATCAACTTTTCTCTAGTGATAATGTCTATAGATGGCAAGCAACATTAATTGGATGTACTCGTAGCAGGACTTGTAAGTTGGCCCAATCTTTGCTTTCCCATACCTCTTCAAGATACAACTAAAAAGGTATACACCAACCTTGGGCGTTTCACCCCACTCCCCACTATAGTTTTCTCCATGCTAGTTTAAGCTTAGGTATCTACAAATTTGACACTTGATTCCAACTTCTAACACACCCATTTTGCGAAAATTTCTTTAAAATATCATATTTTACACTAGTTGCACTTCCATATTGATCTAAGGACACAAGTTTACGTCATTACATTCCTTGATACAAAGACAAAAATCTACAAGGCATGAGTTGTGTTCTAGCACCCAACATATAACAAAAGATGTACATAAGATGCCATCTCCTTCCAAGCTAGCCATCTAAGCTTTAATGAGTCTAACCCACATGCTAACTGTAAACCAAAAATAACACCAACAAGAAATAGTCTCCCATCAGCTACAACATAATATGATGCACAATCTAAAATAAAACAAGTAATATGTATTGGTATTGTTGCCCATTCAAAAGTCCCTTTCAACTATCGTATGGACAATCCAATTATAGGTATCATTATCCATTTACAAGTCATATTCAACACCTAAATACTCATGACACATATAAATGAAAGATTTAAGTCAACATATTACTCTAAAATCTCATACCGATATCTTACTGAAATACCTAGAACACCAACTCATAATCACCTCTAAAATCTCATACCAATATCAACTCACTAGGCGAATACCCGCGCGTTGCGCAGAAACACTTATATAGTTGAAGTCTTTACAAATACATATTTTTTTAAATATAACAATAACGTTACTTTTAAATTTGATATAATAATTAGTATACGAAATTGATATAATATATTGATTATTTTGAATTATATGGTAATACATACATATATTATAACTGCATAATCTCAATCGTTTGAATGACTTCTACCCGCAAGTTATAAATGAATAAAATTAAACAGAACATATGTTTTAATGTTATTTATAGTCGTTGTTATTGTTAATTTATTTTTTAAAATTTATTAGCTTAATTTTTTATTATATCGTTATAATTATTTAAAATATCAAACATTGCTTTTTGATTTTAAAGCTAACAATATAATCATTTATATAGAGTTATTTTTAACTATTGTTATTGCAAGTTATTTTAAGCTACTTATTTGAAAACTTTTAACGATTATAAAAATATATTTAGGAAATATTTTAGTTAAATTGATATTACAATTTAGTTTTTGCATTTATCACTACAATTTATCAATTTTAACTATTTACAAAATATTATTTGGTTTTTTAAGTGGAACTAAATTTTATATTTAAGTTGACATTGTAATGTTATATTTAAATTAACAATTTAAGTATTTTGTCCAAACTGTTCAAAAGTTGTAACTTTAAATTGATAATGGTTTACATACAACAACATATTAAATCTATTGAATTAAGTGTAATATGTTAAAAGTTAAAGACATAACTTTATAAGTAGAAGTGAAGATATTATTTTAAAATTGAAATTTAGTTTATTTATGATTACACTTTAGGTTTGATATTTATTTAACATTTTTAACCAACTTATAATCATTATTAGAAAGACACTACAATTAATCATTTTTAACTATTTACAAAATTTTCTTTGGGTTGTTTAAGTTAAACTGAAATTTATATTTAAGTTGGCCTTGTAATGATATATTTAAATTAATAATTTAAGTATTTTATACAAATTGTTCCAAAATTATATCTTTAAAATGATAATGTTTACCTCCAACAAAATATTAAAACTAATAAATTAAATATAATATGTTAAAATTTAAAAAAACATAACTTTATAAGTAGAAGTAATGATATGATTTTAATATTGAACTTTAGTTTATATATGATTACACTTTAGGTTTGATATTTATTTAATTTAATTAACTAACTTATAATTATTATTAAAAAGAAATTGAAAAGTCATGGGAGTTTCAAATGAATGTGGTGAGATAAAAAATGCATGGGAGTTTCAAATGAATGTGGTGAAAGAAAAAATGCTTCCTTTATAAGTATATGATGATAATCACTTGTTATGTGTATGTGTGTGGCACATCCCCAAATGTATGTACTATAAAAACTTCTTAGAGCTCACCCATCCTGAAATTGCTTTTGTTTGGGCCTACTTAACTGTTAAGTTCTTAAACAATATGTTGTCCTTAAAATTTTAGAACACATTCTGACAGAGAATGTATCAACACCCTTAAAAGAAATGCTTATTTCTCTTTCCCAACCAATATGGGATGTGACCTGAAGGTTCGTCTAGAGTGACTAAAACCTCGTTAGATAAGTTCCCTTCTCAAAAAAAAAAAATAAATAATAATAATAATTCATCATCTGTTATCACAAACTTTTTCAGCATACAATCTTTATTTTTTTTATGTTTAATAAAATAAATTAACTAGTCAAAGGATAACCGATTCTTAATATGTAGATATGATTGGTGTAAAATAAAATGTTATTTCATGTAATGAACAAATTGTACAAGGGTAAAAACCTAATAGAAATATGATAGATATAGATTTGTTGCACTCTTTTCTCTCTCGCACACAAACATATTACATATATATATATAAGGTGAGAAAGAGTGCCAAAATGTCACTTTTAGCAAATTTAATCGGTTTCTGACATGGTGCAACTGCCTTCACCAAACTCAAAATGATTAGCAACTTAAGATGTCTTTAACTTTGCAACTCAATGACCAAATATTCCACCAAACTTAACAACTACCCTTTTGCTTCATTCAGAATCTTTCTAGGTTGCATGTCTTACATCATAGAATTCTTTAATATAATCACTTTAACTCTAAGCATCACCATACCGTCTCTCTCTATAGATATATATGTATATATACATACTTGAATACAACCCCATAGCTTCATAACAATCCCAGAAAACTTAGTTTTATCTGTTGATAAAAAAAATGAGGTCGAGAACACAATACCCAATGAACACCAAGCTTCTTGTCATTGCCATCATTGTCGTCTTCTTTCTTCTCTTTGTATTTCGATCAACATTTTCATCTTCCAATGATCAAGGTTCATCTCAAATTGCGCAAAAAGTCGTTCCAAAAGCAGTTTCAGATTCTTTCAGAAACATTCAAAAGTCGCCAAAATGTTCAGAAACCTGCAACAAAATCCCACCTTCATTAGCTCAAGCCTTAGTACACTACTCAACCTCCACCATCACCCCACAACAAACCATCAAAGAAATATCGGTAACCAAAAAGATCTTAGACATGAAATCACCTTGCAACTTTCTAGTCTTTGGGCTAGGGCACGATAGCTTAATGTGGAGCTCTTTGAACTTCAATGGCCGAACAGTCTTTCTTGAAGAAGACAAAGCATGGATCGAGCAAATCAAGAAAAGATTTCCCATGTTGGAATCTTATCATGTAACGTATGACAGTAAGGTGAACCAAGCAGATGGCCTTATGGAAGCCGGAAAAGGGCCGGAGTGCACGGCGGTGGGTGAAACCAGGCACTCGGTTTGTCAACTAGCGCTGAAGAATTTGCCGGAGGATGTTTATGAGACGACGTGGGACTTGATCATGGTGGATGCGCCGACGGGGTACTATGATGAGGCACCAGGGCGGATGAGTGCGATTTATACGGCGGGGATGATGGCGAGGAACAGGGCGGAGGGAGAGACCGATGTTTTTGTGCATGATGTGAACAGGGTTGTTGAAGATAAGTTTTCTAATGCGTTTTTGTGTGAAGGGTATATGAAGAAACAAGAGGGGAGATTGAGGCACTTCGGAATTCCCAGCCATAGAGATGAACCTAACAAGCCTTTTTGTCCTTGAGATTTGATTTTGAAATATTGATTATTGATTTCTTTTCAATTGGCTCTTGATTCTTGTTATAAGAATCTTGGATTTTTCTTTTTGAGCATGTAAAATAAATGACAAAAATAACGAGTATTAGATTAAATTTTTACATGAGGAATTTTTGTTATAAAATAGTCCATATTGATTCAATAAAGTTTTTCATTAATTGTATTCGAGCAAAAGTATAACTCGTTTATCAATTTTGCAATGTTTTGATCATAATTTAACTAAGACAAAACTTCAAAAACGATCCCTATGGTTTTCGAAAATCTGAAGTTTAGTCCCTAATCTTTAAAAACCTCACAGATAGTCCATGTGGTTTCAAAACTTTTAACAAATGGTCATTTTCGTTAACTCCGTTAACTTTTGGCTGTTAAGTGAAGGACATTTCTGTCATTTCACTGCCACAGGACCATTTATGAAGATTTGTCTTATTTAAAATAATAATAAAAACATTATTTAATATTACAGGGTCCCACATCTCTCTCTCTCTCTCTCTCTCTCTCTCTCTCTCTCTTATCCTCGACAAAGCTCAATCCACATCTCCATTTGTGCTCTCCTCATCTTCCTGATCACTTTGCTCCTCTTCACCCTCTCCACTTTTGAACCCAATAACAATTTCATCAGATCCTCTTATTGTAACGCCCGTAGATCCGACTAGTCAATTTAGAGACAATAAGCATCAAAAATAGGTTTTTGATGGAAGATTATTTAGAAGGATTAATCCTAACCAAGTTGTAGTATATGTTACAAGGGTTCAGTACATATAAAGAATGCCGAAATCCGAGTTATAACGAAGAAGTTATGACCCGTCGAAGTTTTTCGGCAAAACCGGCACGACACCGGGAGACGTAAATAGTGAATTTACGATAGAGGACTTTTTAGCCTTAGTAATCTAAACAAAAGTCGTAGAATATGTTAAACTGAGGGCGTCCTTAAAAAGAACACCCAAATCTGACTTCGTATGGGAAAGTTATGAATTTTCTAACATTTGGCATAACAATGCATGACCCGAAACTCGAATTTTAGTTCGAGCGGTTTTTGGCCTACGCGACCTAAATGAGAGTTGAAGATCTCATTAATAGGAATTCAATGGTAAAAAGACAGACGAAAATGGAGTCCGTATATAGAAGTTATGAATTTTACGCGGACATTTAACAATATAATCTCTTCCTACTGTTAAATTTAAAATCGGTCGAGAATTAGCCGACGGAGTCTAAATGAAAGTTTTAGATCTTATTTTTACCTACACGTAGATATAAAGAATGTTGAGATTAGAGCTTGTATGTTAAATATATGGACGAAACTTGGTCCCTACTCTTCAAGCACGATAAATTCGATACAGTTTTGTAAATCTGGGGTAGAATGAGAATTAGTTGACGGCGTTTCAATGAAAGTTGTAGTACTCGTAAATACCAACGCGTGGATATAAAGAACATCAAAAATGAAGTTTGTATGAACGAGTTACAAATTATAATAGCATATTTATGTATTAAAATAAAGTATAAATCATATATATGTACACATATATATACAAATGTATATATCATTAGAAAGATATCGACGATGCGGTTATTATAAGACTAGTGTTGAGTACTTTCGACATTAGTTTAGTACAAATATCGTCAAATCTATTTAAAATAGTATTATGAAAGGGTGTTTAGTCGTTTATATAACTATACGGTCTTTAAGTAATTATGGAGGGTAGTTTTTGTAAATACAATTACTATAAATAAGAGGCTTGAGCTCTCATATTTCTTGCACCATTCTCTTGATTTAAGAGTCTTTCTCTTTTTATCCCCCGAGTATTTCGGTCCCTCGTGATTCGACTTTTCTTTTTGTAGTTTTAGTATAGTAAGGTGAGTGCTGAAGCGCTGCACGAATCTTTCTTAGAAAGATTCAGCGACGAAGTTTTGCCCTTGCAGAGCCCGACTCCTAGCTAAAACCCCCTTGTAAGTAATTTATGCTTACCCTATTTTAATATAGCTTATATTTAAAATTAGTATTGTTATTATAAACTTATAATAAATATTTAAGCTATTATTATATAAATGTCGTTATAATATCTTTTTAACTACTCGTGATACATGGAATCTGGTTTAAAGGGCCGCATAAGGTTGTTGGATTTCAGAAGTGTTATATGCCAAAATGGTCCTGCCCTCCAGTGTTTTATGTCTGGCCCCTGTCTGTACATAGTGTTTGAAAAGTATTGTTTAAACGCTTATATAATAATAATAATAATAATAATAATAATAATAATAAGACTAATAATTCATCACGGTAAATATTAGACTAAAATCTAGTTGTAATAATACTAGGTTTCATCGGAGGAAATTATTTTAAAGTAAACGAAGCGATGTCTGAGTACCGAGTCACCACCTTATCAAGTGAGTGCATGGTCTTTTTCATCTTACACATAGATATAAAGTATTTATATAAATTACGTGCTATGTATGCATATTGTCTGAATACTTGTTGTCTATGATGGATGAATGATTTTATACATTTTAAATTGATTTAAATATATATTTATTTTATATCTACAAATATGTTGGGATAAAACATGGGTATATGAAATAGTTGGTGTGTGATGAAATAAAATGATGAGAGATAGGTGATAGATAGGTGATGATGAATCAGTGATGTAGGATGAAAGATACTATAACCTTGTCCGACAATTTGGAGATGTAGTCATCTACCAGAGTATAGATGGCGACCACGGACTATTATAGACAACCTCGTGGAAACACCAGCAGGCTCACAACCTGTAGGTGATGAATTACGAGTTCATGCGATGTTGTAACTACGTATTCATGTGATGATACTCTAACCCTTACTATGAATTACGAGTTCAGGCGATGTTGTAACTACGTATTCATGTGATGATACCCTTACTATGAATTACGAGTTCAGGCGATGTTGTAACTACGTATTCATGCGATGATACTCCAACCCTTACTAGGTGCGTATCGATGGATTAATCCCCGAACCATTATTGTCTGTGTGATGTAGGCGATGATCCTTAGGAAAAGTCCTTAGGAACGAACATATAAGGAAATGAGATGCAAAGAGATGAGAGGTAAATATGATATAGGAAATGAACCTTAAGGTAATACTTTGGGGAATATTAAATGAAGAAAATGAGGGTACGTAATCGGGTTAATTGTTTGACATGTATTATGTGAAGAAACAAGTTAATTACATTATTGTGGGTTGAAAACCCTATGTACTCACCAGGTTTCCCAACCTGACCCACTCGGTTTATTTGTATCACAGGTGTCGATATGAAGTTACATTATACTGAGAGATTAAGGAGATGTAAATCACTAATGATAATGAATGTAAGTTCTGTTTATGCTTATGTTTCTGTATTGACGATGACATCCCAATGTTTTAAAATAAATAAAAAATACATTTCTTCGGAAATGCTTTGATAATGTATTTATCATGTTTTTCTGGGAACAAAATTCCGCAACATTTTTATAAAAAGGGTATTCTGATTTTTATAAAGCATAAACATAATCGGTCTTTTTCTGGCCATGAAATGGGGATGTCATACTCATCATCATCATTATCGTTGGCACTTCTTACAGGTCTAGTTTGCACATAAAATCAGACCTTCTTTTCATCTTCTCCTGTTAATGATGGCTACAAATCTCACCGCCATCAGTAGATATCTAATGTTAAAATTAGCATTAGAACGTATTTAAGAAGATATTTATCACATTCTTTACATCCCATTCTCTTTGAATCGCTTGAGACCAATTGTGTGGGTTTGTATGTATTCTCAAAGAACATAGGTGTTGTGGTTCCCCCAAGAACTTCAAAAAATCAAAAGAAAAACTTCACCCTTTTATGAATCGTTCACCCAGAAGGCCATATCTTGAAATCTGATTCACAACAGGTGTGGTGATGGTTGGTGTTAGTGTCTGCCTAGAAACAAAATTGAAATTATGTGTGCCCAAAAATGAAATAAAAAACAATTACCCTAAAACCAGTCCAGAAACTCGATGAGGTGCCATTTGCTTGGTTCCTAAGCTCCGGTAACCAAAACAACATAGTCGATCGAAAATTTACATCATCCCATCATGAATCACAATTGTTTCAGTTATACCTAGGAAGTCCGGTAGAGGCCAACTCATATCACCCGGTTCCGATGTCTTTAACTTCGACACCTCCCTCTTTGTTCCCAGATAGAGGCCCTGTTGTACTTTGAATTTCTGAATGTTTTCTTCAAAATCGCCATCAGCTCTAGCAGATTCATGACGAGATGGAGTGCAAGCTTTAAATTTTGCCCGAGTAATGATTTATATGGAGTTTATGTGTGTTTGATTAGCATATAGAAAAAGATAGTTCAATTTATAGTCGATCCTTCCCTGTGTGGGACCCCTTGCATATTAAATATTATTTATTTTATTTATTAAAAAAAAGTAATTGAAAACCTCATAAATGGTCCCTGTGTAGTGAATGACAAAAATGCTCCTGTCTTAATGGCTAAATGGTAACGGAGTTAGCCGAAAGGACCAAATGTTAAAAGTTTTGAAACCACAGGGACGATCCGTGAGGTTTTTGTAAATTAAGGACCAAACTTCATGTTTTTTGAAATCACGGGGACCATTTTTGAAGTTTTGTCTTTAACTAATGTAAAATTACTTTGGTGATTTATTTTTGAAAAAAAAATTAATACAATAAAAAAGAAATTAAAAAAGAATTAATATATAATAATTCAATAAAATAATAAAAAAAATTATAAAAATGGTCCTTATAGTTTGATAAAAAGATAAAACTATTAAAATAGTTCTTGGATAAAACTATCATTTTCAAAAAGTTAACAACCAAACTTTTAAACTTAACGAGATAAAGACCAAAATCACAACATAACAACCAAATAAAGACATTTTTTGCTAATAAACTTTTTTTTAGGATTTTGTCCAAAAAAATCATAGAGACTATTTCTGTAATTTTGTCAACCTATAAAAGATTTTGTTAAGTAATTTTTATAAGTAATTTTTATAAGAAAAACTACTGTTCATAAATCCAGTTGGGCTGGCCCGTTATCATTTCCAACGACAACCCAAAACTTTATTGCATAAAGAAGTGCCCACTAGGCGACTACCCCCTTCACTAGTAGGAAACCCTAGTCATATATCTCTCTTTCATTGTGGACTCTTCACTGCGCTCTCGGAAGAAACGCTCGTGTAATTATCAGGTAACATCTTCATTCCACCGTTTAATCTTTTCTTGTTCAACAATTTCTTACCATTTCTCTTTTACGTGATCATTCGAAGTCTGTATTTGTTTCTGTTTTTTCAGATCTGACGTGAAAACGAACGTTTGTTCCTTTCAGCAATGGCTCTGGTGAGTTTTCAATTCTGATTTTGTTACTTTCTCGTCGATATTTTCGCTGAATTTTGTTAGTTGCGCAAGTGTCATGCATAATAACATTTCAAAGTAGGCAGATTTAGAGTTTTACGTTTATATATGCATGAACTGTTGCTGTTCTGTCTGGTTATTTTACATTTCGCTTTATCGAATTTATTTGAAATTTTCGCGAAATTCTTTTAATGTTTGGAGGCCAACTCGTGATTCGTTGTGCTTGTGTTAATTGCGTTTAGATCCAGTTGTGGTGCTATTTGATCACTTAATTTACATTTTACAATGTTGATCGACAACTTACTGTGTTTTACTTGTTGTTTTGGTTTTAATTTGTAATCTAAGTGATCAAGTGCACAACCATCTGATTTATCGCTCATTTATTTATAATGAATTAATATCAACTTATTGATGACATTGTCAAACTCAAATGTTCTAACTTATGTTACTGGGAGAATATTTAGGGATATATACCTTGTGTTCTAACATGTAGCTTCACAATTGAGAAAAAATTCATTGAACAATGGCCTAAGCTACCATGATAACAAGTTCATTACATACTGGATTTATGTTGATAGTGAAATATTAACCATTAGAAACTTGTATCATGTTGCTTGTTGAATCATAAATTGACAAATGAGCCTTCAAACAAAGTGCCAACTTTTGTGTTACTATGGTGTTGTAGTTATGGTTAGTTGCATTCATTTAAGTTTAAGATAATTTGTTTTAACATATAATTTTCTTGTAGGTCATGCATGCTGCGAAAACCAACAAGAATGCTTTCAAGACCTTAATTACTGCAGAATATGTTGGTGTTGAAGTTAAGTGGGCTGAAAAATTCGAAATGGGCGTTTCAAATAAAACTCCTGAGTTTCTTAAGATGAACCCTATTGGAAAGGTACATTTTTAATTCTGATTTCACTTTTCTACAATGGTGGGTGCTTTTTTCACTTTCTTTACTCAATATGCATATGATTGTTGTAGGTTCCTGTTCTTGAGACTCCTGATGGGCCTGTATTTGAGAGTAATGCCATTGCTCGCTATGGTAAGTGATCATGATTCATGACCATGTAACATTATTTTAAAATTTTATATTTCTATGTTTGTAGTGCTTATTCTGTTATATTTTGTCATCATAGTTGCTCGCTTGAAGACTGACACTTCTCTTTTGGGATCTTCACCAATTGAATATGTAAGTTTCATCATTTTTCGATAAAGTTTTTTTTTATTAAACTCATTTACTTGAAGCTTTATTTTATTCATTGAATGTTTTTCCAGGGACACATTGAGCAATGGATTGATTTCTCTTCACTTGAAATCGACACAAATGTGTTGAAATGGTTGATGCCAAGATTCGGTTATGCTAACTATGTTGCTCCGGTTTGTTTACACTTTACTAATTACCAATTTACCCTTTTCGATTATAGTGTCCATGTCCTATCAATAACACTTCTTTTTAACACAAATTAAAGGTAGAGGAGGCTGCAATTGCTGGATTAAAGAGAGCTCTTGGTGCCCTAAACACACATCTTGCCTCACACACATTCTTGGTTGGACACAGCGTGACACTTGCTGACATCATCACAACATGCAATCTATACCTTGGATTCAAAGTCATGATGACCAAAACCTTCACAGCTGAGTTTCCTCATGTTGAGAGGTATTTCTGGACCATGGTTAATCAACCCAACTTCAGTAAGGTCATAGGTGAGTTGAAACAAACAGAAGCTGTTCCACCTCTTCCTTCTTCAAAAAAAGCAGCTCAACCTAAAGAGACTAAACCAAAGGCTGAGCCTAAAAAAGAAGAAAAGAAAGAAGCTCCAAAAGCTGAAACTAATGGTGATGAAGAAGAGGCACCAAAGCCTAAACCAAAGAACCCTCTTGATTTGTTGCCACCGAGTAAGATGGTTTTGGATGACTGGAAAAGGCTTTATTCCAACACCAAGACCAACTTCCGTGAGGTTGCAATTAAAGGTATATCATCATTCTTTATTTTTTTATTTTGGAAAAGAAATAGCAAACATACTTTCATTAAGTTGCTTATTATAGCATACTACTTTTGTTTTCTCTTATTTCAACAATATACTTTAAAAAGTCTACAGATTTATAAAAATGTCATTTAAATACAAATGTTTGCATAAAAGATCCTATATTTTTGGATTTTTTTTCCGGATTAAACCTAAAAATTATTTTTTCTTAAAAAAAAACCTTGCATTTTTCTGTTTGTTTCAGTTTGAACCTTTTAGCAGGTTTACTGGTATATTTCGGTTTTAGACAGTTGTTCCAGAAAAATTCTTAAACCTATTTTTTCAACTTTTTATTTTCTAAAAAATGTTAAATGAAAAAAAGTAAAAATCTGAGGTATTTTCGGAAACAGTCATCTAAAATTGGAAGATTACTGGAAGCATGCTAAAAGGGCCAAACTGAAAAAAGGGGAAAAAGGAAGGTTTTTTTTAGGAAAAATAAAAAGTTGAGGTTAAATACAAAAGACCCAAAATATAGGGTCTTCTATGATAACTCTAAATACAAAGCAATTTTCAATTTTCAATTTTCATTGCTATGAATGGATGGAAATCTTTAAGAATACAATGTTGCAATAGAAACAAACAGAAGTAGGATGCTATATAATACACAAATAAATTAAAAGTATATTGGTATTTTTTGGCAAGTTACTTGTAAGCTACATTCCCAACTATTTTTGTTTCTATTTTGTGCTATATATTACTTTTAAAAAAAATCCACCAATGTATATCAATGTTTTAACTACAAAGCACTTTCACTCTTGTAATTGGATAAAATTTATAAAGTGTAATGTTCAAACAAGAAAAATCCAAAAGTATGATGCCATAATTTCTTAATATGGAAAAATAGAAGTAGGAATTTTAAAGTGAATTTAACTTTCGTATATGTTTTTTTTAAGGTTTCTGGGAGATGTTTGATCCAGAGGGTTACTCTCTATGGTTCTGTGATTACAAATACAATGATGAAAACATGGTGTCATTTGTGACAATGAACAAAGTTGGCGGATTCCTTCAAAGAATGGATTTAGCAAGA
This sequence comes from Lactuca sativa, assembly GCF_002870075.4. Classification (NCBI taxonomy): domain Eukaryota; kingdom Viridiplantae; phylum Streptophyta; class Magnoliopsida; order Asterales; family Asteraceae; genus Lactuca; species Lactuca sativa. The sequence goes on along the minus strand of NC_056631.2, from coordinate 220,426,608 downwards.
AAGTATGCTTTTGGGAAGATGCTGATTATTGGAAACGAGCCTCCATTCAAGGTGAAGGGTTTATGGCTTTTCCGTGGGACCGAGATCCCAAAGTTTGTAATGGACGAGTGTTACGACATGGAGCTTTATGAGTGGACAAAGGTGGATTTGTCTGATGAAGCACAAAAGGAGCGTGTGAATCAGATGATCGAAGATTTTGAGCCTTTTGAAGGGGAAACTCTTTTGGATGCTAAGTGCTTTAAGTGAGAAAAGAAGAGATGTTTTTTTTGTGGGTAGTTTGTTTGTTTCAAAGTGTTTGTTTTTTGTGGGTTAAAATGGTGTTAATTTTAAGTCAGTTTTGATCTCAATGTAATACCCAAGACCAAGACCAAGACCGGATGGTTGTTAATCATGAGTTTGTTTATGGAGTGTGTTGATTGGTTTCTCTTTAAATTAATCATATTAAGAATCTACTTTGGTAAGATGATGCATTCTACTGAAATTTACTATACTTGTGACAGCTACAAGTGTTTGAGGCCTTGAGGGGGGTGAAGGCATTAATTAGAAGGGCCTCAACTCATTATAGAAGCTCCAAAACACCCATAGTTTAGTAAGAACATCCGCATACATGGAACCTGATGGAACTAGTCGGGCCGGGACTGGGATGTTATTTTTGTGGATTTTTGGAACCGGGAACCGGTAGGAACCGGAACCGATATAATTGGAACCGGTAGAACCGTCAAAAACCGGAACTGTATGCTATTTTTCAAGGATCGGTTCCAACATTTGAAGACACGACAAGAACCGGTAGAACCGTTGGGCCGGTTCGGTTCTTGATTTTGGCCGAAGCCGGTTCCCGGGTCAGGTTTGGTTCCGGCCGGTTTGGTTCCAGCCGGTTCGGTCCTTTTGCTCATCCCTACGCATACAAGTATTTACTTTGATTCTATTGTAACCCCACTTGATCATCCCAACTTGACCATTCATCGGTTGTAATGAAAGAGAATATCATTCTCCGCTATTATCTATATTCACTCTTTGTTGGCATTCTATCTAGGAAAAATCTTCAATTCATGATATTTAACTTGATTGCAACCAATATATTCCATCTTGTTGATATCTCTCGTACCACGTTCAGATTTTCGTTCTAATCATGTTTTCTATTACATTGCATCATCCCATGTCCAAAGTTATATAAGTGGTTTGGGTGTTGCCGCAAACCCCGCCCATTGGTACCCATGCTATCTCCATTTACACTCATATTATTTTCAATTACATCATATGGTCCGTGACATTAAAATGGCCAACATTTTCTAGTCACTTCAAGTGTAAATGTACCTTTATTCTCTAACTCCCATTACCATCTATCTTACATGTTTCGAAATTTTATATCTCCACACTAAACATCATTTGAAAAGCATGCCGTGTGACTATTTATCCGTCTTTTTACAAATCAATGAATCCAAACCAATACCTTTTTAGTGAAGTAGATTGGAAACCAAATGTTGTTATTCGAAGCGCCTTTAAACTTTATATGATTCACATCGTCTCTAAACCACCATTTAAACCATGAATCACTTTTATGATAAACATTCATAAAGAGTTTGGTTTCGACATGAATCCCTCACCTCCGTTTGTAGCATAAAACCCAGCTTAAAGCAAACAAGCTTCCAATTCCTAATCCATCATTTTTTTCACCCTTAAGCTTGACAAAATCGCACCATATTTATTAGGCAGAATCACAACCCATGAGGACCCACCTACAATTTTAGTGGCGATTTGAGTTTTCTTTTCGAGAAGTGAAATTTCACAAAGGGTTTAAACCATGAATCCAAATATTATTAGTATTATGTGATTACATGCGAGTCTTGAAATGGGTTGGCATGGATGGTATGGTTTACCATTTTTTTTTTCACTTTTTTATTATTTCCTTACAAATGATAAATTAAAGCAAATTGTTATAATTATATATCCAATTCAGGATTTTGTGGGGGACATTGGACAAATTTAACGTCGGTTTTAGCCGTCGCTATTTCTTATTTTGCGAGTCGGTTCAATGTGGGTGCAAAGCCCTCGATACTCGATAGACCTGCATGATTCGATTGGGTCTTGTTTGAAATGAAGAACGCCACATCCACATAAACGAAAAAGAAAGAACGCGTAGGTAGGGTTGACGAGTGGTTTCATAATCTTGGAAAACACCCAGAAAAGCCAGAGATGACTGAGATCTCACGCCGGATTTTCTTGCGCTTCCTGTTGATATTCTTTTCAATTTTCCTTCAATTCCTCCCTGGTGCGTTTCTCTCATTTTTTTTTTGGTTAATTGTTTGTTTTACGTGAAGATTACGAATCCGAATGTTGGTGAATTGGCGAATTTTGTGTCTTTTGATTATAACTATGGAGGTTTTTGTGGCCCCGAAGATATATTTGGATGATTATTTAGCGTTAATGTATGTTTTTTCTTCAAAAATGTGTTTTAGGGTTATTACATGTTAGCTTGAGTTATGTTTGATATGATCATGGTTCATGGGTTCTACCCCCATCCTATTATCTCTCATGGATCATTACGTATGATGCTTTTTATTCAATGTGAGGGATAATTTAACCTGCTTTGAAGGAAAAAGGGAAAGCAACGAACAAGTTAATCAAAGCTTAATTACATTTAGTTAAAAGTAATTCAAGCTATTGCACAATGCACATGATGACCCTGTTCTGTGATTGATGTTAAGATTGTGCTGAATATGAGCTAATAAGAGATTTAAACATAGAGTGCTAATTTCTATAAAGAAGAAGATGAAATGGGATTTAAGTTGACTCATCTGTCAAAAAACTAATTAAGGAATATGTTTCTTGTCCCCGTTGTGATGTAGTCCTGTGTATTAGAATTGAATCAGTGATTTAGTTATTGATTCATGGAGGCATAAAGAGAAAAGAGGTGCCATGGCTATAACAGATGTAACTTCTTACGATGCGTTGTTTCCTAATTTTGTAAAATTATTTTTTCTCATCCCGATAATTCTAATAACTTTGTTATACGTTTGATAATTTCAGGCTTCTCAGATGATTCAGATTCCCAAAAAGATACGAAAGATAATGATGCCGATGCATCTTCACGTAAAAAGAATGGATCTACAATATTCATAATGTGCATGGTTCTTGCAGCAGTTGTTACTTTATCATTTTTCCTTTTCAAGCTATGGCAAAAGAAGAAACGTGAAGAACAATATGCTCGTCTCTTAAGGCTCTTTGAAGAAGATGATGAACTTGAGCTCGAACTTGGTCTTCGTGACTGATATGAAGGTATGTATGCCTCTTTCTTGTTGTTTTTCCAAATTTACCCTTTTTTTTCATTGGTAGTGTAAGGGTAATTATTGGTATTTCATAACCACGGCTTATCTCACACAGATGTAAATGGAGGAGGGGACTTTTCAAGTACCCATAACAGGAAATGGAGCAATTTTACACATTATTATGAGAAAGCATT